>NC_060130.1:476554336-477179336 GCF_021461395.2 Schistocerca americana | reverse complement strand
ACGCCGTTGCGGGTTAATATCATTAAGAATGCACTCCATTGTCGAATGCTGGGATGTTCCTCCTGCCTCGTTTATCAGCTGGCGCTCCGGGGCTCGGCACCACATACAGACTCTGCTCCTGTTCCCCTGTTGCTTCCTGCATCCACACCTAAGCCCCCCTCCGCTGTCGTAGCAACGACCGACATTACACGTCGACGGCTCTACACGACGGTGGCGAGGAGGTTCGCGGAGAGGAATGTTGTGTCCTCGCCAATAGACACAACCAGAGCTGGCGTGCTGAGAAAGATTCCGCCAAGGGCGTCGCTTTGAAGCTCACCGCCAACCACAAGCACGGCCCAGTCAGCAACCTCCGAGCCGCCGAAAGTGAGATGGATTTCTACGTTGTGATACTGTAGTGTCCACATGCAGCAACAGACGGTTCATGTTGTGCGATGGTGTACGACAGTTGCAGTACGGAGTTCCAGGGTTGCAGTACTGGAGATCACCTTACGAGACTTAGACTACTAGTGGAGTCGCCTGTAGCCTTCACATAGGGACAAGTATTTACTAAGTGATTCATATACATTTACCTTTTCATAGAGCGAATGAAATTTGTAAAATTGAGGTAAGGACTATGGGACCAAACTGCTGAGGTCATCAGTCGTTAGGGTTACGCACTACTTAATATAACTTAAACTAATTTACGCTAAGGACAACACACACACCCGTGCCCGAAGGAGGACTCGAACCTCCGACGGGGAGAGCCACGCGAACCGTGACAATACGCCCGAGGCCGCACGGCTACCCCGCGCGGCGAGTGCAATAAAACGACTGTCTGTATGCCCCCGTGTGGGCCCTAATTTCTCGTATCTTATATTCGTGGTACTTGCGCACAATGTGTGTTGGCGGCAGTAGATTCTTTCGGCACTCAGCTTGAAATACTGGTTCTCTAAATTTACCCAACAGTGTTTCTTTGAAAGAACGTCGCCTTCCCTCCAAGGATTCCCATTTGAGTTCCCGAAGTTTGTCCATAATACTCACGTTTTGTTCGAACCTACCGGTAATAAACCTAGCAGCCCGCCTCTGAACTGCTTCGATGTCTACCTTCAATCCGATATTGTACGGATCCCAGGCACTTGAGCAGTACTCAAGAATAGGCCACACCAGCATCCTACATGCAGTCTCCTCTACAGGTGAACCACTCTTTCCTAAAATTCGCCCAGTAAACCGAAGTCGACCATTCACCTTCCCTACCACAGTTCTCACATGCTCGTTCAATTGCATATCGCTTTGCAACGCTACGCCCAGATATTTAAACGACTTTACTGTGTCAAGCTTGATACCAGTAAAACTGTATCCGAACATTACAGGTTTGTTCTCCGTACTCATCCTCATTAACCTACATTTTTCCATATTTAGATCTAGCTGCCATTCATCACACCAACTAGAAACTTTGTCTAAGTCGTCATGTATCTTCCTAGAGTCACTCAACTTCGACACCTTACTGTACACAATAGCATCATCAGTAAGGAGCCACAGACTGTTAGCCACCCAGTCCTCCAAACCAGTTACGTATATAGAGAACAGCAGCGGTACTATCACACTTCCCTGGGACACGCCTGACGATACCCTTGTCTGTGATAAACTCTCGCCGTCGAGGACAACATACTGGGTCCTACTGCTTCGAGCGACTCACATATCTGTGAACTTATTCCATTTGGTCGTATCTTCGTTAACAGTCTGCAATGGCGCAGCGTGTCAAATGCCTTCCGGTAATCTAAAAATATGGCATCTACCTGTTGCCCTTCATCTATAGTTCTCAGTATAACATATGAGAAAAGGACAAGCTGATTTTCGCAAGAGCGATGCTTTCTCAAATCATGTTGATTCGTGGACATAAGCTTCTCAGTCTCAAGAAAGCTTATAATTTTCCAACTGAGAATATGTTGAAGGATTCTGCAGCAAACTAAAGTTAGGGATATTGGACTGTAATTTTATGGGTCTGTTCTTCTACCCTTCTTCTATACTTGAGTCACATGCGCTTATAATCAGTCGCTTGGGACTTCGTGCTGGGCGAGAAAGTCACGATAATATGGGTTAGGTAAGGGGTTAATGCCGTTGAATGCTCTTTGTAAAACCTAATGGGATTCTATCCTCATCTGGTGATTTATTTGCTTTCAAATCTTTTAGTTTTTTTCTCTACACCAGGGATGTTTATTACTATGTCGTCCATACGGGAATCTGTCCGATGTTCAAATGACTGTATGTCTGCACGAGTCTCCTGTATGAACGATTTCTTGAACGTGAAATTTAAAACTTTAGCTTTTGTTCTGCTATTTTCAATTGCCATACCAGACAGGTCAACAAGAGACTGAATTGAAGCTTTAGACCGGCTCAGCGATTTTACATAGGACCAGAATTTTTTCGGGTTCTTTGGCAGATCTTTTGCTAAGGTGTGAGGGTGGTAGCTGTTGTTGGCTTTGCACATAGGTCTTTCCACTGACACACGAATATCTACTAATCTTTGCTTGTCGTCATTTGCGCGTTCTCATTTGGGGGTGGTAATATCCAATGGGAAAAAACTGCTGAGGTCGTCGGTCCCTAGGCTTACACACTACTTAATCTAACTTACACTGAGGACAACACACCACAGACTCATGTCAAGCCCGAGGGAGAACTCGAATCTCCGACGGGGTAAGAGGGGGGGGGGGGGGGGCGAGCCGCGTTCTCATTTGAAACGAGAGTCCAGCAGCCTCTGCTTCTGCTTCTGTTTCTGTTTCTTCAGAATTTCGTTATTAACCCATGGTGGTCTTTTCTATTCTTTATTCACTTACAAGGCACATAACACTCAAGACCACGACTCACAACCTGTATAAACTTAGCCCATAATTCCTCTTCATCCATGTTTCTGAAACTAAGTGATGCCAGTTTATTTTCAGTGTGAGATGCTAACAACTGCATATCTGCTGTGTCAAGCTGAGACACTTTCCTAGCCTTCTTGACTGATTTATTAACTTTCTTAACCATATTTCCTACAATGACATCATGATCACTAATCCTCGTTTCTGTATTGACATTGTCGAATAGGTCCGGTCTATTTGTAACTAAGAGATCTAAGATATTTCCATTGCGTCTAGACTGCCAGCTAGCTGCTTAAGAGAGTTTTCATAAAACGTGTTCAAAAATACATCCCATGACTGTCTGTCTGTACCCCCCGCACTGAATCCGTAGACATAACAGTCTATACGCGGTAGGTTCAATTCGCCTCCAACTAGTATTACATGACTAACAGTGTGGCGCCCAGGAAGGACATAGTCTTGCTAACACTGTATTCAGTAACGCACTGCTTAGTTGTATCAGTCCACAAACACATCCAACGAGTTGCTGTACAACTTCAATTAATTGTCGCAGCACAGTGAAGTACATATTTGTGTGCCACTAATTTGTTTGCGGTGTGACAGTTCCTCCGCCCACTTCGCGAAACCTAAACCTAGTACGACGTGTGTGAGCCGTTCTACCACACCGCCCGTACACATCACATTTGATGGATTTATTTCGTTACAAAATTGCCGTAAAGAAAATGAATTGTCCAGGAGAGTATTATGCTCTTCTGAAGATAACGTGAAAAGCGCAACTTTTGTTACTTTGTTACTGTCAACTTCTGCGGGGTGTTCACGTGATTACGGGGTGCGACGATAGAGAACGCCCCCGAGGGAGCGACGTCAACTCATTGTGGGTGGGAAGATAGCAATGAAGGGACCGACGACGGATGACGAGGAGCAAACTTCATTATAAAATTAACATCTGGGACAGAGTATCGAGGATGCAAGAAAGACGTGAGTACTGCAAGTAAAATAATGAAAAAATTATATCTGACAAAGTGTATGGCACGATTAACTCAAGTAATGCAATCGGTACTAGTATTATGTATTAATAGACAACAAAGCAGAAAATAATAATTTACAACTGAAAACGGTTAATTATGAGTTTCTTCTTTTATTTTATCATTATCCCCCACAGTAACGCCATGCAAGGAGCGACACACTCAACAACGGCTTTCCACCATCTTGAAGGTAAAGACAGAGGACATTATTGGAATGCTATGGAAATAGTTTCTTGAAGCGTACAAGACAGAACGACTCACCCTTAACTTGAAGACCATAGAAGACTGTGTTCAAGAAAAAAAAGATCTGATGTTGCAGACTCTCTCACATTTCATTTTGCAGTCAGATTAGATCGCACAAAATTTAGAAGTATTGCGCAAATAAAAGTAAAAATTTACATTCGCAAGTTCATCAACAGTAATAGACAGCTCACATACGACAGGAAAAAAATTTAAATGGGGTGCAAGTAATTAACTACACTACGACAGCCCATTAACTATGTATGAAGTTCATGCACTATTAGCATACGTGTCTCACCGTGCCAAATAACTACAAAGCAGTTGTATTACAGCGTGGACTGCTGGAGCCAACCAACAGGCTGGGCAGCTATCTTTGTGGAATTTAATGAATCCGTGCAGTAGTGGAACATGATGGCTCATTTGTATCACAGTCTTTTTTCTGGTATTTTAATGCATCCAATTAAGTTCTCCAACGTGTTTACATATTCTGTTTTTCTACCAAAAGTGCAGGTGTACTCCTTTCTCTGCTTTTGTTACTGTGACCTCTCTCTCATTCTTTGTGTCTCTGTTTTATTAAAAAAAAAAGCTGGAGTATTTCTATCTTGTAATCTCGTTTAAGCTGTTGCTGCTACATGTATTTTTCTGTTTCAATAGTGTACATATGCTTCCAGTAGGTATTCTGTTGGAATACTAAACCTTGTTCTACTCATAGATTTCTACTCTTAGGTCTCTTAAAGTTGACTAGTGTTTACCTTATGCAGTACTCTTTGTATATAACTGTCCTCCCTACGTGTGGCTAGTTCCTTTTACTCCAATCTCAAGGAAGTTCAATGACATAATTGCTTTGATTAAGTTTTGCTCTCAGGGAGTCGCTTTATATTTCATTGTTTACCAAATTTCTTTAAAAAAATGTTGCCTCTATATGTGCAATATGAGTTCTATCCAGTCTAGGGAGTGCTACAAGGTCCTCCCTATAATAGAAGAGCTATTCTAAAACGATTTTTGTAGTTCGATTTTATTTGAAGTCTTTGTAATTTTTTATACTTTACCTTCTTAAAGCCCATAAAAATTATTCTAAAATCTGAATGACATGGTGAAAATTATTAACTGAAATTTACTAGTGAGTTCTGAGTAGGAGATGTGGCAGTCTCGTATAATCGAATACAGTAGCTTTGCTATAAAAAGAAGTTTGTTAGAAATTTGTTCCATATAAGTTTTGTAAATGTAAATACATCCATCGTATTTTAAGGTATATTAATGGTGTACGGAAAGATAGCCAGGTGTATGATATATTTACACTTATAATAGAATAAGAAGTTTCAGGTAAACTGTATTTTAACTGTTTATTGGCGTGTTACAATAGATGCTTAGTGATGAATGCAACTAAAATGTAGTTTTAACACGCATTTTCTACTGTGGAAAGACTTGCTCATACCTTCCACGCTTGAGAAACCTTTTCTTGATCATCGGAAGCGTAAAACAACAATAAAAATGTCCAGACTACCAGTGGAGAAATAACAAAAGGACCGCCCCTACACATAGTCGCTAGTTTCGTTCAACTTTGTGGTATATGCATGACTTGGCCAGAAACGAAAGTGAGAGGAGTGGGGCCGGCCGGGGTGGCCGAGCGGTTCTAGAAGCTACAGTCTGGAACCGCACAACCGCTACGGTCGCAGGTTCGAATCCTGCCTCGGGCATGGAAATGTGTGATGTCCTTAGGTTAGTCAGGTTTAAGTAGTTCTTAGTTCTAGGGGACTGATGACCTCAGAGGTTAATTCCCATTGTACTCAGAGCCATCTGAACCATTTTTTAGAGGAGTAGGAGTTCCAGATGGCAAGCGTTAAGAAAAAAATAGCATATCCGGCGCGAGTCGGGTGACGTATGAGCCACATGTGTTAGCACAGTTTCCAGGCAGAGTATGGCGAATCGGAAAGAGTACAGAATGGTAATCCGAGGGTCGGAAAGTCGAGTCTCTATGAAGAACATTTTTTTATTTTCAATTTTTACGTTACTTACACAGCACGTAAACAGAAATAATTTTCTATGTATTGTATTTATTAATGTTTTCATAAAAGGTATGAACAGGAATGGTCATTTAAAATTTAGGATTGCAAATAAACTTCCGAAAAGGGACTGTAAAGCGTGCACAAGAGGTTTGTGCACAAAACGAGATATTTTTATTATTTTTCCTTTAGTGATATACATGTGCTGGGATGATATTTATCGTAAAAACAGAGGAAGCTGTGATTTTCTTAGCATCTTACTGAGTTCAATTAGTTGCATAGACGCAACGTATCTCCGCGAATTTTAAAGCAACTTAGGAAAGACGGAAAATAGAAAAATGACGGTTAGGGCACGCTATTTTAATACCTACATGCTTGTGTTTTAGGTTTCAAATTTAGTTTACGTTCATAAATGTTTCTCATTTATCGCACAATGTGGCAGCAAACCACAAAATATTGGTAGTGGAAGGTACTTTGACGCAGTCTTCTCAGTATGTGATTTCGTTTTCTCTCTCTTGATGAGTTAAGAGATGTTTTGAAGCTTTTTGATGAAATTATAAATATCGTAGGGTTGCACTGGCGACGGAGGAATGGGGGGTGGGGTTGAATACTTCAGTACTGCTTGATGACACTCCATCTTGAAAAATCTCGTCGTATATGTGTTGATTTGTTTGTCATCTCCCTGAGTCAAATAGTAGGAGAAATTTGGTCTCCTGCACGTAAGGCTTCACCACGTCAGTCTAAGAATCCTTCTATAAGGTTATCGTAAGTTTCCCAGATTCTGATGAAGTAATAACTACATTCCTATAATTTGCCACATATTCATCCATCGAATTTTCCTTCGCGTTTCCTTTGCAAACCTTTTATGAAAATATTAATAAACACATTATACTGAGCTTTATTTAGGTTTTAATTGAAAATAAAGAAAAATATAAAGTTCCCCCACAGAAACTCGATCCCACGACCCTCGGATTACCGGTCCTTACTCTTTCCCCTTCTTCAGCCACTGCCTGGAATCCAGGACACAAAATGCCTAGGATCTCCCTATCCACGCCAAGAACAATATTTTTTCTAAGCGCTTGGCCACCTAAAGCTCTCACTTCTATCACTTTCATTCCTGGACAGACATTGTACATACCATCCGAAATTTTTGATGACGAGTAGACACGGTTCCCTTGCAAGTAAAAACCACAGTACTGACCACTGCAATGATGAGTTACCTACTGCCGGCCTGTGTGGCCGAGCGGTTCTAGGCGCTACAGTCTGGAACCGCGCGACCGCTACGGTCGCTGGTTCGAATCCTGCCTCGGGCATGGATGTGTGTGATGTCCTTAGGTTAGTTAGGTTTAAGTAGTTCTAGGTTCTAGGGGACTGATGACCTCAGATGATAAGTTGGTTGGTTGGCTGGTTTTGGGGAAGGAGACCAAACAGCGAGGTCATCGGTCTCATCGGATTAGGGAAGGACGGGGAAGGAAGTCGGCCGTGCCCTTTGAAAGGAACCATCCCGGCATTTGCCTGGAGCGATTTAGGGAAATCACGGAAAACCTAAATCTTGATGGCCGGACGCGGGATTAGATGATAAGTCCCGTAGTGCTCAGAGCCATGTGAACCATTTGAGTTACGTACTCTTAAGAGTATTTCATTGTTAGTTTAGCTTTCATTATGGACGCATTATTTTCGACACATACACTCCACCATTTAATTTGAAACAAATCTATAATTCGTTCATCATAAGGATAAACCTGATGTGAACAAACACAAATGCGAGGATTTATCAGAAGTCGTAGCACACGTACACTGGTGTTGTTACTCTCACGGAAGTAGGTCCTACTTATGTATTAGATATATAGTCACTAAGTTACGTTAAATGAAACTTTAAGACATTCAAATGTATTAACAGCCATCAACGTTTTGCTTAATCATGCTATAGCTACATAGTTCTTGTTTCAAAAATCCTGTACAGTGACACCCTCTATAGCGTTGTGCTCAGATTATCGCACTGTTATGTGCAGTATGAAAATGGTTAAGCCGCTTTCTGTTCCGTAGTGAAACACACGTGTGGAATACGGTTAAAAAGTGCCGAGAAATTGACTGTTCTTCATTTTTTCATAAATTTACGGAGGTAATCGGCTTTAAAGTTTTCCCAGCTACTGTATGTAATAGAGTTGATACGTACACCAAAAGTGTACGTGTAGCGCAGTCGGTAGCGAAATGCTTTCCGTCTGGCCACCTAAGAAGCGCAAGGTAGTGCTGGAGTTTTTCCGAATGTCATTTTATTCCCTTTAAAAATTTAATAACATTCGAAGCTATATTGTTTCTTTGCTATTCTCTTTTTGTGTCTGAACTGCAACTGCTCGCGTCATTGCAGACTAGTTGGACCGTTGGCAGGCCAGTCTTGTCGAAGTTTAATGCGCCGATAAAGCTGTTGTCTTGCACTATCGCTCTGCCTATGTGCGTGTAACACAGCATAAAACGTATCCTTATGATCGTATTTAACTGTACTGGTCACAGCTTGGCTTCCGCTCAGCGTGAAACGAAATCCAGTAAGGATCAAACAAATTCGGAAGAATACATGGCGTAATGCTTACAACAGGTTTATTCTTATGATTACCACATTGCAGTAAGCGGAATGGCACATGTATAACGACGCGTTTGGATTTAATGACATTTGGTAATTCGACTTCCCATCGATGCATCGACGGTTGACAAGCTTTTCAAATTAATGAAAACGGATGTCGTGAAAAAAACCACTGAAATTTGAAGATGCGTAGGTCGATATGGCTTGGATAAAAATATAACTTGCAGAACATATCACGTGTTTCTTGAGATAGAGTATTCGACGCACGCATAAATCGTACCTGTTTTGGTATAAATTGAAATGGGTCCAGTATTGTTCATGTTAAATATAAATGATACGATTTAGCACAAGATACAGTTGTTTCAGTGAATGCCTACCTCCGCGGATGAGCTGGCGACTTGACTGTCTGTAGGGAACATTCCAGCAAGGAAAACGCGCCCAATCCCAAGCTGACTGTCGCTTCTATCAACAACAAATCCGATAAGATCTGTGAGTTCACAGGCATAACGGATGAACCAAAGAAAATTAATTAAGGTAAGACAATACATGAAAAAAGCACTAAGAGAAAAGCAACACAGACTTCCTTTACGGAAGTGGAAACGAATGAAAGAAACAGAATTCCTCTCATTTACAAGAATAGCCATAGCCTTCAGACATGTGTTCAAAATTGTCTTTGCGACGGTTAAGGATGGTATGACGACAGTTTATATTGGGGGAGGGGAGCGGGGGCAGGGTTGAGACAGTAATGAACTGCCACACTGTGACCCCGTGCTCCCCTCCCAGAATGGATATGAAAACAAAAAAGACAGAAGGTTGTTTGACTTCTGAAGTAATGCAGTAATGAGCTCGGTCAACCAGATGTAACTCCATCTTCACCTACAAGTGAGCTAAGCAAATGGTAAAACAGTAAAGACATTTGCGATCAACATTAAGATTCTTCCGTAACGCCATATCCAGTCAGAGGTGCAGTTCGAGGAAATATTAATTAAGCTGAAACAACAGTAGAGGATCACTTTCTGTATACAGTAATTTATTGTGTGGTATGCCAAATTTTACGTGTATTAAATTTGACTTTGATGTCAGGGGAACATTGAACTGTTCAAACTGCTAGCTGCGGCGTATGTGTTTCCGTTGGGTCGCAGCCACAGAAAGGCTAACTGTGAATTGTGTTCAGCTCTGACTGCCCGTAGCTACGTCATAAATGTGAATGGGCTTCAGTGCAGAATTCACTCAGTTTAAAAAGAAATGTTGGATAAAAATCCGTAGCCATCTCGCTCGACGAGACGGGGTACTGCGACACTCGTTTATTTTGCCTGTCAGTCCGTCAAGTGACGAACAAAGGGACGCTAACAGGATGCGGAAGCCCCTCTGTGTATACAGTACCGTGTCATCTTCTCACAGTTGTTTGGACTGTACCAGAAATATACTGCAGCTGTCACGAAATTTGTTAGAGAAACCCGCCATCGACCATTGATCTCTGGTCAGCCCGTTCCTGATGTCGAGTGAGTCTAATAATTTCTTTCGTCTTGAGCTGCAGAAAAGCGAAGCCACTGGAAACTGAAATAGAAATAAAACCGGTGGCCACTGAGAGACGGTTCAGCTCTCCAGTACAGCAATAACTCTTTCTTTGTGTGTAACTAATGGTGTGCTCTTCATCCGCTTTGTCGTACGGAAACAGTATTGCGGACAGAAGAACTCTTGAGTTAAGGGCAGAAACCATGTGTTTCGCAGTAAAATAAAACAATAAGAGCGTTTAACAGTTAAAACAGTGATGGCACACACGGCAAGTATTTAAACACGTATTTTACAGTGGTAAAAAAGACAGAAGTACCAGAATCTACGACAGGCTGTATGAAATACGGAAGGGATAACGTGACCAGCACAGCATAAATGACAGAAATATGTGAGGCAGAATAATACACATAATAAGGCAGCAATTCTCTCTAGCTTTTCTTCACAAGCACGGAAAGTAAGACGTAGTGTAACATTCTAAAGATGATACTTTCTATTCCACAATTTGTTCTACTGATCACACGAGGTGGAGGTGAAGTTCTTGGTCTACCCCATGACTTTTTGCGAAGAATTTGCTTTAAGGAAGGTTGTTACTAGGAAGTTACGGCAAGTGAAATGATCACCTGCTTTTTTTTTTCTCTTTCTGCGATGTTAGGGACAGTCTCTCAATAGATATTTCTGTCCACCCAGCACATATTTGATATGCTATGTTCTTATTCTTCAAGTTTCAAGGAACTACATCTACAGATTTTCTGTGTTCATTTAAAGTAACTATATGTCGTGTTAGATGCTTCGTTGGTGTGGAAAAGATTATCCATTATTTATTTATGTTTCTAAATATCTATCTTCGGTTTTAAAAGTTTTCTAAGAATATTCTTTTAACCCTGGCGCTTACGTCAAGTTATTGCTGTCATTTCTCGATTATATTTAAATTTTAGACGTGGTGCAAGTGCAGGTGAGCAGTTTCTCTTCAGCGAGTGCTTTTATGAAGCGGTTTCATTACCCGGCTAACGTAGAAGTTAATGAGATCTTGTTGGCCGTTGCCAGCCTGTCTGTCGTATAGCTAAAGAAACCGATGCTACGTGCTACCATAGCTAACTCGAAGAGGGACGAACTCTGCTCTCGCGGTACCAGAGTTACATCGATCACCAATATCTTCAAAATCAGCAAGAAGCCTGCCGACAAAGCTACAGCTGTTTGCATATTGAGGCCAATTCCTCGTCATTCACGCATGAAACTGTGTTTACTTCTGTATACACTAATTATGAGGGTCTTTCTATAAATAATGGCCAACAACTTTTTTGTCGGACGCATTTATTTGTAAGAGTTAAAATGTGGTGGAAATGCCGGACAATATTTCTTTTAAATGTACTGATTTTTTACATAGTCCTCACCACATTCTACACTCCTGGAAATGGAAAAAAGAACACATTGACACCGGTGTGTCAGACCCACCATACTTGCTCCGGACACTGCGAGAGGGCTGTACAAGCAATGATCACACGCACGGCACAGCGGACACACCAGGAACCGCGGTGTTGGCCGTCGAATGGCGCTAGCTGCGCAGCATTTGTGCACCGCCGCTGTCAGTGTCAGCCAGTTTGCCGTGGCATACGGAGCTCCATCGCAGTCTTTAACACTGGTAGCATGCCGCGACAGCGTGGACGTGAACCGTATGTGCAGTTGACGGACTTTGAGCGAGGGCGTATAGTGGGCATGCGGGAGGCCGGGTGGACGTACCGCCGAATTGCTCAACACGTGGGGCGTGAGGTCTCCACAGTACATCGATGTTGTCGCCAGTGGTCGGCGGAAGGTGCACGTGCCCGTCGACCTGGGACCGGACCGCAGCGACGCACGGATGCACGCCAAGACCGTAGGATCCTACGCAGTGCCGTAGGGGACCGCACCGCCACTTCCCAGCAAATTAGGGACACTGTTGCTCCTGGGGTATCGGCGAGGACCATTCGCAACCGTCTCCATGAAGCTGGGCTACGGTCCCGCACACCGTTAGGCCGTCTTCCGCTCATGCCCCAACATCGTGCAGCCCGCCTCCAGTGGTGTCGCGACAGGCGTGAATGGAGGGACGAATGGAGACGTGTCGTCTTCAGCGATGAGAGTCGCTTCTGCCTTGGTGCCAATGATGGTCGTATGCGTGTTTGGCGCCGTGCAGGTGAGCGCCACAATCAGGACCTCATACGACCGAGGCACACAGGGCGAACACACGGCACAATGGTGTGGGGAGCGATCTCCTACACTGGCCGTACACCACTGGTGATCGTCGAGGGTACACTGAATAGTGCACGGTACATCCAAACCGTCATCGAACCCATCGTTCTACCATTCCTAGACCGGCAAGGGAACTTGCTGTTCCAACAGGACAATGCACGTCCGCATGTATCCCGTGCCACCCAACGTGCTCTAGAAGGTGTACGTCAACTACCCTGGCCAGCAAGATCTCCGGATCTGTCCCCCATTGAGCATGTTTGGGACTGGATGAAGCGTCGTCTCACGCGGTCTGCACGTCCAGCACGAACGCTGGTCCAACTGAGGCGCTAGGTGGAAATGGCATGGCAAGCCGTTCCACAGGACTACATCCAGCATCTCTACGATCGTCTCCATGGGAGAATAGCAGCCTGCATTGCTGCGAAAGGTGGATATACACTGTGCTAGTGCCGACATTGTGCATGCTCTGTTGCCTGTGTCTATGTGCCTGTGGTTCTGTCAGTGTGATCATGTGATGTATCTGACCCCAGGAAAGTGTCAATAAAGTTTCCCCTTCGTGGGACAATGAATTCACGGTGTTCTTATTTCAATTTCCAGGAGTGTATATACCGTCAGCGTTGTGTATGCACGTATCCTACGTTGATAAATGATCTTATCCCTTGCTCGTAGCCATGTTTCCACTGCATGATTTACGCTGTCATCAATTTCGAAGTGTGTCACACATAGAGAATCCTTATGCGACTCAAACAGGTGGAAGTTCAAAATGGCTCTGAGCACTATGGGACTTAACTTCTGAGGTCATTAGTCCCCTAGAACGTAGAACTACTTAAACCTAACTAACCTAAGGACATCATACACATCCATGCCCCAGGCAGGATTCGAACCTGCGACCGTAGCGGTCGCGCGGTTCCAGGCTGTAGCGCCTAGAACCGCTCGGTCACCCTGGCCGGCCAGGTGGAAGTCCGAGGGCGCCAGGTTTGGTCTATAAGGTGGATGAGGGAATGAGCTCCAACCCGATCTGCGATGTGTTCTCAGGCTGTTACACTTGTATGCGGTCGAGCGTTGTCTTGTCGAAGTAAGATTTCTTTTGGGTTATTATGAAACGGAGCATTTCGGAAACAGTTCTTGAGTTTGTTCGGAGGTTTTATATGTTTGATACTTTTGGCAAAGCTTCAACAAGAATCACTATTCCAAATGCCTGTCATCATAACTTCACTAGCAGAGGGAGCTGCGCTGCATTTCTTCTTTTCTTATTATTGCAGTTGGTGCACTCCAGTGGCCGAGTAATTGTTTTCGGCTCAATGTGATGCAACCACGTTTAGCCGCCTTTAGTGACCGTGATGGCAAAGCCTCTCCATTGGTCTTAAACTGGCGCAATAGTTCAGATGAAATGGCGATTCTTTGAACCAAGTGGTCTGTTGTGAGCATCTGTGGAACCTATACTGCGTACAGCGCTGAATATCCAACAGTCTCAACCATCGCACAGACACTTCCAATGCTCACAGACATATTTAGAGCCAGTTGTCAAGTTTTGAGGCTCGGTCTGCACGAGTAATGGTATGTGCACGTTGGAATTGAACAAAACCGTTTTTCGTTGCACCGGAATCTTTTCACGAAATTCAAATCACCAAGTTTCTCCTCCGAATGCGAAAATATTTTGTTGACACCGACCTGCATAGGAAGAAACGACCACCATGATGAAATAAGGGTGATCAGAGCTCGTACGGAAATAAATAGGTGTTCGTTTCTTCCACGCGCTATACAAGATTGCAATAACAGAGAATTGTGAAGGTGGTTCGATGAACCCTCTGCCAGGCACTTAAATGTGATTTGCAGAGTATCCATGTAGATGTAGATGTAAATTGGCCATGTCGGGAGCAGTGGCTGTGACAGGATGTCCCAAACGTGGCCTATTATGGAGCTCACTGTCTGTCCTTCCTGACGTTTTAACTCTCCTTACCCATCATCTAATAGCACTCCTACTCTCTCTATCCATTATCTAATGACACTGCTGTCGACTGCATCATTACCATACAGGCACACAAACTTTCATGGATAATAACCGCAAGCAAGAATTTAGTTATGGTATGTTACTTGTAATGAGTGACTTGCGTAGACACCCTGTAGTGGTTCACCATCACTCTACTATCTTTCAGAACTGTTTGAAACTTTACACACTTGCAAGAGAAATACCGGATCTGAAACACCCAAGAGAACGTTTTCCAGTATGTTTCATCTTCTGTAATAGAAATTGAGGCTTTATTTATTAAATTATCTCCAAACATTACGTAATATTAACTGTAATTTGTAGGACTGGTTAGCACCGAGAAGCGCAGCTTGCAAAAAGTCCGTAAGACGATACACTAGCCTGACGGAACGATATGCGATAAATTGCTGTTACAACAAGACAGAGAGAATTGGAGTTACGATGCTGAGAGTGTGACGGTAAAGTGCATGATGACGAACAACACTGGACTGCGTGGAGAAACAGTGAGTAAATTAACAGTTTTGAGATGCAACTGTCAGAGCTGAAGAGAGACGTGTACATTGCATATGAAAAATAATCGAAAAATTTTTGACAAAATGTGGTACATCGTGAAACAATGCTGAACAATGGGTGGTGATATTGTAATTTAACAGTTGATGCCGCTAAACAAATTGGAATAACAATTTACATTTCAAAAAATAGTTGTTTTAGGGCTCTGCTTTCGTTTCCCAACGAATCATCTTCGAGAAAAGAACGAGGCACTCAACTAGAGCTCATGACCATCCTGCAGGAGCAAAGTGTAGTAGAATAATATACTAAAGGCAGAAGATGCATCAGAACACTCAAGATTAAATCGGTGGAATTCATAGCTCAAGATCAAATAAGGCATGTCGCAAATTCTGTCACTAACATTTCGTTGCAGTCAGATTACATTATACGAGCAGATATAACTTCTTCAAGCAAATAAACAATGAAATTGATATTTAGCAAACAAACAGTTTAAATAATAAAAACTACAATCGTACTGCAAGTGGTTCTATGAAACCTCAGTCGCCGGCCGCGGTGGCCGTGCGGTTCTAGAAGCTGCAGTCCGGAACCTTGGAACTGCTACGGTCGCAGGTTCGAATCGTGCCTCGGGCATGGATGTGTGTTATTTAGGTTTAAGTAGTTCTAAGTTCTAGGGGGCTGATAACCTAAGATGTTAAGTCCGATAGTGCTCAGAGCCATTTGAACCATTTTTTTTTTTTTTTGAAACCTCAGTCAAACACTTAAATGTGAATTGCAGAGCAATTATAAAGGTGTATTTTTAAAATTAATTCGTCATCAACTGTACTACGGAAGGCTTTATTAGATTTATGTATTGGCTCTGATTTTTGCAATCAAACCGCCATCTCCAACAAACGACAATTGCATATGAAGAGTAGGCAAACAATCTACAAACAAGAAATTAAACTAATGTTTCTACAAGGTTCTGTCTCTCTGCTGCGGAAGTGTAAGGCATTGTACGAGCCGGACGCTGTGTCCGAGCGGTTCTGGGCGCTTCAGTCCGGAACCGCGCTGCTGCTACAGTCGCAGGTTCGAATCCTGCCTCGGGCATGAATGTATGATGTCCTTAGGTTAGTTAGGTTTAAGTAGTTCTAAGCCTATGGGACTGAAGACCTCAGATGTTAAGTCCCATAGCGCTTGGAGCCATTTGAACCACTGTCCGAGTTTCATTTACACCACCGCGATGAAATGCAACAATAGTTTGAGAATTTTGTTTTCCACTGTTTCCAGGAATGTTTTCACCCTGAAGGATCTGCTACGACCCATCCTCATCAGGTGCAGAAGTAGGGCGTCCATCGCTTGTTTCTGTCGTTGACATCCAGGTCCCTTATAGCTAATGTCTTCCGCCTTTCCACTTTCGGAGAAGGGAGACTCCACGTGCGAGTCGGTGCAGATGGGTCTCCTAGTGCCTTGGTTAAATTTCAAGCGCGTCATCGTTACACAGAATCTATGTGAGATTGTTCATGTGAAATCCAATAGTGTTTAAGGAGCACAGGAACAGGTTGTGGTATAGGACCGCATCCTACATTGTCTAACAGTTTTCCATTCGGTGTGTCATTGGTATCTCAGCGATTCATTCACATTCGCAACAAAGTCTACGGTTTGTACATTGTCATACTCATGGTGCCCTCTGACTAAGGCGTTAATGTGTCGTCGCCTGTAGTGCTACTCTGGGATTTACAGTGCTCGTTGGGAATCAGGATGACCGCCATTGGAGCTGTGTTTTTCGAGGCATATTTCAGCGATGGTGGCATAGCTGTTAATTCTGCCGTCGTGATAGCTGTCTCAGGGGAAAGCTTGTATATGACCCGTAACCCGAGATCGTGTCGATAAACGTGCAGCCAGGTCCGCAACTACCTTTCCATCCATCGGTACGCTGACACTGATAGGCATCCTTCCCTCAGGTTTCCTCTCACTCGTATATTATTCTCTCGTCGGGCGATGTCTGTCTACATCTGCACCTACGTACATACTCCGCAAGCCATCATACGATGCGTGGTAGTGGGTACGCCGTACCACTATTAGTCGTTTCCTCTCTTGTTTCATTCCCAAATAGAACGAGGAAACAGCGTCTGCCTATAAGTCTTCGTATGAGGCCTAATTTCTCGTCTCTTATCTTCGTGATCCCTACGCGAAGTGTACGTTGGCAGCAGTAGGATCGTTCTGCATTCAGCTTCAAATGCCGGTTCTCTAAACTTTCTCAGTAGTGTTCTTCGAACGGAATGTCTTTGTCCCTCTAGGGATTCTCACTTGAGTTCCCAAAGCATATCCCTTACACTCACAAGCTGATCGAACCTACTGGTAACAAATCTAGAATCTCCCCCTTGAACTGCTTCGATGTCTGCTTTCAATCCGAGCTGGTGCGGACCGCACAGACTCTAGCAGCACTCAAGAACAGGTCGCATTGGTGTTATGTATGCGATCTCCTTTACAAATCAACCACACTTTCCAAAAATTCTCCCTATAAAGCGAAGTCGACCATTCGTCTTCCCTAAAACAATACTCACACGCTCGTTCAGTTGCATATCGCTGCGCAGCATTACGTCCAGATATTTAAACGACGACGCCGGCCGCGGTGGTCTCGCGGCTCTAGGCGCGCAGTCCGGAACCGTGCGACTGCTACGGTCGCAGGTTCGAATCCTGCCTCGGGCATGGATGTGTGTGATGTCCTTAGGTTAGTTAGGTTGAAGTAGTTCTAAGTTCTAGGGGACTGATAACCACAGCAGTTGAGTCCCATAGTGCTCAGAGCCATTTGAACCATTTGAATTTAAACGACGTGACTGTGTCGAGCAGGACACTACTAATAATGTATCCGAACATTACGGAATTGTATTTCCTACTAATCAGCACTAACTTAAATTTTTCTAAGTAATTTTTGTGAGTGTATATCGAGTTAGTAGCGCAGTAGTTACTGAGCTGTTTGTTCTGAGACTCGTGACCGTTCTAATTAGCGCTGTTAGCCACTCAGTCCAGTGCCAGCTGTCACCTGTGACATATCCTCAAGGCATGATGTTACGTATTTAGCTTTTCCTGTGTTTTCTTAATAGTGTATATTTGTTTAATTGTCTGCGTGTTTACCGGCCGGTGTGGCCGAGTGGTTCTAGGCGCTTCAGTCTGGAACCGCGCGACCGCTACGGTCGCAGCTTCGAATCCTGCCTCAGGTATGGAAGTGTGTGATGTCCTTAGGTTAGTTAGGTTTAAGCAGTTCTAAGTTGTAGGGGACTGATGACCTCAGATGTTAAGTCCCATAGTGCTCAGAGCCATTTGAACCATTTGTCTGCGTGTTTCGGTATTTAAGAAGTATTAAGAAGCTTAATATCGCGTTTTTCGTTAGCTGTAGGTGTAAATTAAGGCAGTCTGTAGCTCAGTTGTCAGTTCTTATGAAGAAAGAGGCAGCTACATAGTTCATTGAGGTATCAGCGACCCCTGGTTACACATCAGGAGGGCAACAAGTTGCTTACCAACGTTTCTGCCAGCTTTTGCTCTTTTCTCTTCAGTTAGTCCTGAAAGGATAGGTAGGATGTGTTCCTGATGTGTGCGGACATAGGAGGAGATGGTCTCAGTCCGCGAACAGTTGAATGTGGCTGTGGTTGCGATCAGTCGCCTTCAGGCTACCTACTTGGGATGTAACCTTGGCGAGGATTCTGGAGCGTCACATGGGACACCTCAGGTGCGGCTTGTTTCGCCCAAAGGTTCTACCGCCGTGGCCCCCTCTAGTGTACACGACGCAGTGGATCCGCATGGTGAGTGGCGAGTGGTAATGCATTCGCGTCGCTCTAGACGGAGGGCCAATGTGGAGGCTGGCCATATGGCCTCGTCTGTTCAACCCGAGAGTGAACTGGTTGCCGTTCCTTCAGCAGGATCTAAGCAGGAACACGTGGGCAGGGATTTGCTAGTTATTCGGAGCTCCAGAGTTAGGCGCGATATGGAGCCTCTTAGGAAGATAGTGTTCAGGTTTCGAAAGAAAGACAATGTGCTCTCGGTATGTCTACTGGTGGATTCACCCAACTTGTGGAGGCGGCCATGCCTGCGGCTATAGAGCGTACAGTGTGCAGTCGTCTGCAAGTAATGACTCACGTTGGCACCAGCGACGCCTGTTGCGTGGGTTCTGAGACCATCCTCAGTGCTTACGGATGGCTGGCGGAAATGGTGAAGACTGGTGGCCTCGCGCGCAGGGCGCAAGCAGAGCTCGCAATTCGCAGCATCGTTCCCAGAGTCGATTCGAGTCCTTCGGATCCGGCTCTAGGGTCTAAACTAAATGCTTCGTCGTCTCTGTGGCGGTATTCGCTGCAGATATCTGGACCTGCATTATCGGGTGTGGATTTTTAGGACTCCCCTTGATAGGTCAGGGGTTCACTACACAAAGGAAGCAGCTACTCGGGAAGCAGAGTACTTGTGGAGTGCACATGGGGCTTTTTATAGTCTGGGCGGTAGTTTGAGGTACTCTCGTGAACATTCGCAAGTCAGTACGCATATAGGGAAATCAGACTGTGTTCAGAGTAAAGACAGTTCGACTATAAAAATTTCATCAGTAAACTGTCGAAGTGTTCGTAACAAAGTTTCCGAATTTAGTACTCTGGAGAAAAGTTCGCAACCTCCTATTATTCTTGGGACAGAGAGCTTGCTAAAACAAGAAGTAAAAGGCTCTGAGGTGTTCAGTGGGTCTTGGAATATTTATCGTAAAGGCAGATTAGACGCCATAGGATGGGGAGTATTCATTGCGGCCGACAAGAATACTGTCTCTATTAAAGTTGAAACTGAGTGTGGTAGTGAAGTTACCTAGCAGCGCATAACAGGTCTAGATGAAACCAAGTTAACTGCAGGTTGTTTTTCCCGACCACCCGGCACCGCTGTGACAGTTCTGGAGTCATTCAGAGAACGTCAATGGTCATCTGTGCGTAAATACCCAGATCATGTAATACTAGTTTGTGGTGACTTTACGCCGGCCGGAGTGGCCGAGCGGTTCTAGGCGCTACAGTCTGGAGCCGCGCGACCGCTACGGTCGCAGGTTCGAATCCTGCCTCGGGCATGGATGTGTGTGATGTCCTTAGGTTAGTTAGGTTTAGGTAGTTCTAAGTTCTAGGGGACTGATGACCTCAGATGTTAAGTTCCATAGTGCTCAGAGCCATTTGAACCATTTGAATAAGCATCCCTGGCGTAGAGAAACAACTGCTGGGCGCAGTGGTTGCGCGGTTTGAGGCGCCATGTCACGGATTGTGCGGCCGCTCCCGCCGGAGGTTCGACTCCTCCCTCAGGTATGGGTGTGTGCGTGTTGTCCTTAGAGTAAGTTAGTTTAACTAGTGTGTAAGTCTAGGGACGGATGACCTTAGCAGTTAGGTCCCTTAGGAATTCACACACACTCACATTCAGAGAAACACCTGAAAGAGTTGAAAATAAGTAAATTGGCAGGTTCGGATGAAATCCCATTTCGGTTTCACAAATAGTACTCTACGTGATTGACCCCTTACTTAGTTTTCATTTATCACGAATGTCACCACCAAAGCAAAGTGCCAAGCGACACGATAAGAGAGCACACCTTGGAATGGTGGGAGAGGGTCAACGTGTCACGATTTACATATTATTATTATTATTATTATTATTATTATTATTCTTTCCTGTCTCAGACGTTATGTCTGGTTAAAAATGGAAAGTGACGCGGATCTTGATCAAGCGTGACTTCCTTTTAACTGTAAGGTATATGTTACATTGCATTTAGGAACTTTCGGGTAATTGAACATGTATCAATAATTACAGATTTCTGTAGTTGTACATATACGTTTGGATGTAGCTGTATTGCGTTGATTTACTGGTGGATATTGTGTGGTATGACTCCTGTAGTTGATAGTATAATTGGTATGATGTCAACTTTATATTGATGCCACATGTCGTTGACTTCCTCAGCCAGTTGGATGTACTTTTCAATTTTTTCTCCTGTTTTCTTCTGTATATTTGTTGTATTGGGTATGGATATTTCGATTAGTTGTGTTAATTTCTTCTTTTTATTGGTGAGTATCATGTCAGGTTTGTTATGTGGTGTTGTTTTATCTGTTATAATGGTTCTGTTCCAGTATGATTTGTATTCATCATTCTCCAGTACATTTTGTGGTGCATACTTGTATGTGGGAACGTGTTGTTTTATTAGTTTATGTTGTATGGAAAGTTGTTGATGTATTATTTTTGCTACATTTTCATGTCTTCTGGGGTATTCTGTATTTGCTAGTATTGTACACCCGCTTCTGATGTGATCTACTGTGATCTTTAGTAATATGCTTGCTGTAATATCTGGTGTTTATTGTTTGATACTGTATTGCAATCATGAATCAATCCGTCTCACTGTATATATTGCCTTTTCTTAGCCATGTGTTGGATGCGTCTTGATCGATGTGTGGCTGTGTTAGATGATACGGGTGCTTGCCATGTAGTGTTTTCTTTTTCCAATTTACTTTCTTCGTATCTGTTGATGTTATGTGAGCTAAAGGGTTGTAGAAGTGGTTATGAAATTGCAATGGTGTAGCCGATGTATTTATATGAGTGATTGCTTTGTGTATTTTGCTAGTTTCTGCTCGTTCTATAAAGAATTTTCTTAAATTGTCTACCTGTCCATAATGTAGGTTTTTTATGTCGATAAATCCCCTTCCTCCTTCCTTTCTGCTTAATGTGAATTTTTCTGTTGCTGAATGTATGAGATGTATTCTATATTTGTGGCATTGTGATCGTGTAAGTGTATTGAGTGCTTCTAGGTCTGTGTTACTCCTTTCACTACTCCAAATGAGTAGGTCAATATTGGTATAGCATAAGTATTTATAGCTTTTGTCTTGTTTCTTGCTGTCAATTCTGTTTTCAGTATTTTTGTTAGTCTTTGTCTATATTTTTCTTTTAGTTCTTCTTTAATATTTTTATTACCTATTCCTATTTTTTGTCTGTATCCTAAATATTTATAGGCATCTGTTTTTTCCATCGCTTCTATGCAGTCGCTGTGGTTCTCCAATATGTAATCCTCTTGTTTAGTGTGTTTTCCCTTGACTATGCTATTTTTCTTACATTTGTCTGTTCCAAAAGCCATATTTTTATCATTGCTGAATACTTCTGTTATCTTTAGTAATTGGTTGAGTTGTTGATTTGTTGCTGCCAGTAGTTTTAGATCATCCATGTATAGCAAATGTGTGATTTTGTGTGGGTATGTTCCAGTAATATTGTATCCGTAATTTGTATTATTTAGCATGTTGGATAGTGGGTTCAGAGCAACGCAGAACCAGAATGGACTTAATGAGTCTCCTTGGTATATTCCACGCTTAATCTGTATTGGCTGTGATGTGATATTATTTGAATTTGTTTGTATATTAAGTGTGGTTTTCCAATTTTTCATTACTATGTTTAGGAACTGTATCAATTTAGGATCTACTTTGTATATTTCCAATATTTGTAGTAACCATGAGTGAGGTACACTATCAAAAGCTTTTCGGTAATCATTGTATGCGTAGTGTAGCGACCTTTGTTTAGTTTTAGCTTGATATGTCACGTCTGCATCTATTATCAGTTGCTCTTTGCACCCTCGTGCTCCTTTGCAGCAGCCTTTTTGTTCATCATTTACAATTTTGTTCTGTGTTGTATGTGTCATTAATTTCTGTGTAATGACTGAAGTTAATATTTTGTATATCGTTGGTAGGCATTTTATGGGGCGATATTTTGCTGGGTTTTATTATTATTATTATCTTCTGTCGAAAATTCTGTACCTCTGGAAATGTAAGGCAAGGGGTCATCGCCTGGTTCAATAATACAGTAGCCACCTGTATAATATTCTACTCTGACATTTTCGAATTTGCTCTGGAGGTGAGGGATTCCTCTATCTGGCAGTTTTTCACTAGAATTTCGGCCAATAAAAATCTTCTGGGAAAGTGATTTTGCTGGTTCAATTGCCCCAAGCAGCAGTCCATGTGTAGGTGTTGATATCATTTCACCCAGAAACACCCATGATGCTTCGTATTTCAGCCTGCCTATGCCAGACGTTTACATGAAAGTCTCAGCAGTCTGACTGATAGAAAATCAGGACATATACTGTACCAAAACGGAGTGCTGTGATGCCTCAATCTCTCTAGGTAACCCGGTAGTAAGGCGTCTCCCTCATCGAGCTGGCTACCTTCAATTCTCAAGGGCCGTGGGGATGCTGCAGCCGAAGTGTCACTTTTCCATGCTAGACACTAGCACTAGGCGCTAATACTGATTTCACTGACTGGTTTGGCGATATCTCTCTTCCAGAATCTTCCAGAAAGGTAATCAAAGTGCACTAAGTGACACATTCGCACTGTCAGAGAGCCAGTAGCCAACTTACAAAAAGCAGTAACCTACACTAATACGTTCTGAGAAAAGTAAGCTTGTAGCTGTACGCATCTAGTAAACAATCAGGTAAATGTAAATAACAGGGACACACTGAAACTGCCCCAACAACCACAAGAATCAAATGGAGAGTGAAAATGTTACTCAGTGCAAAGTAAGCTTTAGAAGTTGCCCAAATAATTAACATCAAGATATAAATTGTTGTGAAAACGCTGGAAGGTGGTTAATGAGGTTTCTTGGTTGACAACTTTATCTTTTTCTTATGCGACATACTTATAGGAAACATTAAGACATAGCCAAAAAGCTCCGCCGCTCTGGCCACAGGCTGGCCAATCGGGACCGACAAACTGCCATGTTATACCCAGGCAATGTCGTCATTTGGATGCGGCGTGGAGGGGCTCTCCCTGCCGTTGTGGGCTTTTCTGACCTTGAAGCCGCTACTTCCCGTTCAAGTAATTCCTCAGTTGGCATCAAGAGGCTGAGTGTAACCCTTTCCAGTTGTCCCACCAAGGAAAAGTTCCTGGCGGTACCGGGAAATGAACTTCGTACAGTAGCTACCTTCGCTGAATATTCAGCTACGGACGCGGGCATTAAGGCTCAAGAACGAGCTGTAAATTCTGAGCGCATTCCCAAGTGAACTATAAAACCTATTCAACCCTCTGCAACCTACAATTTCAATTTATATCTACAAGAGTTTTAAGCAGTTAGTGACGAAAGCTTTTTTGAACCATGTAGAGAGCATTTTCACGTGGAACGCTGCTTATTTTCCATGCAATAATTACTTAAACCCACAAATTTATAATAGGGATTAATTGATTCAGTTGAATGGAACAGTAAGCAGTACTGTACGTATAAGAGTGATTACGTGCAAGAAGTGACATCATACAGAAACTGTTACGAAATGAAAGACTTGAAGACGGGTCCTTGGGGTAATGAGAAGCAGCTAAGCCTTAATATAAATTAATATAGTATAATTCCCGTAAACAGAATAAAATACCTAATATATTTAATCTACATGATCGATTATCAGTCACTACAGTCACTCAGAAAGGACAATTATCTAGAAGTGCCTCTTCATAGCTTTATAACCGGGAATTGGGACGCTAATTACGCCTGGGTGAGATTTATCGAGAGAATTATGAAGAACTGTAATTGTGCAAGGAACGTGGCTGACGTCGTATTTACGACCAAATCTTGTGGTTTTAGTTAGCGAGCTATACGATGTTGAATTAATGAAAATTCGAGTATGTTCTGAAAGGCATTGACCACCTTCTCCGAAATGAATAGTCGTGCATGAACATGATTTTTCGCCACGCACCATTCGGTGGTATGTGCAGTACCGATGCGTGTGCAGGTGATAAAGAATTTCGACTTTATTGTGTTTAGAAAACGACGTTGTAGGTGTTTTTTGTTATGTTCAAGCATTAAACACATGAGATATGGTGGAAGGAAATGTGAGAACACGCATATTACCCCAGTTTCAAAAGCTAGTCATGCGCTCGGATGACGCCAACACACGGCTGGCTGCAATTAAAATTTTAATTGTTGCGTAGGTGGAGCTCTCGGCTCCCGGGCCTTAGAAAGAGACCTGACGAGCATCGTAATACGCCTATAAAACTGACGTCACACGTCAGGCCTTTCAATAGGCCATGATTTCACACCCCGGAGTATAAAAACCCAACCACACAAAGCTGATGTGTGTCGATATATTGGCAATATTCTAAGCTCCGGAGCCCTCGTAGCCTGTAATATACATAATCAAATCTCTGCAGTAGCTGTAGCTAAGTAACGAGTTTATCATCAATATCTACGGCTGGAAGCTAAATCCGAATGTTGCACTGGATGTGAAACTTTTGGTTGCCGTCTACCGTCAACATTAAATTCAAAAATCATTTCATAGCGGATCTCTTTCACTACGTCTTTCTTGAAGTGATCAAATTTCGCAGTAAATTTCTTATACTAGGGACACAGTCATTTTGTCTTCTGCATTAAAATAAACCATTTTTAATCAAACATGTTTTAGTTCTACATAGATATTAATTTCAGAGAGTAGGCTGCTACATTACACTTTTCTGGTTTCACAAAAAAAGTTACGATTTATTAAGATCTGTTCCTGTTTATGTGTAATTCTAATAACCTCTTAGGAATAACCACTGAAGGTCAAATGTTCACCGAGCGAGGTGGCGCAGTGGTTAGACACTGGACTCGCATTCGGGAGGACGACGGTTCAATCCCGCGTCCGGCCATTTCCGTGATTTTTCCCTAAATCGTTCCAGGCAAATGCCGGGATGGTTCCCCTGAAATGGCACGACCGGCTTCCTTCCCTAATCCGATGAGACCGAAGACCACGCTGTCTGGTCTCCTTCCCCAAACCAACCACCAACCACCACCACTCAAAAGTTCTTGAGGGAAAGTGTAGCCTTTGAAGCGACAGTTGCATCATAAGCACTTCTATCTACTAAGTATTATGTATGAGTCCTCTGTATTAATTCCCTTGCACTGTACGCTTAATTCCTACAAAATCAGAGATTCGAGTATCCTTGTGATTGCACTGGTGTTTAGAATTTACGTACCATTGAAACGTTTGCGTAAGAAATGTTTCCACCCGTGTAGAACCCAGCATAGTTTCCTGCACTGTTTGTATGAAAAGCAGTTTGTTGGATTTGTTAATTAAGGCTGTAGGTAACCAAGTATGTATTCACTTCATGGCCCACATGTATGCCACATTTCCGAGCAGATGCGCCTATCCGTTTAGTAAAATAAACACTGCTTTTCCAGATATCTGACTAAATACGGAAGTGGAATGAGAACTTCGTACCACAGTAAGTAGGTCTGATTTCAGAGATGTCACCAGAAGTGAATGTAGCCATGACTGTATCTCAAGGTAACGTGATGAAGTTTGATATCTGCCAAAGTTGACAAAATGGAGTAATGTGTACAGGTTATCAATGTTGCAAAGATAGGAAAAAGGCAACTCATGGTTTAACATCCCATCAATGACAAAGTAATAGGAGAAGGAAGAGGCAAAAAAAGGATGGCCATCTCTACACAAAAAAATTAGTTTCAAACATATGTCAGTAACTATTGTTTGTCATCCTCACAAAGTTCATTGGCACATCTTCGAAAGACTTATAGGATTCTTCATCATAGGAAAACAGTGAAACATAATCTCAGAAAGTAATTGCAAGAAAAAAAAAATACTTCTAGGGATATGACGGCGTGCGCAATGGGCATGGAAGTGAGACCTCTAACAGTATCATGTATGCTCTATTGCACACAGCACGCTGTGGACTACACTGCACACACATACTACGACGGTGTTCTTAACCAGACTAGAAACGAAATGCTGTTTATACGGGGAGCAGCCACTATGGGACTATACACCGCAGACCCAAAAGATGATTACAACCTGCTTAAAAGCGTGTTGGTCCACGTTAGAAGGGCAATAGCGCAGCGATTCTGTGCGGCATGGATTCAACAATACATTTCTGGAGATACGTATCACCAAATGACAATGCACAGGTCAGGCATATACGGGCTGGTGACCTGTTCGCGTGGAGCTGGCGGCCGATTGTCCCCCAAAAGTGTCCTACCTGGTTCTTTTCGTGCAAATTTCGTGAACAAGATATCAACGTTAAGATCAGTACCCGCCAGGGTAGCCGAGATCGCTAATGCGCTGCTTTCTGGACTCGGGTAGGCGCGCCGGCCCCGTATCGAATACGCCCGGTGGATTAACGACGAGGGCCGGTATGCTGGCCAGCCTGGATGTGGCTTTTAGGCATTTTTGCACATCCCGCTGGGTGAATATCGGGCTGTTTCCCACGTTCCGCCTCAATTACTCGACTCACAGACATTTGCAGACATTTGCACTAATTCATAACTTACACTAGACCCAGACAGTGGCGGCAGGAAGGGCATCCGGCCACCCTCTGTCATTAACCCTGCCCAATCCGTAGTAACAAGGCCGACCCTGCGTGACACGGGACAAGGCGCAAAGAAAGAAAACGTCAACCTAAGTTCAGTGTCATGATCCTGAAACCATTGTAACCCGACTCTGGCCTTGTGACATAGATATTTATCCCGTTGTAAGATGCCGTCGCCATCGAGGAAGGAAAGAACCAAGAAGGGATGCAGTTGTTCCGCAATAATTTTTACGTTTTCCAGTCATCATGGCACCCTCAGTTACTGCTACAGGTCCCATGGAAGCCTAGGCGAACGTTCCTCATAGCGTAATTCTGCCTCCACATTTCAGCGTCCATGACGCGGTATATGTTTAAAACGTCCTTTCCATTCATGTTCATACTCAACATGAATAGAGAGGATGGCCTTAGGTTTTCACCGTCCTGGCTGCCAGCTATCAGAGCCCAACAGCCCGCACAAACAACCTGAGACACAAGCATCACCGGCGAGCAACTGCCGCTATGTGACGTATGTCCCGTATGAAGGAAACAAGAGTTACATCCCATTCGCCTATGATTACCAATAAAGTCTCATACTTGTTGACCACAACGTCGCGTTACCCCTATAAAAACTAACATAATCCCCAAAACTTAAACAAATAATACAAATAACATTTCTTTGGACGAGTATCAAGCATTACTCGTCTAAAGTATTGGCATGCGCACCGTCATTTACAAGGCAAAGGATAAAACGCCATCACGTTGAGTGTGACAGTTGTCGGAGCATTGCTGGTGTAACTTGAATGAAAGCTTGGCGCATTGCATCTTGCAGGTTATCAATGATATCGTAAAAGCTTGTTGAAACGATACCGGTTATGAACCTCCAGAAAGAATATGAAGTGCGGCGAGGTTTGCTCTTCGTAGTAGCCTGGCTCCGACGAATGTCGTACACAACCTGATCCATTTTTATACTTTGCCATATGAGCGACGGTGCACAGACTAATACTTTAGACAGGTAACGTCTCACGTCTCAAGAAAACTCATCTAAAGAATTGTTGTTCATGTTATTTATTTCTGTTTAAGAGTTCAGGTGGGTTCTTATAGAGGGTAACCGGAAACCGTGGCACCCTGTATTGAAATAGGCAATAGCAAACATAAGCTCACTATTCCCTGCACACGGAAAACTAAAAATATTAACCATTTTTAAACTGTGATGTACCCTCATGCTGAGTTATGACGAAATATAAGTGACTCTGGACCACAAAAGACACGAAGACCTAGAAGAACGCCACTTCAACGGCGGCTGAAACGTTGGTTTTATCCAGTGATAGTTATTTTACAATTCGTCCAGAAACCATACGCAGAAAACTATATATCTATTGATTCTGGCCACGAAAGCCTACCCATTTATGCTACCAGAATGTGTAACGCGTTAAGAATAATTCTTATATGTTTGAACTAATTGTTTATTTTAGAGTCTTTCTAGTGATTCACCGATAGAAAACATACTCTCTTCGGAACTAATGTATGAATAATCTCATACGCATTAGCGCGTATGGAGACGAGTCTACTACAGTGCGTGTTCGGGGCTTTCGTGTAGCACAACGCTAGAAGCTCCGCTCAAGTACAGACAGTCTCTACGACAATCGCAACAGCTTTTGTAACGCTTACACCCTTTCTTTGTCACATTTTCTCGTATACCAGGTGACATATGTCAGCAAACGTGTTCAACACTGAACTGTATTAGACGAATTAAAAACATAAAATAAAGCAAAGACAACCTGGAACAAGACTTGTCACAGCTAAATCTTAGTCAGTTAATGCCTTGACTCCCATTTCTGAGGAGAAGACAAAACTCACCGTTTCCCTGGTACTCCATCAGCTATACGAGCTCCACATATCGGCAAACAGTGTACATCTCGGGCAATTCTGATGGTCTACCATGGGTACGAATATCCAGTTCCCTATTACCGTAATCTTTGGGTACGCCTCCGCAATCATCCTGCTGCATTACGGTTGGCAGCTGGTTGTTACATTGAATGAGACGTTCGATTAAGATACAAAATAACAAAAAACTCAAATAGTGCTGCTTACGCTCAGGTTGGGTAGTTGTTGAGGCGAAGTAGTCATTAGTTGAGGACCTCTGGGACGCCTTCCAAGCTGTGTTGTCTTACGTTTATCTATATAAAGCACACTTAGGCTGCTATCGACTTACACTATGTGATCAAAAGTATCCGGACACCTGACTGAAAATGACTTAAAAGTTCGTGGCGCCCTTCATAGGTAATGCAGGAATTCAGTATGGTGTTGGCCCACCTTTAGCCTTGATGACAGCTTCCACTGTCGAAGGCATACGTTCAATCAGGTGCTGGAAGGTTTGACGGGGAATGGCAGCCCATTCTTCACGGAGTGCTACACTGAGGAGAGGTATCGATGTCGGTCGGTGACACCTGGCACGAAGTCGGCGTTCCAAATCATCCCAAAGGTGTTCTATAGGACTCAGGTCAGGACTCTGTGCTGGCCAGTCCATTCTCGCAATAACATATCTTATTCTCAAGAAAAACTCAAACGCTGGCTATAAAGCCTCAGATAAGTATGTCTCAGCACCACACAGCTGACTGACTAGCAGGTCAACCACAGATAAAACTAAACACCGTGTCAATGATCTTATTCACTGCTCCTACAGTGCGGTCATTCAACTTTGCCCCAGTACTGTAAAACTTCATTATTTACAACAGTAGAAAACATATGAGAATCTTACAAGGGAGCCTAAGGGGTCGACCGTATCGAGTAATCGTCATCAACAGTAGAGGCAACTTGCGATGAAAGAGCACATGTGACTTTTATTACGGGAATGATTTACATTTGAGCAAGCATCTCTCTTTTGTATTTCACATGGTATCGAAGGTGTACCTGGGTCCTTAGAAGTTGTTTAGCGATATCAGTGATTAATTGAAGCCTTTGCCAACTCACAGTCACCCACGTTACAGTGTAAACTAGACCTAGGGTGATAATACAGATCAGTATGTCAGCCCCACCCTATGTTGAAAAAACTAATATTTCCAGTGTTGTGTTCTCTTTCTGTTTTTAGTGCATGACGTTACAAGTCACATCATCATTACATCATGGAACGAAGGTGGCATTCAGTAGCTGACCCAATATTGCAACTGGACTTCTGTACTTGATTATGATTATATATGACTTCATTATAACGATTATATATGACTTAGTTATTATTAATTATGCTGTGATATGGTATATAGACATGATTTTCCTCAAAACTGCATAAAAAAGAAATGGGAGTACTTCGTGGTAGCAGAACTGTAACACGCCCTTAACTGCAGTAAATGAATGATGAGGTGTAGTACGTAGCAGACAGTGCAGAGCTTGTGGTGGAGTGGATAATGTTGCTGCAATTTTCTGCTGTAACAAAGATTAAGAATTCAATACAAGCGTTTGAATTAAGAAATTATTAGTAGCGACCATTGTCAAACATTTCATAGGCAATAACGCACTATTTTCAGAGTCTCCACACTGTTAACGACGGGCTGAGGTTACTAACACATCAGTTAGATTTCTATATTTCAGTCCACGTTTCCACCAGTGAATGTGACAATTGGATGTGTTAGAATCATGTGTCGTGTACAACATGTCATCTAATGTTGAAATTTGTTTCCTTTTTTATATTGAAGCATAGCTTCATTTTCGGGAGGTGATAAAGGAATTCTTGTAATTTCTCAACGCTTCTTATTAGACAGTATTTCGGCGTCATACTATCAAATGCTTCAGTTAATTCGAAGAGGATACCTACCACAGCCAATTTATTCATTTATCTAAGCTTGTCATAAACAAAAGATTAACTTTTCTCTTAGATGTCGAAATTAAAGTGCATGCCTAACAACAAATTATATATGGTGAGATGTTAAGATACTCTTTTAAACGTTATCTTTTCAAAAACTTCGGAAACATTATTGGCACGAAAGTTGCTTTGTAATTGTATATACTTCTCCCATTTTATCACAAAGAAATCGATATTTTGCGCCATTTTCGAGTCTGGTCGTTGTGTGCGCAAATTCAAGTCTTGTTGTGATGCACAGGCATCTGTGGATCCGTGAGTTACCTCTTGTCGAAAAGCTTATTACTAGTTAAAATGTGCGTTTTTCTCACGCGATAGACTAAATTTAATCTAGGTCAGGAAAGTTAATTTTTTTTCGATTGAGGAAACCAAACGAAGAATTAGTTTAGCGATACCGTCTATGGGAGCCTGCTTGACTTTGAGAACGGTACAACCTGATTGGTTAGCTTCAGTGATAAATAATTCGAAAACTGCGCCGAGTAACGAGTTTTTTTAACAATCATTTCTCAGGGCAAACTCCGCTGCAACATCCTTACAGTCTTTTCGGACTGTTTCTGAGCCCACTGTACGTCATTCTCCTCCTTCACAAGAACTTCTAAGCGATAATCTATTTCAGGCTATATATTCTGAAACGTATATCGAGCGCATTATAAAAGCACATTTTGAGTTTTTTAATAGTTTTTGGTGAAGGAGTCACGTACACGATGACCTTCATACAACACCATAAAAAAAATCATTGAGTGTCTGGTCCGGAGACCCAGGTGACCAAAGAGCACAGTACAGAGTCGTCACCTTCAATATGTCTGTTTCAACCGATCTGAAAATGTTGGCTTAAAAAATGCGAAACTACATAACAGAATGTGGGGATGCTCCACGTTCCTGTAAAGTGTAATCAGTGGAACTCTTATCAAGCTATGGCATCAACCATTGCTCAAGCATGTATAGGTAAATGTTTGTTGAAACAGCTCATTGAAGAAAAATCAACCGTACAATTTGTGTGCTCACACCACACAGCACACATTAACTTTCGATGAATCACACTGATGTTCAGTTACTCGTGCGAACGTTGTTCTGAGTACCTCACCACTTATATGGAAGATTACGTCATCGCTAAAAATGAGACGTGTAGCACATGTTTCTTCCTCCTTGTCTTCCAGTAGAAAAAGTCGTATGTTTAACCTAGTCATTATACTCCATTTTCTGTGAACTTTGAATCACGCATGGTTTCATTCTCCGCTTTGTTTTAATTACAATCCGAACTGTTGTTTGTGACATATGTAGCTTCCTATAGGTGTCATACGTCGATTTCCTTGGACAACATTCACACAAGTGGTGATTTCCCCTGCTCATCACAGCTTACGCTACGGCTTCCAATTCGCTACGGTTGCGCAAGGATCGAAATTCTTAACTTCCGTTTATATTCTCTTTAATCCTAATAGATTTATCTCTAATCATTTAATAGTTCTAACCATTGGTAATTGCCTCATTCATTTTGAACTGCCCTGTATAGTAGCTGACTGGACTCAAAAAGTAAATCGTCCTCATTGTGCATATTTTCGAGGGGAACTAAGTGAAAATAATGCCCAGGTACGCTGAAAATTCATACTCCTTAACTCCAGACTGAGGTGTAAATCTGGTACGGTTCAGTTTCTAGATTAAAGAAGTTAACGCGCTCAGGTACCACATTTAGTTGAAGGCAGCACACCAAATTATTGTGCAAAACCTCTTAGAAAATAAAGCGAATAGTAAGCCTTGTTAGACGCTCTTCCGCGCTGCTCTGTTACGTCATTTCGGTCGGTAGCAAGAGCAAGTGAGTTCCCAGTCTTAAGCTGGAAGTGTAATTCAATGGTCTATTAGGAGACGTTATCAGCGAGCGGACAATAACCGTAAAACTTGGTGTGGCCGTCGCCCACCCCGGCAATGGGAAGCGGAGACCATAAGCGCCAATGTCCCATTTCTTGAGACGATCTATTAAGGGAACTAGAATTAACGGGAGTCGATTATCGGGACCCTAATGTAGCTCGCGGTGTTAATCAGTACTTAACTGACGCTCTTACTCATAGAGCAGACGGCGGGAAAACTTGGCTGAAAACTGCGGAAATCTTCATCCTTCCCGTGGAAGCTCTCTTGTGCAAGGATCGTCATATCAGAGTAAATGTAGTGTGTGGATAAACAAGTCCGTAGAGGTACTAGTTACTTTGAAACTTGCATATATTCACCGAGCATGTACTTATCACTACTTACACATTAACAAAACGTTTAGTTCTTTAATTCTAAGCCCATTCAAAGGATAGAATAAGCTAATTATGTTGAATATGACGAACAAAAAATCAGAATTCAAACCGATTCTGGTATCCGAAATTCTATAGCTTTGGTGAATGAAATTAAAGACTGACGCGTTCCACCCAGTTCTAAGATACTATCTATTGGCTTCACTAGTTTGCTCCTAAGCGTACATTATGATGAATGCATGAACATGCTGCCTGGCGTATTGCAAAAATCCACCGGTAAGTCCAGTGGAGCTACACAGTATAATCTCCGCTATCCAACCATTCTCGTACGTAACGCAGAAATATTTTCAGCCTCCAAAGTTTTCTCTACAGTCACAGGTATTTACGTGGGTTGGTCTATTAGTCTACCACTATTTGAAATTTTCATGTCAATGTTTGAAAAATTATTGCTAAATGAAGGCTCCTCAGTTGCAAAATCAAACGCTGTCTTAGATATATAAACGAAGAGCAGTACTTGAGGACTTAAACAACTCGACAAATAGTTACGTTCGTTGGACACTATGGCTTCCTCCAACACAACAAAATTCAGTTTACAATCTAAGACTCTCCTAAAACGTACTTGGACTTTTTACGGACATTAGTGCTCTGCAGCACTCATTAACATTTACAGGAAAACATCATCCATCGGTGTTTTAACTCCTGCAATATCGCGGAACCCACTAAGTCACAAGCAACCAGCTTTCCGCTCTAGGAGCTTGTATCTCTTCCATTATTCGAACTACAATTTCAATCAGGACTATAGACAATACTACTCATAGAGTTCTCCAATAGCTGTCATATTACGAAAAAGTACCATTAACTTATGCCAGGACAGAACTATACAGCATAACATTATAAAATCATGTGCTAACGACAGCATATGTAGCCTGTTAATAATAATAGTAAGACTAGGATATTATTCAGTAATAATAATAATACGAAAATAAGATGACTATTGGATCATCTGTTAGTGCTGTAAAAAGTTATGTTTAGGCCAACTAGATTAGATTAAGTTTCACCAGCTCTTAATTTTGCACACAGATGAAAACAGTAAATAATTACAGTGGTGAAATCACTGCCATTCTAAAAAGCAGCTGTCATCAAACTGCAGAAAAACTTGAACCCTCTGAGTGCCTGCGCGCGAACACTTCCTTACGTACACGTTCAATATTTTTATACAGCACGGAAAATTAGCTTCTACATAGCGGTTGTAATTGTATACGTTTAAAGCTTCGATCCTCCAATTTCAGTATCTACATTGTTCCCACAATTTACGCCAGTATGTTGCAAAAAGTAATTAAGATGGTTAAAATCTTCCTTATGTACGTGTATAGCATATAATCATGCTTAGCCGAAAAGAAATACTTTCTCTTTTTATTCCCGTCAGTAATTCTTCTTTGGACAAGTAACCATGCCGACAAGTGCTTTACATCGCAAGTTCTTACGTCCCCGAGCTTTTTGTTCCCGGTATCTCGCAAGGGGAGTCACCACTACCGATGCACATAACGATCGGAGTGTAGGAAAATGTGTAGCAAACAAAACAGTGAGAAGTGGGTGCGAAACGTTTGTGGACTTGCAAGAATCAGACTGCTTACCTCAGTCTACACTAAAGAACTGGCAATCAACTTCTCAGACTTTAAGACTAGAGCTAACTTTCCTGATTTCATGTCTGCCAGGTACATGTTCTTCCGTTACAAAGATTATCATTCTGTTGAATTCATGGTTTTTGTTGACCCAAACTACATGTTTATTTCAGGAGATATGGAGAGACATCTGCCTTCAGATTTTTCAGATTTTTTTTATTGCTATTTAATATGGACAACATCGTTCCTGAAGAATGTCTCCCACAAACAGGGAGTAGTACCCTATTCTTCCATGGGTGACGAAGTACACCACTTTCACAACTGTTTATTTAGACAGTATGTTGAATAAGAAGTAACAAAGAAAGTCAAATTACCGCTTGTCTAATTCCCCCAGATGCGCTGAATACATGTTTAAGTTTATAAGACAAAAGTAGCGAATATTACAAAAAGTAATTAACTTGAGACTTTATTTGGCAGTGATCTTTCAAAACTTACTTATTTTCGTAAAGAATAGCCGTATTAGGTATGAAAGTTGTACCTATGGACGAATGTTCATAAAAATTATTCTTGGCTGATTAAACCTATGATATGGCACGTTACACATCTTTGTGCGCCTCGTTGTATTTCATTACATATGTGTTACCTTTTAGTTGTTTGAAAAGGACTCCACTCCGCATTTGATTTAATGTACCATTTAACTTGCAACACCACGAAAACTGCATGAAATAAACGTCAAATTGACATCAAGTGTAGCACATATTTGGATATGTAAATGCTTCGCATTTCAGCACAATCCCACAAAGTACGCAGTAGTAGCGCCATCCACATTTCGTTTAAGGAGAGAAGGACGCAACAAGTTACTCACTCAGAAGCTGCAACTGAATATTGGTGTTTGTAAAAAGAGTGCGGTATGCCTCGCGAAAGAAGCAGAAACTTCTGTCTGCACGTGTAAGAACTCCATAGCTGTAGGATAGTGGGCTATGGAAACTTCGGTTTGTCGTTCTGCTAAACTGCTGATAGTGTTGGTCAGGATCCCACGACTGTCGTGTGAACACGGAATCGATGTGATTTGGAGGGCTTTGGAGCATCTCAACGAAAGGGCCTGACGTACTGTTCAGTCGGCCGTGCAGCATCATACAGCCACGCAACGACACTTGAGTCAGGAAATGGGCTTCGAAAAGCGACGACGCCTAGAGCACCACGGACTGTCGGCACGGCAGCCGTCGTTGCGGCTTCACTTGACGTGGCACAAAGAGAGGTATTTGAATGCTGGTTGGTTGTTAGACCACAAGATTGGCGATCTTTTACAGAAGCTCGAACTTTAGCGCGGTCTTCAATGCGAGATGCCTAAAACAGTTTCCACGCCGAAACTTTGTCTCGAAACATGACAGAAATTCCAAAGCGATTCTGGTCGTATATGAAGTATGTTAGCGGCAAGAAACAATCAATGCCTTCTCTGCACGATAGCAACGGAGATACTATCGAGGACAGAGCTGCCAAATCAGAGTTACTAAACATGGTCTTCCGAAATGCCTTCACAAAAGAAGACGAAGTAAATATTTCAGGATTCGAATCGAGAACAGCTGCCAACATGAGTAACGTAGTAAGTAAATATCCTCGGAGTAGTGAAGCAACTTAAATCACTTAATAAAAGCAAGTCATCTGGTCCAGACTGTATACCAATTAGGTTCCTTTCGGAGTATGCTCATGCATTAGCTCCATACTTAACAATCATATACAACCGTTCGCTCGACGAAAGATCCGTACCCAAAGACTGGAAAGTTGCACAGGTCACACCAATATTCAAGAAAGGTAGTAGGAGTAATCCACTACATTACAGGCCCATATCGTTAACGTCGATATGCAGCAGGATTTTAGAACATATATTGTGGTCTAACATTATGAATTACCTCGAAGGAAACGGTCTATTGACAAACAATCAACATGGGTTTAGAAAACATCGTTCTTGTGAAACACAACTAGCTCTTTATTCACATGAAGTGCTGAGTGCTATTGGCAAGGTATTTCAGATCGATTCCGTATTTCACGATTTCCGGAAGGCTTTTGACATCGTACAACACAAGCGGTTCGTACTGATATTGCATGCTTATGGAATATCCTCTCTGTTATGTGACTGGATTTGTGATTTCCTGTCAGTGAGGTCACAGTTCGTAGTAACTCACGGAAAGTCATCAAGTAAAACAGAAGTGATTTCTGGCGTTCCCAAAGGTAGTGTTATAGGCCCTTTGCTGTTCTTTATCTATATAAACGATTTGGGAGACGATCTGAGCAGCCGTCTTCGGTTGTTTGCAGACGGCGCTGTCGTTTATCGACTGATAAAGGCATCAGAAGATCAAAACAAGCTGCAAAACGATTTAGAAGAAATATCGGAATGGTACGAAAAGTGGCAGTTGACCTTAAATAACGAAAAGTGTGAGGTCATCCACATGAGTGCTAAAAGGAACTCGTTAAACTTCGGTTACACGATAAATCAGACTAATCTAAATGCCATAAATTCAACTGAATACCTAGGTATTAAATTACGAACAACTTAAACTGGAAGGAACACATAGAAGATGTTGCGGGGAAGGCTAACCAAAGACTGCGTTTTATTGGCAAGACACTTACAAAATTTAACAGACCTACTATGGAGACTGCCTACACTACGCTTTTACGTCCTCTTTTAGAATAATGCTGTGCGGTGTTGGATCCTTACCAAATAGGAGTGACTGAGTACATCGAAAAAGTTCAAAGAAGGCAGCACGTTTTGTATTATCGCGAAATATGGAAGAGAGTGCCGCAGAAATGATACAGGATTTGGGATGGACATCATTAAAAGAAAGGCGTTTTTCGTTGCGACGGAATCTTATCACGAAATTCCAATCACCAACTTTCTCCTCCGAATGCGAAAACATTTTGTTGACACCGACTTACATAAGGAGGAACGATCACCAAGATAAAATAAGGGAAATCAGAGCTCGTACGGAAAGATATAGGTGTTCATTCTTTCCGCGCGCTATACGAGATTGGAATAAAAGAGAATTGTGAAGGTGGTTCGATGAACCATCTGCCAGGCACTTAAATGTGATTTGCAGGGTATCCATGTAGATGTAGATGTAGATCGTGTTACCGCTCGTGTACGATGGAGCAACGACTACCGGCACCCACCGTAATTCGACAGCGGAAGTATCGAGACTGCGGTTAATCGTTTAGCGATATTATTTCTCGCATTGGTCGTAATCTCAGGACTGCGACGCGAATGTGGAACCGATTGATTCAGAAGAGCCATATATGATCTCAATGGACACAGTGACTGGGGCCAGAGACGACAGAATCACTGATCGTTCGGCGGAGCCAGATACACGTTCTTCAGTTACAATGATTTTTCAAGCTTTTTCTCATGCTGTTTACGGGGAATATGAACACTATCGACCCTGAAGACAATCTCCCAGAAAGAGAGAGCAGTACCATATTCTTTCATGGGTGATGCAGCACATCAGAAAGGGGCTTTCTTACAGCAAGACAAGTATCCACCGAACATTTACATTTAACTTTATTGATGGCGCATTGCTTAGGCAACTAAATGGACTGCTCCTTGATTAAGTCTAAATTTTTTGACAAGTTACACGAAAGACGTTTTAATTGTATCCTAGCGTATCCTTACAATTTTTCAATTAAATGAAAGCATTGAGAAAGAAGAAGAATTTAACTTAAGATCATTTGATTAGGGAGGAAAGCAAAAGAAGTTAGGATACACATAATAGGATCCGACCACCAGTGCCATTGCAAATGCGAGGACCCCTGTAGTATACTTCGAGCCACTGACTGCTGCGTCGCATATTGATTTCCAATACTAGTGATCAACTGTCTTTAGGGAAGCATCTCCGAATGAATGTAGAGTCGCTGCCTTAAGTCTGTCTTCAATTCTATTGTATTGTATTCTATTGCAGTTTAATCTAAGTCTTTGTACCGTTGTATGTGTGTAGTTAGTCCATTATATAATGGGTGATCGAAAGTTTCCGTTTGAGGGCAGGCGCCAACATGTAGGCAAGGCATTAGTGTGGCATTCGTGTCTTTCCGATGTGCGTGCGGTAAATGCGTAAATGTGAACTATGGCGACGTTATCATCAAATCCCTCCAAAGAGGACCAACGTGCTGTTTGTCTTTTCGTGGCTGCTGAAAAGCAAACAGAGGTAGACATCCATCGCAGAACGAAGAATGTGTATGGGACAGGATGTCTGTCGAAAACCACCGTTGTGGAATGGTTGAACGAGGAGTGCTGCTCCTGTTTCGTGATAAAGCGCGTCCCTATATTGCCAATGCTGCAACACAGATGTTACGCAAACCCAAGAGGGATACACCGAAGCCTCCGTCCTATGGTCCTACCCTCTCCCGATGCGCTTATCTCACCTCCGGTCCTTTAAAGGCCTTCAAGGGGCGAAGATTGCTGTCGGGCAAGGATGTGCAGCAGGTAGTTACGGACTCCTTCACGCAGCACGATGTTTTACGAAACGGCTGTCTTCAATCTGGTGCGTCGGTGAGATGTTTGCCTCAGTGCCAACGAAGATTTTCCGTGATTTTCATACTGATTCTGGATTGCGTGGCCTTCTAACGGACTACTTATGATCATCTCTTATACAGTCAATTGATCGAGTCGGAACACTTCTAGACTATAGCTATTGCAGGTCTAACGTGTCCGTTTAGGGCACACCCTGACACGTTTGTAGCTAGTTACAGTTTGTAGAAGTTTTATCTTGGTGTCTCCAGATTTTGAAGCTGTTAGCTGTCAGTCAGTCAATATTATGCGCCCATTTTGCTTCCACTGCATGATTCATTAATTATAAACTGTCATTGTTAGAGTCAGTGTTTTGGTTCTGTTCTGTGTCGTATACTTGCCAAGGGTCAGGTTCACCTCGGGGAACTGCAAGTAGAGGTTTTCTGTAGAGTGTGTTTCTATGTATTCTGAATGTACACTGGCGGCAAAAATCGCAACGCCAAGAAGGAGCTGTGACACATAAATGAAAGTTGGTAGGTGTGTTTCAACATCTGAAAGCTTAATCAGATTTCACGCCAGTCGCGTAAGAGTGGCGCTAGCAGCCTTTGAGATTAGACGTGGTGAGTTGATGTTAGTCAAGAATGCCTTTAAGGCGACAAAGATGCCATTATCAACACCTAACTGAGTTTGAACGAGGTCATGTAATAGGGCTACGAGAAGGTGGATGTTCCTTCTGTGATACTGCAGGAATGTAGCCACTGTACATGACTGCTGGCAGCGGTGATCACGAGAATGTACGGTCGCAAGAAGACCGGGTTTTAGATGACCCCACGGTACTACCGAGGGGGATGACGATCGTGTTCAGTGTATGGCTGTGTGGCATTATACTGCATCTAGAGCAACAATTTGAGCAGTGCTTTGCACCACAATGACACAACGAACACTTACATATCGATTACTTTAAGAACAGCTCCGCGCCAGTCGCCCCGTAGCGTGCATTCCACTGACCTCAAACCACCAACCATTTGCGACTTCACTGGAGTCAGGCGAGAGCTCATCTGAGGGCAGGGTCTAGGTGGGTTCCGTTTTCTGATGAAAGCTGGTTCTGCCTCTGAGGCAGTGATGGTCGTATGTTAGTTAGGAGAAGGCCAACTGCGGTCCTGTAACCAACTTGTCTGCGTGCCAGACACACTAGACCTAGGCCTGGAGTTATGGTCTTGGGAGCGATTCCGTATGGCAAAAGGAGCATTCTCATGGTTATCCCACGCACCATGACTGCAAATTTGTACGTCAACCTGATTATTCTCATTATTCAACCTATTGTGCTGCCATTCTTGAACAGTATTACGGGGGGTTTATTCCAACAGTATAATACTCTCTCACATACCACTATTGTAGCTCAACATGCCCTTCAGAGTGTCGACATGTTGTCTTAAGCTGCTCGGTCACAAGATCTGTCTACAATCGAGCTTATGTGGGACATAGTCGGAAGACAACTTCAGCATCGTCCACAAACAGCATTGACTGTCCCAGTACTGACCGGCCAAGTGAAACAGGCATGGAATTCCATCCTACAAACTGACATCCGGTACCTGTACAACACAACGCCTGTATGTTTTTATTCAGCATTCTGGCGGTTACATCGTTTATCAGTGTACCAGAATTTCACATTTGATATGTCTTATGTCGTGTTGTGATCTTGCAATGTTAATCGCTTTAATGTGTTACCTGGAGAAATGTTCTCCCGAAATACCATTACCTTATATTAAACATTTTTTGGTGAAGCAATTTTTGCCATCAGTGTAGTATACGTGATGTAGTCTCAGTGTCTTTTTTCAGGTCTTGGCATTTGTCTACGACTCTTATGGAGTCATGGAGTTCGTCATGCGTGAAAATTGCTTCTGGGATTCGCAAGTGTTGTATGTAAAGTAGAAGTATGTTGCTCAGGTGTTAAGCGTTCCCCGCAGGAACACTATTCAGTGATCTATTTGCCTTCGATGATGATGACGATGTATCACAGTGGACGTATCCGTGTGTGTAGTTGGTAATGCTGCTGTTTCATTTCTGACATGTTAGCGGCCGGTGGCTGTGGGCCATCTTTAGGGACGCTGTAGCGTTGTCTTTCATCTAAAGAACGATGAAAGCAGACATTTCCTTTGTTGCCCTGACATACCGCGTTGCAGAAGGCGTTCGACTGTTGCCCTTGCCAGCAGTTTTGCCACTGCTCTCACCCACTGAAAATATCTGGTCACGAGTTTACGAAAGACTGACACGCTGCGCCGGCAGGAGTGGCCGAGCGGTTCTAGGCGCTACAGTCTGGAACCGCGCGACCGCTACGGACGCTGGTTCGAATCCTGCCTCGGGCATAGATGTGTGTGATGTCCTTAGGCTAGTTAGGTTTAAGTAGTTCTAACTTCTAGGGGAGTGATGACCTCAGAAGTTAAGTCCCATAATGCTCATAGCCATTAGAACTGACACGCTAACACTTACCAACCGCTACGATTGATGAACTCTGGCATACATTTGAAGTGACATGGAGTGACGTAACCGTATCTGTCATCCAAGCTCAGTCTGACGGTGCCTTGCCAGGAGAGCGCCATTGCTGCTGGAAGGAGTGGCATCTCTGTTTACTTTACTTTGCACCATATAAACCCAAAATCATCTACAAATTTAAACTGTATTCTTACAACTCTTCTGTAAACGGATACTTAAATAAATTTCGTTATTTGATGTCGCTCTCGATGTTGGAGTTTCAGTTGTATGTTTCACAGAATGGCATTTGCCTTAATGGTTCTGAAGTGTATGAAAAATCATTTTTATTAGTTTTATTCTGAACTGTGCTGCACACGTTCAGTAACGTCGTGAATCATATAGAAACTAATGTTGGGATTTGTGACAGGGAAATTGTAAGCAGAGATAATATGCAAATAACCTGCACCTAAGTTTCTACATCGAAGAATTAACACAGCTACAAAATTTTTCGTTGCTTACTATTATTTATCACACATTAATGATGTAAATGGATCAGACATGATTTAAAATGAAAACCAATATGAAACACAGTTTGTCTAACAGAGTATTGATTCTTAATGAAGAAAATACGGCAGAGCTCTGTGTTGTACAATAATGCTAATTAGAAGATGTTAATAAATGTGTGACCACTCAGTGTATGCTTTTGCTTCGGCGTTTAGCGCCTGAAATTTTTCATGAAAATCTTCAGACATACTTTCAGTCCGTGTGAACATTGGATAAGTCAGTAGTCCCGTGCCATTTCACAGGATTTCCCTAACTAACTGCTCTGTCAGTTTCGACATTCAGACAGGAGCCCGTAGACAAGGTGAAGAACTCAAGTAGTAGCGCAGAGTTCAGCTCGAAAACAGTTAACCGTCAGCAATTGATTTAACCGTAGCAAAACCAACGCATTTTCCATACCGCTCATTACCAGGAAGGGAGGGGGGTGCTATATGACCATGTTAAAAAAAAGATTCGTTGATTGTGGTTAACTGATATTAACAACTCACTTTTTGAAGAGGTACTGATGTATTATTAGGGTCCAGAATATAAAGATACCTTTTAGCACGCTCTTAGCACTTTCCACATGCAAATTTCATTAACTGCAGTTGACGCCCACTCCAAACATACTTTTTAAACAGATATTGATCAGTAAATAAGGCCCAGAACCTGGAAATACTGAGTATGAGATTCATTGGGGACAGTGACAGAAAGACTTAAATTCTCGGGTTAAATTTAAGTTAAGCTTTTAACCTAAACTTTTCAAGTATTTGATATCTGGTAGAAGAGTTCACTAAAACAGTAAATATTACCAAAATTTTAAAGTACAAAATAACTTATTACGTTGCAATATTTTTCAAAATATGGGGATGAAGTCGCACTCCCCCCCCCCCCCCCCCCCCCTCCCTGGTATTGCGAGAGCTAAGACATCCACTGCCTCCCGTGGGTCGTTACGTTCAGAGACGGGAGTTCCGCCGTACGATACTACACAGTCACCTCGACATACGGCCGTCGAACGGCAGTTAATATATACCGATCACTTGCCGTGGCTTGTCGAAACCCCCGTTTAATGCTGTAGGCCGTCGAAATGCAAGCGATATGCTGTATGGCGGAAACTTTAGTGTGCGAAACAGCCTTTACACCGTGACATGGCCCTCCTATTCAGAGAGGCAATACTGTCGTGTAAATGTTCAATAAAATGTGGGTCGCAAATAAAATCCAGTAGCATTCCTGTATTATTACGAACAGAACTCTGCCGCACAATAAGAGAGTGAGTTATCAATTAAGTATGTGTAAGTTTGTCGGAATGCAGGAAGTGCACTTTTTTCTCTCAGGTACCCCAGAAGTTTCGGTGACGAAATACGTGCCACCACATTGCTATGTAATTTTACGACCATGATTATGGAATTGTCTTCTCCAGCGAATGATTAATCATGCATCTTCATTTTTTTACGGGTCATCTAATACCCTTAGGGACATGGCAATTTCACCTAAACGTGACCGCGTAAAATTACGTGAACTCTACGGTTTATAACGACATAAGAAGAAATCAGCGGTTTTTACCAAAATTCCCAAAATCTCTGTAATTACTTAAACTGGATTTTTACTTTTTTCTTGATGCTTAAAATGACCGTTCATCTGCCGTGTAAAAACTGAAGCCCCAAATGTACTGCCTGACGAAGGTAACGTGCTTCCAATGAACTATGTTCCAGCAACAGTTTTATTCGCCCACGTCACGTTTCTCGACACTTTTTCTCAACAAATTTTAACACATACAATATGTCTTCCAGAGTTCTTTAGCGCAGTGCTCAATTAAACTAAATATTTTCGTAGTTAGAAAGTACCGCATATGAACATTCTTGGTCTCGATATTGTTTCCAGAGGCGTTACGAGAAAGGAAAGACGATTATCGTCGCCACTTCAATGGAAGGATAAGATGCATGGGGCAGAAGAGTCTGCGAAGGTTGAGGTGGAAAAAGGGCGCGAGGGGGAGGTGGGAGGAGCCATAAGAGAGGCCAATGGAATGAGACTTTCCAGTCACTGCAAACTCCTTCGTATTTCGAGAAATAGTTGTCTGTGATCTACTAGACAGCGGATTTAGACTATACTGACGTTATGCCACCAAATGCGACTGGGAATATTGTTGTCTATGCGATCATTATACGATTTAGGTTTGTTTGTTGGATACGCTGTTCGTGATAGATCGGGCCACTTTCTTCATACCTGCAGTGGCTTAGGCGCCGTCCTACAAGTTATACCTTTGAGAACCTTTGCCGAGCTGTGCCAAGACCTTATCGCCAAACTTGCCGGTCCTACTTATTCGTACACTTCCTTATCGGGCTGCAGAGCAAAGCAGGTGCAATTACCCGGCATGTGATCTCACTCACTATTTCCCATTTCTGCTCTTTCAGCACAACAAAAATGTCTGTGTAGCACACCTGAACAAATTCCGTTTTTAACTGCCAGGACACAATGTAACCTCACGCGTCGGGACGTGCGTGTGTAAGCTCGACTAGGCGTAAAAAGAAATGGCTCTGAGCACTATGGGACTTAACTTCTGAGGCCATCAGTCCCCTAGAACTTAGAACTACTTAAACCTAACTAACCAAAGAATATCACACACATCCACGCCCGAGGCAGGATTCGAACCTGCGACCGTAGTGGTGGTGCGGTTCCAGACTGTAGCGTCTAGAACCGCTCGGCCACACCAGCCGGCGACTAGGCCTCAAATAAAGAAACAGACTAAGAATAATTTTTAAGCAAGCAATCTGATTACAGATTCATTACCGTTCTGTTACGCTCAAACCACCAGTGTCCACGTTTATATGCTAACAGTTTCACTTCGCGTTTCTTAATTTTAAAATCCAATTTAAGTCATTAACAAATATTCTAAATGAAAATAAGTTGTTATTCTTAATGCACTGAAAAAGTGAAGTGCGGGAACTGCCTTCGCCTGCTGTCATTTTGAGGCAAGTTGTTAATTTACTCAAGATGGAAGAAGCTGTTAAGAACCCTTAATGTTTTAATTGGTCCTTTCTATCATATGGAGGAATAGGGATACAATGAGGACCGTTTTTCCGATGTTTGGTACTGATTACCGTCGCAAAAGGACGGGCTCAGTTCTCTACGTCACAGCAAGTAGACTTTGGCTCCTTCCCCTCCACGTAATTGGCAACGGCCCTATTTTGGGGAGGCGAAAGCATGGAAGAGGGTGGCGCTTTCGAAGACATAAAAGATCAGACTGCCGCCGCCTTCGCCACCCCTCCAATCGCAGCACAAAAGTCTCTCCCATAAAAGAACGATGGATTAAACTGACATCACAAATGGGAACAAAGGGAACCCTGACGACAGGCCCACTAAATACCACCCCAACGATGTGCAACATCCCGTACTCAAAGTATCCGTGAAACTATATGGTTCCCGAGACCGTTTCAGTTCTCAAACTTCTATGACGTATATATGCAAACTGAAGTGATGAATGAAAAGTTGTATCAAGACTGGGACTCTAACCGGGTCCCCTGCTCACTAGGCAGACACGCTAACAACTACGCCACTCTGTCACGTTGGCTTTGCACAACTGCATGGACTACTCTAGCGTGCCTCCCTCCTCAGGCCAAACTCCCATTCGCGACTCAGTCGAATAGTTATTGCCCTAAACTCCAAACAGTGGCGGTTAGCGCATAAACCTTATGAGCAGGAGACGCGGGTTCCAATCCTCTCCTTGGTACAAATTTTCATCCACCTCTTCAGTCTACATATATACGCTACATATATTTGAGACTTCAAAAGGTCTCTGGAATCATAGAGTTTCATTTGATTGAAGCACCTACGCCTGTGTTTCAGGCAGGATCCCCAATTTCATTCGATGCTGAGGGGCTATTCAAATATAATTGGAGAGCTTCTGCAATGCTGTTTGAATTTAGGATAATACCAAGTTGGCTGAGGAGTGAATGGGAATTTCGCAGGCGGGTTAGGGTAGTCGTGCCGTTGTGCGAAGCCAATGTGCATGGGTGGCCTAGTGGTTAGCGCATATGTCTAGTCAGCGTGAGACCTAGGTTTGGATCCCGGCTTTCGTACCAATTTTCATTTGTCCCTTCAGTCAGCATATATACAAAGTAACCATATCCACCGCAAATTATCAATCAATGTATATCGATTACAGAACAAAACAATACCAGTAAGTTATTAGCTACATAACAGAAGAAAAAAAAAATAGAAGAACAAAGGCAGAAGCGCAATCAACCACAAACACAGGCCAACGAACTGTGCTAAGGACTCAGAGAGGTTTCCTCAACACTTGCGCAAATACCAAAGTCACCACATCCTCTCCTCAGAAAGCAAAAGAATATACAGAAATAATAAGGAAGGGAAACTCAATATGACCAAAGAAATGAATCCCAACAGCATGACATAAGCAAAGGCACCACCGAACATTCGGCTATCCACGTGCTCGCGCTACCCCATTCCGAGGATGGATTTATAAACATTCAGTTGCAGCTTCGATAAGGACCAACAGATGCAGCATCATTAACACCGTCGATGCGTTTTGCTATAGGCACCTGAAGTCTTGCATTTTGGAACAGTTTAGCTCTTCATTACCTAGGAAAAAGCTTAGCAATGTCTCTCGCGTTCGCACGCCATTTCGTTCGCAGGGTGGGAGCGACCATATTACGCTATGGCCGCAGACTGACGGAGACAACTGTGTGGTAAGATTTCAATGCGAACGAACATTGTGCGAACTAGATCGGTATCTTGTGGTTCAGTACTCTCTTCCCAACTAAATCGAAATCCCTCAAACATTCTACATCTAGGACAGTGGTGGTGTTTCTATAGCCCAAGTATCAGTGTATCGGGTGTTGTGATGTACGAACACTGCAGTTAAGGTTTAAATGCATGTACTGAGGCCTTTAATACAGCTGAACGTCAGTGGAGACTACAAGAGTTCGTACTGTTCAAGACTACCTTCGACATGATTGCTATGTTTCTCGTTTTTTTGCCGACGGGTTTTAGGCTTATCGTGTTAAATGTTAAGTCCTTAGTGCACGTGATCTGCCTCATGGCAGGGCACAACTACATTTCAAAATTATGGTATGTCAGTATCATTTATGATCGCTATTTTAGAGTCATTCAAAGATTTGTTAATGTCCACGTTTCTCCAGCGTTGTGCAGTAAAACCATCTTCTTCTCTTAAACATTTACTCTGAACCGTGGCCAGAGAGCATTAGTTATTATTCTTGAGCCAGTATATATATATAAAAACTGAAGTCGCACACCATGGTTTCTGACTGTATGATCGGGCCATAGTTTCTGGCGACTGGTTTGAAGAGCATTCTGGACAGTTCGAGCGAATGATTTTTTTCACCCATATAGCCTGACATGAATACCATCTAATATTTATGGGACATGATCGAGAGGCCAGTTCGGGCATAAAATCCTACACCGTCAACACTTTCGCAATTATGGGCAGCTAGAGAGGCAGCTTGACTCACTATTTCTGCAGGGGACTTCCAACGACATGTTGACTTCATGCTACGTCGTTTTGCTGCAATAAGCTGGACAGAAGCAGATCCGATACGATATCACGTCATATCTCATGACTTTTCTCACCTGAGTGTAGATTGCCTGCTCAACTATTAGCGGGTGAGGTGGAAGTAGCTACCGATATCTTCCTAAAAGATATGAAAAGCGCGACTTTTCAAATAGTAAGATGATATGAACACATTTCTGGAGTAGATTTCATGTTTAAGAGGTGTTAAGGAAAATGCTGGAAAACGTAACTACCATTATCTGGCCACAGATATTTAGTGCTGCCCTTGCAGACTCAAGGGCGTCTGCTAGTTTTGAACAAAAAAGGGGAGCATTTTCAAAGCGTTTTAATGAAGTCGCATATTTCGTGTACTCATTTCAGTAGGAAGATAGAGGAGGCTATCAATGTAAGTAACACTCGAAATTGCTATCACAGTAAATATAAAAGAAGTTTTTTACACTTGCAAGTGCAAATAGTAGTTTTTAATTAATAAAGCATTATTGAGATTACTCTAATTTCTTTCTATTTGATACAATTTTTACTTCTAGGTTAACGCTGTTGATATCATTATGAATAAACTACGCTAAGTGAATATATTATTCATGTATTTCGTAACCACTCGGTAATTTTGCTGGATGCTTGCTGAATTCAAGAGTGAAAAAAAATTCCTACGTAGAATATAATTTAAAATCATCAAGTTTAAAAGGTGACAGTCATTATCAATGACAGTATTAATTAACGTTGATGATGATGTCCCATACTCCTTGACAGAGCGTAGGGGAACGATGCGGGAAACCCGCACCGCCGTACTAGGCAAGGTCCTAGCGGAGGTGGTTTGCCATTGCCTTCCTCCGACCGTAATGGGGATGAACGATGATGATGAAGACGACAACAACAACTCCCAGTCATCTCGAGGCAGGTGAAAATCCCTGACCCCGCCGGAAATCGAACCCGGGACGCCCAGCTCGGGAAGCGAGAACGCTACCGCGAGACCACGAGCTGCGGACAAATTAATGTTACTATAATAAAAAATATGTACTTGGTATATACAAATTTTTTCGTGCAAGGTGTAATAATTTACTTTTATACATACCAGTTTTACAGTCAAGCCGTCCCGCGCCAATAACCGATGCCACAAAATAATTCCCGGGGTACTCACTCGGCTTTAAATCCCTTACTAACGCTATATGTCACTGACGTACCTCAGAACCGTCATACATATAACAGTTATTGGTAACATAACCGCTGGCGACTCAGAAGTATACTAATGGTAGCAGTTAATTTAGCAGAAACCGTCGTCTCTGTAAAACATTAAAATTGTGTTTTAGTCGTGCAAGCCTACGTGCACTCGGTAATAAAGAGAACGGTGGTCAGATTGGTAAAAAGGCATATCCTATGGAAGCTTATAAATAATGTAAACGTGTCAGGGCGTAACGATTTCCATGTCATTACTCCGATTGCACCGAATTACCTGATATGTCTGCGTTCCTACGCAATATTACTGAAAGATTCGTTCGACTGGCAGTACGTATTTCTTTTGTTGGATGCGTTTTGTTACTCACGTCAAATTATTTGCCATGAAACCTTTCACGACCAAATAATATATAACTGTTATCAAACAGGAATATAATCTGACGAGCGGAGAAGATAAACGAATGTAATTGGCCCAGTAATTAAGTATTATGTCTCTTTGAGGGAAAGCAGATAGGAAACAAGCAAACCCAGTGGAACAGTACATGCGCGTCAGCTCGGTGCTTTTTCGGGAGATTAGTGAGCGAGGAGCACTGCGTAGAGTTGAAAAATGTCCAGGAGGTAAGCATTTTATCAATCGAAGCGGTACACTGTAGCACAAAGTAGCTGAAAACCGTGTAACGTAGGCGACGGCGCAGAATCAGAACAATGTTAGATCCACGTGAAGTGTACTGAGACGGTGAACGAATTCCTGCTGAGACATCTTATCGAGAGACGGTAAAAATCGGGGTATACAGCAAATAAAAATAATTATAATTAAAAGATATAATAATAATAATGAAAATAAAAGATAAAAAATAATTAGGTCAAATTAACCCTTTCGTGAGCAGTGGGAAACATGCTTCCCACTACAATGAACTCGCTCCTAGTCCTGTGGGATTCACAGTTCCCACCTCTGTACGGTGCTACCACCTAGTAAACAGTATAGGGTACTGCTTCCAATCGGAAGTTCCCGCCGTTTTTGCTGTACCTTCGCGCAGAGGCATTGTATAGCTGACTGTCACTCTGTAGAGGAGCCTTTCAGTGCTGTTTGCGTGACTTTTGTGATTTTTTCCTTAAATGTATAGTACAAGGTAAATACTTTTGATTTACCCAAATTTATGAAGGAAAACGTAAAATTGGAACGAGGAGAATTCCAGTTTGAAACAAAAGGAGCCATTTCTGTAGTAAAATGGATGGATGACCGCCCAGTCACTTTCCTGTCCTCGATCCTCGATTCATGACCATGAGAAACAGCAACAGTGAAAAGGAAAACCAAGGATGGATCTAGTACAGTGATTTCTTGTCCTGAAGTTGTGGCAGAATACAACAAAATAATGGGTGGTGTCGATAAGTTTGATCAATTACGAGAAAAGTATGCTATTGGCAGACGTTCTGTAAAATGGCGGCACACAATATTTTATTTCCTGGTGGACGTTGCTGCAGTGAACAGTTTTATCCTGTGGAAAATAAGTAAAAGAGAAAGTGGACAGCATGATCAGCTCACATACAGGATCCATCTAGCCAGACAATTGATCGCTGGCTTCTCATCCCAAAAAAGGCGTGGACAAAAACCTGTCTTTCTGGCAAAAAGGGGTAAAGTACCTGAAGAGTTTCGTCATGTGGCTGTAGAGGAGCATCAACCCATTTTAGGAGATACCTACTGGACGTGCCGTCATTGTAGTACCAATCCTGCGGAAAAGAGCACTCGCTGTGTTTGTACATTTAGTCAAATACCACTTTGCATAGAGCCATGTTTCAGAACATTTCATGGCAAGTAATTGTGACAATCATCATAACAAGAGAAGTAAATTTATCAAATACATATGACATATATTGAAAAAGTTGTTTTTGTCATTTAACTCCAAGAAATGGCAGTGGAAAGAATACTTCCCACCTTGTTGTGTGACCTCACATTCACAGTTGGAGAAATTTGATATTCTGTATGATAAATACACCTATCTGTTAACTACTATCTGCTCTCCATTCATTAAAAAAAGAAAACTGCTCAATAATTTTGACCACGAAAGGGTTAATGCCGGTGAGGGTGAACAGATTTTTCGACGAGGAGAGAAAGTGAAATCCAAATTACTTCCACCTACATGATGAGCACCATGTGGTATAGAAGTCGGGTTGCAAAATAAATAGTGAACAAGGGACGACGATATACCGTGTCTCCCATTCTAAAAGAAGTATGGCGCATTCTTTCTGAGTCCTCGACAGAAATTTCAGATTTGTTTTCACTATGTGTAGCTGGAGTCATCCCAAACAAATTCTGCTCATTAGGTCTTTCAAGTGACGTCCGTTGTCAACGAAAAGCGACGGTTAGTTTCCGTTACAAATAAAATCATTTTTAAAGCTTAACTTTACGTGCCCATTCCACAGAGCGGTCCCGAATTAGTCTACTGTGATATTTATTTCACTGATATGTATTAAAAGGAACAATGAAATAATAAGAATAAGCAGTACCCCAGCAGCGACCGAGCAGCGCTGCTGCACAGAGGTAACAGTCAGCGTAGGCAGGGCGGCACACGAGTCACTGCTGGAGTACTGGTTATTCTTCGTGTTTGATTTTCTTGTAAACATATAAGATTCCGCTTCAAAGACCATATCGTTTGTAACGGGAAACAAACCGACGCTTGCCGTCGACAATGGTCGTCACGTGAAAGACGTGATGAGCAGTATTTATTTGGGATGACTCCACCTACACACTGCAAAATCGAAATTGGAACCATCTGCCGAAATACCAGAGAAACTGTGTCTCGTGACTCTTGTGAACGATGCCCTATATATACAGGACAAAACGGAACTCCACAGACAAACTTCTTCCACAGGTGGTAGCACCGAACAAAACAAGAACAAAATGTCTAGTAAACACGGCATATATATCTTAAGAGCTATGAGCACTTCACCTTCGATATGGTGAAACACCTCTTCTGCTGCAATTTCTTTGCTTTTCAAATTTTTGAAGGCAGAACATAGTCCAAAGCAAACAAAAAAAATTGCAGTAAGCCCCTTTGGTGGACTGGAGTCTTGCACCAAGCTGTGCCAGTAATAATCGAGCACCCTGCAGCGGGATTCCATAGGCAGCTGCTTGCCTGCTTTTCAGAGGATAGCAATGACCGAACGGAGAGATTTATTTTATGCCTGTACACGTGGCTAATTTCGTTTTCTTTTGTGAAATGAATGTAATTAACATGTTTTTATTTGTTTGTATTGACGTTTGCTCATTTATTTTTCGTATTTGTGTCTCATTTATTTCATAATGTCTTGGTATCGTTTTCTTGTAAGGTTCATTACAATACATTGTTGTGATTCGTTGTCTAGTAAATCAGCATTTAGTACGTACGATGGGCATTCAATAAGTAATTAACACATTTTTTTTCTGAAAGCAGGTTGGTTTTGTTTAGGATTCCAATGCATCACATATTCCCCGCTCTTCTGACTACAAAACTCGATTTTTCAACATAATCTACGTTCAGTGTGACAGCCTTACGCCACCTACTGTTAGAGCCTGTGTGTCCACTCCACTGGTCGACGTCGGAGCCAATGTCTTGCTGCAGCTCAGTGTCATTCAGGTATTGCTTCCCGCGGAATGCTTCCTTCATTGGCCCAAACAGATGGAAGTCGGAAGATGTGAGATTCTGGCTGTAGGATGGGCAAGACAGAACAGTCCAATGAACTTTTGTCAGCTGATCTGAGTTGTACAGACTTGTGTGAGGCCTTGCGTTGTCACAGAGATGGAAAATTAGTTGGCATTTTTGTTGCGACAAAGACGCTGAAGTCGTTTCTTTTTACTCCAGAGGGTACCACAGTATGCTTCAGAGTTGATCGTCGCACCAGGAGGGAGGACATCAAACGGAGTAACCGCTTCAGGATCCCAGAAGGCCGTTGCCGTGGCTTTGAATTTTCCCTTCCGAAAGAAGTCTGGTGTATTTGGCACCCGGCTTTCAATAAATACATATTTTCTCAGAGTTTTTGATAGGTATACCATAGTTCTAGAGTTCTCTGTACAAAATGTGAATAGTTCTACAGAATTTCGCTAAGAAAATACTAGTAATGTGAAATTTCTACGTCAAAATAATAATTCGCCGATTTCCAAAAAAAATTGTCATCACAATTCTGAAGAACTCCAGGAGCCCTACAGAAAACGTTAATGACATTTTTGTGCAGGTAATAGTTTATGAGATAACTGTAAAAACAAGGAACTCATTTTCGCTACGCAGTCTAATGATAATTGGCAGTTTGTTTACTCGTCGCGTAGCAACACATCGACTTTGATTTGTTTTTATACATCTTGCTACAGTTGAGTACCGGATTGGAAGGTAGCTGTCTATATAATGTGTTTTCACGAACGCCTGTTACTTCAGTGGTTGATACATACTGGGACTTTTCAGCGTTTACTAAGGCATACGCATTTTTTTCCCCAGACCAGTTCAGATGCGCCATATAATGTAAACACCTTTTGTAACCTCATGCATTTATAGTCGAGGATAGAAAACAGCGGTAGTATCTTGTTCGATTAGGGGAGGTAAGGGATTACCGGACTCCCGCAATTAAATCAATTAATATACGTCAGCTGAAAAGACACACGCTTATTGGAGCACCAGTCATCAACAGTCGGAAATCATCTTTTCGACGAGAGGGTGAGTGCAATCGAGCACCCCGCTTGTGGTTCTACAGCTGTCACAGTGTGTCGTTTGGTGGAAATATATCTGGGCCAGATTTCGGGATGCGAAGAGAGGATGAGTGGGTGAGTGAGTGAGTGTTTTGAGTGTTCGTGTGTGTGTGTGTGTGTGTGTGTGTGTGTGTGTGTGTGTGTGAGAGAGAGAGAGAGAGAGAGAGAGAGAGAGAGAGAGAGCGCGCTAGGTAGGTGATGAACTATATTAAAATATTCTTTGCATTACAGGACACAAAGTAAGACTATCAAGGAAGAAATGAAGCTTGTGCTTGAATATGACGTATGGAAAGAATATGTGACTCAGAAAAAAGAACAAACCAGAAGGTGACAAATTACATTGGCTGAAGTAAGTTGCGAAGAGTTGGCGATGACATAAGCGATATATGAATTTCTTAAGCACTAGTGAAATAAGAGACTTCTTTCTGAAGGGGAAAATACTGATATATTTGATCTACAAATATTTGCACTCCGTCTTGGTAACAATGGTACTAATGTGAAAGAGAGAAAAAAAAACATTTATATCAAAGCAGCCAGTTACTAGACGACACGAGCAACTCTCTCAGGACGTATCTCAGTTGGTGTACTTTCTTTTCTCTAACTTTGGATGGATCAACGTACCTACGCGTTGTTTCCCAATTTAGGATCTTTACAACTGTAATTGATTTTAATTTTACTATCTTCAAAGACTTTGCCAGTCTGGAGGCATTGTATGCTCACACAAGAGGATCAGAAATATTTCAAAAACTATTTAAAAAAAGAAAAAAGTGGGGGACAAGGAAGGAGCCTCCGCGAGAGCATTCTATAGCAACATCAGATTATAGCATGCCGGCGTCCCCTGGAAACGTTATCAGTAACGATAATGGCCAATCCTTCCACCACCGGAAGCCTTGGAAGAAGTAACAAATAGGCACTTCTCAGAGCCAATCCTGACGATTGTAAGCCTAAACGTCTAGGGATTTAGAAACAACAAACAAGACATCCTACCGGAACTGTGCCAGACTCATAAATGGGATGTGTTATGCATCCAAGAAACCCACAGAGCTGCAGAGGCAAAAACACCTGAAATACAAGGAATGCGACAAGCTGTGGAAGCAACACATTCTGAACACAGCAGTGTCATATTCGTTAGAGCTGAGATGACAGTGATTTCTATCGAAAATGTGCAGCCAATGATATCGAAATACTAGCAGCTGAAATTGGGAACTTTACAGTAACATCCGTGTCTAAACCTCCAGGAAAAAAAAATTTGCTTTCACCCCGCCAAAAACCTTCACAAACCAAAACACCAAATTCATTGAAGGAGGTTTTAACTGCCACAGCACTATTTGGGGATACAGTGAAACAGACGAAAACGGAAACCTGTTGGAGGAATGGATTGAAACACGAAACCTCATTATCGACAACTGCATCATCCGCAAAAAGTATGAGATTGATATTTACATTTTCTGTACGGCCATTAATTTATTACATCAACAGCATGGGTCCCAACGCACTTCCCTGTGGCACACCTGAAGTTATTTATACATCTGATGGTGACCCTCCATCCAACATGACAAGCTCCTTCCTTCCTACCAAAATGTCCCCACTAGTCACAAATTTCACTTGATATTATATCGTATTTTTGACAATAAGTTTAGATGTGATACTGAGTAAAGTGCATTTCGGAAATCAAGAATGCTGCAGCTACGTGACTGCCTTGATCCAATGCTTTCAGCATGTCATGTGACAAATGTGCGAGTTGGGTTTCACATGATCATTGTTTACGGAATCCATGCTGGTTGGCATGGAGAAGGTCATTCAGTTCAGGATTCCTCGTTACATTTGAGCTCAGAATTGTTCTAAGATTCTACAACAAATTGATGTCAAGAATATTGTACGTCGGTGTGACCGGTGCTTTTTTCCAAGAACAGGGCTAGGTTTTTTGTTCGAGGGATCTACGATGGATTATAGTTAGAAGAGAGGCTAATTGAGCCTCAATTTGAATATAGAATCTGACAGCGATTCTATCGGCTTTAATGATTTTAACTTTTATGTTTGTTGTTGATTTGGGGAAGGGGACCAAACAGTGAGGTCCTCGGTCCCATCGCATTAGGGAAGGATGGGAAAGGAAGTCGGCCGTGCCCTTTCAAAGGACCCATCCTGGCATCGGCCTGAAGCGATGTAGGGAAATTACGAGAAACCGAAATCAGGATGGCCGTACGCGGGTTTGGACCGTCGTCCTCCCGAATGCGAGTCCAGTGTGCTACGGACTGCGCTTCCTCGCTCGATGATTTCAACGGGTTTTCAACATCACTGACACTGATACTTATTTCACCCAGCCTTTCAGTGGTCGAGGATTGTATTGGGGTCATTTCTCCTTGGCTTTTCTTTGTAAAGGAACATTTGAAAAGGGAGTTAAGAATTTCAGCTTTTTCTTTGCTACCTCCAATTTTAGTTCCTGTCTCATTTGCTAGGGACTGAACACTAACTTCCGTGCCACTGACAGCCTTTACACACAACCTGAATTCCTTTGGGTTTTGCGACAGATCATTTGATATTATTCTGCTATGGTAGTCATTGAGGACATAACGTGTTTCTCTCTTGACAAACGCATTTGATTCAGAATCTCTGAATCAATAGCCCTACGCTTTCCTTTACATTTGTTATGCACTAATCTCTGTTTCTTTATATGTTCCTTTACAATGACTGTATGCCATGGAGAAACCCTCCCATTATGAACTGAAGTACTGGATACAAATTTGTCCAGGGCATGGTCAATTATTCTTTTAAACTTGGGTCATATTTCCTCTACTTCCTCCTGCCCTCTGCTGAAGGTTTCAAGTTCCTCACTGAGATATGACATTACTGATTTCTTATCTAGTTCGCTGAACATATAAGTATCTTTCTGCTTCTTTTAGTTGCCCTTTGTAATTTGGTAATCATTGTTGTCACAACATCGTCATGATCACTGATACGAATTCCAACGAGGACATCATGAATGAGGTTTGTTGCCATTAGATCGAATATATTTTCCCCATGAGTGGGGTTTCGAACTCTCTGTCTGAGGTAGTTTTCAGAGAAGGCATTTTGTAATGTTTCACAGGCTGTTTTATGACGTCCACCATTAACAAAACTGTAATATTCTCAATTGAGTGTTGGATAATTAATGTCTTCAGCGATGGTTAAAATATGATTGGGTAACTTACGTACAACTGAACTGAGGTTTCCTCTAAAGTTTTCGGTTACATTAGGAGATGGGTCTGGTGGGCGATAGAAGGATTCAATTATGATTTTATAACCACGCCTGATAATGAGTCTTACCCAACAACCACCGATATTTTTTGAACAGGAAAATATATCACCACAAAAAGAATGCGACGACATGACAATTTGTAATTCGATTTGGCATTTTTAGTTGAAGGTAGTTGCCATCTCAAATCCTAAACTTAAAACTAAAAGGCAAAAGAAAGAATACATTTCAAATAATAGCACAGCTAATCACCTCTCAGTTATAAAATGAGGATTTAGGTTAATTTCCATACCTGAAAAACAGAATGAATGTACTGCGGATAACAGCAGTGTGTCCAAATATTCTGAAAAACATAAAAATTACAAGGGCGATTTGAAAGTTGTTTTGTAAGTTTTAAACCCATTCTTATTTAGTCAACAAAATATAACGCAGATTCCCAGTGACACGTAAATAGAGCTGATTCGTTTAAAAACAATTTCGTTGTTAAAAATGAACCCTGATTAGCTTTTTGTCATATCATAATTATCCTGCAATAATTAACTTCTGGCTCTCATCATAGAGTAAAGTTTTACCAGAGCTAAGAACATTTGCTGATAGTTATATACGCCTGTGTCTCTTTGAGAAGACATACAAATGAATAGTTTTCCATTCATGACATTTATTGAAGGCAAAACAACGTCACGGATAAAAGAATCAAATTAATGATATCTAAGGTTCCTGTGCTTTAAGAGATGTTGTTTATATACATTTATTAAATCATTTGAAAATGTTAATGAAGTCTACAACATTCATATGAGGGAATCCTTCCAGTGAGCAGAGAAAACAGAGGGAACAGACACCTCTAAGTCCAAGATCTCAGAGCTCTCTCTCTCTCTCTCTCTCTCTCTCTCTCTCTCTCTCACACACACACACACACACACACACACACACACACACAAACTCACTCACTCACTCTTCACATCCCGAAATCTGGCCCAGATATATTTTCACCAAACGACGCACTCTGACAGTTGTAGAACCACAAGCAGGGTCCACGATGGCACTCACCCTCTTCGTCGAAGAGATGATTTCCGACTATTGATGACTGGTGCTCCAATAAGCGTGAGTCTTTTCAACTGACGTAAATTAATTGATTTAATTGCGTGAGTCAGTTATTCTTTTACCTCCTCTAATCGAACAAGATACTACCCCTGTTTTCCAACCTCGACAATAAATGCATGAAGGTACGAAAGATGTTTACGTCTACATCAACGTGATTACTATACTATTCACAATAAAGTGCCTGGCAGAGGGTTCAATGGACTACCTTCAACCTGTCTCTCTACCGTTCCACCCTCGAACGGCACGTGGGAAAATACGAGCATTTAAATTTTTCTGTGCGAGCCCTGATTTCTCTTATTTCATCGTGATGACCATTTGTCCCTAAGTAGGTAGGTGCCAACAGAATGTTTTCGGAGGAGAAAACTGGTGATTGAAATTTCATGAGACGATTCCGTCGCAACGAAAAACGCCTTTGTTTTAATGATTGCCACTCCAATTCCCGTATCATCTCTGTGACACTATCTCCATTATTTCGCGATAATACTGAACAAGCTGCCCTTCTTTGAACTTTTTCGATGTCATCTGTCAGTCCTACCTGATGCGGATCCCACACAGTACAGAAATACTACATTACATGATGCATCTGAACATCACTGTGAAAAAAATAGCGTATGCCTTAGTAAATGCTAGAAAGTCCCAGTATGTATCGACCACTTAAGTAACAGGCGTTCGGGAAGAAACATTACATACACAGCTATCATCAAATCCGGTACTCAGCTGTAGCAATGAGCTCCAGCAATGAGTATCAAATCAAATCAAAGTCGATGTATTACTATGCGATCAGTAACCAAAAATGGCAACTATCATCAGACTGCGTAGCGAAAATGGGTTCCTCGTTATTACAGTTATCTCATAAACTCTTACCTGCACAAAAATGCCATTAACGTTTTCTGTAGGGCTCCTGGGAAGCTCTTCAGAATTGTGATGACAATTTTTTTTTCCAAAATCGGAAAACAAATATTTTAACATAAAAGTGTTCACAATTACTAGTGTTTTCTTAGCGAAATTCTGCTGAACTATTCTAATTTAGTACAGACAGCTCTATAAATATGGTTTATCTACCAAGAACTCTGGAAAAATGTGCATTTCTCGAAAATAAGTGGCCAACTTCAGTTATTCAGCTATTCAGAATTCTGATCATAGTTTTTTTTCTCAAAATTCTGCAGAAATATTTAAATTTTTTACAGAGAAGTCTAGAAGTATAGCATACGTATTAAGAACTCTGCAAAAATGTATATTTCTCGAAAGTCGATTGCCAACTTAACATTACTGTGGAAATGCGTCCCTAATTTTAGCAATTATCTCATAAACTATTATCTACACAAAGAAATGTCATTAGGGTTTTTTGTTGAACCCTTCCGGAGGGATTGACAACTGTGTTTATTAATTTTTATCGCAAATATGGCAATTAATTTTTGTGTACAAGATCAAAATCTCCGCAAGTATCAGTATTTTCTTCGCGAAATTCTGCAGAACTATTCAAATTTTGTAAAGAGAAATCTAGAACTGTGACACGCCCATCAATAAATCTGAAAAAAGGTATATTTCTCTAATGTCGGGTGCCAACTTCTCATGTGTTATGGATTGCTGTTTGGTTTGCGGTTCGAACTGAAGAACCCACGTTTCATCGCTGTGACGACGTTCAACAGCAAAGCGTCACGATCAGGCTCGTAACACGGAAGTAAAATGATCTTTCGTTGCACTTTATGGTCTTCCGTTACGCGGTGAGGAACGTAGAGGGCGCACACGTCTGAGTACCTTAACTGGTGAACGAGTACGTCAGCACTACCAACAGAGACATCCTGTGGTGCAGCGATGTGTCTGATTGTTATCCGTCAGTCACCTCGAACAAAAGTGTCCGCAGGTATCAAGATTCAAAAGTGACAGCTGTGCGCGGCCGGCTAGCACGCCAGAGATCGAACAGGTTTGCGCGTCCTTATTGCGATGTTGAGAGACATTTCGCACAACGACGCACCGTATTTTTGTTCACTGCCATGTTTCTGTAGACATACTGGAAGCACCTGTTAATATCTGCGATGCTCTGGTTTTCCGCCAAAAGAAACCCAATGACGCTCTCTGCTTCGAACGCACCTTCGTTACAGACGCCATTTTGAAAGCTACATATGGCGCATATCTATTGCAACTTCATAAAACTACAGAGGCTGAAGAGGGAATATTCCACGGTGTCTCACAACAAATTCTGCACTTTTTCAACCGAAAATAGGCGATAAAAAACTGTTGCATTACTTTTTTAATGTCCCTTGTATGAAGACGAAGGATTATTTTCAAACATATTACGTTCGAGCATCTATTTCGAATTGTCGGTAAGAAAATTAAATCTGAGCATTGGAGAAAGTAAGTATTTTTCCGCTTTAAATCCATAATCATCTTCATAATCAGTGGAGAGCGGGTGTAAAACAATTTAAATATAAGGACTTGCTAATTTGACTGTCAACTTTATATCTCAAACATATTGTTTTCGAAGAATTATGGCCTTCTCTGACGGCATATTTATTCATCTGTCTCGTCTATTACAGTCTTGCAAACCAGTCAGAAATCGCGAAAGTGTCAGTGTAAACACAACATGCTGCGTAAATTAACAGTGGCTGGTGCTATAAACGTCCTGAGTTAATGACTGTAGGCCAGTGTGTAAAATGACGGTGTAGATCAATTGTCGGAGTTGAGGGTTACAATGTCGTGAAATATACAGTTTCTTGATTATTGAAGCTATAAACGATCATAAAATCTGTGAAAAACGTCCCTCAAAACAGCGGGCCACAGCAATCAGCAGTCGTCTGGGTCAACAAATAAATGCATACCACAAATTAAATAAAACTAATCTACCAGCTACATTACAGAGAAATTTCGTGAGTGGTTGCCACTGCAGTTCCAGCGTAGGGCCTGTGTACTGATGTTTTGCGTCAAAGAAGCGCCAACGGCCCTTGTATATACTTGTTCCTTCTGACGCGCAGTGGCCGCAACGTCCTGCATTCAAGATCTCGCCACTGAAAGGGGGACCACTCCAAAGGGAGATTATATAACTCGACCGAGGGCCGCCACCAGCCACAGCCAGCATTTCTGCTTGACGTGGAGAGAAGCAGCCTCAAAACCGCAAGAGCGATGGAGCACTTTGTAGGGTCGCCAAATGGCACCCAGTACTAGTTACCAAAGCCATCTCTCCTCACTGCAGTAAGCTGCCTTTTGTAAGACCACTGCTGCTACACATGCAGCTGCGTTCAGTGACGTGGAGCCTTTATAGCGCTAATAATCTTCCAGCCAGGTCGTAGAGTTTCAGACGTACGGTGAAGATTTGATCTGTGTCTTGCTTTATATTCAAAGTATATTATAGGTTTCTATCAGCTATCTAGACATTTTATGTTCTGCAGTCAGTGCTGCCCAACTGAAAGCGAGTTGTTTGATAAATTATATAAAGTCAAATCTCATACTGGGCTGAAATTGAGTAAGTACCTATTTTGTTCGCATATAGATGGTACAGAACATTACCTAAGCCTTTTAGGAAATGTACAGCAAAGGTATCAACTACGGTCTCACAATCTACAGCTATCTGATAGTCACAAATAATTCTTTTCCTTTCTGCGCAACAGCTCAAGGTTGGTAGCAACAACGCCACATACACTGTGTGGTGTTCTTTCCAACGAGAGTGCAAGGGAACAGTAGAACAACCATAGACAACAATTTTGTTCATTCCTGTTAGCAAAAAGGTGAATGGCCTTTCAGATCATGATGCACAAATTTTAACTTTAAAAGATTTTTGTACTGCAACACGTGTTAAATATAGTCATTAGCTGTTCAGGAAAGCTGATCCAGTTGCTGTAGAGACCTTTGTAAACCTTACAAAGGAACAAGAGTGGCAAGATGTTTATAGCGCTGATACAGTAGACGATAAATATAATGCTTTTCTCAAGACTTTTCTCATGCTCTCTGAAAGTTGTTAGCTGTCAGAACGTTTAAAACAGGGTACTAGCACAAACAGGCAGCCTGGGTGGCTGACTAGAGGGATAAGAATATCTTGTAGAACAAAGTGGCAATTATATCAAAACGTTAGAAACAGTCAAAATCTAAATGCAGCAGCCCATTACAAACAGTATTGTAAGGTGCTTGAAAATGTTATTAGGAAGGCAAAAAGTATGTGGTATGCAGATAGAATAGCTAAGTCTCAGGATAAAATTAAAACCATATGGTCAGTCGTAAAGGAAGTTGCTGGTCTGCAGAGACAGGTTGAGGATATAGAATCAGTGCGTAGTGGGAATGTCCGTGTTACTGATAAGTCGCATATATGTACAGTACTTAACAATCACTTTCTGAATATAGCGGGTGAACTAAATAGAAACCTAGTCCCAACAGGGAATCATATAGCGCTCTTAGAAAAAAGTGTTCCGAGACTGTTACCTGAAATGCTCCTCCATGATACTGACAAGAGGAAGATTGAGTTAATAATTAAATCACTAAAGACCAAGAACTCTCATGGACATGACGGGGTATCTAGCAGAATACTGAAGTATTGTTCTATGTATGTTAGCCCAGTTCTCAGCCATATCTGTAACTTTTCCTTTAGGAGTGGTCAGTTTCCTGACCGATTAAAGTACTCGGTAGTGAAGCCACTTTATAAAAAGGGAGACATGTATAATGTTGACAATTTTAGATCTATTTCTATGCCATCGGTGTTTGCTAAAGTTATCGAGAAGGTTGTATATGCAAGGTTACTGGAGCATTTAAATGCACATAATTTGCTGTCAAATGTTCAGTTTGGTTTTAGAAATGGTTTAACAACTGAAAATGCTATATTCTCTTTTCTCTGTGAGGTTTTGGACGGATTAAATAAAAGGTTGCGAACCCTAGGTGTTTTCTTTGATTTAACGAAGGGTTTTGACTGTGTTGACCACAAAATATTACTGCAGAAGTTGGACCATTATGGAGTAAGGGGAGTAGCTTACAATTGGTTCGCCTCTTACTTTAAGAACAGAAAGCAGAGGGTAATTATCCGCAATATTGATAGTGGTAGTGATGCTCAGTCCCAATGGGGCACTGTTAAGTGGGGCGTTCCTCAAGGGTCGGTGCTGGGGCCACTGCTGTTTCTTATTTATATAAATGATATGCCTTCTAGTATTACAGGTGATTCAAAAATATTTCTGTCTGCTGATGACACCAGCTTGATAGTGAAGGATCTTGTGTGTAATATTGAAACAGTAACAAATAATGTAGTTCATGAAATAAGTTCGTGGCTTGTGGATAATAATTTGATGCTAAACCACAGTAAGACTGAGTTTTTACAGTTTCTAACTCACAATTCAACAAGAACCGATATTTTGATCAGACAGAATAGCCATATTATAAGCGAGACGGAACAGTTCAAGTTCCTAGGCGTTCGGATAGATAGTAAGCTGTTGTGGAAAGCCCATGTCCAGGATCTTGTTCAGAAGCTAAATGCTGCTTTATTTACCATTAGAACAGTATCTGAAATAAGTGACACTTCAACACGAAAAGTAGTCTACTTTGCATATTTTCATACGCTTATGTCGTATGGTATTATTTTTTGGGGTAATTCTTCTGATTCAAAAAGGGTATTTTTGGCTCAAAAACGGGCTATTCGAGCTATGTGTGGTGTAAGTTCGAGAACCTCTTGTCGACCCCTATTAAAAAATCTGGGAATTCTGACATTGCCCTCACAGTATATATTTTCTTTAATGTCGTTTGTTGTTAGCAATATTAGCCTATTCCCAAGAGTTAGCCGCTTTCACTCAGTTATTACTAGGTAGAAATCAAATCTGCATGTAGAATGCACTTCCTTGATTCTTGTGCAGAAAGGAGTGCAGTATTCTGCTGCATCCATTTTAAATAAGCTACCACAAGAGCTCAAAAATCTTAGCAGTAGCCCAAACGCTTTTAAGTCTAAACTGAAGAGTTTCCTCATGGCTCACTCCTTCTATTCTGTCGAGGAGCTCCTGGAAGAGCTAAAAAATTAAGCAAATTCCAGTGTTACATTGTTGATTTTTTTCATTTAAACTTACGACTTGTCACCTGAATATGTTTTTTTGTATTTCATTTCATCTGTTTCTAATATCGTGTTATAATTTCATGTATTGACTCGTTCCATGACCATGGAGACTTCTCCTTAATTTGGTCCCACGGAACAATAAATAAACAAATAAAATAAATAAATAAGTAGTCTAGAAAGCTTGTAAGGATGCTGCATGGGAGGTTGTGCGGACACATAATTGTTAAGAAAAAAATCTGACACGTTATGCCGTTTCTGAGTTAATTAGCATTGAAGCTAGCCAATCAGGCCGCTGCGAGCCCGAATTCAAGTGGCTGCAAGAGACGATGTCGCCAACGTATTTTTCGATTGGTTTCCTAAACCCTAACAAGACAGGCATACAAAAATTGCACTTGGGACGGTAGTAAGGATGAGACCCGAGCCAAAGGCTGAGCTGTCTCGTGCGCAATCATTTACGCTATTAAAACAACTTAACAATAAATGTATCTGGCCTGATTGGCTAACTCCAGTGCTAATTAACTCAGAAATGGCGCACAAAGTATCGAACTTTTTCTTCTTAACAACTATTTCTCAGCAAAACCTCCCTTGCAACACTCTTATAAGTTTATCAGACTGTTAATGACCACCTTGTATAATAAAAGATTACGCAGTACGAGTCTTATTTATAATTCACATTTGTATTTTGGTCGCGAAACGATTTTGTTATCCCTTGCGTAAGAGGGAGAAACATCGACCAGCACGTGTCGGAATTTGACAGTGGTGGATCGTGCCTATCCAGACTGCTATTATATGTTCCGCGATATTGCTGCTCGCATTAATCGGAATCACGCAACTTGCTCGTTGTCTTTTTCGGAAAGTTGAAGTAATACAAATCTCTCTGGTTTGCAGCGAGAGACATCATCGAAATGGCGCGACGTATCTATGAGCGTCACTTCATCATCTTAAGCTGAAGTGCTGAAACGGCCTCACATCGTAATTAGTGACCAATGGAATGTTGTGGTGTTTAAACCCTAGATCCATCTTCCAACAGAAGTTCGTGCGGTTTTTCTGACATCTCGTTTGGTTGAAAATTCGTATGCTGTTAACACAAAAAGAAACGTATACCTGCGGAAGATGGGAGGGGGGGCTTAGGATTTTCCCAGTTTCCTGAAAAATGTACCAAGATTATCACGGATGCAACTTCCGGGCAGATTAAAACTGTGTGCCTCACCGAAACTAACTCGAGCCTTCCCCTTCAGTTCTGGAATATCAGATATTTTGGTGACGCCATGCAATTACTGACATAAATGTGTCTTTCTCCAGATGCGGCAGATGGTACCGTATTCTACAACGGGAGGCTTGTAAACTCTGTGGCCGCTGAAAGAGTTGGTCTTCCACACTTAAGAGTGGTTAGGACCACTCGTTGTGCTTTGGCGAGTGTCTTACCTTCTATACAGCAGTGGGCCGAACGTGAGGCTGCCGAAGCCCGTGTTGTTGGTGTCGCGCTGAGGGCGCGCTAGCAGACCCATAATGGGGCTCCACCTCTCGCTCTCACGTAAGCCTCACAGTAATCGGAGGCAGGGTCCATCGTTGTCTTGGCTGTCTCGGTGACGGCCAGAGTGGTTTTCTGCGCTTCTGTGGAAGACGAGACGCTATCTGTTGTCTGGATACGGTCCGTTTCTGCCTCCGGCCTCCCAAGGAGGGTGGCGCTGGTGACGGATTCAGGCGCCGTGTTAAGCCACCTCAGCAGGCCTGAAAGCACCACAGGTCCATCTCGACGAAGTGGACGGCGCTGGGAGTGGTCAGTGGTTGTATAACCACTCCTTAGGAGCGCACGGCGCTGGGAGCCGACAGCACTGATAATGGTATGGCTGGTTCCTGGATACGGACGGTGTTTGGAGTGGCGGACTCAGGGCTACTGACCCAGGAGTGCTGGTCTCACTGAGAGTGACCACTGCTATCTCATTGTATTGCAAGAACCGTGACAGTTGTTGGTGATAGACTGCAGAACGAGGTTGCCGCCAGCCTACGAGGGCAGTTATGAGCGACATGGTCTCTGGATGGCAGCTGCCAATTGCTGTCAGGCCATTTCCTCAGACTGTGAATGCGGCTGAGAACTGCTCCATCATTTGGTTTGGCTTCCAGCATCGCTGCACGAAATATGCTATATATAGCGTACTCTGCCGCTGTGTCCAGGTGCCTCTTTGGCGGCGCGTGACTTTGAAACGTACGCACATGATCTTCGAGTGGGCCAGGAGGCAGATGACACAGGAGGGAGGTTTCCGTATCTGGACCTCCGTTGACGTCTTTTTACGTGGCGCCAGCTCTAGATGTACTGAAAGTCGCGGAAAATGGCCACCTCTCACCCGTCATTTTAAGCACACCACGTTGCCGTGGCTGTGCTTTCCTAAGTTGCGCATCATCTGGCAGCCAAAGAGCTGTTGGGTTCTGTTCAAGTCAGAGGGCGTCGGCAAAACTATAACCTCGCACAGTTCTTGGTGTGCCTTGGTGTAGCCTTGTCTTGTTCGTGGCTTGGCGCAGGTAGACAACGCCGTGAAAGCGAAGCGACTTCGATACCTGGCCCACTTCTTGCGATGTCACGATCCATGGAAGGCCGCGAAGGCCTTCGCGGCTCGTGCCATCTGGGCTCTTAGCGAAGGGCCTTGGTGCAAGTTCAGCCAGAAGCTCCTTGGCTGCGTCTTGTGAGCTCTCGGTGCTAGGTATAGCGACGGCAGGCTACTGTCACCCTTCGCTATAGAGGAGAAGTTAATCGGTGTGACCACCGTAATAACGACTTTCAACTGCGTTGTGTTCTCCTCAATTTATCGGTCGCTAGACAACAACTCAAGCAAATCGCATTAATGGTGTTTATTACAAAAGGAAATGATTACGATACTTCACATTGTGAGATATGGACGTGTCGCAAGCAGGGGAGCGAGAGACAAACATAAGCAAGCTCTTCTTCGTAATACAAGTGAACCAGTACAATTTATAAGTCAATGGTGTAGCGTTTGTAGATCGGCTTGACTTAGACTCGGGCCGCGGCCAGGCAGAGCGATGCTTATATTCTCTTGGCCTAGATGCCGCTCCTCTTACGGTGTCGTCCTAGATAGAGGTCTGTAAGCGTAGTATTGGCTGACGTTGTTTCAGAGCCCATTCTACTCTTCCGTTCTTGATCGTCGTGCCGTCGTTTGACTTTACGCCGGAACAAACTGTGCCCACAAGTTTTCCCTAATATACGAACATTTCAACCAGAAATGTGGGACCGGAGAGTTCTTCGGCGTTGTAGTAGTGGCTGCATTGTCTGTGTCGGTTGCCACTTTCGCAGTATCTGCGGCTTTGAGGTCGGTGGCTGCTGATGGTGCATATGCGTGGCTGTCGGATACCGGTGGGTCAACTGCGAGTCTCTGAATTCCATCTGATATGCAACGGACGGCAGGGCTCAGCAGAAAGCAGAGAAGCGTCCGGATGTCTGTTACTCGTCTCTAGAGGGCACCACATGGCTAAACCCGGCTGACTTCCAGTATGGCTTTAATGATTTACGGAGACTGACAGTGATTATTTATCTGATTGATTGGTGCATGTATTATTACTGTCTGCAATCTGTTATAGCCTATATTGTCTGTAGAGTGTGGATGTAAGTCTCTTATCTGAAGCGTCGGGGTAATGTGTACCAAACTGGTGAATGAGATGAAGGAGTGAAGTGGAAGCCTTTTCATACATATTTTCAGACTACTTCTGTATGTATGTGGAGAGGGATTTTTGGCCTGATAGGTCCCTAATGTGAGTGGTTTGCGTGGATCGATCTGCACCTGCGATGATGCGGAGGATTTTACTTACAATGACCATACCTTCTTCATATGTGAGGTTGCTGCCATTGACCATATAGCAGATCCGTCGGTAGGACATCACCTAGAGGACATACCTCAAATGCGAAACAGGAAGAGATGTGGACTTGGCCGTCGAACACTTAACAACCGTCCTCCAGAACTGCGCTCGAAAGACAAGTACCATGATGACCACCGAACCCATTGCTAGGGACCTGCCCCCTGACATGTGAGACCTCATAGTCACTAAACGGCGCGTGAGGGAAGATTAGCAGCTTTACCAGCTTGCTTTAGTAGCTCGCCGACAGGCGTTTTAGAAGGCAGGAAGGACAGGTGAAAGAGATTACAGGAGCAAAGAGTCTCTATTGGGATTACAGAGAAGCGTAACAGGACACGAACGAAGTATGGAGCATCATGAAAGTGCAGAAGGCTACGCCCAGAGTAGACAGGCCACTCTGAGGGGAAAATGGATTTGTTTATGAAGACGAGGAAGACGTTGAAGAACTCGCAACATTACTGGACCCACAGTTCCGAAACAGCACTATCGAAGATGACGAGAGTGAAAGGCGGGAGAGAGAAATAGTATGACGAGTGGCTCAACTGATAGAGATTAGGCAGGAAATAGAGCTCAAACCGATTTCCAATCGTCTTGTATGTGCCTACACGAAGCGACTAGGAAACAATAAAATCTTCAGCTACCGGAAAGATCCGTGTACCACGTTTAAAACACTTACCTGCTTCATCAGTCACCTACCTCACTACAATCTATAACCAACACCTCTCTCTAACCCTTTTCCTAACCATCTGGAAAAGGACTCAGGACTTACACAAACCACACAAGCACCTCCTCTCTCAAAAGTTACAAACCATTTCACTAATGTGCTTTCTAGAGTAAGTACTGGAGCGTCCCATACACAGAGCACTCAACCTATTCCCAAAAACAACATAATCACCCCAGAGGAATTAGCCGTGCCATCTCGTATCAATCAATCGATCGCAAGGTCACGATAGCGGCACACGATTTTTCGTTGTTGTCCACGAGAAGAGCTTTGTCTGGCACGAAGGTTGAAGGTGGGAGCTGGTGGGCCGAATCGAAAGGAGGACTTTCAGGGCGTGAGGCCGTTTTACCTCCACTGTCTGGAGCTGATAGAAAACGGCGCCTGCAGATCACAGACCTCATCCCACCAAGACGGTGTTTTTGGTTGGCTGCTGTGGCAGTGGGACTATGGAAATTTGCCTGTGCTGAGGATGTGGAGATTTTGTGTGGCTTCTCACTACCGATCCATCGAATATTTTGTTCACGTCGTATGGGACCTGCCCCATCCACCAGCACATCCGTGAGTGGCGAGTCCACACCGAGCACGCTGTCCGTCGGGTTATCCCGACTGTCGCGGGGTTGAATTGTATACGTGTAACTTCTTTTGGTTCTGAATTTATGTCACCAACGGACGTGACACATTGCTTATGTTACTGCTGTTGTTAACAAATCTGCTGCAATCACTTAAGATATTATATTTAAAAGTCAGTCTAAAAAATTTGTAATTGTTAAGGTTTTGATTATTAGTATGCAGCTTGGCTGACTTCAGATAAATTTGAATGTTTGACAAACTTCTTAGTTCTTTAACTGTTTAAAAGCTCTTTTGCTGGCGTCAACTGATGAACTCGTTTGTTTTATTTCTTACTTGTTTTTAAAAGCTATTTTACTGACATCATAAGTTGACGACTTTTATGTAAATAGAGGGTTATGCATGAAAGACTGTAACCGCTGCTTTCTTGCTTCCTAGCCCAGCCCTACCATCAACCGCATGTTAAGGTGCTTTAGGGTACCTACGCCCGTTTGAATGAATGATGGTGAGCGTTGACCCGTAGAGTATGCTCTCAGAGCCTTGTCGACAACAGAACTGAAATACTCGGTGTATGAGTGGGAGGCACTCGTGGTAATGTTGAATTTTATTTGAAACACCAGAATTTTGTCTTCGAAACCGATAATCAGATTTTTAGCTGCGTGATGGGTAGGCTCAGGACGACAGGACGTATCGCAAGGTGGGCTGTGCGTATCTCTACCTTTCGCTTCTCCGTCAAGCACATTTGGGGAGCGGACAATGAGGTACTCAGGCTCTTCTCGAATTTAAAGGAGAAGCAGATCCAGGATCCATTAATTCAGGGTGTCAAGCAAAGGCGTCTTGCTGGGGAACAGATGTCAGGCTACGAACTAAGAAATGGCGTTGTCTGTTATAAGACCAAGAGTGATATGTGCCTTATGATCCGTTTACCTGAGGAATTAGTTCCGGCTATCTTTCAATATCTTCACAGTTCTCTGGTGGACTTTTAGGCGTGAATAAAATTTTGATGAAAATTAAGCAATACCTGACGTGGCCAACTATGCCTAAAGACGTGCGTAAATTAGTGGAGAAGTGCGACGATTGTAAGGTTGCCAAGCCCAGTTACAGTCCTAGGCGAGGGTTGCTTCAGTCCAAGTGAGTAGGTAATCCCATAGACAAAATGTTCATTGATTACGTCGGGCCGCTCCCGCGTACAAAATATGGGAAACGTTAAGTTTTCGTGGCAGTGGATGCCTTTTGCAGGTTTTTATGGTTGATCGCGAGCAGGGGAGTGACTACTGCCTCATCTATTCGGAATGTGTCAAGAATTTTTTCCATCTTCGGCTCTCCACGGTCGTTAGGTTTCGACAATGTTGCGACATTTTTGTCGACGCAATTTAAGCGCTTTTGTTTTAACAATGCCATTGCCCATCTCATCTCACTGCCATACCGTACTACTGTCACCCGTCATTTGCCTAAAGGGTGAACCGTTACTTGAAATCGACGCTGATAATTTTCCACTATCAGTTGCAGCACAAGAGGGACGCGTCCATTCCGTGGCTAAACTTAGCCTTTAAATCGACATATCCCGAAGTTTTGAAGGTAACACCCGTATCGTTGACGTTGAGCTACCCTCTCAACTCCCCACTCACTAAATTGTGGTCCACGAACGATCTTTTGTCGGACAGTCAGCCCTGAGATCATTCAGCTAAAACTGGAAGACTGCCAGGAAGAACATTGAGCTCGCACAACGATGTAACAAGGGCCGCTGAGCATGGCAGGTGAAGGTTGGTGATCGCGTCTTTATGTCTGACATCTGTGGCCAGGGGCGGGGTGACGCGTCCACATCTGGCAAGTGGATTAATCACATTTTTAGGACCCTGTGGGAATATACAGGTGTTAAACCCAGTCAGGCTCTCAGTGAGCAACCTCGTCACGGGCAAGGTTTCCAGGGACCATGTTTCGCTGGGTACAGCGGCAAGTTAGGGTGTTTTAGTAAACTTAAGCCCCTGTTCCAATCCTTGGGGGAAAGGGTTCTAAGTTTAAGTGGGGGAGGTTGAGCCGTGCTCACTCGCATCGATCAATCAATCGCATGATCGTGGTAGTTGGGCACAACTTTTGGTCGTTCTCTATGTGAGGAGCTTTGATTGGCACGAAGATTGACAGAATTGGCTGGTCGAATTGGAAGGAGGACTTGCAGGGCGAGAGGCTGTTTTACCTCGCTGCCTGGAGCTGATAGAAAACGACGTTTGCATAGCACAGACCTCATCCCGCGAAGACGGTGTTTTTGGTTAGCTGTAGTGGCTTTGGGAGTCTGGAAATTTGCCTGTGCCGAGCGTGTGGAAGTTTTAATTGAAATTTTGCTACCAATTCATCAGATATTTTGTTCGCGTTGCATCAGCACATCCGTGGGTGGCGAGGTGGCACCACCCACCTGATCCCTTTATCCCGACTGTTGCGCGGCTGAATTATATCTAATTAACTTCTTGTGGTTCTGAACTTACGTCACCAACGGACTTGACTCATTGCTAATGTTACTACTGTTGTTAACAAAACTGCTGCAATCAATTAAGATATTATATTTAAAAATCTATCGAAATTATTTTTAAATGTTAAGGTTTCAATTATTTATATGCGCTTCAGATACTTGGTAATGTTGGACGAACTACTTTGTTTCTTAATAGTTTGAAAGCTCTTTCGCTGACATCAGTTGATGACCTCGTTCCCTTGTTAACATTCGACATGTTGTTTAATTTCTTGCTAGTTTTTAAAAGACGTCGTAAGTTGGCGACTTTTATTTAAACAAAAGTTTATGCACGTTTTCAACTGTGAACTCTGATTTCTTGGCTCCTGGTCCAGCCCTACCACGCTTCAGAGTATTAAGTTCCTGTAGGGAAACTACGCCCGTCTGATGCACTTTGGCTTCCTAGCTGATCATCGCACCATCACTAATCCCTGCGTCTGGTGGAACACATACGCAGGGCGGGAGACAGGAAACACAACACAGGAACGCTCATTGCTGACATCGACAAAGCGTTCTATGAAGGTTCGAGTGATTGCTTAATAAACAAATTATCCCAGTGAGACAGTCCAGCACACATGATCAGCATCATTGATCGGTTCCTGGCTGGTAGGCAGTGCTATGTTAGGTAAAGCAAAAGCGTTAGTCCCGCAGCGCTCGTACTCCGTACTTTACACGCTCTACACCAGTGACGTTCCAAAATTGGCGGGAGGGGAAAATGCCCTCTACGTGGACGATACGGCGGTGTATAAAAGCAGCAGCAACCTAAACTTCATTGCAAGAAAACAGCAGCAACACCTACATGCCATCACCCAGTGTTGCAACTTCTGGAAAATTAAAATGAACTCAGAAAATAGTGTTGCTGTAGTGTCCACAAGAAACTTAATTACTCCAAATCGACAGATCTCTGTGGTTGGCAGAGTGTTCGAATGGAGGGACTTCACAACACACCTTGGCCTACAGCACGACGGACGCCTGGCGTTCGTGAAACAAGTAAACAGAACAAGAAGCAAGCGTTGCCCTGCTTTTCACCAGTTGAATCCGCTCTTAAAGTGTGTGTGTGTGGGGGGGGGGATTATCAGTAGATACAAATCTTAGGTAGTACGCCGTGCGGGGTAGCCGTGCGTCAGGGTTCGTGCGGCTTCCCTCGTCGGAGGTCCGAGTCCTCCCTCGGGCATGGGTGTGTGTGTTGTCCTTAGCGTAAGTTAGCTTAAGTTAGATTAAATAGTGTGTAAGCATAGGGAACGTTGACCTCAGCGGTTTGGTCCCACAGTCCTTACTAGAACTTAGAACTAACTAACCTAAGGACATCACACACATCCATGCCCGAGGCAGGATTCGAACCCGCGACCGTAGCGGTCGCGCGGTTCCAGACTGCAGCGCCTAGAACTGCTCGGCCACTCCGGCCCCTTACTACAAATTTCCCAATTTAGGTTGTACAGGAGTTTTATCCTGCCAACGATTCTGTTCGGAGAGAAACGGCTTCCGGGTTGCTCTTATCAAGGTGCTCCAGATTGGCGGGAACTTTCCCCCCCTCTTCCAGCCCTGAGGCGGGTGGAAGGGGCCACGTTCGAGTTCCGTCGTGGACAGTCACATTCCACCTCGTGTCCCGCACTGATGCGTCTCGGCGAAGAGCGCTTGCAGTGTATTGTGGAAGATAACGGGTCCCAAGGCAGCCACGGTCTCTGTTTACGAGACCAGCATTGTTCTTAATTTCTATGGCTTCCTTCACTATGGCGTTCTAAAATCCTCTGACTTTGCACAGCACTCTCATCTGTTCAAAATCACACATATGGTGTTCTTCCAAGCTGTGCTCGGAGCCAGCCGATTCTTCTTTCTGACCCAATAGAACGAACTAATCGCACTCCAAGCAGTGCTGCTGAACGCAGCGTTCTATCTGAACAATGTACAGCAGCTCACCACAACATAGTATAATGTAGACGCCAAGGGTGCGCAGTTCCGGTGGAACCATCCCCACGCCAGTTAGGTCTCTAGTCATTTGCAGTGATCGGAAGATTGTTTTAACGTCACACTTCTTATCGATAATTGTGGAATCATCTGTCATTGGTCCAACACTTGACAGAAATGCCAGTCGCTGTCGTATCACCTTGTGTTATTTCGGAAATGCACGTTGTATTTGGTGCCTTCTTAATGTTTGTGTCAATGAACACTCCTCTGGAAGACATCCGTCATGTATTCCCGTTAGGTAGAGAGGTTTTCCTGGTCACATTGCCCCACCTCTGTGAACACGAGTCCTCAAAATAGTTCTGCGTTGGTGGAAGTGGTGGTAGCAAAAGACACTACTGACCATTAAAATTGCTACACCACGAAGATGACGCGCTACAGACGCAAAATTTAACCGACAGGAAGAGGGTGCTGTGATATGTACATGATTAGCTTTTCAGAGCATTCACACAAGTTTGGTGGCGACACCTAAAAGTTTCCAACCGATTTCTCATACACAAACAGCAGTTGACCGACGTTGCCTGGTGAAACGTTGTTGTGATGCCTCGTATAAGGAGGAGAAATTCGTACCATTACGTTTCCGACTTTGATAAAGGTTGGCTTGTAGCCTATCGCGATTGCGGTTTATCGTACCGCGACATTGCTGCTCGTGTTGGTCGAGATCCAATAACTGTTAGCAGAATATGGAATCGGTTGGTTCAGGAGGGTAATACGGAACGCCATGCTGGATCCCAACGGTCTCGTATCACAAGCAGCCGAGATAACAAGAATCTTATACGAATCGCTGTAACGGATCGTGCAGCCACGTATTGATGCCTGAGTCAACAGATGGGGACGTTTGCCAGACAACAACCATCTGCACGAACAGTTCGACGACGTTTGCAGCAGCATGGACTGTCAGTTGGGAGACGATGGCTGCGGTTACCCTTGACGCTGCATCATAGACAGGAGCGCCTGCGTTGGTGTACTCAACGACGAAACTGGGTACACGAATGGCAAAACGTCATTTTTTCGGATGAATGCAGATTCTGTTTACAGCATCATGGTGGTCGCATCCGTGTTTGGAGACATCGCGGTGAATGCACATGGGAAGCGTGTATTCGTCATCGCCATACTGGCGTATCACCCGGCGTGATGGTATGGGGTGCCATTGGTTACATGTCTCGGTAACGTCTTGTTCGCATTGACGGCACTTTGCACAGTGGACGTTACGTTTCAGATATGTTACGATCCGTGGCTCTACCCTTCATTCTATCCCTAAAAAATGGTTCAAATGGCTCTGAGCACTATGGGACTTAACATCTGAGGTCATCAGTCCCCTAGAACTTAGAATTACTTAAACCTAACTAACCTAAGAGCATCACACACATTCATGCCAGAGGCAGGATTCGAACCTGCGACCGTAGCGGTCGCGCGGTTCCAAACTGTAGCGCCTAGAACCGCTTGGCCACTCCGGCCGGCTTCATTCGATCCCTGCGAAACCCCACATTTCAGCAGGATAATGCATGACCGCATGTTGCAGGTCCTGTACGGGCCTTTCTAGATACTGAAAATGTTCGACTGCTGCCCTGGCCAGCACATTCTCCAGATCTCTCACCAATTAAAAACGTCTGGTCAATGGTGGCCAAGCAACTGGCTCGTCACAATACACCAGTCACTACTCTTGATGAACTGTGGTATCGTGTTGAAGCTGCATGCGCAGCTGTACTTGTACACGACATCCAAGCTCTGTCTGACTCAATGCCCAGGCGTATCAAGGCCGTTTTCACGGCCAGAGGTGGTCTTTCTGGGTACTGATTTCTCAGGATCTGTGCACGCAAATTGCGTGAAAATGTAATCACATGTCAGTTCTAGTATAATATATTTGTCCAATGAATACCCGTTTATTATCTGCGTTTCTTCTTGGTGTAGCAATTTTAATGGCCAGTAGTGTATATGCAAATACGGATCACTTACGTCGGTTCCCCGTACCTAGAGTGGGCTAACGTGCAACTTTGCTTCTTTCAAACCCACATGTCCAGTAATGTGAGAGAGCGGTGATTCCCCGCTTCCATCATAAATTTTATGCTCTTATGGATACCGTTTATGTGTCCGAGCAGTCCGTTGAGCGATACCCAGCATGTGACCACACAACGAATGTGCCATTCACATATGTGTGGGTTTTACAGCAATTTCCCAAAAAACTTTGGTATATAGATTGGCCAATACCAGTGCACTTGATCACTGCCTATAGCTGGTGTTGCCGTCCTCGGTGGCCGTGCGGTTCTAGGCGCTCCAGTCCGGAGCCGCGCTGCTGCTACGGTCGCAGGTTCGAATCCTGCCTCGGTCATGGGAGTGTGTGATGTCCTTAGGTTAGTTAGGTTTAAGTAGTTCTAAGTTCTAGGGGACTGATGAGCACAGCAGTTGAGTCCCATAGCGCTCAGAGCCATTTGAACCATTTTATAGCTGGTGCTATCAAAAGGCACAGCCCCGCTGATGGTAGTGAGGACATGCTAGAGAAGTCTCATCATTTTTGTTCACAAACGTTATGTGAGCAATCTAACTTATCTTGAAGGGGCACTCGCGTATGTAACGACTAGGGACAAAAAAAATAAGTCGTGTTCTTTCGTGGGCAGTGTGGTTGTTTCTTTTCTGCAGGTCTCGGTGATAATTACTACCCGCTAGTTCCCCTTTTCGATTGCATATTTTTGTTCAATTTAACCACTTTTTAACGTTACTCTGAAAATGAAACTTAACTTCTCATTCACATTATACACTCATGTTCAGGAAAAACAGAACACCTTGACCGAATAGAGATACGAAATTCATGTTCACAAGACATGTAGATTAATATGTTCTGCAGAAATGATTGGCATTTCTGTCACTTCGGTTTAGCACGTGTCCTGTTACCTAGTAGGCATAGGGTCCACCTTGGGCCCTGATAACTTGTTCCATGCGTCATGGAATCGACACGTATAAGGTGCGAATGGTGTCCTGTCGCATAGCCATCCATGCTACATTCATCTGGGTCCAAAGTTCATTTGTGGTGGTTGGCATTGGGTCACAGCACTGCACCCGTCGTTTCGCTATATCTCACACATTTTCGGTTGGAGACAAGTCTAGTGGTCTGCTGAGCCAGGACAAAAGACTGACATACAGTGACACCAACAAGACAAGTATTCGTGCAGCAACATGTGGTTGTGCATCGTCTTGCTGAAAAATGGCATCTGGGGTGTTGTGCAGGAATGTTATGGTTACGTGCCGCAGTACGTCATTCACTTATGTCACATTGCCCACAGTGCCCTGGACACGCACCAACTGTGATTTGTGGTTGTACCCAGTAGTAACCCGCACCACAAGGCCTTGAGTTGGCACTGTATGTCTTGTGCGAACGCAGTCACTCTGATACCGCTCCCCCTGTCTGCAGTGAACCAAAATGCGGCCATCATTTTCGAACAAACAGAACCTGGATTCATCCGAAAACACTATCTGTTGCCAGTGACTTTGTTCCATACACCATTGCAACCTAACTTGTTTCTGTCGATTCGTCAAAGGTAGGCAGAGAAATGGACGACGCACACGTAACCCATGCCGTATCAAACGGCGACAGACTGTCACCTGATAGCGTACGATGAATTAAATTGTTCCAGTGTCGCGCCAGAGCAGAGGATGACGCTGATATGCTCTGTCCGGATGAGGTGTCGGTCTTCTCAAGTTGTTGGTCTGGATGGTGCGACCTGACCCATTTCGTTGTGTTCTACGGCCTTCCGTGAACCATTCTGCTTACATCCGTTGCACACTTCGTCCCTCAGGAGCAGCAGTTTCCCGGATGTATTCTCTCAACCAGTAACGCGCCCTCTTTCAAACTCTCACATCTGACGGTACAATTCGCACATACATCTGCGAGGCATGCTGCACGTCTGCTCAAGTTACACTGATCCATTACCTTCGGTTTATAGCGACAACGAGAACCGCAGGCGCATTTTACCGGTAGTTGGTGTTGCACCGCGATATCGATGTTGACCTTGAACACGCAGGCCGACATGTTTCAAATGCTAATCATTCAAAAATGGCTCTGAACATTATGGGACTTAACATCTGAGGTCATCAGTCCCCTAGAACTTAGAACTACTTAAACCTAACTAACCTATGGACATCACAAACATCCATGCCCGAGGCAGGATTCGAACCTGCGACCGTAGCGGTCGCGTGGTTCCAGACTGTAGTGCCTAGAACCGCTCGGCCACTCAGGCCGGCTGCTAATCATTTCAGCAGAAGATACTAATCTGCATGTTCTGTGAATATGAATGTCCTATCTAGTCGTCAAGGTGTTCTGTTTTTTATGAGCACGAGTGTATTTATCGTACCATGCATATCACATTTATTTACGTTATACTGATATGAGACGAAAAGAAAAACGTGTGTATTATTTTTGATAATTCATTTTTCCACTCTCTAACAGCGCGTGGAAAAAAAGCGAACATCTATATCCTTCCGTACAAGGTCTGATTTCCCTTATTTTATTATGATTTTAGTTTCTCCCTATGTAGGTCGCCATCAACAAAATGTTTTCGCATTAGGAAGAGAAAGTTGGTGTTTGATATATCATGAGAAGATGCCACCGCAACGAGAAACGCCTTTGTTTCAATGATATTCACTCAAAATTCTGTATCATGTACTTGATACTCCCGATAATTTTCGATAATACAAAATGTGCTGGCCTTCTGTGAACTTTTCGGATGTACTCCGTTGTTAATCCTGTGTGGCAAGGATCGATACAGCTCAGCAGTACTCTAAAAGAGGATAGACAAGCGTAGTATGGGCAGTCTCTTTAGTAGATCTGTTGTATCTTTTAAGTGTTCTGGAAATAACACACAGTCATTGTGTGTTCTTTCCAACTTAAGTACTACGTAATTGTAATTCCTTGGTATGTAGCTGAATTTACGGCCCTTATATTTGATTGATTTGACATGTAAATGAAGTTCAACGGATTTCCTTTACCACTCAAGTGGATAACCTTACACTTTTCAACTTACACTGCTAATATTCGCACCATACAGATATCATTTCTAAAACGTATTGCAATTTTTTTCGGTTTTCTGGTGACTTTATTTGACGATAAATGACAGCATCATCTGCAAACAACCAAAGACGGCTGCTCAGTTTGCTCGTTTATACAGGGTGTTACAAAAAGGTACGGCCAAACTTTCAGGAAACATTCCTCACACACAAATAAAGAAAAGATGTTATGTGGACATGTGTCCGAAATCGCTTAATTTCCATGTTAGAGCTCATTTTAGTTTCGTCAATATGTACTGTACTTCCTCGATTCACCTCCAGTTGGCCCAATTGAAGGGAGGTAATGTTGACTTTGGTGCTTGTGTTGACATGCGACTCATTGCTCTACAGTACTAGCATCAAGCACATCACTACGTAGCATCAACAGGTTAGTGTTCATCACGAACGTAGTTTTGCAGTCAGTGCAATGTTTACAAATGTGGAGTTGGTAGATACCCATTTCATGTATGGATTAGCACGGGGCAATAGCCGTGGCGCGGTACGTTTATATCGAGACAGATTTCCAGAACGAAGGTGTCCCGACAGGAAGACGTTCGAAGCAATTGATCGGCGTCTTAGGGAGCACGGAACATTCCAGCCTATGACTCGTGACTGGGGAAGACCTAGTACGACGAGGACACCTGCAATGGACGAGGCAGTTCTTCGTGCAGTTGACGATAACCCTAATGTCAGCGTCAGAGAAGTTGCTGCTGTACAAGGTAACGTTGACCACGTCACTGTATGGAGAGTGCTACGGGAGAACCAGTTGTTGCCGTATCATGTACAGCGTTTGCAGGCACTATCAGCAGCTGATTGGCCTCCACGGGTACGCTTCTGCGAATGGTTCATCCAACAATGTGTCAATCCTCATTTCAGTGCCAATGTTCGCTTTACTGATGAGGCTTCATTCCAACGTGATCAAATTGTAAATTTTCACAATCAACATGTATGGGCTGACGAGAATCCGCACGCAATTGTGCAATCACGTCATCAACACAGATTTTCTGTGAACGTTTGGGCAGGCATTGTTGGTGATGTCTTGATTGGGCCCCATGTTCTTCCACCTACGCTCAATGGAGCACGTTATCATGATTTCATACGGGATACTCTACCTGTGCTGCTAGAACATGTGCCTTTACAAGTACGATACAACATGTGGTTCATGCACGATGGAGCTCCTGCACATTTCAGTCGAAGTGTTCGTACGCTTCTCAACAACAGATTCGGTGACCGATGTATTGGTAGAGGCGAACCAATTCCATGGCCTCTACGCTCTCCTGACCTCAACCCTCTTGACTTTCATTTATGGGGACATTTGAAAGCTCTTGTCTACGCAACCCCGGTACCAAATTTAGAGACTCTTCGTGCTCGTATTGTGGACGGCTGTGATACAATACGCCATTCTCCAGGGCTGCATCAGCGCATCAGGGATTCCATGGGACGGAGGGTGGATGCATGTATCCTCGCTAACGGAGAACATTTTGAACATTTCCTGTAACAAAGTGTTTGATGTCACGCTGGTACGTTCTGTTGCTGTGTGTTTCCATTCCATGATTAATGTGATTTGAAGAGAAGTAATAAAATGAGCTCTAACATGGAAAGTAAGCGTTTCCGGACACATAACATATTTTCTTTCCCTGTGTGTGAGGAATGTTTCCTGAAAGTTTGGCCGTACCTTTTTGTAACACCCTGTATAGTTAAAGAACAACAGAGGGCCTATAAAACTACCTTGGGGAACGCAAGAAATCACTTAGTCGATAACTTTCCTTCTATTACTGGGAACTGTGACCTCTCTGACAGGAAGAGATTTATACGTCTTCAGAGTATCTGCACTACTGAGAACACTCATTCCAGGCAGACAGCAATATCCTTGCCGTGTTTTCCTGTGATTAACACATGAATCTAGGGAATTGAAGACTGATCTGTTTGGATCTGTGGCCATGCGATTTGATAACCTCGGCTGAAGATGACATCCCTCCTTGAGGTCTGCATGGAGCACTTGCCACTTTAACTTTATATAAAATCTTATATGTTTCATCACTAAAAATTCATTTGCCCATAATACTAAAATACTATCCAAGCTGTTTTAACTTTTAATAAACTTCGTGCAAAGTGGTATGTTTCGAAGTCTCTAAGATAAAAAATCATGTTAATTAAGCCACGAGGCCTCCATAAGAATCCATTTCACTTAGTAATCCCACATCGAATTGACATACTCAATTCTTGCATTAGACACCAGCATTTGGTAGCATAGTGGAAGAATTCAATCATTTCTTACAAATATTCTGCCACTTAACAGATGTGGAGAGCCATGAGTACCAGCGTTTGAAAACAAGAAGACAGAAAACCTTTGGATTTCTGTTTTCCTTCAGAAGGTGGAAATACAGATGATTCCTTTTCCTGTTGCTCTTGAAAGCATCCTAAATTTTTTGTCGTAGTATTCAACTTATTACGTCCCTTCAAACAACGTTCGCTGTACGATTCAGCTTATGTCCAAAGCACCTAATAAGATTTAAAGGACCACTTATGATTGTTTTCAAAGAGTCAACGCATTCTTTCATATATTTGGCACTGTCTTCACAGTCTCGTGCTGCACAGGGTGTTTATGAAGTCACTTACCATTATCAACGTTAACACTTCATAATGGAGTACAAACAGCGAGAACATACACTGGGATATTTCTTGATCCAAATTTACTTCATTCCAGTGCAAATGTGAACACATGTCCCGTCGTTACTGTGATGCCCGAAACACACTTGCTCATATAATTTAGGCGTTATTTGTTCCACACCTGTGGAATAGCAATTTTTCACTCGCAGAAGATTATTGATTTTCACTTGGTACGCCTCGGACTTGATAAATCAACAGATGAAAAACTCCTCTGTGATTAAATCGGACAAGCGAGAACCGAAAATCTTGGCGAAGTGCGGACATTCTGTCTCACAAGAAAAGTGGAATTTAAGTAGCTCCCTAAGTTGTTGGCCAGCAATAACAGCCACTCTTTCTTATGCTGTGTACATTATAGTACATTAGCAGAAAAATGTCTACATTTTTAAGGTTAAGACAGGAGTGGTAAGGAACTTCGTAAACACCTCGTATAGTTTATTTCTGAAGACCCTCGAAGATTGCACCACCATACTGAATTCAGTTTGTTGTCTGCAGAATCTGTGTACTTTAAACAAAAGGCTTCTTCTCATTCCACGCTTCAACAGTTCTCAGCATCAGATCTAAAACACAACGACTTCTTCTGTCTGCGATTTCGTCGGCTGATGCATCATCATCTCCTGCAAATAGCTGGCTCGCTACATATTCTTATCGTGGTCGTTTTACTGTATGCACGGTAATCTCTCTCATTGTTGTCACAAGTGGGATGTTACCAGTACCTAAAATGGAACAATTATTTTATTAGCTATCTGACATTTCAAAGTTAAGTTTTTACTGTTCTAGAGAAAACTACACTCCTGGAAATGGAAAAAAGAACACATTGACACCGGTGTGTCAGACCCACCATACTTGCTCCGGACACTGCGAGAGGGCTGTACAAGCAATGATCACACGCACGGCACAGCGGACACACCAGGAACCGCGGTGTTGGCCGTCGAATGGCGCTAGCTGCGCAGCATTTGTGCACCGCCGCCGTCAGTGTCAGCCAGTTTGCCGTGGCATACGGAGCTCCATCGCAGTCTTTAACACTGGTAGCATGCCGCGACAACGTGGACGTGAACCGTATGTGCAGTTGACGGACTTTGAGCGAGGGCGTATAGTGGGCATGCGGGAGGCCGGGTGGACGTACCGCCGAATTGCTCAACACGTGGGGCGTGAGGTCTTCACAGTACATCGATGTTGTCGCCAGTGGTCGGCGGAAGGTGCACGTGCCCGTCGACCTGGGACCGGACCGCAGCGACGCACGGATGCACGCCAAGACCGTAGGATCCTACGCAGTGCCGTAGGGGACCGCACCGCCACTTCCCAGCAAATTAGGGACACTGTTGCTCCTGGGGTATCGGCAAGGACCATTCACAACCGTCTCCATGAAGCTGGGCTACGGTCCCGCACACCGTTAGGCCGTCTTCCGCTCACGCCCCAACATCGTGCAGCCCGCCTCCAGTGGTGTCGCGACAGGCGTGAATGGAGGGACGAATGGAGACGTGTCGTCTTCAGCGATGAGAGTCGCTTCTGCCTTGGTGCCAATGATGGTCGTATGCGTGTTTGGCGCCGTGCAGGTGAGCGCCACAATCAGGACTGCATACGACCGAGGCACACAGGGCCAACACCCGGCATCATGGTGTGGGGAGCGATCTCCTACACTGGCCGTACACCACTGGTGATCGTCGAGGGGACACTGAATAGTGCACGGTACATCCAAACCGTCATCGAACCCATCGTTCTACCATTCCTAGACCGGCAAGGGAACTTGCTGTTCCAACAGGACAATGCACGTTCGCATGTATCCCGTGCCACCCAACGTGCTCTAGAAGGTGTAAGTCAACTACCCTGGCCAACAAGATCTCCGGATCTGTCCCCCATTGAGCATGTTTGGGATTGGATGAAGCGTCGTCTCACGCGGTCTGCACGTCCAGCACGAACGCTGGTCCAACTGAGGCGCCAGGTGGAAATGGCATGGCAAGCCGTTCCACAGGACTACATCCAGCATCTCTACGATCGTCTCCATGGGAGAATAGCAGCCTGCATTGCTGCGAAAGGTGGATATACACTGTACTAGTGCCGACATTGTGCATGCTCTGTTGCCTGTGTCTATGTGCCTGTGGTTCTGTCAGTGTGATCATGTGATGTATCTGACCCCAGGAATGTGTCAATAAAGTTTCCCCTTCCTGGGACAATGAATTCACGGTGTTCTTATTTCAATTTCCAGGAGTGTATATTGTTTTGTTAAATAATAAGTTATAACTTTTAATAACCTGAATGTCAATCTTTATTTTTACTGGCAACAGAACTGTGCTGATCTCCGATGAATCTTCTTTTTCCGGTATGGGCAGTGGAATGCTGCCCTTCAAAAATGTTTGAATAGCCCTGTGGCCTAGATAACCATAATCGCTTTCCTACTCTTTCGTAGATTGTAAGCTGCTGCTAATGCAGGACTGTCGCTTTATTGGCGAACTGGGGGTGCTTGATTTTATTTTTCCATATGATTTTCACTCAGCACATATTCCAAAATGGTATTATTACGTTCGCATACAATTCTGCTGTTGCGATACTTACAAAAAACCACTTGTTTATCGGGAGCACAAACCCTCCTGTTTCAAACGCAGGCTTCGACGTTTTCGCAGACGTGAATAACCGTAGTACACGTGTTCGTCACTGAATTTAGGAGACAATGAATAGTGTTAGTATTTGTTCTCAATCGAGAATGTAGAAGAGAACGCCGATAGCGCTGTGCTGCTGCAAACTCTGAACATTTGTGTGAAACGGCTACACGACCAAAAAACGTGCCGCGAGACAAATGCGACTCCTCTGAATGCAATAACTCTTCCAACGACTTTTGAAAATAACATCAAAACAGTTTTGGTGATATAATGGTTCCCCGTGTTAGCACGTATTACAAGCTGAGTTTACGCCTTGACAAATACAGAATTTGTCGTGCTATCCCCCACACGACGAATGCTGAAATGTTTCGCCTAACCGAAATGCAAATCGCGTAATTTATTTAAATATTCAATAACACTACTTTCGTTGCAAAAATACGGATTGGTGGTAATGGAACACAGTATTAAACCATGGCTACCACAATGCTGTTGCACAAAATATTGTTTAACTTCTACGGTTAGCTGGGTTGGCTGCGAGCGGACAGAAACAGCTCCGGTCTCATTTCTTAGAATCGTTACTTTAAAGGAAGTTATGCGCCACAGTCAGCCCTGATGAAAAACGTTCATACCTAATTTCAACATTAAATAGCTATCAATTACCACTGAACTCTCAGCTGTACGGCGTTTTCTGCACGGAAACAAAAAAACTGCTAATTTCATCAACATTTAGTTAAAAACAGCACATTTTGTGAAATTTCGCAGAAAATCACAGATTTCCCATGTATTGTTTCTAAGCACCAGAACATTGAATGTTCCGAGAACGAATCGTTATTGCTACTACTCTTTGTAATAAAATGACGGGAAACGTCATGAGTGCTTAAAGAAGTTCTGTATTTAGCTTTTTTCGCGTTGTAACTCACACTTTATCAGCGTAAGTCGTTTTAAGGCAAAGGCCCATTTAAGTTTAATGAAAACGTGCAATTCTCGTCAGGATTTGTTGTAACTAAATGTCAAATAATAAAATTTCTGCGATTAATGCCCTTAGAAAATGTTAAAATAAAATATGAAATTGTTAGGCTCAAAGCTAGAGCATAGCATAGTTGGTTAAGGCTCAGCGTCCCGGAAGAGGACGTCAATTGCTAGTGTTCGCGTGCTGCTTAATACTATTTTTTTTCACCTCCGCGTTTTCTAAAAGGTTATGGGACTTTCCAATGAAATTAGGTAGAAATAATTTCTGTAATATTTCATGTTTTGTAAATGTAAGAGGTTCTCTGCCAGAAGTGGATTTGTTCCATTTGATGATCTTTTATAATCTGATGTCCTTACTGGCCGGGCCTTTCTCTTTTCGTTTTGTCTTATTACATGTCCACAAGCACTGAAGTTTTTATTTATGTATACTACAGACAGGAAAACGTGACTAGCATATTGTCAAGAAAGGAAATGAGCATTTTAATAGAACTAACGTAGGAATTACAGGCGCACACATTTTTGTAAACAAACTGTATGGTTTGCGACCCAAATAAAGTCGACAACTGCCACTCGAGTGCGATGAGAGCAAAAAATCACATTAACCAGCTCGTACCGCGTGCCGACGCCGCTGTCTCTCGTGAAGTTGGATATCCTGTCTACGTGCACGTCAGCGTTAGCTGCCTCATCCCCTGTGCCGACGGCCTTACTTGCGTCTCGCAACGGATCTCTCAACAGATATATTGGAGTGTGTGAACATCATTTCATACGCAGATTGCTAGCGGCCTGAACGACAACGTGGTACAAGATAGCCAGTGAAGTATGACAGTTTAGCAGGAATGCGGACGCATAGCGTACACCTCTCTGCCCATAGAACACATTAAACAACACAGGGATGGAATTACATGCAGCAACGTCAATGTTGTCCAAAAGCCATAATTCTGCGCCAACTCCGAGAACCATACCGAAACAAGAGATCACAAGCGGGGTGAAACATGAAATTCACATTCTGCCAGTGTAAGCACCGAAAACGTTGAAACATCATAGCTGCACAGCGCTGAGGACTTTACAACTTGGGTGATGATAAACACACTAACATGCTGTCAGTGGATAAAAGCCGTGAGACCCTTTCCTTTTCGTTCAGGATCGTAGACACACGTCACATACCTTGATTCTGGAATGGCAACAAACGAATTATGCAGACGGACAGTGAGTACAACAACACCTGAAGCACAACGAACTGTTAGCATGGGGAAGACTGGTGCGGCGCGTCTACCCTAGACAAAAAATTACACCCAACTGCCGGCCACAGTGGCCGTGCGGTTCTAGGCGCTCCAGTCTGGAACCGAGCGACCGCTACGGTCGCAGGTTCGAATCCTGCCTCTGGCATGGATGTTTGTGGTGTCTTTAGGTTAGTTTGGTTTAATTAGTTCTATGTTCTAGGCGACTGATGACCTCAGAAGTTAAGTCGCGTTGTACTCAGTGCCATTTGAACCATTACACCCAACTTGACAAAGAATAACGTCAGTTATAGTTCCATTGAATGCTCCATCGTCTTTATTTCACGAGACGAATGTGAGAATAAGTAGTATCTGATTATTCTTCGAACTTACACTCTCGGAATTCTTACACTAAACTTCTCGCTGGCGGTTCTAGGCGCGCAGTCCGGAACTGCGCCACCTCTACGGTCGCAGGTTCGAATCCTGCCCCGGGCATGGATGTGTGTGATGTCCTTAGGTTAGTTAGGTTTAAATAGTTCTAAGTTCTAGCGGACTCATGACCTCAGAAGTTAAGTCCCATAGTGCTCAGAGCCATTTGAACCATTTTGAACTTAACTTCTCGCACGACGACTCCACTCTACAGTTTGTCACTTACGTTTGATGAGCATCTCAGTACGACTTACGCGTTCACTAAAAGAACTCGTAAAGATACAAACCGGTCTCCTTTGGATCTTACATATCTCTCCTATTTGCTCGATATAGTAATGGTCCCAGAATGACGAGCTATGTTGAGGAGTCGATCGATGAGCTGGTCTGTAAGCTACTTCTTCCGTGGATGAATTACCTCATTGTACGGTTTTGTCAAAGTATCTCAGCCGGGCATCTGCTTTGCCAGAAACTACTTTTAAGTGAACTAAGACTGTTGTACTTGCTGTAAATAACCGCCTCAGTGTCCTCCTGGCTATGCACCTGTAAGAACTTAGGGTGACATGAACTGCCGCAAGCCTGTTGAATGGTAACGAAAATGCATTGAAGATGTGTATTTATAGCCGAAATCTAGATTGTAGTCGACACTATGAACCAAATGACCACGACACTTTGCTGTATGCATCCCACTTTTGACACTCGCGAATAGCGCGACAGATATAACCCTCTGAATGAGGGCATAAGAGCCAGAAACTGGGATATAATTAAATTTCATTTATTTAACTAGTTTCTGTTTTGTAAAATGAGCGGTCACTAATTACTAAAAAGTGAAGATTGATCCCAATTTTTGTTATGTATTGTTCTGAGGAGCCGCCAACATTTGTAAATGTATTTTTAATACTCCCTGTATAACTGAAATCTTTGGTTTTTATTAATCAAAGCGTCTTGAAACAATCGGAAAATACAGACAACAATTACTGTCTACATATATGAAATACACTACATTCTCTTAATGCGTCGACACGTATACAGAGTATTAGTTATCAATCGTTTGTCGTAAACAAAAAAAAAAAAAAAATGGCTCTGAGCACTATGGGACTAAACTTCTGAGGACATCAGTACCCTAGAAATTAGAACTACTTTAACCTAACTAACCTAGGGACATCACACACATCCATGCCCGAGGCAGGATTCGAACCTGCGACCGTAGCAGGCGAGCGGTTCCAGACGGTAGCGCCTAGAACCGCTCGACCAGTTCGGCCGGCTGTAGTAAACAACTCTTCAGTTTAGGTCTTTTAAAAATGTAAACACCACTCCGTGATTACGTCTTGGCCCGTTCCGTTTGGCCGACTTCTGCCTGTAACGTAGTGCGAGGAGCGATCTATGATTGTCGAACGCTTGATCTACATGTCACCGGTCTCTTCAGCTGTTACTGCCAATACAAGGCTCCTGGTGATACAGTTGCTTCTCTATTCAAGTAGCTCCTCATTTGACTTCATGATGCTGAGTGGACCCCGTTCCAGACCCCTCCAACTTAAAAAGAAAAATCAGACGAGGTACCAACAATCGGACGCAGGTCTTTTCACGTCAAAGGCATCGTCGCTAATCATTCGGCTACGGAAGCGGTCAACTTTTAACTCATTTTTTGCAGATAAAAATATAGCACAAGTAGGATACTATTCATCTTACAAGAAAATGCAAATAATGAACAATTTAAAATTAGCAACTGATTGTCCCGTTCAAATGTATTGTACTTAAATTTTGGCATGGATCGGTACATACCGTTCAGCAGAACCTATTACTGTGCTCTATTCAATATACACACACAAGAGGTCGATGGCATTGAGCTTCTTGGACGACAAATAGACCACAATTTGAATCCGTGAAACTACTGCTACTGGAGATTTGTGAGGGATGCAACTAGTTTATTTTAGATACTTAAATTCATTAACAGATAAAATAATTTTATGGGAAAAATATACGTGAAATAATATTTGCTTAATTCAAATGCCTATAATAAGAGTTGTATTTGTTGCTGCTCATGCTCAGCTCACGTTAAAAAATTTCTTATTTTTACAAATGTTTCACAGTGCATATTGCCAGCAGTTTGTTTTATCCTTACCAACATTTCTCTTTTATAACAAGAAAAGGAGAAAAAATCAGCTCTTGAGAGAGCCGAACTATTTATTATCAGTACATGAAGGAGTCAGATACATGTGGACATCTACATTCAACAACCATCTATAGCGCAGTGAATGTCATTACACACTGAAATTTAAGAAAATACGATAATACGATAGGGCTCTCCTACTCCAATGAATATTATCCTCACATGGGCTTTCCTATTACTATCTTTGGTTATAATTTATTTCGAACAAACACTGTAATATTTTAATATTTAGCAAATTTAATGCATTGCAGAACTTAGGCTCCTGTCCAGTTTCTCATGAATTCTTTCACAATAATCAATGAAAAATGGTTCATAGAAATAATTCTCACATATTAAGAAAGTTAATACGCATAATGGAACAAAATGGTGCTAGAGGTAACACTGAAGCAACACCATACTCATGATGCTTCAATAAATTCTGAAAAGAAGCATTTTGCTCGCGAACACAGACATCGTTTACCACCCTGCGGCCACAGAAACAATGAAAGCATTTTAGCGAGGCCTGTAAGTAAGAGACGCCTAAGTTCATACACGTGACTTTCGTGACGTCATAAGAATATGAACATTAAGGTAATATGAGCAGGAATGAGAAATGAACTTATACAAAAGTGACTGAGAAGAATCTTTGGGTGGCTTCAAGAGAGGAAAGGCAGTGTTTGAGGCATTGCAGTTTGTGGAAGGGTGACAGTGGGGCCATTTGTAACAGAGGAGACATTTCCACAGATTACTGGTGGAGCCGACAGTCCGGCATGGGGAGGGTAGAGGGTGGCAGACAGGGCCAGCGCACTGCCTTATCTGCACGCCCAGCTCCTCCTAATGACCACCCGATATCTGGCCTGAGTGATCAGCTGTGTTCGTAAACTACAACCATTCAGACCCAGGAAGTGAGGATTCCGCTACGCGTGAACTTCATTCGGTCTGAAATTTTCATAAAAAAAAATACCTCCATGGACTGACTAAGTGTTGGTTACAAAGTGCGCAACAAGTATTGTAGCAGGGGAAAACATGAATCCCATACAATGATTCTAGCCACAGTGTCTTAATTTAACCCAAGTTTCGAGGAAAATGCACAATAATTATGAAGCGTTTCGCCCCACACTACCAATAGCGCCCAAAATATAGGACAGACCCCAAACATATTTGGTTTTCGATGGGTTTCCTGTATCAGTTAAGACAAATTTCGGAGTAGTATTTTTCAAGAGGACACAGCCAACTCCCTTCCCAATCGTTCCAAAATATTAGCCTGTGCTGTAATACTCCTGCTCCTACTTCCTCCTTCTCAATAGTTACTCGTAACTGGGAAAGTAGGAAATACTTTAGTCGTGCAATCTGTGTAGAAATATATTAATTGTCATGTGATTTAAACCTAACTAAAAATACTGAATGATATTCATAATGTTGCAATCATGCTTGCACTTCAGTTTACAACGTTGTGCCACACTACGTGGATACATTTTGCAGTAAAGAACACTCGGACACTTTTAAGCACGTCAGACGCAAATTAGCGACTTCAGTGTGCTGTAAAGACTCGTTTCCAGGATTCTGTTACAGTTTTCACACCACGTCACAATTAAAATGTCTGCAACACAGGTCGCTAGTACTTTTAGTGCTGTAGTATGGAGTGAAGTAGGAGAACGATGACTTCAGCCGATAAAGTGAAAAAGGGTTGACATCATGGTGACAATCCCACGTTTCCTAACCCAGGCTTTAACCATCCCCCACCCCACACCTCAAACGTAGTCTACATCCTCTTCCTTTCAACCCCATGATTCACTCAGACCCTCCTCCTCTTTTAGCCCCCCAACCACAAGGGCATCAGCCAATCAGCCCTCCCGCTGCACTTTGGAATATAAGAATAAGGTTCACACACTCACACACACACACACACACACACACACACACACACACACACACACAGTCACTGGACACTCAGCTATTGATCGGTTTAATCAGAAAAGGAAGAGAGACTAACAAAAATGCTACTTTTTTCAAAGCTGCTTATTCATTGAGGATATCCACTGACGTGATAAACGCAATATAATTCACAAAAACTCCATTTCCATTCTTACATATGACTGTCTGTAAGGTAGATCAATGAAAGTTTTTATTTCCTTGCCGTTGTATGGAGTAGTAAGCTCAAGCTACAGGTTAATACTGGAGAACACACATTTCTCATATCCGCTTGCTGCAGTTTGTGAAACCTTAAGAATAAATGTCATTCCTTTGTTATACCTGTTTTACTACGTCACCTGGCAGCAAAGAAACTCCAAAGATCCTAATTTTACGACTCAAACGTTACAGATGAAATTTTAAGCACAAGTAATGAATTTTTCTGTAGCTTCCAGCGTTCATACACAGAATGCCTGCCGTATGTATAGATGAAAAATGAGCAGCACGTTCCCATGCAATGATATCTGTCGTTATTTGCAATTTAATCATAAATAGCACCGAGGTATGGTAGTTAGTTTTTAATAACTATCTTCCTCCCTCGTCCCTTTCTCTCTCTCTCTCTCTGAAGTGTAATTTCATTCCCGTCCTTGTCAGTGCTAATGGGTCAGCCTGAATGGGTCAACTTTAATGAATCTGCAGTACCATTCGCACAATTTTCCAATAAAATAGTGTCTGATCAATGCCACGTTCCCTTCCATTCACTTTATTAACAATTCCTGGGTATATATCTAAGCAACCATCGTCGTCTAAGTAATTAAAACTAGCTGATTTATGATTAAGCAAAACAAATAGTCTTTAAAACTAACTCAGCGTAGTACTTATACTGCAGCAGAGTGATGTGGTCTATACTTACTTACATGATATTACTAATACCAGCAGCTTATTATATGCTTAATACCTTATACTAGAATTTTAACAATCTTCCATTGTAACTGATAACGCTACTGTATTTAAAATCCGGCAAATCAGCACCAAATTGGTTTGTAATGTTTCCTGTTCAATTTTGCCTGCCGGTGTGACCGAGCGGTTCTAGGGCGCTTCAGTCTGGAACCGCGCGACCGCTACGGTCGCAGGTTAGAGTCCATCCTCGGGTATGGATGTGTGTGATGTCCTTAGGTTAGTTAGGTTTAAGTAGTTCTAAGTTATAGGGGTCTGATGACCTCGGATGTCAGGTCCCATAGTGCTCAGAGCCATTTGAAACATATATTTGTTCAATCTTGTACTATGTTACATTAATTTCTGTATTTTTTTATCAAAAAATCTGAATCCAGCTCTGAAGCGAAATTATTTGCGTTTTGTTTAAAACGTCGCAGATCTGTGAACACAGCCTTAAGCCTGGAATGGCAGAGGTATTATTTACGATACTAGCTTACAAATAACTCGTTTTGGTACCAATGCTGAAATCGCTCATTGTTATTACGAATAATGATGTTTAATCGTTGATTTCATATATGCTAGGCATTACACCTGTAACTGTTGAAGTATGTTACATATAGTTGTGTGCATGATAGATCTGCCTTGAGAATCACTGCACGTACAATCCGAGTATTTCCAGCTCATAATACTGCTTCAACGATGCATATCTGCTAAATGTACATAAAATATGTTACACCAGTTGTTTTACATTAATGCATTAATAGTCAGTACATTATTGATGTCTGAATAATCTAATAATACAAAAACTCCATCTCTGCTACATCTACAGCCAAAGTGTTATATCTGGTAACAGTTTCAATAAAGATACATTCACGGATGATACGTTACATTAGTATATACCCTGATCATAAGCAATTAGGTATGCCTTTGTCGCTACTTATCACTGTTGTCGCTATTACTGCTACTACCTACAATACATTGCTAGAGTAAACATTCTTATTAAACTAATTGAAGTCGTGTAAACAGCTGCATTCTCGTTAAAAATATGTACCGCTTATTTTGTAGGTGACCACATACCTCCGTACGGAGTATCAAGGCTCTCTCTCATCGCTTTCACATATTTTCGTCTCAGTGAATGGAAAGGCCCCACACTCTGGAGCCTAATCCTCCACATTATGAGTTGATTTTTGTCTTTCACTGATAACGTAAGTTTATATTTATTATTCTGGAAAAGGCGTTATGGCTGGACCAAATTAAACAATGGATGAACTATGGACTTCGCTGTGGTGGGGTGTCTTGCGTGCCTTAGCGATGGACATGGCTGTGCCGTAGATGCAACCGAAACCGGGGTTACCATTTGAGTGGCCATACAAACGTGTGATTTGTGAAGAATGGCAGCAGACGTTTCAGTAGTCGGACTGGCAAGAGTCTGGATGACTGACTGATCTGGCCTTGTAACATCAGCAAACATGGCTTTCCTGTGCTGATACCACGAACGACTGAAAGCAAGTAGACAAGCGTAATTTTTCCCGAGAGCGTACAGCTCTACTGTACCGTAAAACGGTGATAGCATCCTCTAGGGCAAAGTCTTCTGGAGGTAAAATAGTGCTCCATTCGAATCCTCAGGCGAGGATAATTCAGGAGGACGTCGTCATAAGTAGAACCAAAACTGGCGTTCTACAAGTCGGAGGGTGGAATGTCAGATCCCATAATAGGGCAGGTAGGTTAGAAAATTTAAAATTGGAAACGGACAGACTGAAGGTAGATATAGTGCCGATTACTGGCGTCCAGTGACAGGAGGAACAGGACTTCTGACCAGGTGAGTTAAGGGTTACAAATACAAAATAAAATAGGGTTAATGGAGAAGTAGGTGTCATAATGAATATGAGAACAAGAATGCAGGTCAGCTACTAAGAACAGCGTAGTGAACGCATTATCGTAGCCAAGATAGATACGAAGCCAACTTTCACCATAGTAGTACAAGTTAATACGCCAGCTAGCTCCGCAGATGAAGAGATTGGAGAAATGTGTGGTGAGATAAAAGAAAATATTCAGATGGTTAAGGGAGACCAATATTCATTTGTGATGGAGGGCTGGAATTCGAATGTAAGAAAAGGATGTCAAGGGAAAATGGTTGGGGAAAATGGACTGGGGGAAAGGGGGGAAACGAAGGAAAGGATGGAAAGAGGAAACCGCCTGGTAGAATTTTGCACAGAGCATAATTTAATCATCGCTAACATTTGCTCTAAGTACCATGATAGGGGGCTTGGGGCTTAATACGTGGAATAGACCTGGAGACAACCCTAGATTTCAGATTGAATGTTTAATGGTAGGACAGAGATTTCGGAACCAGATTTTAAACTGTAAGACATTTCTAGAGGCAGATGAGGTCTCCAGCCACAATTTATTGGTTATGAGCTATAAATTACAACTGAAGAAATAACAAGAAAGTTGGAAATTAACGAGAGGGGACCTGGATAAGATGAAAGAACCAGAGGTTGTTGAGAGGATCGGAGGGAGCATTAAGCAACGATTGACTACAACAGGAAAAGGAATACAGTGAAATACGAATGGGTAGCTATGAGAGATAAAACATTGATGGAAGCAGAGGATCAAATGGGTGAAAAGGAAAGGCATAGAAGAAATCTTTGAATACCACAGGAATTACTGACTTTATTTGCTGAAAGGAGAAAATACAAAATTGCAGCAAATGATGCAGGCGAAAGGCAATACAAACTCTAAAAAACGAGAGTGGCTGGAAGTGCAGAGTAGCTAAACAGGAATGGCCACAGGGTAAATGTAGGGATACAGAAGCGTATATCACTAAGGGAAAGATAGATACTGCCTTCAGCAGTCGGGAGTTCAGGAACCCGGTATTTCGTAATGTATACCGTAATTTTCTTATTTTAAACATTTTTGGTATTGTATCACTCTGCAGATATTGCACAGTACTTCTACCTATTCTGATCGTATCCCTGGTCATTCGATCCCCAGGTGTGGCTTTTTTTCCAAAATTCCATAGCTGCATGTGTTACTGTGGAAGGCGGTTACGGTTTAGTCCCAGAGACTGTCAATTTCACATACTCTAGCCGCGAAGTGCGTCTCTTCCCGATAGATTACGGTTTCAATACCTGACAATCACTTTGCAGGAATGTTGAACCCATATCAGTTTACAACTCAGAGTGTTTATTATACGTCCACTTTGCTACTTTCAGAACTTTGGTACTTCCACAAGTGTCTCATTGCTTAGAAGAATATGAACTGTAGATTTGATTCCCAGAGACGACCTTTCCTAGTATTCCTTGCAAGTATTTTCTGAAATACCCAAAGCCGGCTTCAGTGACCGAGAATGGTATTTCCACACTATGTCCAGTCACTCTCTTCTGAAAGCCCCTATCTCTCTCTTTTCTTGAATCTACCAATGAACTAAGAAGTATGCATGCTATATAGTGCAACCGTAAGGGTATCTCAGTGACTTACGTCCATTGCCAGTGCTATATGTAGGTTGTGGTTGTGGTTGTAGAAATTTCTCGATACCTCTCCATGTGAGTTGGAATGTATGCTTTTTTTCGCTCTAATCATGTTTTTTACAATCAAGAGTTGTTCTCCATGTACGGATCAGAGTCTCAGCAACGACGCTTCGTTCTTTGTGTACTGCATGTGAGTGCTACTTGCGAGTCCCAAAAACAGTACTTCAAACCCATAGGTTCCTTTCCCAAGTCATGTTTACGTATCTCATGTCATATCAGGGTGCACACAAAAGACGAAAGGCTCGTCGTGCCCATGAAGAAATGTTTGTGTACCTTCCAACGTATCGTATTATCAAGAACAGTCTCATTTCACGTTCCTGTACGTTTAGGGCACTGTTCAACTATATTGCTAAAGACAGCATGCACTTGAAAGTGTCTCACTATACTCACACCAGACGATATTGAGTTCTGATAGCTCTGATGTTCGCTAATTCAGCATCGCACCAGTTTCTGAAAATTTCGCACACGCAAGTGGCGGCAATTGTTTGAGGCAGAGAAATTTATTTATTTTGGTGTTTCTGTAAAGATGTGCAACAACGTTTTCTGCAGCGACAATGATTGTATTTTTTTAGAAATCGACTTATTTCTAGGGGACGGGTTACAGTGTGATCCTAGAGACACAACAAAGTAGACATATAAGCTCAGTGGATAATTGTCTTACAGACATCGTGGTATTTCGTCGTGCACATACAACCGAATATCCGTCATGTAGTAGAATGGATCATCTCGGTCAGCCTACGCATTGGTCCACAAACCTTTCTCGTGTGTCAGAATTAAAATAAAACACTGTAATTTGATTACCAGCGACACATTCAAGGCTACGGAGATTGCGGCCTGGGTGTGGGTACCTTGAAGGTGCCCGAACACTTACTCCTGCAAAATGATGCTGTAAATTTCACCTGGAGACCATACTCATCAGCAAATTGCAAACTCAGGGTAGGCATTATGGGTCTAATGAAATGTTTTTCGTTACATGTGTTTTCTGAGGAAGCAGCAGTCCTTTGTTATACAGGTTTAGAAATTTTGGTACGTCCTGCAGGGAGCTAAAGACGGTCATCAACGTGATAGTTCACATTGTCTTCACGTATTTTCACCTTTTCCCTATCAATTGCTACTTAAGATGTAAATATATTATATCTTCGCTTCTAGACGCGAGATGCCACACACACTACGATCTTGTTGCCTTCTACATTAAGCCTTTGAATGACACCAGCAGAAACTACCTATTGCTTCCTTCCCTTCTTTCCCTCAACCGATCATGCGCTATGTGTCTTGCCTTCTTCAGAGCTAAGATGAGAGCAATCCTATGCTATGTCGTGCCGATCTCGAGTCGTTTTAAAAGTTTCCTACACGGAGTTCCCTCTACTTTTGAGGACGTCATTCTCTCGAGTGTATTTCAAGTTTCTTTCGACAGTTTGCCTACTTGTTTGCTGCTAATGAATAATTAGGCATTTTTGTTCAATATGTAACATACATACAGTCTTCTTAATGATCAAGCTGGATAAGATTTACCGGACTGAAGCAAGTATTCTTGGCTGACCGAAGTATTTTCAGTAATGTTGGCAGTTGTGGAACTTTGAACACCGATAATAACAAGTATGCGTTCTAACTGGAACACAGACACACGTCGATATAATTGGCTTATGGCTGATTACTGTCTACGGTTAGTGTCCCAGAATTAATAGTTATCGGCGAGATTCGAGCTCACCCGTACAACTGTCTGAACAATACACTTCTGTTCAAATGGCTTTGAGCACTATGGGACTCAACATCTGAGGTCATCAGTCCCCTAGAACTTAGAACTACTTAAACCTAACTAACCTAAGGACATCACACACATCCATGCCCGAGGCAGGATTCGAACCTGCGACCGTAGCAGTCACGCGGTTCCGGACTGAAGCGCCTAGAACCGCTCGACCACCGAGGCAAGCTACGCTTCTGTGCATCGCCTATTTATTGGCTGCTCAAAGAGCATAGTCATCCTTTATTGGATGTGCTTTTCATCCATCTTTACTCTGCGGCCTCGTTACTTCGCTTTAATTTAATACTTCCCAGCCTTTTTCTCAGCCAGGCTCATTTGTTTTCTGTTATTATTTTACATGCAGGAGCCAGACAGCGCAATCTTCTTTACAGTAAGAGGATCATGAGTTCATCACATTGCAATTTAGCCTGCTTCATTGACGAGCCGAAGAATATTAATGGCATACTACTTCTAATGGCGGCTTCTATCGACTTCTTCCTTCGGTTTTCGATCGACGCTAAGATTGTTCTTTCACAATTTTTTCCAATAGGTACACAGCCAGTAATTTTGTGATAAAAACTATTACTGAGGTCCGATACACTTTGAAGTGAGAATATCAAAATACCTTCAATAAATTCCTTCATTTCGCAAAGCAATACACAATAGACTCTAAAGACAATGGAGACACAATATCGGACCAAACAATTTACCTTTAACGAGTATAAGCTTTTTACAGGTAAATTCTATAACTGCTATACAGAAATTACATTAATAATGAAATATGTGACTGACAACGTGAGCTCCTGTGAAAAGGTCAGAAGCATTATAAGCTTCCACAAAGATTGAAGGCTGCTGACGACAAATATCCTCGTATATTGCCTCAAGCGATAAGCAATTTTCTTAAACACCATTTTTGTTCCTTGGATATCTCTAGGTCAACATAACTAAGCTACATACAAGTGATTCACAGAAATGACTCGAAGAGTAGATAACACTGCTCATATATTAATTTTTCAGAACTACGTGAATGTGTTGTGGCAGCTGTAATTCACGCAAGTGGTCAACAAAGTAGCGAAACTTGCGCTGTATAAAGAGAATTGAGCAATTTATCTAGTTATACCGTCCTTATTTCGTTTCTCAAAGTTTTTCCAAATTTGGGTACGAGAATGATTCTTACCAATATGACATGGCTGACGCAGCCTCATTATTAAGCGTCCCAAAATTAAGTAAGATCTTATGCTGTATTTTTCTTAGTACTATTATTCATTGTCTTTTTTCATTCTGCCATTTTATAGATCAGTGTTTTAGTATTCTATTTTTTCTTTTAAAAATTCTGCTTCTGTTATCACTTGTAGCATTCGATTCTGTCGCTGAAAACTGGCACTTCCAAATAGACAAAAATGAAATAAAGTCAGGAGCGTAAAAAGAAGGAAAGCAAATCAGTAGTGAATAATATGTTTCCCATGAAGGACATACATCTCATAGCATGAAAGTTCTTCAGAACGGAAAATGAACGTACCGATGTAGAGAATATTACATGTTCTTTCAAGTTAATATGCCTTCTTTAAATGATCTTTACAGCTTTAATACCACCAACAGAAATACGTCTAGACGATCAACGATAAACAATACCGTACATGTGGGTAAGCTGTTTATCTGGAAATTATAGATATACTTTCATTTCATATGACGGTATTCTTCAGTAACAAAACTGTACTTCCCCTTCGTCAGCAGACATGTGAAGTTTCCTAGTACGTAGTAATTCCACCAGGAAGTGTATATCACAGTACGAGGGTTACCAGTAAACGATTTCAGCGCTCGGTCTGTTAGTGTTGGACGTATTTTTACTCGACTATTTGGGTATTTCGATTGAAAATAGTAATTAGATAGTAAAAAATAGATTTTTGCAGCGGGAAACATGTGCATCATCCGCAAAGACTATGTCTCATTTTATTGAGAAGTGAGGTGACAAGTGGTTCATCAATGTAGCAGTATATGGCACGTTCAGCTCAATGAAATGCGCATGTCACAGTAAAAGGTGGCCAAACAGTGGCATCAGTACACAGTCTGCCCCAATTGGCGGCAAAGCAGGCGTGTATTCTGGCATAAAATTGATCATAAATGTGCTGAATGTCATCCTGCTATACCCTGTCCCACGCATCTTGCTCTTTTTCTTTCATTTCGGCAGTGGCTCTTGCAGGCCCTGGGGAACAAGTAAATTCCTACTTCATCATATCCCATATATATTCAAATAGTGAGAGATCTGGTGATCTTGTTAGCCAGAGCAGTAGTTATACACCATGAAGAGCATGTAGCAACGAAGCAGCCGCATGTGGACGTGCACTGTCCAGCTGAAAAAGGAAGTCGCCTTCCTATTGAGGAAATGGCACCTGCAAGGGTATAATAGCGTGTGCAATGTAGCGGGCACTGCTCAAACAACAAACCGCGAGTTGTAACCGATGGACCCCCACACTATGAAGCCTGGGATGAGATCTGTGTGTCATGGGGAAATGCACTCTGTAATAGGCAGCCCACCAGCTCTACGCTTTATGCTTATACGTCCATCACTCGCATACAGATGTAACCTATTCTCACCACTGAAGACAAGAGAACGCCATTCCACTCCTTCACGGCACCAGGGTAGACGTGTTTGGTGGTGTCAATAGCAGCCTCCCCAGGAGCATACGTGATCTTAATCCTGCTGCAAACAGACCATTTCCAAAGGCCAAGATCCCTGATGAATCAACACGTGCAGCGTGTATCCGGATTTCGTTCCTGTAAGATGTTCAGTCGACAATCGCTGCTCGCACACTGCGTCTATCCTTATGTGCGTCTGTACTTTGCGGACGTCCTGAACCTGGACTGCAGGCGTGGGAATATTCCACAGACCATTGTTGAAAGCACTGGTACACAAGCGACTCGTTGCACCCAACACCTCAAGCAATCCATTGATACGTCCATCCAGCATCCCGCAGGTCCACAATGTGACATCGTTTATTTAGCTGGAACTATGTAACAGGAGTATTTACTCGTCAGTGGGGCTTGGTTGTACCCTAGACTGAATGTTGCGAACAATTTTCCTCTGAACTCAGCATAATTACTGCCTGCAGAGGGAAAACATATGGTGCACAGACAAGCTTCCTGAGCGCCACCAATTCGTCAAAGACCGTGACAGATGAATCACTAACATTGCAACTCCTCAGTATGCACATATTACACCCTGTTGTCACTGAATACAGTCCTTGAGGGGCTTGCATCTTTTCCGCCGGTGTGTTATTTTGAACCCTTACTTATCAGGGGTCGTGGAACTGTGGATTGATTTGGCTGTTACTCATTTGAAAAGGTTTGGTTTAATACCAGTCAACGGACAGTTGATATGACACATTTTCGTGGCTTTTCACTTTCATATAGCTAATACCAGATCCTGTTCTCAGTCTCCGCTTTGATTTGATCTGTTCTGTTTCGCGAAAGACTCTGAATTCTTAATACCGTAACACTGTTATCAAACTGGTGATAAATAACAACGTAACAGTGATCAACGGTTAAGTGACATCTACTAATCGATCTCTGGTGGCCTTGTTACAGACGAAAAGATGAGGACTGACCCTGCACGAGAGAGATTCAAATTCGTATTCGATTATGCGGAGTAAGTTTCCCTAAATCCCCTTCTGGCGAACGCTTGTAGCATAAATCTCTACCATTTGACACCAACTGCAAGGCTGCACACAGTGTATAACGACCTGGATGTCGACGGATCTTTTGACTGTAAACCTTTCATCTTTCCTTCCAAATAAAAGCTTGATTATGATTATCCATACATTCCTTTTTGGGAGGTAATAGTTTACGTTTAAGAGAAGAACGAAGGTCACAGTCATACACAAATCATGCGTGATAAAGACGTGTGTGTAGTCATAAGGAGCAAAGAAACCACCCAGTAACCGTCCGAAACGTACAGTGCTTGTCACCTACAATAGATTCACTTCCGCATGATGACTGCTGCCAGTTAAAAGCTGTTTAGTAACGACCTTAACTCTGAAAACAACGCGTTAGCCTCAAGGAAACTTGGTGCTGCATTGTCCAGCTGCAGGTACACAGTTCCTTAGTCCTGAACGTAAATGAAAGGTGTGCGGTACTATTAATTCTGTAACAACAGGTCACACCACAGCCAACAAAATGAAGAACATGGCAAAGCTGAATTGTGAAAAGAATGTTTCATTTGAAGGGGCAAACAAAAAAGAAGTCAGAGAACACTTCAAGAATTTATCACCTGTTGGATCTTTGTTATTTCAGTTATCTGCAATTCCGTTGTATTAGTAAGATTTCAAATATGTTGGAATGGTTCAAATGAATCTGAGCGCTCAGGGACTAGGTGTTGTGTTGTCTTAATCATCATCATTTCATCCCCATTGACGCGCAAGTCGCCGAAGTGGCGTCAAATCGAAAGACCTGCACCAGGCGAGCGGTCTACCCGACGGGAGGCCCTCGTCACACGCCATTAATATACTATGGGACTTAACATCTGAGGCCACCAGTCCCCTAGACTTAGAACTACTTGAACCTGACTAACCAAAGGACATCACACACATCGATGCCCGGGGCAGGATTCGAACTTGCGAGCGTAGCAGCAGCGTGGTTCCGGACTGAAGTGCCTAGAACCGCTCGGCCACAGCGACCAGCAGACATGTTGGAAAAGTAATTCTGCGCTCTAGAACTGGAACTGTTAAGTTTCCTAAATGTTTCCTTCTACCAGTTTCATTTTCTCATGTGCCTAGTCTACAGTTTCCGTCTTCACTTTGAATCACACGACGGTATAGTTTGTGCATGGCGAACCTATCGAGCGATGTGGTCCAATGAGGTGTGACGTGAGGCAATAACCTTGTATTCGGGAGCATGGCGGTTCACACTGAGATTTAATCCTTAATCACCTAAGGCGAATGCCGGTATGACTCCGTTGCTCGTCCTAAGGATGGCGGTTATCGCTGAAAGAACCGGTTTACGCTAACACCGGTTCTTTTGTTTCTAGTTTAACCTGGCTGTTAAAACCTATGAGAATATCCGTTTCTGAAACAACCGCCTTTCGGCTTTTTATTACTATTGATTCCATAACAAACAGATTTGGAATAAAGGTTTGAAAAATTATAACGGAGCTGAAGGTGTTCAAATGGTTCAAATGGCTCTGAGCACTATGGGACTTAACTGCTAAGGTCATCAGTCCCCTAGAACTTAGAACTACTTAAACCTAACCAACCTAAGGACATCACACACATCCATGCCCGAGGCAGGATTCGAACCTGCGACCGTAGCGGTAGCGCGGTTCCAGACTGTAGCGCCTAGAACCACTCGGCCACTCCGGCCGGCAGGTGAAGGTGTCGCAGATCACAATCGATATGAGGTTGAGGCTATGACAGAAATCGGTCTCCTTGTCTCCAGTTCGGATTGCAAAGGTGAAGCAGACGGGTGTGGCAACGGAAAGAAAGCAGCCCCAAATTAAACGTTTAGTTACTATCCCACGTTTATGGCACACACAAAAAATGATTGGTGTACTAATCAAATGTGCCTACCCTTCCAAACCACATTTTTTATGTTCCCTCCTTACACGATATCTCAATTTTGTTGTGCCACCTTCTGCTTTTAACCTTTTAAAGCAAATGGAACAATGTATGTCATTGATACGGCATGTCATAAAATACTTTCAAACCATTCTGCAACACAAGTGATGTCCGAGGACGACAGCGAGGAACTACTTTATAGACGAGGTGAGGGCAAGTCTCGCTCACGGCAGGTACACGTGTACAATCAAACAGGCCACGCCACACGGCAACAGATACACTCCTGGAAATTGAAATAAGAACACCGTGAAATCATTGTCCCAGGAAGGGGAAACTTTATTGACACATTCCTGGGGTCAGATACATCACATGACCACACTTACTGAACCACAGGCACATAGACACAGGCAACAGAGCATGCACAATGTCGGCACTAGTACAGTGTATATCCACCTTTCGCAGCAATGCAGGCTGCTATTCTCCCATGGAGACGATCGTAGAGATGCTGGATGTAGTCCTGTGGAACGGCTTGCCATGCCATTTCCACCTGGCGCCTCAGTTGGACCAGCGTTCGTGCTGGACGTGCAGACCGCGTGAGACGACGCTTCATCCAGTCCCAAACATGCTCAATTGGGGACAGATCCGGAGTTCTTGCTGGCCAGGGTAGTTGACTTACACCTTCTAGAGCACGTTGGGTGGCACGGGATACATGCGGACGTGCATTGTCCTGTTGGAACAGCAAGTTCCCTTGCCAGTCTAGGAATGGTAGAACGATGGGTTCGATGACGGTTTGGATGTACCGTGCACTATTCAGTGTCCCCTCGACGATCACCAGTGGTGTACGGCCAGTGTAGGAGATCGCTCCCCACACCATGATGCCGGGTGTTGGCCCTGTGTGCCTCGGTCGTATGCAGTCCTGATTGTGGCGCTCACCTGCACGGCGGCAAACACGCATACGACCATCATTGGCACCAAGGCAGAAGCGACTCTCATCGCTGAAGACGACACGTCTCCATTCGTCCCTCCACTCACGCCTGTCGCGACACCACTGGAGGCGGGCTGCACGATGTTGGGGCGTGAGCGGAAGACGGCCTAACGGTGTGCGGGACCGTAGCCCAGCTTCATGGAGACGGTTGCGAATGGTCTTCGCCGATACCCCAGGAGCAACAGTGTCCCTAATTTGCTGGGAAGTGGCGGTGCGGTCCCCTACGGCACTTCGTAGGATCCTACGGTCTTGGCGTGCATCCGTGCGTCGCTGCGATCCGGTCCCAGGTCGACGGGCACGTGCACCTTCCGCCGACCACTGGCGACAACATCGATGTACTGTGGAGACCTCACGCCCCACGTGTTGAGCAATTCGGCGGTACGTCCACCCGGCCTCCCGCATGCCCACTATACGCCCTCGCTCAAAGTCCGTCAATTGCACATACGGTTCACGTCCACGCTGTCGCGGCATGCTACCAGTGTTAAAGACTGCGATGGAGCTCCGTATGCCACGGCAAACTGGCTGACACTGACGGCGGCGGTGCACAAATGCTGCGCAGCTAGCGCCATTCGACGGCCAACACCGCGGTTCCTGGTGTGTCCGCTGTGCCGTGCGTGTGATCATTGCTTGTACAGCCCTCTCGCAGTGTGCGGAGCAAGTATGGTGGGTCTGACACACCGGTGTCAATGTGTTCTTTTTTCCATTTCCAGGAGTGTATATTATGGTCTCCGCAGTGCTGTACCGAATCCTGTCCTGTCTTTGTAGTTAGTTTCCAACTGCGGCGTTGTGGTTAAAATAGTACTCGAAGCTCTTTACAATTTCGGCTATAATCGTATATTTCGAAGCAATGGTAATTTTACGAATAAACTTTTTTCTTTTTTAAAAGTGCTATAGGAAAACCAAAAATTTTATAACTGTTGTTACAGCACATTGATATGCCCGGTTTTCTTACCTGATACGTAAAAAATGAAAAAAACTGTTATAACCGAAATCCAACAAATACCAAAGAGTACGTTACTCAGAACTTAAATGATGGTATCGGTTTTAGGTGGTCGGCTTGTCCCATCCCTAGTTTGTGCTCAGCCTCTAATGACCTCGTCGCCGATACGACGTTATACCCTAATCTTCGTTTTCATTTTTTATGTTTTATGTCTCATATATGAAGATATATTACTTTCATCTTGTCACGTATTGCCTTTAGTTTAGCCGGCCGGGGTGGCCGAGCGGTTCTAGGCGCTTCAGCCTGGAATAGCGCGGTCGTTACGGTCGCAGGTTCGAATCCTGCCTCGGGTATGGATGTGTGTGATGTCCTTAGGTTAGTTAGGTTTAAGTAGTTCTAAGTTCTAGGGGACTGATGACCTCAGATGTTGAGTCCCATACTGCTCAGAGCCATTTGAACCATTTTTGCCCTTAGTTTAGTATTTCTTCTTATGGGCTATTGCTTGAAGGCAGTAAAATAAAAATGAAAGAACATATTTGACAGGTGCAGGCCCCCACCAGAGCCAGTACCCGCCGGCTACGTAACACGATTCTACTGCCAGGAGCCGAGCAATGCTGCCGTGTACAGCGACCAGCTAACAGGTTAACACCAGTCTGCTAACAAGTAACTAAATAGCGAGTAGTTTGTGTTTTCCTTTCCAGTTAGCGATGTTCACTTATCGAGTTGCTTCTATCACCAGCTATCTCCATTAACTGTTCAAAAAACGTTACTGCTATTTCCTTTCAAAAAACACCAGGAAATGTGTACATAAATGGGAATTTATGTTGCAAACTACAGCAGGCAAAAGAAACTAAATGGGACATTCGATAATTTAAGTTGGTTAGAATCTCATTCTGGAGATATATTAAGAACATCAAGCAATTTAAATCCCATATATTTAATATGACTGACAAGGAAGTGAGGTACTCAGACGGGGAGAAGAAAGTAAATGAAACCGCTTAATTTGAGACGGAATGTGATGTTAGTTCTGTGATAGTAAAATCTAGTGAACTTCACGAAAAATGGTAGTGTGACACTGTTTATCAGCATGACGGTGCACCCACCTCTGGCCTGGATACATGCACTGATTCGGTTGGGATAAGTGTCACACAGCCGTTGTATACTCTCTTGAGCAAGCTGTCCCAATATAGCTGTTGTGACTGATCCTCGATACATTCGATACTGGCACCAGCATGCAGTTGTTGTCCGAGCTGGCCCCACATATGTTCTACCGAGTACCGATCCGTGGAAAGTGGAAATTGCTAGCCAGGGGAATATCTCGACATCACTCAGACAGTTCATAGAGACATTCGCCACTTGTAGACGAGCATTGTCCTGTTTGAAAATGGCACAACAATAATGTAGCATGAGAGATACCATATGAGGACGTACGATGTCCGTGATATATTTTTGCACCGTATTAGTTCCTTCAATCATTACCAGCCACGTCCTGGAGTCATATACGATGGATTCCCACACCGTGACGCCAAGAGTAAGACTACTGTGACCGTACTTAACAATGTAAGAACGAGGCCTCTTCCAGGTCACTGCAATACTCACCGTCGACGTTCCTTCGGGATAGCATAGAAGTAGGATCCGCCGCTGAACACGCCATTTTTCAGCAGTATACGCTTTCCGGTCACGCACCACTCCAAACTAGCAGTTTCTGTAGTGGTTTTAACGGCAGTCTACAGGTGGGACGGAAATTCCTGGATGGCAGACGCAAATGTGAAGGGGTTACATTGCCACTGGTGCACAATACGGCGATCTTCCCATATGGTGGTCAGACGTCGTCGACCAGAATCATGACGACGAGTATGTCTACCCTTACGTTCCCATGCACTCAAAATCCAGCCACTGTCTCTTACGAATGCCACACAACTCTCCTTATTGCACGTTTCGACAAATAGGTCAAATGAAGACTCACAATGAGGCTGCTTTCAAACACTGTCAGGTGCTGGTAAACCGATCTTACACGAGTACGCATAATTTACGTGTAGTTCAGAGTTATCATTCAATATGTGAGTGTTTACAGCCTTTATATACTACAACAGAATTTGTAACGAAACTAACCATGAACAACACTACTGCACTCTGGTAGTCATTATATCTACCGCGCGGGATTAGCCGAGCGGTCTAGGGGGCGCTGCAGTCATGAACTGTGCAGCTGGTCGCGGCGGAGGTTCGAGTCCTCCCTCGGGCATGGGTGTGTGTGTTTGTCCTTAGGATAATTTAGGTTAAGTAGTGTGTAAGCTTAGGGACTGATGACCTAAGCAGAAGTCCCATAAGATTTCACACACATCTGAACAGTCGTTAAATCTCTCCCAGAGAATTGCAACTCCCATCAAGCACATACCCGCAGAATGTTTGTACGTGTACAAAACTATAAGGGGCGACCAATAAGTTTCCGTTCGACCGCTATACAGTCCAGAAACGGTATGTCAGTCAGACAAAATCACCGTGATCATTGAGGCAATCAAATGGTTCAAATGGCTCTGAGCACTATGGGACTTAACATCTGTGGTCATCAGTCCCCTAGAGTTAGAACTACTTAAACCTAACTAACCTATAGACATCACACACATCCATGCCCGAGGCAGGATTCGAACCTGCTACCGTAGCAGCTGCGCGGTTCCGGACTGAGCGCCTAGAACCACTCGGCCACCGCGACCGGCTCATTGAGGCAATCATCCCATTGACGCACCTGACTGAAGATACCCGTTTGGTGAAAAACCGTGTCTTTCCAAGTGAACAAGTCCGTAACTGCTTTCTGTGCATACTTACCTGAATGGATTCGTCGAGGCTCAAGGCTTATTTTAAGGGACCTATGGGGTGATAATCACATTGAAAGAGACCAGGACTACAATGCGGGTGCTCGAATGTCTCCCATCCGAGTTGGAGTAACGTCTGCGTTACGACATTTGTGTTATGGGAAAGTCCCTTATAATGAAGCAGCAGCAGCCCTTACCCCACCATTATACAACGGTGGTTTTCCACAGACGTGCTGCCCCATACATATTTCATCCTCGGATGGATATCAACCGTTGTTTGTCCTACGGCAGCTACGAAAAGAATAACAGTACGTTGGCCCTGTTTGGTAATAACGTCGCCGTAGTTCACGTTTCCGCATTTACTGCACGGACGCCGGAAAGACAGAATGCCGCACTAATTAATACCTTGCCTACATGTCATGTTTATACACGGCACCGGAGTCGCGCTACGTTGCATATAACCTACAGTAACTCGTTCAAACGGAAAGTTTTTGCTCGAACCTTGTATATTGAATGCGACCATGTCTTCTTGGTGATTCACTTTTTTATCTCAGGGAGTGTAGGGAGCTTTCGGAATGCATCTTTTAGTCTGCTGCGTGGCGTCGCCGTCGTGAAATTTTCTGATGTTTAAATTTTGTGCTCTAGCGTGACTCGAACCCATACTCTTGCCTTTCTCTAGCAATACGTTAATCGATGGAACTCGCCACACACGTGGTTGGGCATGCTTCCATTGCCAACACCTCTCTCCTACTTTCCACGTTCTTTCCAAGTTTTCCTGGACACCTTACCGAACTAATGGCGTAAAGATGATCGTCTGGAATAGTTCACACATAACCTACTCTGCTTCCGTAACCGCTGTTCCAATGCGAAGCGGCAAGTTCAACGGCTAGATTGCCTTATATTCTGATTTATGATAACACACCGGACAAATTTGAAGTTTACCCCAAAACGCTGACACACGTTCTGATTGTCAGAAACTGCACGCCGACAGCTCTCTTACCTTCCTCTCTGCTTTCGCCATCTCTAATTCTTGTAGTAGAAATTTCTTTTATTATCAGGATATAAAGTCATTTCCTTCGAATAAACCACCTCAGATGATAAACCTTAAGCAGGAGCTATCTTTCTCCCCCTTCTACATCCTTATTATGTCATCAAGTTACCTTCCATTAGGAATGTGGAATGCACTCAACGACTGTGATACGCGTTTCAAAATGATGGAGCACAGCGATCAGTCGTCCTTTCCTTTCAGGCTTCATTAAAGGAAATCTAGATTTCGGCTAGTAACTAGCCATTATCAGTGTATTATTTCAAAGATATAATACATGTCCTAATACATTAGGCCTCTGTTGTTCGGACCCCTGTCACAGTTGATTCAAGACTACACAGTACTCCTTCATTCCAGACCAATCAGTAGACCTGAATGAACCGTGACAGGAGTCCGAACAACAGGGGCCTAACGTAATAGGACATATTTTAAAACTGTGAAATGCTGCATTGATAATGGATAGTTACCAGCCGAAACCTAGATTTCCTTTAATAAAGCCTAAAAGGAAAGGACGACTGATTGTTGTGCTCCTTCATTTTGAAAGCTTTATTATGTCTCTTCTCTTTCGCTTTATCCATCAAGTCCGCAACTCATTGCCTCGCGGTCGCGTTCTCGCTTCCCGGTGTCCCGGGTTCGATTCCCGGCGGGGTCAGGGATTTTCACCTGCCTCGAGATGATTTGGTGTGTGTGTTGTCCTCGTCATTTCATCATCATCCGTGAAAGTGGCGAGGTTGGGCTGAGAAAAGGTTGAGAATTTGTACGGGCTCTGATAACCGCTCAGTTTAGCGCCCCACAAACCAAGCTTCATCATCATCATCATCATCATCATCATCATCATCACCATCATCATTTATCCATCACTCTATTATCGTAGAACCTAAGAATCGATTAAATCCTGGGCTACTCGGAAAGTAAGGTCGATTTGTCGCAAAATGCAAACCAGTGAAAATCCGATGACCTTTGCACAGATGTGTTCGATAGTATCTCCAGTATGCCCATCGACCGAGTCTCATCGCTGTTTTCAGTTCTGAGCGCACAGTGAGCACGTAAAGAAGCCTAGAACAATAGTGTCCCCCGTCAAGTATGAAGACCTGGGTAGAAATTGCGCCTGATGTCATACATCCCACATAAAATAACTCTTATGCGTTTCCTTCATTATGACAATTCTCGTCCACACTCTACAGGGGCAATGGAGACGGTGCTGCAGCGTTTTCCATGGCAAGTGTTTGATCACCCATAATACAGCCCGTAATTGGCTTCCACTGAATTTCATCTCTGCTCACATGAACCGCTGGCTATGAAGACAACATTTTGGCACAGACAACAAACTGTAGACCAGCGTAGAGAATTGGTAGAAGGCTCAGGCGTCTGTCTTCTATGGTGAGGGTATTGAAAAGTTTGTACAACGCTACGCAAATGTCTAAGCTGGAGCAACTTCTACGCAGAGAAGTATCTGGATAATGTACCTGTTGCACATAAAATATTTTTGATTTTCACAGAGCTTTCCATTTCGCGACCGATCGGACCTTACTTTCCGAATAGCCCTTGTATTATATCTGGAGCTTCTACAGGGCATCGCAGTTGGAAAGACAGAAATGGTAATTTCTGCTAAATGTTTCGTGAAGTGATGTGTTACATTCGAAACGATTTCCGAAATAAAACTATAACCATAACATTCACGTTTCTCCTATTGGTGCGCTGATACAGTCTTTACACTTTATCCTCCTTGTGACTTGACTGAGTATATGTTTTAAGCCCTGTAATTCAGAGGTTCGAGTAAAATGACAATAAGCCTTAGTACTCAAAGCAACTGCAACCAAAATAAAAGCAGTCTGTTAGAATATGTACGCCTCTGCACATCTGTAAAGTGAGAATCTGCTGTTGGGTAGTATTCAATGCATCGTTTCTCTATCCAGTACATTGTAATATGCTCAGACGCTCCCTAGCATGCTTCTCACAAGGTGCAAATAGAAGTTTCTGCTCAAGCCTGTCCCTGTCTGAGGCTATTCGTTGTGTGAAGAGCGTATTCTTTCCTATACTGTAATGAAAAAAGGGGAAGGACACTTCCAGACAGAACCACTTTATTTACGAATCTCTTCTAAACGATATGCACACGAGTATAGAATACTGGAAACCACGTATTTTGAGAACACAGTCTTTTATTTGCCCCCCAATGAAAAAAATGGTTACTGTATGTAAAAGCTACAAATTTCTTTTCTCTATTTTGGTTTTAATATAGTATAGAAACTTACTCCATGTCACGAGAAGCGTTTTGATGTTCTACCCCTTTCCCGAAAGCAGCAAATAAAAATGCATTATAAAAGAGTCACATGTCTGCTATCTCTGTAACAATTCTGTTATAGCTGAAAACGGTACATTATAGTTCCCCCATTAGATTAGGTAAATACTCAACAAATGTAGGATGAACATGTGGTGTTATGACGAATGAAATCTACATCAGTATCTACCGCTGCCTTAAACAATGAATAAAATCTAAAATAATACGTTTCAGCGGTACATCTGCCAGAGGCAGAGACGATGTTAGAATTTTCGGTGTACGACTTGCTGGCTCTGTCGTATGTCGAAATTAATTTTACCCGCGTAATCGCATTATGGCAGAGACTTGTGCACGTGCGTGGTTTCCCCGCATCAGCCTGACTCGGCAGTGCAACTACCTTGCCACTAAAACCCCTTCCCCTTTATGAGTACGCATATTATATAACTCGCTGGTCTTAATACGAAAACACAAGACACGTTTCATTTGTGACGTGAAAGTGAGTAGTAAATCCTCACGTTTCCGGTACCGAAATATAGAACACGTTTTGTTCTGTGTAATCAGATCGAAGCTATTTCGGAGCATTAGGAGCTAGCAAATTATTTCACGATACCATGTCTGCACATTTTTAATTGTAACACTCGCAGAAGAGAGAGAATACTTCAAACTGTCGAACGCTTTGTGCGGCGTCTCTGATACGTCTTGATCAATTTTGGAAATTTGTGGTAAATTCTATGGGACCAAACTGCTGAGGTCATCGGTCCCTAGACTTAGACACACTACTTAATCTAACTTAAACTAAGGACAACACACACACCCATGCCCAAGGAAGTACTCGAACCTCCGACGGGGGGCGGCCGCGGTGGCCGTGCGGTTCTGGCGCTGCAGTCCGGAACCGCGGGACTGCTACGGTCGCAGGTTCGAATCCTGCCTCGGGCATGGGTGTGTGTGATGTCCTTAGATTAGTTAGGTCTAAGTAGTTCTAAGTTCTAGGGGACTTATGACCTAAGATGTTGAGTCCCATAGTGCTCAGAGTCATTTGAACCATTTGGAGCCTCCGACGGGGGGAGCCGCGCGATCCGTGGCAAGGCGCGTCCGACCGCACGGCTACCCCGCGCGGCTCTTGATCAATGATTTTATTCATAATATGGTTAATTGGTATGTCGAAATATTATATTAAGACTCCTCTGTGGGAAATACAGATCGCTGAATTGGTTTCTTTCCGTGTGCGCTTTGTTTGTAAACAACAGCCTGGAAACCACAATTTACGTTATTGCCGTCACCTCGCACAATTTCTACACATATTTCACTTGTCTTGCTAGCGGATTTTGCCCTGCAGTTTCATTATAGCGCACCTCAAAGTTTATGATGTCGTATCTCCTGAACTGTGTGTTGGACAACGATGCACTTTTATAGACGAATTTAGCAGCATATGTGGACATTGTATGCGAAATGTGTTGCGAAGGGAGTATGTAGCAAAGAAGTAATAAACTGAAACGTCATGTCTGATGCAGCAGTTTTCTGGAGGAACAGCGAAAACGTAGGAACCGATATTCTATTTTCCTTTCATCATTTTGTGATGGTTATCAGAGAGCAAAATTGCTGTAAGGCTTAGAATTATTTGTAAAATTTGTTACAAGTCACTAAGTGCGCTCATTCTCAAAAGATGGATGAATAAGATATGGGTATGCTGGTGTCGTGGGCTGTTCCTCTTTCTCATCATTAACCCCATCCGAGATAGGCAGTTCTTACCCCCACAGTGGTTTTTCCAGACAGGAAGTGACATACGTAGGAATTTTGGTGAAAATCGGTCTAGTGGTTTAGAAGGAGATTTGCAACATACATGCATACATTTTTGTAAAAGTTGTTCAGATGGCTCAAGGCACTATGGGACTTACCATCTGAGGTCATCAGTCCCCTAGAACTTAGAACTACTTAAACCTAACTAACGTAAGGACATCACACACATCCATGCCCGAGGCAGGATTCGAACTTGCGACCGTAGCAGCCGCATGGTTCCGGACTGAAGCGCCTAGAACCGCTCGGTCACAACGGCCCGCCATTTTTATAATATGTGTCGATTAAGTGTCAGCATGGTAACGGCGCTGAGGACTTCATTGTTTTATAAATGCAGTTCGTATAAATGTATCTATTTTTATTTTTATTCATAATATGGAGATCTGAAAATCTTCATATTTGTGAAAATGGTTTTAATGTTTGATGTGTCCTAGGCCTACATAACAAGATTCGAAGTAATGAATGCAATAGTTATACAACCCTAAAAGTATTCAATCCATACCTCTATACCAATACTATAAATGCGGAAGTAACTGTGTTACATTGCACGACTAAATCGTGGAACTATTTCAATGAAATTTGACATGGTGATAGCTTTAACCCTGAGGAAGAACGTTGGCTACTAAAGGGAAAAAAAGGACGACCTCTAAGAGGGACTGGAACATCTTTTTTACATCAGTGTACATAAGTTGGTTGGTTGGTTGGTTGGTTGGTTTGGGGAAGGAGACCAGACAGCGTGGTCATCGGTCTCATGTACATAAGTCATTTTATAAAAAAATATTAAATTTACTACATACTGTACACGTTGCATAATGTGTAGCTATTTCAATAATACGATGCATTAATGGGAGCTCGTGCACACGCCCCTCCGCATGCATCGCTCCGCATCGACGACGTGCAGTGTGCATGCACAACTCGTCGTGCGTTGGGGCATGGTGGAGGGAACTTAGCGAGCTATGCTTATCCGAGCAGGCAGGCATGTGAGGGAAGTACGTAAAACAGCTTAGTTACTATCACTTACAAGAAAACTACTGATATGCGAGCGCAGCCGCAAGTAAAACAAACACATTATCTGAAATGAATGTAGAAAATGAGAGGACTAGTAGAGTGGGTAATAAGGAGCACATTTCACATAGAAACCCATGTCCATCCCTTCGCGTATGGCGCTAGGCGTCGTTGAACAGCGTCGCCCGCTGCCGATAGGGTAGGCGCACAACATGCCATTTGACGCTTCATGGTATCAGGTATGTAGGACAACGTTTTGAATGTAAAATAAGAAGTCGGGGTGAAATTTTATAACTTTATTTGAAAGCAATTACAAAAAGTACTCGAAATTACGCCATCCTGCTTAAATGCACGCCATGCAACGACGCTGGAGTGACTGTCGCACTCTTTCAGTCACTCCTGGCAAAGTGGAAGTAGCATCGGAGGCTGCCACAACGCGAGCTATCAGCTCTTCATGAGTCTCAATGGTTGTTTCATGGACAACAGATTTTTGGTGGCCCCAGAAGAAAAAATCTATAGGCGTGATGTCGGGGGAACGTGCAGGCCATGCCATCGGCCCATCGCACCCCATCCAGTTCTCACCAAAGGTTTCATCCAAATGTATTCGCGCTTCATGTGCGAAGTGCGCTGGGCCACCATCTTGTTGGCGCCACCTTCGGTGACGCACGTTGAGTGGAACATGTTCAAACAACTCTTGCATAAAATGATTAAGTATCTGATTGCGTTCAGTCGCCGGGGAAACCTATACGGATCGACCAGATTATCGCCTACCAAGCTGGCCCAACTGTTGACAGTGAAGCGACGTTGGCGACTACGAGCGAAGGCAGCGTGCGCATTTTCCCGTGCCCACAGGTGTCGATTGTAGCTGTTGAGCATACCCTTTAGTGTTAAAGGTACACAGTTTGGAAAGCCCTGCTGAATGGCACACTTTTGCAAAAACCACTGGCAGAATTCAGTTTTACGTGTAAAATCGTCTTGGTTAAGGGCGCGAACCTTTCATTGCAGTAGGGGTACAAGTCATCTTCATGCCACACACGCCAAATTGTGGGATGGCTTTCACCCGATTCCCATGCAGTACACTGGAAGCTTCTTGAGGGTGTGTTTCCCAACAATGCCTCCTCTCCAAGACCTGGTGTACGAATTGTGCTCTGACGATCGCGTCCGTCAGGCCTTCGGACCTATAACATAAAATGAGTACACCGGACTTCGAAGTAGGCATTAAATGAAGATGTGCCATTACGAGAACGTGCCAGTGGAAAACGTACCTCAAGTGAACCTGTCTCCCGTAGGTGCTGTGGATGGCAGTAAATGTGCGTGTAATTGGCACTCGACGAGAATAGCGCTCCATTTCCTGTCCGTTACACACAGTAACAAAGGCAGGTGTGTGACCGTTTGATGATAAAGTGATACAAGGCAAACCGGACGGTGCAGTACGCACACGTGCTTCCCTTTTTGCAACACCTGTCAAACAGGCATCTGCAAATCCAAAAGCAACGCGTTCACGTCCCAGTAAGAGGCGGAAAACCGGTAGTGCTGTCCCACCTGTAATATCGGCAGGGTTCGGAAATAAGTCATAAAACTTCAACCCGACGTCTCTTTTACCTTGATGTCGCAAATACACTGAAATCGTTGTCCCGTAGACCTGCTACCTCGGATGGCATGTTATGTGCCTAGCCCCTTGACGGCGCGCGACACTGCTCAAAGACGCCTAGCGCTATACGCTAAGTGACGTGGACATGGGTTGCTATGTGAAATATGCTTGTTGTGACCAACTCTACCAGTCCTTTCATTTATTTTCTACATTAATTTCAGATACACTCTGTATATACATGTGTGTGTGTGTGTGTGTTTGTGTGTGTGTATGTGTGTGTGTGTGTGTGTGTATAGTTCCTCCACAAGCGAAGTAGTGGGTAATTTGGAGCTATCTAGTTTCAGCGACAAAATAGAAATCTGTCTATGACGTCCATGGACTGTTGACTGATGTACGATGTCTGGGAGTGCTCATTATTAAGGCTTCATAAATTAGGCCTGCGGATTACTTAAGAATTTGTTTATAGTAGTAGCTTGTCTCTGGATAGCAAAAATCGATGTATGATTCTCTGAGAATCAATATCTTTCGGTGGGTCGGTGCCAGCTGGTCGATAAAAGAAGAAATACGTTTCGAGAGGGTATTTCTTCGGCCCCGTAAATACCATGTGTTTCCTTCTTATCGTGGCTCTTTTGGTCTAGGGACATCTTAGTCGGAGGCCAACGTATTGCATGGTAAGGCCATATTGCATTTTAAAGACTCTTTTGGGATGAATGACACATGGCACTGCTAGTACAGTCTGTCTCACTAAGCGCCTGGGAATTGGGAATACCGCTGATATATTGTGTTTTCTTGGGCAGGATACAAGTTTTCGTATAAATGGCCTTGCAGACGATCTATACTGCGTTGATGTCGCTGACTAGGGGCTTCAGGTAGCACGTCTTGTAATGCCAGGTACGACGCACCATTTCTTGTATACAAGGCATAATGTATATTCCCAGCTGGAATCTTGTCACTTACTCATGGTATCCAGTCTCGCAGCAACTGCTGTTCCGCTGGTAGAGGTTCAAGTACGGCGGGTTTGATTATTTTGGGGAAGATTCCACAACTCTACTGGTTATTTTCAGCAGTTTCCTCTACAATTCGCGCATCCTCCACGTTGTCCTACGCACTTCTTATATCGCTCGTATACGCTTGTGCTACATCATACATTGATATCAGCAGTATGCCCTGCTGTAGAATGCAAAAGAAGGGAACCAGCGGAAAACTGCTATCGGTGCATAAAAAAGGCTAATATGCTTACATTTTCAGGGACTGACTGAAAAGTGGAGTACCAGCTGCATCATTCAGCCTTCCTCAGCACCTGTAAACTTTCCTCAAATACTCTGGCGTACGAACATATTCGCGCATTTTATACAGAGAGAAGGAGAGAGTGGCGATGCGAAAGAGACGGAAAATTATTAATTACTGGATAATAGTGCACAGTGGTTGTGTTACAGAAAGAGAGAAGAAGACAATGGCAGTGTGAAGGTTAGAGAGGGATACAAGGGCTGTGGATCGTAGTTGACAGTGAAAGGGCAGTGGTAGAAAAAACGGGAAGGATACAGTGCCAGTGGAAGAGGAATAAAGAGGAGACGAAAACATATGTAGGTAAAAGCCGGTGATAATGAGAGACAGTCTATGACAATGACATCGAGGAAGAGAGAGAGAGCGACAGTGAGAAGAGACAGTAGCAATGGGAAGAACTGATTGAGACAGTAGCAGTAAGAGTGATGAAGAGGGAGACAGCGACAGTGAGAGGAGAGAGTAGTAATAAAATAGAACGAAGGAGCCTATGGCTATGAGGCAGAAGACAGAGACAGAAAAACCCAAAGAGATAATGACAATGAGTTGGACTGAATGAGTGAGTGAGAAAGGGCTAGTGTGAGTGGATGGGTATGGGCGACATACAGCGATGGACTAGTGGGTGTGAGCAAGTTACAGTTAGCGGAGTGTGTTGGAGAGGTGAGTTACGTGTTAATAAAAAGCACGAATATGTTCGTGTGGTGTCACCGCCAGACACCACACTTGCTAGGTGGTAGCTTTAAATCGGCCGCGGTCCATTAGTACATGTCGGACCCGCGTGTCGCCACTGCGTGATCGCAGACCGAGTGCCACCACAAGGCAGGTCTCGAGATACGGACTAGACTCGCCCCAGTTGTACGGACGACTTTGCTAGCGACTACATGGACGAAGCATTGCTCATTAGCCGAGCCAATAGTTAGAATAGCCTTCAGCTAAGTCAATGGCTACGACCTAGCAAGGCGCCATAGTAATTGATAGTTATCGTATGAATTGTCTCATCAAGAACGCTGTATACAAATGATGGATTAAAGTTAAGTATTCCAGCAGCTACGTACTTTTCTTTATAGCATTCATTAAGTATCCTGTTTCAGACCATCAAGTCCGCTTGCTTTAACTTAGCGCGTGCCTTTCGGCTTCCTCTCATTGTGTCTAGGCTGTCTTGTCTAGACACAACAGTTCGTATGCCAAAATTTTTGGCAAAATTTTTAAGGGTGTTGAGGAATGTAGAGTGAGACAGCCGGTACCACACTTTTCTGTCAGTCTTTTAAAATAGTAGTCTATTAGCCTTACTGTGTCCCGATAGGAACCTTTTTCCGTTTTATATATACAAACATTACGTACAAGTCACTAAGCTTAAACGATTTTTCAGTAGCCGGCCGCCGTGGCCGAGCGGTTCTAGGCGCTTCAGTCCGCAACTGCGCTGCTGCTACGGTCGCAGGATCGAATCCTGCCTCGGGCATGGATGTGTGTGATGTCCTTAGGATGGTTAGGTTTAAGTAGTTCTGAAGTCTAGGGGACTGATGACCTCAGATGTTAAGTTGGCTGGTTCAAATGGCTCTGAGCACTATGGGACTCAACTGCTGAGGTCATTAGTCCCCTAGAACTTAGAACTAGTTAAACCTAACTAACCTAAGGACATCACAAACATCCATGCCCGAGGCAGGATTCGAACCTGTGACCGTAGCGGTCTTGCGGTTCCAGACTGCAGCGCCTTTAACCGCACGGCCACTTCGGCCGGCAGATGTTAAGTCCCATAGTGCTTAGGGCCATTTGAACACTTTGATTTTTCATTTAAACAAACCAATAACGAATTACTTCAAAAGGATGGGTTGGTGGACTGGGTTGATAAGAACACACACACACACACATACCAGAGAGAGAGAGAGAGAGAGAGAGAGAGAGAGGGAGCGGGAGCGATCGCACGCAGACAAATAAACGCACATACAAGCCGGTCCCTATTTTGTGCATTTATTCGTAAGGAATACTCTAAACTCACAAGACAATTATTTTAATATCACATACATTAACGAACTATCTCAATGACAGCCGTCTTCAAAACTTACTTGAGATATGGAAGTACAATTTTTCTTTAAAATTTTTCAATTCTTTTAAAACGAACAAATAAACTTAAAGATATCTCATTAATAAAATACTTTATCTACAGAACAAAACTCAGTCTGATTACAAAAGTAAATTCAGTTCAGTCTTAATGTGTCTCAACTTATTGAAAAGGAAACAAATTGACTTGGATCTTAGCTATCGCTTATCACACGAAAAATTAATTTAATCTTCCTTGAAGAGGAGGAAGATTTCTAATGAAAGCCTTACCAAAAGATAAAGTGTAAGTAAATGTCACAAAATAACAAGGAATATCTGAGAGCTTTCCCTTGTTCTACAAACCAGTTCATTTGCAGTCTCACACGACCCAGCAAATAAATTCGTCACACATCACGAAGTAGAGGCATCTATCAAATAAATACCACCGGCAAGTACTCGGGCTTAGAGAACTGTAATGCGAAATAACTCCCGCGTTCATACCAGTCTTGCGTACTGCTCTCAGTTTTGAAGGGGCGATGCGGTACTTTCCGAAGAAGGACACCGGTATATAATTTTTAAATTTGTCGCCCACAACAAAAATACAACTGTAGTCGGCTTCTGTATCCAAAGTATAGAGGCATTTAAAGGTCACCCCCAAATTAAGAGCGCACACACGATATCTTACATTATTTCTCATTGCATGAAATCTCCACGTCGACGATGTCACTGTAATCAGGAGCAATTATCGTTCCGCACACTCCGCTTTGCCCCTGGGGTACACCGAGTGCGGCAACGAGACTCCACCACGGCTTCTGCTGTAGGTTTTTAGTGCCGTTCCTCCTCTCCATGAGACGGCGTACGTTGCGCCCCGCAAGCTCCCAGAACAGGTCGACTGCCCACCGCTCCGCTTCTCCCTACTCCTCGTACGGCACTGTGCCCGAAAGCTAGGGATGGGGAAAACCGGCAGGTTAAAACCGATACCGGTATTTAGCTCTGAATATCCGATATATTTTTGGTCTCGGTATTTGTTTGATCTCGGCTATAACTTTTTTTCATTCCTTTCTAATAATGAGTTAAAAAACCAGCATAGAAATTATCTATAATAGCATAGTTAATTTTTTTGTTTCTTAATTAAATTTTTGTTTCTAAACCGAGTAATGTTTATTCGAAAAATTTCCAATGTTTTAAAACGGCTCTGAGCACTATGGGATTTAACATCTGTGGTCATCAGTCCCCTAGAACTTACAACTACTTAAACCTAACTAACCTAAGGACATCACACACATCCATGCCCGAGGCAGGATTCGAACCTGTGACCGTAGCAGTCACTCGGTTCCAGACTGAAGCGCATAGAACCGCATGGCCACTGTTTTAAAACATTGGATTATTATTGAAAATGCGAAAAGCGATCAGCACTATTTTAATAACAACGTCGAAATTGGAAACCACCAACAAACGCATGACATAAGAGTCGGTGTAGCTTTGCTGAAAGAATACTGTAGCTGTTGCCGTGTGGCGTGGCCTTTTAGACGGTACGCATGTACGTGCAATGCGAAAGACATGCTCATATTTAGTCGATATAGTAGTTTCTCACTGTCAGTCTCGGACATTGACTGCTTTGCAGAATGGCACCATCACTAGTCTGTAGCTATTTTACAAGGTGCAGTAGTAGCGAACAATAATGCTCCATTTGCGGTAAAAGACGAGAAACAGGAGGACGGACAACGAGCTTATCTCATCACATAAATAGACATCCACAATGTTTCTTGGAAGAGAAGGTACATGATTGATATACCTACAGTTTTATTATTTTATTATAAACGTGGTATTTTATTTGTTTCTTTGTGTTTACTTCAGGTGGAAAAACTGATACCTTTCAAAAGTGACGCTGCAGCAAATTCATCAAATTCTGAACTTTCGCTCTCGCCGTCCCATCTCCCGTCTTCTTCACCTTCGCAATCTTTCCTGGACACAATTACTCCGATTTCTGCCACAGCCTCAAACCACATATCGATAGAGATCATTAGAATTTTTCGACCTTTGCTAGAAGTCTTCATTTATTACTGGAATTAATAACAATAAAAAACCGAAAATCGGTTTTTTCATAAAGTAGCTACTTTGAGCGTTTGTAACATTAGGTGCATATAACAGCGAAACTGTTTAGAAAAGATATGTGAATGGTACAAAAAGTGGCAGTGCACCCTAAATAACGAAAAGTGTGAGGTCATCCACATGAGTGCTAAAAGGAACTCAAACTTCGGTTACATGAAAAATCAGTCTAATCTAAAAGCCGTAAATTCAACTAAATACCTAGGTACTACAATTACGAACAACTTAAATTGGAAGGAAGAAATAGAAAATGTTGTGGGGAAGGCTAACCAAAGGCGTCGTTTTATTGGCAGGACACTTAGGAAATGTAACATACCTACTAAGGAGACTGCCTGCACTACGCTTGTCCGTCCTCTTTTAGAATACTGCTGCGCGATGTCGGATCCTTACCAAATAGGACAGACGGAGTACATCGAAAAAGTTAAAGAAAGGCAACACGTTTTGTATTATCGTGAAATATGGGAGAGAGTGCCACAGAAATGATACACGATTTGGGCTGGGAATCATTACAAGAAAACCGTCTTTCATTGCGATGGAATCTTACCACGAAATTCCAGTCACCAACTCTCTCCTCCGAATGCCAAAATATTTTGTAGGCACCGACCTGGAGGAATGATCACCACGATAAAATAAAGGAAAGATATAGGTGTTCGTTCTTGCCGCGCGCTATACGAGATTGGAATAAAAGAGAATTGTGAAGGTGGTTCGATGAACACTCTGCCAGGCACTTGAATGTGATTTGCAGAGTATCCGTGTAGATGTAGATGTAGATGTAGATTGTTGCCAAAGATCGACACACCTCTTCAACTATTTCTATTTCCTCTAGACGTAAGGGGGCGACATTCATATATGTTACCTCTTGTGCCCTCGATCCGACATTTGTGGCTGCAATACACTACTACATCTCTTCTGTTACTACCTGTCGTATGAGAGAAGCGAGGTCGTAGTGGTATTCTAAACTGCCATGGGGACCGCATTACGGAGTCGATCATACCGCCTTTGTCTGACTCTTTTTCTGTAGAATTTCCTCGATGTACTGGCACCATTTTATAAATTGCTTGCTGTGTGACACTGATTATCAGAAGAGCTTGGTACATGTCTTCTGCTACTCCTTTAACGAAACGTGAGATTATGTCGGCTTCTGTCATATTAGAATTCACAATGTGGATTCAGAATGTTACGAAGGGTCAAAAAATTGTTTATGTATGACTACGGTATTCCGCCATGTTGGGCTTTGTTCTTCAAATGTTCTTCTGTCATGGGGACTTCTTGTTTGCCACACAAATGTCTTCTTCAGTTCGGCCTGGAATTTGTCCCAGCTGCTAAGCTTCTCTTCATTGTTCTCGAAGCACTCCTGGACTGTACCGTCCAAGTAAATGTAGACATTTGTTCAGAAATGTTCAAATGTGTGTGAAATCTTATGGGACTTAACTGCTAAGGTCATTAGTCCCTAAGCTTACACTCTACTTAACCTAAATTATCCTAAGGACAAACACACACACCCATGCCAGAGGGAGGACTGGAACCTCCGCCGGGACCAGCCGCACATTCCATGACTGCAGCGCCTTAGACCGTAGACATTTGTCAAACGCATCAGGTCATCCCACATGTTTTACATGGTGACGCCTTCGAATCTTTTCCGTCAAATGGTTCAAATGTCTCTGAGCACTATGGGACTTAACTTCTGAGGTCATCAGTCCCCTAGAACTTAGAACTACTTAAACCCAACTAACCTAAGGACATCACACACATCCATGCCAGAGGCAGGATTCGAACCTGCGACCGTAGCGGTCGCGTGGTTCCAGATTGAAGCGCCTAGAACCGCTCGGCCACCATGACCGGCCTTTTCCGTCAGTTTTTCCGGTCCTGACCAGCGTCTCCGTAAAATACTCATGAATTTCTGATGCACAGTTGATTTTCTGCTGTTTTGGATTCCATCTGGTTCCTGAATATACGTATCTTAGGAACGATGTACTGTTTGTATCGCAGTTGCCTTCCATATACGCGAATGCTGTTACGTTGCCCAATTGGAGCTGTGGTGATGCAGCTCGCGGAATCTCCACCAGACAGTGTCACGTTTTAACCACAATCAAGTCCAAGTGCGAAAGCAGGTTCGTCAATGACGTGCAACACTTAAAACTGAAAGCACGTTTACTACAGACTCCAACGTACAGCTGCTGCAGAATAGATCGTAATGGCTGACGAATTGTGGTGTGCCAGTCCTTCGGCAAGCCACAAGGAGATATTTTCAACGGGGGAGAGATCCGGAGGATGTGCTGGTCAAGGAAGGAGTCGAGCTCCGTATGCATCGAGGTAGTTCACGACGTCATGGGTAGTAGTTTAAGTGTTACCTTGTTACAAGAGACCTCGAACGTAGGGCACTGCCGTCGACCTCCGCACGGCGGGAATATATGGCTGCTGTCTTAATAATCGGCTATGTGAACAACATGTGATCGTATGTATCCAGTGGCATACTGGAGCATTAAGCCAAGAGCTGCGTCCGTTTAATGATGATAAAATCAATACTTTGAAGTTCATTCACCTCAGAACCTCAGCACACTGATACATTCGTCTTCATGCTATACGCAGAACTGAGATGCGTCTGAAAATACGATATGGTGCCAGCCATGTGTCCAGTGTTATCGCTGGACGCATCATTTCTGGGGTGCCTCTCCCTTGTGCCGTGTAAAGGGAAGCCACAAGAATGGTCGCCACGTTCGTAGTCCGTGATGCTCCAAACGTCTTGGACAATTCGCGTGGATATTTTTCTTCCTATAACAAGTCCGTTTCCCGACTCAGTCTACGTGACGTGGCTGACCGATCCTGCACGGCAGACCAATTCTGTCGTCTCGGGCGCTTGTCACGCGCAGCCGCGAAGACCCTATGTGGCGTCGCGTATGGCTCTGCTGTATCCATCGATTCCACTTTCTTACGACAGTAGGAGGATTTCGACCAACGGGAGGAGCTATATCGTTGAAGGATAAACCGCAGTCTCTATAGACCACGATCTTGTCGATGTCCAATTCCCACACGTACTGGTAGATGTTTCTCATCTTTACAGGTATTAGCCGATCTTCTCACAACACAACAGCGTTCAAATGCGATTCCTGCCTTATCTTTGCTTACCTAAAGAAGGCATATGACGTTAATGCTATGCACTTTGAGCCGTTGCACTGAAGTGCCAAGCATTTAAAAATTCAAAAACTTAGTACACTTCGGATCTATTTGACGCTTGTGGCATGCCATATTCATGCTATTGCAATTTTGATGACCAGCAGCTTAGCTGCAAATGTGTAGGTTTTCTCCGTCGTTTGGTTAAATTTTCGAATATGTCAGCCAGTCCAATCATTTTTGTTCACTGAATTTCTGCGTGGTATCCTTCCGATTAGATCATTTATATCCTTTGCTATCAACTCATGAATTCCGCTTCTGTTTGTTTGTTTCATTATTGCAGCATCCGCGCCGGCAGTCGGCTTTCTACATTTCCGCGTTTGGCTCCGCGTAGGTTTATCTTCTGTTTCCAGTTCGATGCCTCTACTGCTTCATGTTAAATCAAATCTCTCTTTTGGCGCCTCTGTTTAACTAGTGCAGTGCCCGTAAAAGTCATTAATGATTCTAAATACTGGGTACACGTAGGATTTTTGTTACGCGCAGGTATATGACCTATTGTCTTTCGGCTTATATTCACCCTTGTTGAATGTGCTTTCCTTTCCGTTTTTTTTCTTTTTCTTTTTTCTCTTTTTTGAGGATTGGTGTTTTATGGGCATCCTTGTGAATGTCCAGCGTTAGTTTTGTCTTCGATTTTTGATCCAGTTTATCCAACGGGATTTCAGCATCTATCTTGTAGTTATTAAAAAAATTCTTCGCCTTTATTAGTTATTGTGGTTTCTGTTGTATTATGACTTGAATGGGTTGTTTTTAGACTGATTCGAAAAATGTGCTCTCGTATTTTACGTATTAAGTTCCTGATCTTGTGACTTGATCTCTGTAAGTTATCGGTTCTTCTTGCATTTACGAAGTGATACCTAATTGGATTGGCTACACATGTCGAGCTCTTCTTTGTTCTGTACAGTGTGTACTAATTTGGCCTAGTGCTCCACATGCCACACAGGTACTCGACAGTCTTCGTATGTAGTTAGTACTTCATATTTAAATAGGACGGGATACGTTGCAGAACGTAGAAGCGCACTGCACGGATACCGCCGCTACTAATGTTTGAAAGAAAACTTTTTGATACCATTTCTCCTGTAGAACCTCTAAATCTATACCTTATGGAGCTAACGGCTATTCTACAGTATCATTTGATATTTCAATCTTAAGAATGGGAATTCGCTCTTGAGCAGTCCAAATCCCACCTGTGTTACGTTATGTTTACTTAGTGCTCCAGATATCATGAGATCAACTGTACCACTGAATCCAAGCTAGTTCAACAAACACAGTGTTCGCCAAACGCCCAGTTATCTGTTCAAACAAATTTCGGGCTTGCGGCCGGTCGTCGTTCAATACTTCGCACGATATTTCAACTGGGCACCTGCCAGTCAATTCGCCGGGAAAATTTTAAAATTCACGCCAAGTTATCTGGTTATCGAACAAACGAATTTGTACCTCTTATCACTAGCCTGTTTCCTCTATCTTTGACTAATTCATTCCAAAAGGAAATCTGAATCTTAAGGCACAGCGCGGAAATTTCGCTGCCATGCCTTTGTGGATTTGTACTCACAGGTCACTGACACTATTTGCATGCAGCACGTCCGGGCCGGAAGGAAACAAACGAATTTGTACCTCTTATCACTAGCCTGTTTCCTCTATCTTTGACTAATTCATTCCAAAAGGAAATCTGAATCTTAAGGCACAGCGCGGAAATTTCGCTGCCATGCCTTTGTGGATTTGTACTCACAGGTCACTGACACTATTTGCATGCAGCACGTCCGGGCCGGAAGGAAACCCGCCGGCTAAGCTGTGTTGTTTGCAGCTACTCTGTCTCGGTGAGCGTTACGATGCCGAGGCTTCGGTTTGCACATGAGTCCAATAGGATGTGACTGCATTTCGTATGCTTCCGTTTCAAGGCAGTAGTCTTGTATTTATACCAACAAATAGAAAGAATCGATACTCGTCAATTGTGTATGTATACCACAAGAATTCTTTGAATACATCTGAGGTACACTACTAACAGAAGTTCTATACGATTACTGCTCTAAAAAAAAAAAAAAAGAAAAAGTACCCCTAACATGCACTTAACACTTATGAGCCGAAATAAACGTTCCCGAACGATCAGATTTCGAAATTAATCGGTGTTTCTGTTAGCAAACTGTACCTCACTGTGCCGTTTGATTGCGTTCACTAGCTGTTCTTTTATCACGGTTGTCTAATATGGAAATACACCATTCGGAGGTGAGTGAGAAGTGCCACAACGCTCACATAGTCAACTGCTGTGAAGCGTGTACGGATGCTATAGGAGAGGCAAACTGTTGGCCACTAACGGCTGACAGCGAATAGCTCTAACCTGTAAGAATTCTCTACGTGTTGTTCAGTCATATGACCCGTTTGATGAAGCTCTCCACTCCAATATATATTGTGAAACTTCTTTCATCTCTGCATAATTAATGTATCCTACAATTTTTACCCCCACATGTACCTTTATTACGAAATTTACTATTGCCTGAAGCCTCAAGTTGTGTCCTATTAACCGATTCCCCCTTTAGTCATGTTGTGCCATAAATTACTTTTCTCTCACCAGTTTGATTCAGTACCTCTTCACTAGTTACTCTCTCTAATCCAGTTTCAGCATTCTACTGTAGCACAACATTTCTGAAGCTTCTGTTCTCCATTTTCCTTTACTGTACGTCGGCCAGGTTGTACTTCTGTACAAAGTTACACTCCATATATACACATTCAGGAAATGTTTCCAAAAATTTAAATTTATATTAGATGTTAACAAGTCAACGGCCTTGCCGCGGTGGATACACCGGTTCCCGTGAGATCACCGAAGTTGGGCGTGGTCAGCACTTGGGTGGGTGACCATCCGGGTCGCCATGCACTGTTGCCATTTTTCGGGGTGCACTCAGCCTCGTGATGCCAATTGAGGAGCTACTCGACCGAACAGTAGCGGCTTCGGTCAAGAATACCATCATAACGACGGGGAGAGCGGTGTGCTGGCCCCACGCCCCTCCTATCCGCATCCTCCACTGAGGATGAGACGGCGGTCGGATGGCCCTGGTAGGCCACTCGTGGCCTGAAGACGGAGTGCTTTGGATGTTAACAAATTCATCCTTTGCAGTCCTATAGCATTTTTGGCCGTTGCCAGTCTGCAATTTATGTCCCCTCTTGAGCGTCCACTGTCACTTAATTTGCTAAATTTTTTATTGTCTCATTTCCCAATTTAATTGACTCAGCATTGTCTGATTTAATTCGACAATATCCCATTACTCTGGCTTTACTTGTGTTGGTGTTCATCTTATAACCTTTTTCCAAAGCACCATTCATTCCCTTCAACTGCTCTTCCAAGTCCTTTGCATTTCAATCGACGAACATCGGAACTTTCATTTCTCCAGGTTAAACTTTAATTCTCTTACCAAATAATTCCTTAGTTTACTTCGCAGCTGGCTTAATATAAGATCGAAGCTCCTTTCTTTCTTTTAAGTAGTCATTGATAATAGGTTAAAGATCCGGAAATTTATGTGTACAGAAGAAGAGGTCTAAATAAATTTACCCAAGGTGTAAGAATTCCGCCCTCTTTTAGTAAATTTATGACTATCGTGCCCACTAAACAAATGAAGAGGATGTGGGACTAATCGTTCGACAGACTACGCTTTTGTCTCAGACCCAGTGTACAATGATTGCCTGCATCAGGTCGTTATCAACAAATCGTTATTCGCCGAAAGGCACTTTTCGCTAACGGAAGAGAAGAAATTTACATGACCCCAAGTCGAGAAGAACAGTTGTGTGCTGGCATACGCTCCATTCGAAACTGTGCAGCAAAGACTGTATTAGACGTGCGTTGTGAGATGTTCCGTTGACATGAAAGAGCTAGTTGCTGTTCAATTTACCATGTCTCTGGTTTTTCACGGCTGTACAAAAAACTGAACGCCTTAACCCCTCTTTAGTATCGAATGCTATACAGGTTGGTAGGTATGTTACTTCTTATCAGCTGTTGGAATGATTTGTTGGAATTCATATCTACATACCATTTCTTAGCATGGCAGATGTGAGTGGTCATACTTGCACTGTTGATGCGCGTTTAGTGACGAATGTGTGGGTGCACGAACGACAACGCACAGGGCAATGAGACAGATTATGGGAGCACTCCAGGAAATATTTAATTAGGCTCCACCGCGGAAGTCAACACTTCAGGATTGAGAAAGATTCAAATGGCTCTGAGCTCTATGGGACTTAACATCTGAGGTCATCAGTCCTCTAGAATTTAGAACTACTTAAACCTAACTAACCTAGGGACATCACACACATCCATGCCCGAGGCAGGATTCGAACCTGCGATCGTAGTCGTCGCGCGGTTCCAGACTGAAGCGCCTAGAACAGCTCGGCCACGGCGGCCGGCGATTGACAAAGGCATTTTTTTGCTTTTAGCCGTGTTTATGGACAGGCCGCGGAGTGAAAGGAAGAGGACACGAGAAGTAACATGTGCCGGAGTCACTGCATCGATTGAACAATCTATTTTGAAGTCAACATGTAAGCGTGCTTTGGAACTCAGTGCACCGTGGACCACAATGGAAGATCACATGACAAAAGACCCTAAGGTGAGACCTTTTTGACCAACGTTCTTAAACGAGTTATCGTATACAGATCTAAATGATCGCGTTTTAGCATGCCTTGCTTTTTTAATTCAATTTCTAAATGCGGTGGACAGTGCCAAGGCTATGTTTTCAGATGAATGTGCCATTTATTGCAGCTCACGTGCCACAAATATTGTCCTTTGAGTCAAAGAGATTCCTCATTATACAGTCGAGTTAGGAAGGAACTGCTTAATACTTTAGCTTGAGAAAAGGGGCCTCACAGAGCCCATATTGTTGCAGCAATATCGAGTGCTAACCCACCGATGCTAGGCGGTATGGGGACTTTTCGTCCACCCTGCACAGGCTTAACGTAAAAACTAAGTTAAAGTAAGCTGATAGAATAAGCTCAACATTGTGATAATATAGCATACTAAACAGATTTAATAATAGTCGTGCTTACGTTACGTAGAGTAATATTCTTGGAGTTGTATCCTAGTCAGTCTCTTATTCAATTATAACAATTTATTTTTAATCCGCATACAAAGGCACAACGCACCATTTCAACAACTAGGCTTCATCGTAAGATCGCTTTAATCAATCGAATTTAGAGCATAAACTTTAAATCCATGTATATCCAACTATTTTAGGTATTACGCCACCGAGTTGTTCTTACTTACATCAAATCTGTAGAGGAAAAAGGTAACGCCAGTAGGTAGGGCAAAGCCCCTTGTAGCCAGTTTACTGTCCAGTACTTTCAGTCCATCCTCCTACTTTGCGCATGCAAATATTGTACGACTTAGATCGGCCTCGTCAGTTTGATCACAGCTACTAAAAACTAGAATTTTCATTCCCTGTAAAAGTGTAGGGTAACATCTGTGTACGAACCTCACGAAATGATGGGTGTAACATAACGTTTATTTAGCTTCACATACTCTTGCGTGTGGTTCAAAAATGTTCAAATGTGTGTGAAATCTTATGAGACTTAGCTGCTAATGTCATCAGTCCCTAAGCTTACACACTACTTAACCTAAATTATCCTAAGGACAAACACACACACCCATGCCCGAGGGAGGACTCGAACCTCCGCTGGGACCAGCCGCGCAGTCCATGACTGCAGCGCCTTAGATCGCTCGGCTAATCCCTCGCGGCTCTTTTCCATGAAGCTACATCAAATGTATCACAAAATCAGGAAGGTTTTGAGAATGTCGATAGTGAAGCCTCTTCTTCAGTGGTTCAAATGGCTCTGAGCACTATGGGACTCAACTGCTGAGGTCATTAGTCCCCTAGAACTTAGAACTACTTAAACCTAACTAACCTAAGGACATCACACACATCCATGCCCGAGGCAGGATTCGAACCTGCGACCGTAGCGGTCGCGCGGTTCCAGACTGTAGCGCCAGAACCGCTCGGCCACCAGCGGCCGGCGGCAAATGGACGTCTGCCATATTTTTTCTTGCACCTGTGCTGGTTTACAGTTCATCCAAAATGTATCTGCTTGTCAAAATTTGTGATTAGTAATCGCTGCAAAGCCTATTGGGAGGCTCTGAGTATAAGGATGCGCTTATATGTATCCCTTCCTTAATTAAATGGCCTGGATTACGGCCAGTGGCTGTTGTGTTCAGACAGGAGCTTCAGGTGGAAGTGCAATCGGTTGAAAAGTGCCTTTAGAGGGACTGGAGAAGGCGTGCGCCACACCCTCTTCTGATGTAAAGCCATGTATGTGTCCTGCTCGCTTCTTAAGTCATGTGGCAAATGTGACACTAAGGCAGCATTAAGGAAAATGTCTAAGACATACACAAAGTAATGTACCCGTTTCTACAAGAATTTTGAAGTGGACGGCTTCCTGTTAGGGGAGAAACAGGTGGCGCGAGGTTATTCCCGGATGAGAGATGCATGACATTTGTTGTCGCAGGCAACGAAGAGTGTCGCTATATGATGTCTCTCACTTCGTCTACGTTGCGAGATGATGCACCCTGTCCCGTTATTGGGAATGATACGGCATAGGAAGGCATGGTTTCCCGGAACATACCGTTCCTGAAAACTTCAAAGTTTCCTTCTCTATGATCAGAGATCAGTCGTCGACATACCAAATTGGTCTGCGACAGTCCAGACCGTCGTGACCTGTGAAATGAGCAGCGCCAATGGACAGTACCGCCATTCGAGTGGATCATGTCTGCAGCGAGTTGCACTATGTTTGGTGTGTTCGGCGTTGGCAGTCTTGCTTGCGTTTCCACATCCGTCTCCGCGGATGCTGTCCAGCTGCTTGCACCGTCTCACACTTACTCTACGGGACACTTCATGTGGACAATACACAAACGTTATTTCACTGTGAATCTCTTTTTACATCTACAATATCGCCCACAGAAATAATTCCGTATAATGAACAACCTCGTTGGTGTATCTCTTTTTTTTCTATTTTCGCGCTGTTCTGATCTGTTTGTATTCTAATATCGACTTCAGGGTGGACACCATAGCCTCGATAAATTTAAGGACCGACGTAGTACTACTGGGAGTGTTTTAAGCACTAGTAACTAGTTTCAATGCTTTCTATTCTCATGTGCATCACGATTGTTGTAACTGCGACCAGGACGGTCGCGGGGTAGCAAAGACGGAAGGCGCGCGGGACCCGCGGAAGGGTCCGCGAACAACAACACAACGGAAGAGGACGGACACGACCAACGTAGGACGGAACGAATACAAGACCGAACAACAGAGTCACAAGGAAACAAACTCGTACACGAATCAGGAAGTAAGCAGTCTAGCGCAAAGCGAGGTGTAACCCGACGTAAGCGAGATTAGACTGACTGCCTGAGCGAGTAGCCGGCGCTCAAGTACGCTATCGGGGGCGCCGGCGCCGCTACTGGCCGCTGGGACCAGGTTAAAATGGTTCAAATGGCTCTGAGCACTATGGGACTCAACTGCTGAGGTCATTAGTCCCCTAGAACTTAGAACTAGTTAAACCTAACTAACCTAAGGACATCACAAACATCCATGCCCGAGGCAGGATTCGAACCTGCGACCGTAGCGGTCTTGCGGTTCCAGACTGCAGCGCCTTTAACCGCACGGCCACTGCGGCCGGCTTGGGACCAGGTGTTCCACTGTGGCGGCCCCACACTAAAAGCGGGCCAGAAGGGGCGCGCCGCCACAGCTTAAGGCGCGATGGTGCAGAGACCTCTATGGGTCTTCGACGTCCATGACGTCTGGCGCGGATTCAAATTCCGCGGCGGCCGGTACCAGAACGATACATAATACACACAGAATTATATGGGAGTCGAAATATAAAGGGGGTCTACCACTCCACTGGATGGAACATAATCTAAAAAGCAGTATGATCGCATAAACTGAAAAGTATACAAAAATTAAACAATATCAAATGCCATACACAGTTGTGTACATCATGGTCGTAAGCGCCCTAAATTATAAAATGCATGCAGTAATAACTGTTACTGTTTTATATTTACTATTTTATATTTAAATTATTATTTAATTGTGGCTTCTTGTTATACTTATAGACGCATCTGTGATTGAGCAAAACTCTAAACTAGCTGGTAATGCGTAATGAAGCACCATTTTTAAACAAAATCCAGGTGGAAAAGACGTTGTTCATTAAGAATACCCTAATCGCAGGAAGAGGTGTGTATAATCTCTCATCCAAATATTTGCTTATCTTGTAGCGCAGCGTCATCTCTAACACAAAAGAGTTACTCCCTGAACACCCTTCGTAGCTCCGTTATCTTTCGTGGCCATACACTGTAAAATACACGATCTCCCGAGATATTTGCATCATGTTGCTCGCGGTGTCTGCAATGTCTAGAAGTACATCGTACTCTCTCTTAAGTCTATGTCACTGACGGGGCAGGATGTATGACTTGCAGAGAGAATAGACATCATCATAGGTTTAGTGGCTCTGCCACTTTAACGCCTGCCGCGCGAATCGGCTACTGTGTGAAATACAAAGGCGGCAATATAAACGGCCGAAGAGCAGGAGGCAGTCAGTTCTCTGCGACGAGTCTCCTCAAATAGATTAACACCAGCTGTCCGCCTGCTTCGCTGTCACAGTCGGATCGCAGCCGTGCTAGCGTGCGGAGCTGCTCCGAGCGCCGTCCGACGCTCCGCTCTCGGCGGTGTTTACTTCTGCGTCACGGTGTTTGTGTCTATCGAGTCCAGTAGCAACGTACACCATGGCGCACTCGTACCGCCGTGCAACAATCAAAGTAACGTTTCAGGCCGAACATCCACGACCCAGAGCTTTCGAAGTCGAACAGTTCATACGTGAGGATCTACGTTTGAACCCCCAGGACGTAATCGGCATAAATTTTTCCATCACTGGAAGTGTTGTCTAGATCAAGATGTCGACGGAGGAAATTTGCAATGACATAATTCACCGTCATGCCACCGGACTCAAATTTAAACACTCTGATGCACATATGGGTGCTGTGACAGTCGCCCATGCTGGATTCGGTCTCCGGACATTGCTGGTGTTTGAGCTCCCGTTCGAGGTGCCTCAGGTTGTGGTCATTGCCGCTTTCCAACCATATGGCACCGTCGCGGAGAAGTGGCAAACATTTACGACCTACCCCGTATTAAATGGCGTCCGGAAAATAAAAATTGAGCTGACGAAACATGTCCCATCGTACCTACTGATTGGAGGTGTGAGGGCCATCGTCATGTACGATGGACAGCCACGAACGTGCGCAGGATGTGGCCAGGAGGGACATGTACGTTCCGAATGCTTACACCGCCGTTTAATACAGACGCCGTTACGCGAAGAGACCCAGGCTTCGACGGTCACGTCCTTGCCCATCACCTACGCCAAGGTTGCACAGGACCCCGTCGTACCAATCTTGATTGCGCCAGCAGCATCGTCAACGCCACCCGCCGCAGCACAACGCGCCGACGACACAAGCACGGCGTCGCCTACAATGCTCGCTTCAGGACCGTCCGGGTTGCATACCGAAACCGATGTTCCTGTTGGAACCATGGTTGGAACCATGGACGTCGACCTCGGTGTCGTGCCGACCTCTGCCTTTGTCCAGACGGGTTCGGCGTCAGACGACGGGCGACCACATTCTGATTCAGAAGACCACATCAGAAAACAGCGGTCACCTCGCAAACATAGGAAACGACGACGAACGCCTTCCGATGACGCCCTTTCTCAGACGGCCCCGCGAGATGTCGACCTGTTGTCTGACGGTGATCTCCCACACTGCGTCCAGTCACGCGATGCAGCAGCAACAGGCGCCCCCCCCCCCCCCCCACCCCCCCTGTGACGCCACCACTCCCGGTTCGGTACGTGTCCTCGCCGTAGTCAACGAATGATGACGGCGGTCCCCCTGCCACTCATGTTGCGGAATCCACAACACCCGTTCCGGAAGTACATGACCGTCACATGTCCACGTCGTCAGCTTCCTGGGCCGATGACGTTGAAGAACAAGCGGAACAGACTGCCAGCGTGTCTGCACAGGAGTCCACCTCACTGGGGCTGGCACCCCGTCAGTAATTATCACCACTGCGGGACCACCGGCGGGTCTCCACCTGCCGGCTACTTCTACCGCACGTTCTGCAAATACTGAGGATGGCCGTACACAGCCACGATGAATCTTGCCACCATTCGTGCCCCCCATAAACTGGCCGTGTTCAGAGACACTATTTACTCTGCGGATGTGGATATAGCACTCTTACAAGAGGTGTTTGTGGCTGACTTCCTAGTTGCCACCGGATACAACTCGCATGTTTCCCCCGCATCCGACACTGGTAGCGGCGTCGCCATCCTACTACGCGACGGACTCCCTGCCGAGGACGTCATCTACCTCCCCACTGAGCGAGGTATGGCCCTCACACTGTTCGGCGTGCGTATTATTAATATCTACGCTCCGTCCGGCACTGACCGCCGTCATGACCGACAAACTTTTTTGCCGAAAGCGTCACACCCCTCTTCACCGGTCCGCAGGACGATTTGGTACTCGGTGGGGATTTTAACTCGACACAAGAGCCCGCGGACCAACTCCCGCGACATTCCCCTTGTGCATCTCTCTCAGTGGTCATCGACCGTCTACGACTTGTTGATACATGGAAGAAGCTCCACGGAATTCAACCGGGCTATAATTTCTACACTTCTCACTCGTCAAGCCGCATAGATCGCATCTACGTTACCCGCTCCCTTGCTGATGGCACACGTCATGCGGAAGTCTGGCCCTTGGCCTTTTCAGACCTTGATGCGTACCTCTGTGACGTCACTCTCGCCCGACAGCGAGTGTGGCATAGTCGTGGTCTGTGGAAACTCAATGTCGCTCACCTGACCTCCTCAGACTGTCGCCGTATGGTCGAAGAAGCGTGGTCACGCTGCCACCATCGTCGAGAAGCCTATGACTCCACCTTATCATGGTGGCTCTCCTGTGCAAAGCCGACCCTCAGGAAGACTCTGATGAGTTATGGGAAGGAATTAAAGGCGTGGCAAATTCATACCCTGCATTTCTACTACACCATACTACGTGACTGTACGACGATGCCTTTCTCGCCAGCCCGGCAGTCGATGGTCCATCGCACGAAGGCGCAGATCTCCTTGATCATGCGGCGTCACTTGGAAGGCACTGTAGTCCGTTCTCGATCTTCTAATCGAATCTCTCAAGAGCATCCGTCGATGTACCACCTCCTTCAGGAAAGACAACGACGACGACGAGCTCTGATCCAAGTCCTCACTGATGTGGAAGGGCGCCGGCACGATACCCAACAAAGCATCGGTCGGACTCTCCATGCTCATTTTGCCGGGCTACATGCAGCCGTACCGCATTCTGCAGCACTGATCACAGAAGAAGCTCAGCTTACTACGAACACTCTTCCGGAGGATGCAGTGCATGACCTCCAAGACGACGTAACCACAGATGAAGTGTTAGATGCTATCAAGGCGGGTTCCGATAACAGATCTCCTGGACCTGACGGCATACCCATCGAATTTTATAAAAGTTTTCACTATTTGTTGGCTTCCACGTGGACGGCAATCGCACAAGAGCTGATGTCACCGATGACAGTGGTCCCGAGCGCCTTTCTAGAAGCCATTATTATCCCCGTACATAAACCGCGCGGGTTATCGAGGGTCCAGGACTATCGACCAATTACTTTGCTCAACAGCGACATGAAAATATTCACACGGCTACTGGCATCGCGACTCAAGAAGGTCGCACGTTACGTCACATCCTGCGACCAGACTTCCCTAGGAGGCGACAACTACATCCGTACGGCCCTTTGCCGTTACAGAGACATGATAGCATTAGCGCATTATCAGCGTCTCCCTGGCGCCTTGGGTTCACTGGACTTTAGCCAGGCTTTCGACCGTGTTGACCGCTTGTATTTACGGACAGTTCTTCAGCATATTGGTTTTCCTGGAGGTATTGTCCCAGTGGTTATGCGCCTGTTGAGTAGTGCAACCTCTAAAATCATGTACAATGGTCGCCTAACACCGCCCCTGGTCATCACACGATCTCTGCGGCAAGGCTGCCCTCATTCCACGATTTTGTATGCTTTCGTCTTGAAACACCTGCTCCAGGGCATGCGCCCACGTTTGGAAGGTTTGGCTGTGCACGGCCACCGTTTCTGTTGTACAGCCTACGCAGACGACATAGTACTATATCTGCGCAGTGAAGATGAAGTACGAGCAGCACTGACATGGGTGGCGACTTACGGCGAAGCGTCGGGGAGCTCCCTCAACGTGTCAAAATCCAAGGTCCTGATCATTGGTGAGGGCTTGCCGGAGAGATGCGCTGCCCCCCTTAGTGTCGCCGCCACCATACGGTGTCTTGGACTTGATTTCACAGCAGACCTGCGCCGCTCAGCGACTATCAATAGTAGACGCTTGCTACAGACAATCAGAGCAAATCTCGCAGATCACCGGCTACGAGCTCTCGACGTTATCCAACGCGTGCCATACGTGAACATGTATCATGCTTCCCGTATACCACACGTGGCTCAAGTACTACCAGTCCTAAATCTCCTGGCGCGACGACTGTTGATGGCTTTCGGCTCCTTCGTCAGCTCGGGGATGTTATTTCTAGGTGCAGTATGAATCCCTTGCACTGCCACGAGATCGTGGCGGGGTGGGACTCATCCACGTGCCGACTCGTGTCAAGGCCCTATACGTCAGCTCCCAACTAAAACTTTGGCATCGTTGTCCGCAGTGCCTTACTAGCCTCCTACTTCACAACTTTTGCACCGGCCTCCTTGTCCGCCCCAGTACTGGTATCGACCATTCCAACCCCGTTTTATTACATCCAACGATTTTTCCTGGCGTTCAGTTATATCTACCGGTCCTTACCACTTACGCGTTTGTACCTCACGAAAACAGTTTCCGAATTGTTACAACAGTGCCGCCCGTCCAACCCCATCGAACGTAAGTATCCACAGTACGTGTGGCGACACATATGGAAGGCGATCCATGCGCGTTTTCTTGAATCAGACGTTAAATCAGCGTGGTACATCACCGTGAATGGCAAACAAGTTAACCGACATCGTCTGCACCGCATCCATCTCGCCGATTCATCCCTCTGCACCCACTGTGGAGTGGATGACACGGATGTCCACCAGTTCCACTGTGGCACAGCGTTACCGACGTCTGGACACTTGCGCGGCGAATTTTGGCGTTTCTTACTCGCCAGACACCGGCTCAGATCGACGTCCACATGCTTTTGTACCCCGATAAGACTTTCTACCCCTCCGCCAAAACTCACTCTGTGAATTGGATCTGTGGCCACACGATCCGCTATCTTTTTACTTCTGGCGACAAGTCTACGCTAGGATATTGGACTTATCTCAACGAACGACACTGCGTCCTGATACGCAACCCACGCTATAAGCAATATTTTTCCGATTTCTTACGGAGCACTTTCGATGACCCACCTAGTAGCTGGAACGTCCAAGCCCTGAGAAGCTGAAAACTGTATAAACCGAACCGAACTGAATAGATCTGCTACCCAGAACCCACGCCTACGCCATGAGAAGACACGTTTGGACGAGCTAGCATGCTGTAGGCGGAGACACTTCAGGAGCTCCTGTAAGAACTGGTCTTTAACTGCAAGTCGCACGACGACTTTAATTAAGAAAAAAAACTTTTCCTTATTTACTCCTCATAATTTGTTCTTAAAGGAAAAAGAAATTTGATTTTGGCTTTGAGAAACTCTTTTTTTTCCAAAAGATTGCTTCTTCGCCAACAAGACGAAGGAGACTCATTTTTGTTTACTGGAAGGAGAAACCAGTATAATTGGAGTCTTTGTTTTCTTTTGAGAAAAAAAATAAAAACTTTTCCTTCTTTATTCCTCACAATTTGTTCTTAAAGGAAAGAGAAATTTGAGTTTGGCTTTGAGAAAAAAAATTTTTTTTGTCCCAAAAGATTGCTTCTTCGCCAACAAGACGAAGGAGACTCATTTTTGTTTACTGGAAGGAGAAACCAGTATAATTGGAGTATATATATAAAAAAGAGGGGTGGGTAGTGTCCCTACTTAAAAAAAATTAAAAAAAGCTGTGTGGTAACGTGCTTGCCTCCCATGCGCTGGGCCCGGGTTCGATTCCCAGCGCGGTTGGAGATTTTTTTTCCGCTCGGGGACTGTGTGTTGTGTTGTCATCATCATCATTTCATCCTCATCATCGGCCGCAAGTCGCCCAATGTGGCACCACTGAAATGAGACTTGCACTTGGCGGCCGAATGGGGCGCCGGCCATGGTGGCCGAGCGGTTTTATGCGCTACAGTCTGGAACCGCGCAACCGCTACGGCCGCAGGTTCGAATCCTGCCTTGGGCATGGATGTGTGTGATGTCCTTAGGTTAGTTAGGTTTAAGTAGTTCTAAGTTCTAGGGGACTGATGACCTCAGAAGTTAAGTTCCATAGTGCTCAGAGCCATTTGAACCATTTGAACCGAATGGGATCTTCTGGACAACAATGCCATACGATCATTTCATTACTACCAGCTGCGCCAACCAACCGTATTCTCACCGTCACTGCCTCCCTGCTGGACCCTGCCGAATTTGTCCTCTCGCTGTGTTGTACTTCAGTGGGATTTCGACTGCCAGAAGTATTAGCTTACAAGTGATAAGATTCAGAAACGCTTCCTCTCGACCTCTATGCTGCCGTGGAGTATGCCGTGCCGAACACACTGAAACTGCTCACGCTGTTATCAAGTGTCACTGATTGCATTCTATGACACTTTAGTTCTGGAATTTCACATGTCAGTTCTTTCTACGTCATTTATTTTCATGTGAATTTTTATTTCTCCCGGGTACAAGGATACACCAATTCAAGTTTTGTTATTGCTGGATTGTCAGGAAATACAAGGGAGTGCTGAAAAGTAATGCCTCCGTATAGTTATACTGTTCGGTTGTGGTATTACATGTCATGAATATTACTCGGTCGACCTCCTCGCTTCAGTGACGCAAGTTGCAACCATCTGCCGCTAGAGGGCTCCGAATTGTAACGGGTAACGTAACGGTGTGTAACTTAACAATGTCGGTGCGCGAGAAAGAGCGACTTGCAATCGAGTCTACAATCACAGAAGTGATCGTCCACTCATGGAGCACCTTATCCGTCATGACAATTCCAGACCACACAGAAGCTGCAATAATCCGACGCCTTGTGTTCACTGTCATTGATCATCCTCCACAGAGTCCCTGCTTGACCCCATTGTATTTCAACTTCGGGAATTTCATTACGGTAGTAATTAAGCGGTGCAAGCAGAAGGTGGCTTCGTCAACAAAGCCAAAAATCTTGCAGTGACGGTATCAACAAATTGGTCCCTTACTGGGAGAATATGGACGTCGCCAGGGCTACTACTTTGAGATATAGATGAGGCGATCAGAGCACAAGTGTTGTAAACCGACAAAAATTGTATTTTGAGAACAGAAGCGTAGTACACTTTGCATTACGAATTCTTTTCCGCAGACTGGTGAATAAAGTTTCTAGTTGAGCTGTGTGGTACCAGCTGACAGCGCTTTACTTGGCAACTGAAACAGCTGTATATTATTTCAGAAGTCAGGTCAAGCAAGTCCACACTGAACGCTGTGTTTCAAAGTTTTCAAAGTAATCGGTACTATGGAAAGAGACGGCTGTTCAAAAGAAAATGAAGGTGAACTAATGTAATTAAAATCATACTGCGGAACATAGGTCACATTGTTATCACTTATAGCATTAGTATACATGGCGTGACAACAACGTAATCTGTTTAGAAAGTTTGGAAGCATATGATTTCATATTTGGGCAGATGTACAGGACAAAATCAGAACATAAAAATGGTGCTTTCTTTGAAGAAAGTATTACAATATCCTTGAATGGAAACGGAATCGTAGACCATATATTTCTTCTGTTCGGGAATTCGCACCCACAAAATGATGCCCACTGGCTCGATAGAAGGAAAGTAACCCATATTTATTCGCCAGATAACTATATAAGCATTGTGAAAGACTCCAAGAAGAAAAATCCGTTTATCATATTTCACATGATGCATACAGACTTTTTTATCCAGTTACAAATTGGGAACGGCCATTGCAGACAGAAAGAAAACCGCTGATAGTCACAAAGTCATTGGCTATACATTCAGTGGTTGAGGTACGAAAAGGGATGTTCACATTCACTAAAACACAAAAGCAGGCTCGATCCTACATAGTTGCATGAAATTGATTTCTCAAAGAAAGGTAAAGGAAGACCAACATTCCAGGTATCAGAACAACCAGCGAAGTGCAGTTACGGATAAAAAGAAGAAGAATATGTTGGATATGTTATCTTTTACTCCTCCCTTTCAGCACCGTTTCTTCAGAGACCTTGCATTGTAAACACATCGAAAGCGGTTTGCTGAAGACGACGCCAAGCCTCGATACAGTGATGATGGTGGTGGTAAGTTGAAAATGGTTCTAGAACTATGGGGTTTAACATCTCAGGTCATCAGTCGCCTAAACTTAGAACTACTTAAACCAAACTAACCTAAGGACATCACAATCATCCATGCCCGAAGCAGGATTCGAACCTGCAGCCGTAGCAGCAGCGCGGTTCCAGACTGAAGCACGTAGAACCGTACGGCCACAGGGGCCGTTGGTGGTAAGTTCCTATGGGACCAAACTGCGGAGGTCATCGGTCCTTAGGCTTACACACTGAAACTAACGCTAAGGACAACACACACACCCATGCCCGAGGGAGGACTCGAACTTCCAATGGGGCGAGCAGCGCGAGCCGTGACAAGGCTCCCCAGACCACACGGCTACTATGATCAATTCTTTTGTGTGTGAATATGTAGGTAAATATAGTCAATACAAGAATGGACGTGGAAACAGTAGACACGGAACTGATATATTGTGTAATGCATTTTTGCAATTATTTTCAGAGGACTATTGAAGCATGTCCATATTTTCCGTTTCAGACAATGTTGCAGTCTCCAATGTTTCTCCTTTGTCCTCCATTTTGCATGGAACAAGTGACATACAATTGTCTGTTTTAAAAGAGAGTAAATTTATGTTTGTGAAGTTCATGCTGATTTTTGTAATTTCAGTATACCTTTATTTTTCGATAACACAGTAACCCATTCTCTGGAATTGCACCATTTGTATTCTAAATGCGTCAGATATGTAGATACGAAGACGAAAAATTGAGAACTTTGTTTTATTTAAAAAAAGCTTTAAGAATTTTCACAAAAAATTGGGAGACGTTACTTTTCACCATGTACTCGTACCTTAAGTGTGAAAGTGTTTATTTATTGAGGTAGGTTAGAGCATTCTTCTCCGATCATTTACCCGTAAACAAGCGTGTGTTGTGGCAGCTGTAGCTGGAGGCTCCGCGAACTTGCCTGACTGGCCGAAAGCGGCGACCAGGTGGTGCCGTCGGCTGAGCAAATGGTCGCGCTGTGGTGAAGGCCGGTGGCCCGAGCCGGGCCGGGCGTTCGCGGATGTCCAGCGGCGTGCACGCGCCTTCCGCTACGGCCAAGGGTCGACGGCCGCGCAAACCTGCCCGCCGTATAAGGAGGCGAAGCCGCGGGCCGGTCCTGGCCGGCGGTATTGTTCTTTCCTCGCCATTGAGCGGGCTGGCGCGCCGCCAATCCCACTCTGACCGCCACACACTGCGAGCGTACCACTTATTTACTTCCCCACTCTCAACGGCGCCTTCTAGTTTAGCAAGCTGTGTCTAACGTGTGGTGAGTGGTAGTTTGCCGGTGAGTGGTAGTTTGCCCTACAGGGAGATCTCGTCAAGATGTTACGAACTGTCACGAATTATGGAGAACGGTAAATGTATCAGTGTGGGACAGATAACCCTTCGCCGGAGACGACAAAGTCTAGAGACACAATCGAAAATCGTTCTCATACGTCTGGCAGTGGAATTCATGTGCCGGTGCTATTGCCAAGATTGTAGGTTAGGCAGTTCCGGCAAGCATCTGCTGCGGATCAACGGATGTGGTTCCAGCGTGGTGGACCATACCACCTCACTTTGGACTATCGGGTCGCGAACACCAAGATCACACATTCCCAAAAAAGTAGACAGGGCAGAGGAGGTCCTGTCTCGTTGTTAGTACGTTCACCTGTTCTCATACAATCTGACTCTCTTTTAGGGTCATGTGAAAGGACGCCTGTCGAGATTTAAGAGGATCTTCTGGCAATAGCTCTCGCTGCCTGCAATACTTTTCAAACGACCCCGAGACTATTACAGCGCGCATGACAGAACGTCTTGTGACGATGTCTGACCTGCATTGACGCTGGGGGACGCCATTTGGAACAACTAGTGTAAAGACAACAGCATGTGAAATTGGGCAGGTAAATGGAATTCATTAATACTGCATTGCTGATTAAGGATTTTCGGTCTGTCTAACGTCGAGTTACTGCGCCGTTAATAGTCCATAATTCGTAAGGGACCAAACTGCTGAGGTTATCGGCCCCTAGACTTACACACAGCCTCATCCGTGAGGGTTGACACATTGTTGAATGAAAACCTTTCACAGAAGTCTACTCATGCAGGAAATTCAGCTCCTGATAGCCCCTGCACACGCTGTACATGCTACGGATACAGCTAGTTCTTCGGCAACACTTCCCAGACAGTCATGTGGTGAAAAATCCTTGTTGCAGATAATTGTCTTAAGCTGGCATTAGTGTTGTCGCTAACTTCACAAAGTACTGACATCTTCAGTTGAGGTGTCCTCGTCCTTCTAGGCATCCTCCCTAGTATGAGTAGTAGGCTTAAACGTCCCATGTCCCTTAAGATGACAATCAATTGCTTCGAACGTCCTCGTAATGTGGCACTGTCGTTCTGAACACCTCTCCCGATACGAACGTTCAGCGACACGGCAGTTACCATCTGCTAATATGTGCAGCAAATGGTCATCTGCCAACTCTGCATTGGAGTACACTTCCATTACCCTATGCCGGCAATCAAGTCCGTAATGAGCACAAAACAGTTTATGCTACGTATTTGATGCTAGCAGAGTAATGAAGTGAATCATATGTCAACATTACCTCCGTTCTATTGGAACAACGATGCTGGTACGTTCTGTTTCAGTGTGTTTCTCGTGATTAATGCGAGTACGAAGAGAAGTAGAAAATGAACTCTAACGTGGAAATAAAGCGTCTCCGCAACCATGTCAGTATAATATTCTATTTCTCTATGTGTGAAGAATGTTTCACGAAACTTTGGCCATATCTTTCTGATAAACCCTGTAAAATTGTAACTCCGCAAAGCGACATGAAATGGAATGAGAATATCAGGTTGATTGTAGGGAAGGCGAACGTTCGTCTTTAGTTTATGGGCAGAATGCTAGGAAAATGTAGCTGATCTCTAAATGAGGCCACCTCATGAAAAACTGTGCGTCCCATTCTTGAGTAATGCTTGGGTGTTTGAGGTCCCCATTAGATCGGATTAGAGGAAAATATCGACTTATTTCAGAGGCGTAATGCTAGATTTCTTATAAGAACTTTCAACTAACACACGAATATTATGGAAATTCTCCGAGAACTCAAATGGAAATCTCTGGAGACTAGACGACGTTCTTTTTCCGAAACACTAACACCATTGAGAAATATTAGAGAAACAGTATTTGGGGCAGACTGGAACGACTCTACTGCCACCAACGTACATCTTGTTGAAGAACAGCGGAGACGAGGTGAGAGAAATAAAGGGCAGGAAAGGGAATGAGCAGTACTGGTGTAAGGTACTCACCGCCGAGCACCGTATGGTGGCTTTCGTAGTACGTACAGGGTAATAATTGTTGAACTAAGTTAAAAGAAATGTATATTAGCTACAAACTACGGCATGCACACTCTTTATTCAGCATATAAACGTCACTACAGATATTCGGATTTAGGTTATGACACGTTAGATATGCTTGTCATCATTGGCGATGATATGGCGCAGACGAATAGCGAAATATTGCAGGACACGCTTAAGTGTCGGAACATCGATGCTGTCGATAATCTCATGAATGGCTAATTTCAGCTCAGCAATGGTTTTGGGGTTATTGCAGTACACCTTGTCTTTCATATGTCCTTACAAAAGGAGTCACATTTGTTCAGATCCTGAGAATGTGACGGCCAATCGAGGCCCATGCCAGTCGCCTCTGCGTACCCCAGAGCCAGAATGCGGTACCCAAAGTGGTTCTCCAGGACATCAAACACACCCCTGCTTTGATGGCGTCGAGCTCTGTCTTGCATGAACCACATCTTGTCGAAATCAGGGTCACTTTGGACAACAAGGATGAAATCATCTTCCTAAATCTTCGCGTACCATTCGGTAGTCACCGTTCCATTAAGGAATATCGCACTGATTATTCTGTTGAAGGGGAAGAGACTTCTCGATGGCGAGATGCGGATTATCAGTCCCCCAAACGTGCCTATTTTGCTTATTGACGAACCCTTTCAAATGAAAGTGGGCTTCTTCGCTAAATCAAACCATACATGCGCCTACTAATTCTCATCATGCCCCGCGGCCAAACGTGCTGTAAGAACGTCCTAAAGCAAACCGTTCAGAAGTCATGAGATTTTATTTCATATAGTTCAATAATTGTCACCCTGTTTGTAGGTGTGCTTTACATGACCGGCCACGGCCTGTCAAACTTCACGCGGGCCGAGCGCGTGGGCCACAGGCAGACCAAGGCTACGCCTGTGCCGCCCTTGCTCCTTCCTTCCCGGAAGTACTCGGTGCAGCACGACATTTCGTTTAGTATTGTGCTGTGACATATCTCGGTCGGCACGGCTCTTTCCAGTTAGGAAAAATCGTGGTGTCAGAGCAGTTTACGCTTCGCTGTTTGTTCGTAGTATGAAGGACGTTCACAGGTCCAGTGGATGTTTGCTCAGATAGAGGTGAAACGTCCCCTTTGAAAAAATTTATACAAACTGTGCTTAAACTGACATACAATATTTTTAGCGCAACGCAATCTGACTTTCAATGATCCCTACAGAAGAATGGGCCCTGACTAACATTAAACTATACCTTTCACAAATCACTTACCTCACAAAAATCTTCGCTACTCAAGCTAATGCAATACAGCGAGCGCCACTACTGCCAGCTAAATAAAAGATTCAAAGTACTGAAGGCACTAACTACTGATAGGCATAGTTAGCAAATGAAAGATTTTGGTAGAGAACAACCAATGTATTTACCTTAATAGTCATAATATATATAGCAGTTCATGATAAATTTCAAAACTCCGCCATCTCTCTCCCCACATCCACCACTGCTGGCGGCTCACCTCCAACTGCGCAACGCTACGCGCTGTTCACATCCAGCTGCCGCTGCCCAACACTACAATGGCAGACAACAATGCAAACTAGACACAGTCTGCACACAGCACAGCCAGTGATTCTCACACAGAGCGCTACGTGGCGTTACCAATAAGAAAACCTAAACAGCCCACTTACAGAGGCAGTCTAGCAATTTATCTTCACAAGCCTTTAAAAATGTATGAGAATTCTCAGCAACGCCGCGTAAGCGACAGATACTGCGAATTTGCTTGAAAACGATATTATGATACCACGAAGAAAGAATTTAAGGATTTAGTTAACAATGTACATCTACATGCACATGGCTACTCTGCAAATCACATTTACGTGTCAGGCGGAGGATTTATCGAACCATCTTCACAATAATCCTCTGTTATTCAACTCTCGAACAGCGCGGGGAAAAACGAACACTTAAATCTTTCCGTGCGAGCTCTAATTTCCCTTATTTTATTATTATGATCGTTTCTACCTATATAGCCCGGCAGCAACAATATATTTTTGCATTCGCTGGAGAATGCTGGTGATGAAATTTCGTGAGACGATCCCGCCACAACGAGAAACGCCTTTGTTTTAATAATGTGCTCTCTAAATCCTGTATCATGTCCGTGACACTCTCCCCCCTATTTCTGATAATAAAAAAAACTGCTGCCCTTCTCTGAACTTTCTCGATGTGCTCCGTTAATCCTAGCTGGTAAGGATCGTACTCCTCGCAGCAGTACTCTAAAAGAGGAAGAACAAGCATAGTATAAGCAGTCTCTTTAGTGGATCTTTTGCAACTTCTAAATCCCTCAACATTTTCTATGTGTTCTATCCAACTTAAGTTGTTCGTAATTGCAAATCCTAGGTGTTTAGTTCGATTTACTACCTTTAGATTTGACAGATTTTTCGTGTAATCTATGTTTAACGGATTCCTTTTAGCACTCATATGGACGACCTCACACTTTTAATTATTTAGGGTCAATTGCCAATTTTCGCACGATACAGATATTTTATCTAAATCGTTTTGCAATTCTTCTGATTACTTTACTGGACGATAAATGTCAGCAACATCTGCAAACAACCTAAGACATCTGCTCGGATGGTCTTCTAAATCGTTTAATACACTCCTGGAAATTGAAATAAGAACACCGTGAATTCATTGTCCCAGGAAGGGGAAACTTTATTGACACATTCCTGGGGTCAGATATATCACATGATCACACTGACAGAACCACAGGCACATAGACACAGGCAACAGAGCACGCACAATGTCGGCACTAGTACAGTGTATATCCACCTTTCGCAGCAATGCAGCCTGCTATTCTCCCATGGAGACGATCGTAGAGATGCTGGATGTAGTCCTGTGGAACGGCTTGCCATGCCATTTCCACCTGGCGCCTCAGTTGGACCAGCGTTCGTGCTGGACGTGCAGACCGCGTGAGACGACGCTTCATCCAGTCCCAAACATGCTCAGTGGGGGACAGATCCGGAGATCTTGCTGGCCAGGGTAGTTGACTTACACCTTCTAGAGCACGTTGGGTGGCACGGGATACATGCGGACGTGCATTGTCCTGTTGGAACAGCAAGTTCCCTTGCCGGTCTAGGAATGGTAGAACGATGGGTTCGATGACGGTTTGGATGTACCGTGCACTATTCAGTGTCCCCTCGACGATCACCAGTGGTGTACGGCCAGTGTAGGAGATCGCTCCCCACACCATGATGCCGGGTGTTGGCCCTGTGTGCCTCGGTCGTATGCGGTCCTGATTGAAGCGCTCACCTGCATGGCGCCAAACACGCATACGACCATCATTGGCACCAAGGCAGAAGCGACTCTCATCGCTGAAGACGACACGTCTCCATTCGTCCCTCCACTCACGCCTGTCGCGACACCACTGGAGGCGGGCTGCACGATGTTGGGGCGTGAGCGGAAGACGGCCTAACGGTGTGCGGGACCGTAGCCCAGCTTCATGGAGACGGTTGCGAATGGTCCTCGCCGATACCCCAGGAGCAACAGTGTCCCTAATTTGCTGGGAAGTGGCGGTGCGGTCCCCTACGGCACTGCGTAGGATCCTACGGTCTTGGCGTGCATCCGTGCGTCGCTGCGGTCCGGTCCCAGGTCGACGGGCACGTGCACCTTCCGCCGACCACTGGCGACAACATCGATGTACTGTGGAGACCTCACGCCCCACGTGTTGAGCAATTCGGCGGTACGTCCACCCGGCCTCCCGCATGCCCACTATACGCCCTCGCTCAAAGTCCGTCAACTGCACATACGGTTCACGTCCACGCAGTCGCGGCATGCTACCAGTGTTAAAGACTGCGATGGAGCTCCGTATGCCACGGCAAACTGGCTGACACTGACGGCGGCGGTGCACAAATGCTGCTCAGCTAGCGCCATTCGACGGCCAACACCGCGGTTCCTGGTGTGTCCGTAGTGCCGTGCGTGTGATCATTGCTTGTACAGCCCTCTCGCAGTGTCCGGAGCAAGTATGATGGGTCTGACACACCGGTGTCAATGTGTTCTTTTTTCCATTTCCAGGAGTGTAGATAAGGAGCAACAGAGGTCCTATAACAATGCCTTCGGGAACGCCAGATATTACTTCTGATTTACCCGATGATCTTCCGTTAATTATCACTAACTGTGACCTCTTTGATAGGAAATGCCAATGCAGTCGCACAACTGAGACGATATTCCATGAGCACGCAACTAGATTACAAGCTTCGTGTGAGGTACAGTGTCTAAAGCCTTCTGGAAATCTAGAAATACGGAATCAATTTGAAATCCTTTGTCGATAGCACTGTACACTTCATGTGAGTAAAGAGCTAATTGTGTTTCAGTAGATCGATGTTTTCTAAGTCCGTGTTGACTGTGCGTCAATAGACCGTACTCTTCGAGGTTCGAACTCAACGTATGTACCATACCCCGCTACAAGGCGACGCTAATAAAATGGGCTTGTAATTTAGTGGATTACTCCTACTGTCTTTCTTGAATTTTAGTATGATCTGTGCAGTCTTTGGTTACGGATCTTTCATCGAGCGAGCGGTTGTATATGATTGTTAAGTATGGAGCTATTGCATCATCATACCCTGAAAGGAACCTAGTTGTTATACAGTCTGGACCGAAAGAGTGCTTTTATTAAGTGATTTAAGTTGCTTCAGCTACATCTGCATATGCTTCTGCATATGCAGATCTAACTGAGTGATCTTCAAGGTAGTTAACGTTTTAATGACAAATCCTTTTACGTCAAGACCGTCCACGACGTCTGCATTGCTTTCCTCTTGTAGGGTTTCCACGTCCTCATAATGAGGGTGCGAAAATTCCGTATTATTTCGATCGACAAATTTGAATGAAATAACTTTTTTCGATTATGAAACTAAATAAGTCAAAATTGCGTGGCAGCTTGAGTATGAAAAACCTGTGAAATTATATTCGTCTGTCCATATGCCAACAGTTGGTGCTAGATAATAATCATGTCGTTAGCACGTCAAAAATAAAGAAGTAATACTGAAAATTTGTTTTGTTTGTGGTCTGTGTTGTTGAGAAACGTGAAATATAAAACCGAGTCGTATGCGTTCGCAGTTTCCCCCCTCCTCCCGCTCAGACAGCTTTGCGTAGCAGTGGAAGAAATGTGCAGCAAAACTGAGCATTATGGCACTCGTGTGAGAGCAGGGTCGGTGAGCCGAAATCTTGGCCACCCCTGTGCTATTGTACACCGATCAGCCAGAACATTATGATCACCGACCTACTATCGATATAAACCCGTCCAAGCGACAGCAGCGGCTCCTGACGAGGTATGACTGCTAGTCAGGCACACGCAAGGTGCATATAGTATCGTTGAGCATGCTGTCCATGTGTAGAATGAGGACGGCGGCCAATCTATCTGAGTTTGACCGAGGGCAGAATGTGAAGGCCCGGAGCCTCAGCACGAGCGTTTCGGATACTGCACGACTAATCGGGTGTTTGAGGAGTGTTGTGGTGAGGGCCGAGGCGAAACCAGGATGAAACCACGTCCACAAGTCCTGGAGTTGGGTGGCACGCCCCTCATTGTAGATGTCGGACGTCGTTGGCTTGGCAGACCGGTAAAACAGGACAGGCGGCAAACTGTAGCGGAACTAACATCAGAATTCAGTGCTAGGTGGAGTAAAAGTGGGTCTGAACAAATAGTGCACCGAACATTCTTCGCCGGTTGCTGTGGCCGAGCGGTTCTAGGCGTCTCAGTCCGGAGCTGCGCGACTGCTACAGCCGCAGGTTCGAATCCTGCCTCGGGCGTGGATGTGTGTGATGTCTTTAGGTTAGTTAGGTTTAAGTAGTTCTAAGTTCTAGCGGACTAATGACAGATGTTAAGTCCCATAGTGCTCTGAGCTATTTGAACACTCTTCACGATCGACCTCCGCAGCCGACGACCCATGCACTGTCAATGGTAACACCAGGACATCGGCATCTATGACTGCGGTGGGCACGAGACCATCGACTCTGAAAACTGGCACAGTGACAGAGCTTTCCATGGTATGATCGATCCCAAGACCTTCTTCATCAAACGATGGGAGGTCTTGCACGGGGAATAGCTCATGGACACCTGTACTGTGGGATGGCGGCGGCGGCTCCATTATTCTCTGCGGAACATTCACGTGGGCACCCATGGATCCTGTGGAGGTCGTGCAAGGCGCCATGACGGCCAAGGAGTATCACACAGTAGTTATAGACCACGTACACCCCTGCATGATGATCACGTTTCCCGACGGCAGTGGTATTTTTCAACAAGATAATGCACCATGCCACAAAGCCAGGAGTGTGATGGAGTGGTTCGAGGAACACAGTGGTGAGTGATGTGCTGGGTCCCCAACTCGTCAGATCTGGGATGTGACTGAACAAGGCGTCAGAACTCATCACAACCTCACCCTTCTCCTCGGAATGTACCGAAATTAGGTGGCTTGTGTATGCAGATGTGGTGCCAGCTCTCTCCAGAGACCTACCAAGCTCTCACTCCTTCCAGGTCACCAATCGTTGCCACTGTTATCCGTGTCAAAAGTGGTCAAATCGTCTTTAGGTAGGTGTCAATTTTCTGGGTGATCAGCGTATACCCAAGAATAGAGAGCAGAGCCTTACAATGGAATATCGGCAATACGCTTTTTAGTATCTGCAGAAGGTGTACAATGCCGTTACTCAGCACGTTCGGGAAGGGTACTTCACGGGTCGACGGTTACTCGGTAACAACCGGTGAACAGAACCCCATGAGTGGAACGAACTCTGTGCGAATTGAACTACAGGAATCAGGCCGTCCGAATCCATGTAGATACCCGCACGCCAGTATACTCAGCACGCGGCTAACTACTTTGCACACGAGTACTAGGCTAACTACTTAGCTCCCGACAGAACTTGTAACAAAGCGTTACTCCACTAGTTCCGCGGCGGTTTAATTCCGCAAGAGCACTAGCCTGCTCCGCTAACTGCCGCTCTCAAGTCAACACTTCCGTCAGTGTCTGCCCACATGACGTGACGTGTGCTCCCTGCACGACATGTTTCCGAACTACTCCGCTGCTATACCCATGCCAGCTCGTCTGTCTCCGTCATGATGTCCACTGGTGAGGATACTTACCCTTAGTCTATATGATTTAGAACTACACTGTTTACTAAAGGTCGCCACTCTGTAAGGGCATCAGCTGTTTTGAATTGATATATTGTAAACGTATTTTTTGTGCAGTTATAAAGTAAAGGTAGTGGCCTGGAATACGATAAGCAATGCACAAACAGTTGTGATTGGACTGTTAGATTTAAGGGTTAAGTCTCTCCATCTTGGGAGCATGGAATCCATAAAATTCACCTATAAGGAGATGGACGGAAAAAGTTTAAGTAAATGATAAAACCAGCTATAATGTAAACTATTCTGAAGCTCAGGAAACAGACACCCAGAACAATAGGAGCCTCCCGGTGCATGTTAAGTGACGAAAGGCACACGTTCTGCATCTCACCTGCAAGCTATCAAACGTTATAAAACCAGAGTGCGACCTTCAGGTCAGAAAAATGATAAGAGTAGATAAGATAACACACACTTATGAGCCAAAACATTACGACCACTGCCCACCACGAGACTAAATGCAATTGAAGGCACATGACATGTAATGAAAGTGTGTAAATGGAGCAGAGACCAATAAGGCAACAGCAAACACATTCTAGGGAGGATATGGGCAGCAAATGGGGAATTCGACTGACATTAGCGACTTTGACGAAGGGTAGATTATTATGGCTCGGCACCTGGGTATCTTGGCAATAGCGAAACGTGCCACTATAGTGAGCATCTACAGAATGTAGTTGAAGGACTGCGAAATCACGAGCAGGAGGCAAGCTGTTGGGCGTATACACCTCATTACAGAGCCTGGATGCCAGAGGGCCTACCCACTCTGTAAAGTAGGTTTATGTCGCGTTCTGTGGCATACCCGAAGACAGATTACAAAAGCGGCGAAGACCAAAGTGTTTCATAGCACACCGTTCAGCGCACGTTGTTAAACACGAAACTCCACAGCAGCCCCCTCCCCGACCCCAAATTGTTTCAAATCATATCAATAATTACGATTTTAGTAGCCACAGGGTAATCTAGATTGGATTATTGACCATGCGAAAATGTCGCCTGTTCGGAAGAATCATCTTTCTTGTTCCACTAGGTCGACGGTCAGGTCCATGTAAGCCACCATCCAGGCGAATGGCCAAACGTGCACTGCACCGCGGCCGCAGTCCGAAGGGAGTAATAATATTATACTTTTGGGGCTATTCACCTGGGCTTCCACGAGACCTACACTAGTAATCTATCTACAGCTACATCAACATTTATACTCCGCAAGCCACCCAACGGTGTGTGGCGGAGTGCACTTTACGTGCCGCTGTCATTACCTCTCTTTCCTGTTCCAGTCGCGTATGGTTCGCGGGAAGAACGACTGCCGGAAAGCCTCCGTGCGCGCTCGAATATCTCTAATTTTACATTCGTGACCTCCTCGGGAGGTGTAAGTAGGGGGAAGCAATATATTCGATACCTCATACAGAAATGCACCCTCTCGAAACCTGGACAGCAAGCTACACCGCGATGCAGAGCGTCTCTCTTGCAGTGTCTGCCACTTCAGTTTGCTAAACATCTCCGTAACGCTATCACGCTTACCAAATAACCCTGTGACGAAACGCGCCGCTCTTCTCTGTCAACCCGACCTGGTACGGATCCCACACTGATGAGCAATACTCAAGTATAGGTCGAACGAGTGTTTTGTAAGCCACCTCATTTGTTGATAGATTACATTTTCTAAGGACTCTCCCAATGAATCTCAACCTGGCACCCGCCTTACCAACAATTAATTTTATATGATCATTCCACTTCAGATCGTTCCGTACGCATACTCACAGATATTTCACAGAAGAAACTGCTACCAGTGTTTGTTCCGCTATCATATAATTACACAATAAAGGATCCTTCTTTCTATGTATTCGCAATAAATTACATTTGTCTATGTTAAGGATCAATTGCCACTCCCTGCACCAAGTGCCTATCCGCTATAGATCTTCCTGCATTTCGGTGCAATTTTCTAATGCTGCAACTTCTCTGTATACTACAGCATCATCCGCGAAAAGCCGCATGGAACTTCCGGCACTATCTACTAGGTCATTTATATATTTATTGTGAAAAGCTATGGTTCCATAATACTCCCCTGTGGCACGCCAGAGGTTACTTTAATGTCTGTAGACGTCTCTCCATTGAAAACAATGGTGGCACCTTGACAGTAGTCGACTATGTGGATCTTATTTGGGTTCTCCTGCATGAATAAATACTTACTGCCTTCCCAAAAGGCGTTGCTACATTCCAGCAGGATGTCTGTCCATGCCACAAGGCCAGAAACGTGCCACAATGCTTTGACGGTGATGATAGTGAACTCACGACGTCTTGGCTCTCAAACTTGCCATATAATATCACGATGGAGAACATCTCAATCAACTTGTCCATAACCTTGCATTTATTATTTACCTGCTAGTTCACTCACTGCTCTAGACCAATTACGTGAGAGACTGAGGGTTATTCCATTTTTAAAAAATTGCCAACTGTATTACTATAATTAATCGTTGCATAGCATTGGGCACTATTTCTGTACGTACATCACAGGCATCAAAACTTTACAGCAAACACGTCCCTAGAACTCTTTGTGTCCATCACCTTGGCTGTACAACTGGCAGTTTGGTAGGTCACCAAATATGAAAACTTGTGAAATTGATTGCAAAATGGGCAATTGGGTAGTATGCCAAATTCAGATTTTAGTAAACCGACTATGTAATTGGTAAAGTATCAAGCAAATTTGTGGAAACTGGCAGACTGGCTGCATAATTTGGAAATTGGTAGGACACAAAGCCTAGAAATTCGTGAAGCTGGCTGTAATATTGCCAGTTCGGTAGGATACTAATTCGGAAATTGGTGAAATTGGTTGTAACATTGGCAATGTGCTAATATGTCTAATTGGAAACTGGTAGGATAAACCAGAATGCAGATGTACTAGCAAAAGAAAAATTGTCAAACGTATAAATAAATCCTTTCTTGCAGATTCACATTTACATTACAAAATATAAGAGTGCTTTTCATACATAATTTCTGATCTCCGGCGTCCAGATGTGCTTTAGTGAGATGCACAGTTTAAAAAATGATGGTGAATAGTAAGATACTTTGATATTTCGGTGTATGTGAATTCTAGAAAAACGTTAGTCCTCCAGCGATTTGTGTGTGACTGAACCTAAATGTGATAGCCAATATTACAACAATTAATGGATATCGCAACTAACGCCAAAGTACTGGACACTTTCTGTAAGCTCTCCACAATTATCGACACTATTTAACGCACTTATGTTGAATATTCTGGTGTTGTGAATATGCGTTAACGGTCGCATGTTTTAGAGGATTAATGCGACTCACATGTGGATTAGACAGCTCGTTATTTTGCTGTCCCTACACACAAGCATTTCTACCAAGTTTGTGATTGCTACAAGTATTGACTAGGAACTTTTGCAAGCTCCAGGTTGTCAGGCAGAGGAATCGGTCTACTGCCGTGTGTAAACCAGCGCCTATACCACTATTCAAGTTTTATATTCGAGGAGCAGGAGAAACATTGCCTTTACCGCACTACCGTCAAATAAGAATGTTACTGAATTATTAATGAGTACTACAACATATGTTATTCCGAGGGTCTTAGGAAAACGGACCAGTGTATCGTATGTAAATTATTATCTACCTGTCTATAAATTTAATTATTTAACGAGGAATTCGAGACACAGTTTTACGGGTGCTGGTATCACATCTTACAGCATATGCCTAATCGATTTGGTGTTTTCAGTTTCGGTTTACAACTGCAGTATTTACCCTATACATAACAAGAAGATGTTAACTGGGTAATGGCTTATTTCTTTCGATATTACACTACTGCGCCGGAGGTGCACCGAAAATGCCATTAGCACGTCCTCATGTCGCCCTAGCCAAGTGCGACCAGCCACAAGATGCGGTTCGATAAATTAAAATGGACACTGTTACCACTGACCAAAGCACTGCAAGGCTAAGCTTTCTCGTATACGTAACAAATTAAGAGTGCTTAGGGTCTTATTACCCCAGTAGACAAACTGCAGAACACAGCGAAACACCAAACACGGTTGTTCCGTAAGTGATTCGTTAACTGTTACTGCATGGAAGTGATTGACACTGAGTACAGTGGAGCACTTTCTAAACACTGTTTGTTGATCTTTGCACAGAGCGAGACACGCGATTCATTTCGTTCCCACTGCGATGTGCAAGTTCGAAATTTACCTCTAAGGTGCGTACAGTCTTCTTCTGTGAAAAGCATGGCACCCTGCGACGTCACCTTCGGCCTCGACGATGCTTCGAACAACAAGGTGTCGACTTATGCGAAAAGAAGACCACAGTTCAGAACTTCATGTGAGATGCAAGTTGGGTTAACGATGTTACATTGGCATCAAATGTGACTAAATTTCTGCCCAACCCACCTGGACGTGTCACACGATGGGAAGGTTGTCACAGCCACTCTTACTCACATTTTGAGACCTCTGATATAGACCGCTCATACTCTAAACCAAACGGTCTCAGGGACTGGCCCCTATGCAAGAGGCGTTCATTCGCACACATTTTGCTGTAGAAACTCATAGTTCTCAGTGCGATGAGCATCAGGTAAACGTTTTTGACAACCTTTGAAACTGCTGATACGCCTCGAACTTTTCAACCCTTCTCTAACGACTTTTGGCACTGTATTCCCATTAAATAGCACCCCTTTGTAGTTCAGAGCTACCGCAATTTTTGCTCTCGTGTATAGGTTGGAACAACTATGCGCTGTTGGAAACCATTCGACGAAATTTGAATGTGATACGAATCAGCAAAATGTGCTTATACTTTTCCAGCCCTTTTCTTTTGCGTCCTCCTGTGACATGATCACGGAGTGATGTGGCAATGACATGAATGAATAAAATGGCAAAGGTTCCCTCTAAGACCTCCTAGTTCTACAAAATCCTCCATGGCACCCACCAACCTTTACTGAGAATTTTAATAATTAAGGTGTACAGACACGCCCTGTGAAGTAGATCGAGAATCCTCCACGTAGGTTCAAATGGTTCAAATGGCTCTGAGCACTATGGGACTCAACTGCTGAGGTCATTAGTCCCCTAGAACTTAGAACTAGTTAAACCTAACTAACCTAAGGACATCACACACATCCATGCCCGAGGCAGGATTCGAACCTGCGACCGTAGCGGTCTCGCGGTTCCAGACTGCAGCGCCAGAACCGCGCGGCCACTTCGGCCGGCCCTCCACGTAGGCAAACTCTAGACACCCTCGCTGTTCCAGTTGCCTCCCTGCAAGCGCCTCTGACTACTTTAAAGCTGTTTCTGTAAACGTTCATTTTTAAAGATCTCAGTAAAGGTAGGCTGGTGCCACCGAGGGTTTAGCCGGGCTGGTCAGCTTGGAGATGCCCTTTGCCGTTTTATTTACGCATATGTCATTGGACAAGCCACAGGAGAACGCAAAACAAGAAGGCAGGAAAGGCATAGGAGATTTTTGCTGCTTCGTATAACGTTCAGTCTTCGACGAACGGTTTCTAGCACGGCCTAATGTTGCCAGATTGTACACCAGAGCAAAAATCACGGACGGGCTGCACTGCAAAGGAGTGAGATAGCATTTAATGTGGATAAAACCCCACAATGTTCTTACAAAAGGGTTGAAACGTCCGACGGTGTGATCAGTCTCAAAGGTTGTGATGAACGTCTTCCTGCCGCTCATGGCACTGAAATGTCCTTATCGACTGCGAAATGTGCGGCAACCAGCACCATAGGGAAAGGACTGATTTCACTGATGGCCTATACAGGGTGTTACAAAAAGGTACGGCCAAACTTTCAGGAAACATTCCTCACACACAAAGAAAGAAAATATGTTATGTGGACGTGTGTCCAGAAACGCTTACTTTCCATGTTAGAGCTCATTTTATTACTTCTCTTCAAATCACATTAACAGCAACAGAACGTATCAGCGTGACTTCAAACACTTTGTTACAGGAAATGTTCAAAATGTCCTCCGTTAGCGAGGATACATGCATCCACCCTCCGTCGCATGGAATCCCTGATGCGCTGATGCAGCCCTGGCGAATGGCGTATTGTATCACAGCCGTCCACAATACGAGCACGAAGAGTCTCTACATTTGGTACCGGGGTTGCGTAGACAAGAGCTTTCAAATGCCCCCATAAATGAAACTCAAGAGGGTTGAGGTCATGGAATTGGTCCGCCTCTACCAATCCATCGGTCACAGAATCTGTTGTTGAGAATCGTACGAACACTTCGACTGAAATGTGCAGGAGCACCATCGTGCATGAACCAAATGTTTTGTCGTACTTGTAAAGGCACGTGTTCTAGCAGCACAGGTAGAGTATCCCGTATGAAATCATGGCGGTGAATCGAGGAAGTACAGTACATACTGACGAAACTAAAATTAGCTCTAACATGGAAATTAAGCGTTTCCGGACACATGTCCACATAACATCTATTCTTTATTTGTGTGTGAGGAATGTTTCCTGAAAGTTTGGCCGTACCTTTTTGTAACACCCTTTATACCACCCCCTTGAGACCATTTCGTGTCCATTCTTAATAGAGACGTACCTACAATGTTTTTGTCGGCAGCTGATAAGAAAACAGCGTAATCTTAACCCTGGGTGTAGCGGATCTCACTGCCATAACAGTGATGCTAAAGCAAGGGGTGAGACGGGAGTAAGAGAGGCTGTGTCGATCTTCCCATCGTGGGAAACATTCATGGTGGCGTTCAGCAGAATTGTAGTGAAATTTAGTACCAGTGTGACATCATTAACCTACCTACGACGCCATGTGAACTTATTTACTGTGGCCCTTTTCTTTTGCATTTCTCGACACATTCTTGTTTGAAGCGTCGTCAAGCTCAAGAGTGACGTAGCAGGGTGCTATACTTTTGCGGAACTACAAAGGAAGTTTGTAAGCACTTTTGAGCTAAATTTCAAACTTACGCGTTGAAATGGGACGCAACTACTGATTTTCGAAAAAGTGATCCTTTAATTCTGTTGCGCAATGTATTTTCGTGTAAACTGGTAGGCAAACATCAGTTCGCTAAGCTACTAGTTCTATGCACAGGTGTACATCAAGAGAGAAAAACTCGCTGATATGTGCCATGTCTTTTAATCTTGAGTTCTTTTATCACTTGTTTAGTGTGATTGGTAACATAAGCTTTGTTTGGATTCCGAATGCCGAGGTGTTTTCTCCAAATACATAATAGCTGCAAGCAATTTGTGTTTGGAATCTTAAAATATATGGATGGACTCTAAAGTGGAATGATTCCATAAAACGAAAAGCGGCCTTGGGAGGGGGGTTGTTTATCCGCTTCGCTACACAAAGGCACAAAGTAGTGTAATTAGATTGCAAGTGCAACCACATGTACAAGACATGGCCGACTGAACAGGTGACCAGAAGTATTAACGTGTTGGTCTACCGCTGGTGGTGTTTGCTACCAGTTCGAATAATCGTCATCAGTCATAAACCGTTAGCCATTCTGATGATACTGCAATATTAAAACGCCTTCGTTTGTTTGTCCCACAGATATATAAATTCTATGACAGACTGTTGTGGGATCTAAAGCACACTTTCTGGAAATGAAATAAGAGTTGATTTGTGTGGAAGTACATACGTTTCAGGTAATCAGGACCGATAATTGGTCACTGAACTATGTTCTATTTGTCTTTAGTTTCAGATATTTGAACACGGCAATCAGTTACACAAACTAATTAAACATTGATACATTGTAGACAATCACTTGATGGCTTTCTGCATTGTTCTGTTGGATGACTGTCTGTTCGTTGCAAACAAATTATATTTTGGATTCAGCATGGGATGTATATGCTGCACAAGACTCAGTTTTTGACGAAACATTTGTTAATGACTAGAGGTTCATGGTGTGGGTCCCTGTAGTCATGTCCTAGTTCATGAACCATGGGCAACGTATGAGTGGCCAAGTAAGTGGTCCCGACAGTCGGGATACCAGTTACTTTGGAATAAGGCTGGGCATCTCGGACATATTCTGAGTCGTGGGCACCTTTGTGCCCATACGGCAAAGACTACCAAATCCACCGGTTAGTGCCTCAACCGTTAGGGGTAAACCCAATGGGACTCGGGGCAAGTAAGGCTAGCAACCTGCTTCCCTGGTACTTTAAATATGATGCTGGCAACAATCAGAGCAAAATGCCTCGGGCCTTTGGAGGTGACGGAGTCCCACCTCTAACTGACAAACCAGGGACTACTAAGATACGACTTGGCAAACAAATGGTAATGAGATGGGGAGCTATTAATATCAATGGGGGCTACTCTGGGAAGAAGGTAGAGCTGGCAGAGGCTGCAAGTAAGATGGGGCTGGACGTTTTAGCTGTTAGTGACATTCGGGTAAGGGGTGAGAAAGAAGAGGAAGTGGGAGAATACAAGGTCTACCCGTCAGGAGTCAAAGCAGCAATAGCACAATGGAGTGTAGGGCTTTACATCAGGAAAGAAATGGAACTCAGCGTAGTTGCAATAAGGTATGTAAACGAACGACTGATGTGGATAGATTTGACAGTGTCTAGCAAGAAAATTAGGATTGTGTCAGTATATTCGCATTGTGAAGGGACAGATCAAGATAAGATGGATAGTTTTTATGACGCACTCAGTGATGTAGATGTTAGAGTAAAGGACAAGGACAGTGTTCTGCTCATGGGTGATTTTAATGCCAGGATTGGAAATCGAACAGAAGGGTATGAAAAGGTTATGGGTAAATTTGGAGACGATATGGAGGCCAACATGAACGGGAAACGACTCTTAGATTTCTGTGCCAGTATGGGCTTAGTAATCACAAATTCCTTTACTAAACATAAGAACATTCACCGGTAAACTTGGGAAGGCAGGGGAACCAGATCTGTCATTGCCTATATAATAACAGATCAGGAATTCAGGAAGGCTGTGAGGGACACACGTGTATTCAGGGGATTCTTTGATGACACTGATCATTATTTAATCTGCAGTAAAATTGGGATTGTGAGACCGAAAGTGCAGGAGGTCAGGTCCATATGTAGGAGGGTAAGAGTGGAGAAACTTCAGGATAAGAAAAGCAGGCACAAGTACATAACAGCGATCTCAGAAAGGTACCAGTTAGTTAAATGTAGTCAACTACAGTCATTTGAAAAGGAATGGACAAGGTACAGGGACACAGTACTAGAAGTGGCTACCGAATGTCTTGGAACAGTAGTGTGTAAAAGTAGGATGAAGCAAACAGCTTGGTGGAATGAAACAGTCAAGGCAGCCTGTAAAAGGAAAAAGAAGGCGTATCAAAAATGGCTACATGCTAGAACTCAGGTAGACAGAGAAAGTTATGTTGAAGAAAGAAACAAAGCCAAACAGATAATTGCAGTATCCGAGAAGAAATCTTGGGAAGACTTTGGAAACAGGTTGGATACTATGGGTCAAGCTGCTGGAAAACCATTCTGGAGTGTAATTAGCAGTCTTCGAAAGGGAGGTAAGAAGGAAATGACAAGTATTTTGGACATTTCAGGAAAACTGCTGGTGAATCCTGTGGATGCCTTGGGCAGATGGAGGGAATATTTAGAAGAGTTGCTCAATGTAGGTGAAAATACGATCAGTAATGTTTCAGATTTAGAAGTAGACTGGGATAGGAATGATGATGGAAATAGGATCACATTTGAGGAAGTGGAGAAAATGGTCAATAGACTGCAGTGCAATAAAGCAGCTGGGGTGGATGAAATTAAGTCGGAACTCATCAAATACAGTGGAATGTCAGGTCTCAAATGGCTACACAAGATTACTGAAATGGCCTGGGAGTCGGGACAGGTTCCATCAGACTGGATAAACGCAGTAATCACACCAATCTTTAAACATGGAAACAGAAAAGATTGTAACAACTACAGTGGTATCTCTTTAATCAGCGTTGTGGGTAAAATCTTCTCAGGTATTGTTGAAAGGAAAGTGCGAATATTAGTTGAGGACCAACTGGATGAAAATCAGTGTGGGTTTAGGCCTCTTAGAGGTTGTCAGGACCAGATCTTTAGCTTACGGCAAATAATGGAGAAGTGTTATGAGTGGAACAGGGAATTGTATCTATGCTTTATAGATCTAGAAAAGGGATATGACCGGGTTCCTAGGAGGAAGTTATTGTCTGTTCTACGAGATTATGGAATAGGAGGCAAACTTTTGCAAGCAATTAAAGGTCTTTACATGGATAGTCAAGCAGCAGTTAGAGTTGACGGTAAATTGAGTTCATGGTTCAGAGTAGTTTCAGGGGTAAGACAAGGCTGCAACCTGTCTCCACTGTTGTTCATATTATTTATGGATCATATGTTGAAAACAATAAACTGGCTGGGTGCGATTAAGATATATGAACACAAAATAAGCAGTCTCGCATATGCAGATGACTTAGTCGTGATGGCAGATTCGATTGAACGTTTGCAAAGTAATATTTCAGAGCTACATCAGAAATGTAAGGGCTATGGTATGAAGATTAGCATCTCCAAAACGAAAGTAATGTCAGTGGGAAGGAAATATAAACGGATTGAGCGCGAAATAGGAGGAACAAAGATAGAACAGGTGGACGGTTTCAAGTACTTAGGATGCATATTCCCACAGGATGGCAACATAGTGAAAGAACTGGAAGCGAGGTGTTGCAAAGCTAATGCAGTGAGCGCTCAGCTACGATCTACTCTCTTCTGCAAGAAGGAAGTCAGTACCAAGACTAAGTTATCTGTGCACCGTACAATCTTTCGACGAACTTTGTTGTACGGGAGCGAAAGCTGGGTGGATTCAGGTTACCTTATCAACAAGGTTGAAGTTACGGATATGAAAGTAGCTAGGATGATTGCAGGTACTAGCAGATGGGAACAATGGCAGGAGGGTGTCCACAATGAGGAAATCAAAGAAAAACTGGGAATGAACTCTATAGATGTAGCATTAAGGCGAACAGGCTTAGATGGTGGGGTCATGTTACACGCATGGGAGAAGCAAGGTTACCCAAGAGACTCATGGGTTCAGCAGTAGAGGGTAGGAGGAGTCGGGGCAGACCAAGGAGAAGGTACCTGGATTCGGTTAAGAATGATTTTGAAGTAATAGGTTTAACATCAGAAGAGGCACCAATGTTAGCACTGAATAGGCGATCACGGAGGAATTTTATAAGGGGGCTATGCTCCAGACTGAACGCTGAAAGGCATTATCAGTCTTAAATGATGATGATGATGATGATAGAGGGATTTTATGACTGGCTATTCCATGTAGAACTCAGTTCCTCTACATGGAAATAGATTCACCACCTATGTTACTGGGCTCGAATACTTGCTATAGAGTTAAGACCAGGTAAGATCCATTACTATGGATGGCAAAAGCACCACCTTCCTAGTGGCTTTCTTTGCTAGGGTGAAGAATAAAAAGCAATCTATGAAGAGTCATTGTCTCCATGGCATTAACTGTGAGACTGCCAAGACTAGCTATACATATCTAGAGACCTGACTATCTTTCTGGCAAAGGCATAGATACATAAAGGAGTCAATGTGTCAAGCAGACTTAGTACATTACTTATTAATAGCTTATAAGCTATTCACATGGCCATGCCGTCTCCTTTAGATGTGTTAGCTTAGTGTTCTAACGCTACAACATTTAACATTATTTGGGGTGAAGGAGGCATAGGTATGTGTGTTGTCATTAGCGTAAGTTCGTTTAAGTTCGATTAAATAGTGTGTAAGCCTAGGGACCGATGACCTCAGCAGTTTGGTTCCTTAGAACTCACCGCAAATTTCCAATTTTTTCGGGGTGAAGAAAAATTCGCGCACTGGGACGTTTCAGTATGATTCATCACATACTAGCAAGAGAAAAAAGTCTCAAAATTTCGCCCTGCGCATATTTCGGGCAGTAAATGGACGTTAAAGATTGGCAATCTGGCAACACTGTAATAACATGTGCGGTAGCTAACTCTCTCACCATTTCGCAATAGTGCTGTGCAGTTCGTTATGGAACATACGCCACATATACGCAGTTGCGATGCCCTCAGTTTCTTTGTACACTTTTGGGCACATGCCCTCCCACTGGACTTGGGTCGATAAGTTACCATTTTGCAGATTATATTGTGACGTAATTATCTCACACTGTGTGCCTTTCATTACTGTGTCATATTTGGTACACAAATACCTCAGCACTGAGCTAGATTGGAGCGCATATTGCTCAGAAGCACTGGGATCCCTTTCAACCTCTAAGTAAAAAATAAAATGTTTGTTATCATTGTTGGCCTTGAGGTCCCATTCAGGCTCGGCCGCCATGTGTAAGTCTTATTTCAGTCGGCGCCACATTGGGCGACTTGCGGCCGATGATGAGGACGACATCATGATGAGGACAACAGAACAGCCAGTCCACGAGTGGAGAAAATTTCCAATCCGGGAATCTATCTCAGGCCCAGTGCATGGGAGGCAAACACGTTACCACCCAGCTATGCAGGCGGACAACCTCTAAGTACAGACAGCAAATAAAAGTGCTCACGCAATAGAATTATAGAAATTAATAGAAATTAAAATTGCTCATGGGTTGGGTTCTAAACTTGCATACTGTTTACTGAAACGTTAGTGCTCCAAGGCCTCGGGACGCCAGTCCAATTGACTGAAAGCGTGATGACGTCAGCTCGTACAAGTAACGCTTTGGCCATGGGCGGCAAGGGGACAGGAGGAATACTGGTATATTTGGAGGGGGACGGAATTCTGGGAATTGTGATGCTGATGTCATCGATTCCAGGAATGATGACGTCAGTAAATTCCTGGCCAGAATTCTCACTGACCTCCTACTCGGATCAACACTTTCCAGAAACCTGTTAACAACAATTTTGTGTTGTTTTCAATAAGTCAGCTGCAACTTTAGCCCTTGAGTCCAACAAGACTTATACCAATTAATGAGACGGTATCATAAGGTGTACACAACAGCCACAAAATTTGGGAACCTGACGAAAGATACCTACCTTTAGCTTTTGGACAATGCTTTGCGAACTTATGTGAAAATGGAGCCGTTTCTGTACATTATTGGCAAGAGGGTTTAGCAAAGCTATTCCTTCTTATACGATGACTTGGTTGTCGATGAAATCTGAATATAGACGTGTTCATTGAAAGTAGTTCCGCCAAAGTGCATGCCGCTCTGTCAATCGCACGACTTAAATTTCACTGACAGCTGATTTAATGACAGAAGTACCCTCTTATCTTCGTACAGGAAACGGAAATCACACGTAGTAGTGATGCGATTAATAAAATACACCCCTGGATCATAAATCAATTGCAGGCTCCAGCTTCTTTGATACGGTTAGTTTAACGGGAAGTTGTCCCCAAATAGCGAGGTATTTAGCAACGTTAATGACATTATCTTTCCTAATCATATTAACACTAAAAAAATTTGATTGCGACAAGCGCCTTCCTACGTTGCTCGTGGGATCTTTAATTGCAATGGTTTGAATGTTATTATAACACATAACCCTGGCAAATGCATTGGCAAAAATTATGGTTGTGTATGATTTGTGTTTGTAAAACGTATTTTTAACAAGATTAAAAAGGCTTACTTATTTTGTCCATAATACCATTTTATTTCTCGATCTCAAAAAAATATTTGGCAATTGATGTAACACAATTCTGCGACAGCAAAACAAAGAAAAATCACATTCGATTCGAAAATGGAATGAAAATACTCGAAACTATGCTCTTAATCACTGCACTACTGTTTGGCTTAGTTTAATGCTGCGCAAGTGAACTATAAAAGTGGCATTGAAACTTTGAAATTTCTCGGACACTACTAAGGTAAAATAAGTGTCTCTTTGTTTTCACCATTCTTTCACCGACCGCAGTTTCTAATGTGCGAGAGGGGGGCGTACGGTGAGTTTGCCTTGTAAGAGATACACTAACGGGAAAACATCACGACCCGAAAAAAAAATATTAATCTAGAATAATGAAACTTCATTTGTCTAGGTAACATATTTAACCGATTAACATTGCGAGATCACAGGTTAATGTAAGCGCGAGATAAGACGTTGCAAATGTGGAATTCTGGTACATTAATAACTGGTGTATCCACCACAATACTGAATGCGAGAATGCAAACGTGCATGTTACGTGTTGCATAGGTGCCGGATGCCAGTCTGTGGGATGGAGTTCCAGGTCTGTTGAACTTGGTCCTGTATTTGCTCCATTGTAGACAGATGTGGCAGTCAAGCAGGCCAAGGAAACATGTCGACGCACTGTAGAGCATGCTGGGTTATAACTGCGGTGTGTGGGAGAGCATTATCCTGTTGGAAAACATCCTTTGAAATGCGCGTCATGAATGGCAGCACAACAGGTCGACTCACCAGACTTACGTGCAGTTTTGCAGACAGGGTGCGTGAGATAACCACGGGTGTGCTCCTGCTATCATACGAAATCGCCATTCACCCTGTATGTCCAGTTGTAGGCTGGTGATCTTAGCACGCAGACAGGTTGGTTGCAGGCCCTCAACTATCCATCTCCTAAATAACACAGTGCCATCACTGGAACCTAATCAGAATCAACATTCATCAGAAAACACAACAGACCTCTACCCTGCTCTCCAATGAGCTCTCCACTGAAGTCGCAAATGGCAGTGGTTGATGGTCAGTGGAATGCACGCTACAACGTGTCTGGCTCAGAACTGTCCTTGAAGTATCCGATTTGTAACAGTTTTTTGTGTCACTGTGTTGCCAATTGCTGCTCAGATTGCTGTTGCAGATGCAGAACGATATGCCAGAACCGTACGTCGAATACGATGGTCTTCCCTCTGGGTAGTGCCCCATGGCTGGCAGGTCCAGGTCTTCTTGCGACCTTACATTCTCGTGACCACCGCTGTCAGCAATCGTGTACAGTGGCTACATCCCACCAAGTTTTTCTGCAGTATCGCAGAAGGAAATTCCAGATTCTTGTAGCCCTTTTACACGACATCGTCCGAAGTCAGTGATGTGTCTTTCTCACCTTAAAGGCATTCTTGACTAGCTCATCACGTCCAGTCTCAAAGTTAAGTAACGCTCACGTCGGTTACAACGAGTATTTGAAACTAACTTGACATGCATCCTCATAGTGTAGCTACTAGCGTCACTCTTATCCGACTGGCATGAAATAGGAATAGACATCATGTTTCAGAAACAGAAGCATTCTTCGACCTTTCGTTTCGGTCGCAGAACTCCTCCTTGCTGTTGCGATATTTTTCCATCAGTGTAGTTTCAGGAAACTGCCGATGTACCTCCACGTCTGCACATGGGAAACTGAGTCGTTGCATCAGAAACATTGGTCGGGCAATGCCTACGGATCCTAAATCTTTATCTTGAGAAATTAATATACTATCGAAATTAATCACCACGATCCATGTCCCTCAGGACTGTTATGATATTAGCGTTGTTAATGTAAGGTTAAACATTGCTGGTGCTGTGGAAACTGACATGTTTCATTTCCTGTGATTTGTGGACTTTTCTTTGCTCTTTTTCTGATTCTCTTCCTGAAACTATTATTGCTGAGCATTTAGATGAACGTTTAGGGTGGTAGTTGGGGTTGCATCGCACCGGAACTGGAATGACGTTATACTATCTAGTGGCGAGCGCCCCACACGGTGACCTCCAGCACCCAGATTTTTAATAGGACTCTAAGAGGTCTTAAATGACACGTACTTGGCGTTTATGAGCTGTGTACGGGTGATTTCAAAACGGGAATAGTTTCGGAAGAAATGATTTAAGTTTATTCTTAAAATGTTTACATTATATGAACAACGAATTCCTATAAATTCGTTGCCTTACTGATGTTGAACGTTTTATGAGTTATTACGCCGTGACTGAAGCATGAGGATTCTAGTACCTATAACTGTTTGTCTTCCTAGCGTTTTCCTGTTTATGTGGCTGATGAGCAACTGTATCTTGAGACTGGTTAATGTTCGTAGGATCTGTGCTAAATGATTAATTAAGCGTACCCAATAGTCTCCAAGATGAAATGAAATTAAAACTAGCGTTGTCCACTTGGTCATATTCTGCCGCAAGTGTTGTAATATGTAACATAGCACTCTGTTTTAAAAATTACACTTCGATAATTCTTATATCAGTGTTGTAATGGCCCAGTGGGTTCGTTAGTATGAAACAAGAAGGAAATAAACTACGAGCAAACTGCGCCAATTACGAGGCACCACACGGAAATCCCGTCCCACGCTTGGCTAGGGTAGCATCCTCTTATTACTTTCGTTCGTCTCTGTCTTAAGTTGTCTGGAAACAAAAAAAGAAACAAAAAACACTCATTCGTCAGTCGCTTTTCGCTTTTATTAACAACGCATCACCAGCGGTTAAATTATACTCGATGCAGGTACACCATACTTTTCATCCCTGTAGTTCTTATAGAATGAACGATAATTTTACTTAAGAATAACGTATTCGACACATTACTGTCGAATGTTCCCGTCTCTTAATCAATGGAATGTTATCTTTTCATTTGTGTTGCTACGTGTACCAATAAAATCTGTCATAAGGAAAATTGTTTTCAGATGCATAATATTAAAATAAATGTTATTTACTTGTGATGTTAATAACATCTTATGATGTTAAAAAAGTGAATCGCTTACTGTAAATGAGTTTATTAGTTTGAGTTCGGTTGAAGCAGAAAACGTTCATTTGGGATGTTCGCGTTGCAGGCATTACATTTGGATCTCATTCATAACTGCGATTTATACCCAAATCATAGTTAGGGAAATGAGAACAAAGCTCATTCGCCTACACTAGGTATTCTACTCCCAGGAAACGCAATGGCAGCCTGTATCGGCGCCTCTTCGAAAAGCGAAATTCCCCGCCAGTTCACGAAACACATCGGCTAAGAAAACGTATTCTGCCTGCTGCTATGCCCCTAGGCTAATGAAGAGTTGACAACATCGTAGAGCACATTTCGCAATCATGTCACCATCGATTTACTTCTTGGAGTGGTTCAGAACTACGCTGGTAAATTCACTCGATATTTTTGTGTCATCTAGATGATATATTCTGAATGATCCTCACTTAAGAGATGACGTAGTGGTAACTAATTTATGTTTAAGCCTACAAATCTCGTTTCTACATAAACTGCAGGTTACTTCGCCAGTTACGCTATGCATTCTCTATCTTAACCATCATTGCGACAAGAAGGAAACGGTGTCTGCTACAGCTGTTACGCATGTTACCTTCGCGCTTCAAGTTATAGACTGCGTTAGTTTTCGGTTCCTGCTGCCATCATTCTTTTTAACTGTTCTCAAAAAGCCACTAGAAGGCAGATCGACAGTCAGTGAAGAAATCTTAAGACAATTTATTCCTCAAAAGTTTTGTCACTACAGTGTTTCTGTACCCTGAAGATCTAAAGGTGAAGAGCTCGCAGAATTGCACACTTGGTAATGCCTGTTTCTTCTACTTCTGTCGGCTGTATTGACTTAACTGTGACACTCAATGATTTGTTGGTTCAAATGGCTCTGAGCACTATGGGACTTAACATCTAAGGTCATCAGTCCCCTAGAACTTAGAACTACTTAAACCTAACTAACCTATTACATCACACACATCCATGCCCGAGGCAGGATTCGATCCTGCGACCGTAGCGGTCGCCCGGTTCCAGACAGAAGCGCCTAGAACCGCTCGGCCACTCCGGCCGGCCCAATGATTTGTTAACCTGATTTCGTTGTATACTGATGCTAATGCTACATTTGCATACTTTGTGGTAGTCCTATACGGCTACTTCAGTATGATGGTGGACGGAATGTAGACAGACTGTGTGGAAGCCGAAAGTGCGTATTCAGGTAATTCGTTACAAACTAAAATACTTTGTTTTACTAAAAATGCTTTTTTCCTAGAACAAAGCAAATAACAATAAGAATTAAGTTATTCAGCGGCTATATAGTCTGCCGTATTAACTGAAACAGTCCGACAGTGCTCGAATAGCTTTTCCTTCTTCATGTCTGCTGACAATATGTTGTTAGCACTTCGTCTCCTTGCATATCATGCTGTGCTAAAAGACAGCTGTCCCGTTCAGCATAACGATAAGGCGAGGGGTCTCGGGAATTCTGTCATCGGCTGTGAATTTGCAATGCCCGCCTATACAATGATGAAGGTGAAATACCATCAGACAGTCAGCCATTGGAAGAGCATCTCGTTCTTGTCCTTGTGGACACAGCTAAGGAAGGAATGTGACAACAGATCACTTCGTCACATCCTCCAGCTTACCAACGAAATTCAACAGAAGAAAACGCTGTTAGTGGGAACAGCGAACAAGATTTGCCGATAATTCCGCAACTGCATGAAGTAGAGTTATTCTGATAGGCCAGAAATTACCTTGAAGGGGAAAAGAATAAGAATATCCTGATCACCACAATACACAATGAAGTAGCAGTGAGTGACATAAACGAGAAGAGTCCAGAAACTGTTAACTTCAATAATGCCATAAAATACGCTATGAACTTCGTTAACCAAATGACTTGTAAATGTTCGACTATCGTTGCTTACAGGAGTTGGATAATGCGTGCCTTTATAATTCCGTAGGCATGGCACCAATAAATTCGTGATCATTTACAATCAGATAACCACAAACCACCTGAAGAGAAGAGCGTTCATTAAACAGATGACAAATGACCTCACGAATGGGGAACAACAAAGAGAGGAGCAGGAGCAAGAAACACAGTAGAACTGAGAAATGACTATATAACCGAAAAATCAAAAAAGTAAAGACGTGTCAGATAGGAATGTACAAAGGAAGCTAGTCCAGCAACAGCTCAGAAAGAGGAACGAAGGACGATAACCTGCTCAGATTGCAACGTCAATGTTTAGAAAAAAAAAAGAATGAAGATACGTGAGAAACAGGTCAGTTTTCTGGGTATATATGCAATGTTTTGCACCCGAAACAGCAAAAGTGTTAGACATTCAATGTAAGATTTTGATTGAAATGTGTACATGATTTTCAGATAAATTTAAAAAAATAAGTCTTACTTTGACTCTGTTGTTGGTTTTTGAAGTAAATCTCATTGGGTTCAAACGATCCATTCCCTCTGTTCTAGGGGTGTAACATTTTACACTGTTCTAGTGATAACAATGTTCATGTCACACAATATTCTCGTGATAACCATATTAGTAACAAAAAACATTTCACGCTCTGGCCGTTACTTTTTTATACGGTGTGTGTGTGACATAGAGAATATTGTAAGATCAAGACCGTCCGCCCCCCCCCCCCCCCCGCAAACCACACTTCTCCCTTTTTTCTGTGCCCCCCACCCTTCCCCCTCGAAGACCGTAGCGGAGAAGCAGAACAGAAATACTACCTCACTGCAAGACAGAACTACTATTTCATTTACTCGTTGTAATTACGACGTATCACAAATCCACTCGCAATTGTAAAACATTTAGCTTTAAAAGACGTGGCAGTGGCAATACTGACAAATGAAGAACTTCTTTTCGAACAAAAACAGTATCGATTGCGAAATTTCTTAATGTCAATGATGCGTTTCACACTTTTGGGGCATCATCAGATTGTCTACTTTCAATTAGATGCAATTGGAGAAAAAGGGCATGGTGCTATCCTGCACGGCTACGCAGACAACGTGAACTAAAAGTAATAAGAACTTAACGTCAGTGTAGTGGGATACGTGACCAAGATCAAAATGGCTCTGAGCACTATGGGACTTAACTTCTGAGGTCATCTGTCCTCTAGAACTTAGAACTACTTAAACCTAACTGACCTAAGGACATCACACACATCCATGCCCGAGGCAGGATTCTAACCTGCGACAGTAGCGGTCGCGCGGATCCAGACTGTAGCGCCTAGAACCGCTCGGCCACTCTGGCCGGCATATGTGAACCATCAGCCATAAAACCACATTCAATGTGAAATAGTGACCAAGGTAAGTGGATGTATAATCCGTCTGTAACATCTGAACTATAAAGTGGACCTTGCGGAAGGAGAGAAACAGCCAAAATAACACAGAGAAAATACAAATACGTGTTGGAAAAATTTTCCACGGTTATCTTATGTTACCTTGAGCACACCAGCCAGCTCCGCAGGGGCAGAAGGTAGAACAAGATAGGGCCACGGTTACAAAAGCGCTGTACGAGCTGCACACGGCACAATGTCTCTATTGACGCGCACAAAAACATTACTGTGACAAATTGCGATACTGGTGCCGCGTCTAGCGCACCAAGAAGAACCCAGGTGGCCTGCGTGACCGGCTTAAGGAACATTTTCGAAAAACAAAAATGCGTAAAACTAGTAATTGAAATGTATATAAGCAAACAAATACAGTCACACAAAAGCCCGAAATGAAATAAAAGTACTCCCATATAAAAAACTGGTGAAATTATTACATGAGAATCAATGAATTAAAATATGTCATTAAAACTCCGTCACCTGGAGTAAAACATCTAAATTTGGGAGTATATTCGTAGGGTATGCTTTCTGAACCGATAAAACTTCAAAATACTAGGATTGGGGGCAGTGTTAAGCATTGCAAGCGAGAGACGAGCATACAGTTAGTCGTTAAAATAAAAAAAAATGTAAGTTATAAAAATCTAAAGAGGTAATGCCATCTGCGATCAAAATTCATGAAAAAAACCTCCTTTGAAATATCGTTCCCACAACTTCCCATATAAACATAAAGAAGAGAGTGGTGCTGTCGACATAAAATACAATCACTGCAGCAACTTTCGGAACACTGGTAACATTGTATCATATATTTGATTACTGCTGATTAGTTGATCGTTCAGCAATTTGTCAACTTAGAGATATTTAACAATTTTCAGCTCCTCTAGTAGATTCAACTTCTTCCTCTTCTGTACAAAGAGTATTATCCTCTTGTTAGCCCCCCCCCCCCCCCCCCCAGGTTGGCCGTGCGGTCTAACGCACGGCTTTCCGGGCGGGAAGGAGCGCCTGGTCCCCGGCACGAATCCGCCCGGCGGATTTGTGTCGAGGTCCGGTGAACCGGCCAGTCTGTGGATGGTTTTTAGGCGGTTTTCTATCTGCCTCGGCGAATGCGGGCTGGATCCCCTTACTCCGCCTCAGGTACACTACGTCGGCGATTGCTACGCAAACAATTTCTCCACGTACGCGTGCACGACCATTACTTTACCACGCAAACATAGGGGTTACCCTCGTCTGGTATGAGACGTTCCCTCGGGGGATCCACCGGGGGCCGAACCGCACAATAACCCTGGGTTCGGTTTGCGGCGGCGGAGGGGTGAAGTGGACTGCGGTAGTCGTCGTGGGGTTGTGGGCCACTACGGCTGCGGCGGGGACGAGCCTCTCCGTCGTTTCTAGGTCCTCGGTTAACATACAATACAACACAATACAATCCTCGTGTTTTGTAGTGCGGGGGACTGGTACCCGCTGGACCTCGGATGCTCAGCAAATGCGGTATTTTGATTAATCTGACGTTTCTTCTTTAACAAGTGCTCCCTAAACCTGGTCTTTAATGTTCTGGAGGCTGACCTGTACATGACTTTTCGCAATCGCTACACTCCAATTAATATACGGCCATTCCTGCATACCTATCTCTCTGAGGGCGTCCATTGTGCATATAATAAAATTATACCGAAGTTTATTACCAGTAGTGTGAACAAAACGCAAATCCTGGTTTTTAGAGTTTATGTTGGGTTACGTTTTTTTCATTTTTGGCTTTTATGTGTCTGCATTGGCTCCCTTATATACATTTTACTTACTAGTTTTACGCACTTTTGTTTTTCGAAAATGTGCCGTAAACCGGTCACGCTCGTCACCTGGGTACTTCTTACCGCACTATACGCGGCACCTGTGTTTCAATTAGTCATAGTACTGTTTGTGTGCGCACCAATACAGACATTGTGCCACGTGCGGCTCCCACCGCGGTTTTGGAACCGTGGCTCTATCTTGTTCTGCCCTGGCGGAGCTGGCTGGTGTGCTCAAAGTAACATACGATAATCGTAGAAAATTTTTCCGCCACGTATTTGTACTTCCTCTGTGTTATTTGTGGCTGTTTCTCCTTCCACTAGGTCTACTTCAGGATTAAAATGTTTCGTGACAGAGTATATCCGGTTACCTTGGTGTCTATTTTACATTATATGTGGTTTTATGAGTGATGGGTCACGTATCCAGCTATTTTTACGCCAGTTTTTATTACTTTTGGTTCACGTGGTGTGCGTAGCCGTTTAAGATAGGACCATGCCCTTTCTCTCCAATTTATTTAAATGACAGATTTTCTTCTTCTTGTAGACAATCTGGTGACGAAACTTCCAGGCAGATTAAGACTGTATGCCGGATCGAGACTCGAACTCGGGATCTTTGACTTTCGCGGGCAAGTGCTCTATCGTCTGGACTACCCAAGCACGACTCACGACCCGTTCTCACAGCTTCACATCTGCCACTACCTCGATCCGGCACCGTTTCAATCTGCCAGGAAGTTTCATATTAAAGAACACTCGGCTGCAGAGTTAAAATTTAATTCTGGCATCCAATGATTCCCCAAAAGGGTGAAACGCGTCTTTGACGTTCAATAATTTCGCAAACGAGAGTGTTTCTTTTTTTTTCAGAAACATCTTTAAACCGGCTGCTGGAACAGCCTGCCAAGATGCAGTAGCAACTTTTTGCATGAAAAACTTCTTATGGTCATGGTTCACAGTTACGTGAAATTTTGTAAAAGACATCATAGTCATGTTAAAGTTATCTATTTTTCACTGTTTGAAATTCGGCTCTATGACCATTATCATGTGGTGTAAGTGTGCTGTAGCACATGTCAGAATCCAAAAACCTTCTGACATGTGTACATGTCATCGTCTTAGATGTTTACTGCGACTTAGCGTTATTTACATCTTTGACACGACTCCCACGTAATCACTGTTTGCGTAAACTGTTTACATGACAGACGAGGTTGATATTTAAACAGCATACACGAATACTGGTTTTGTGAGAATTATGTTAAAGATGCCAACAACATTAAAAGACCCAATACACTGATGCGATGATGACATCTTTACATGTCATAAGGTTTTTAGATTGTGACATGCGCTGCAGCACAGTAATTTTATTGATAAAGGCCATGTGGCCCCAAACTACATTAGTGCAAATAAATAGCTCACCGTAAAAGGTGATAGTGATGTCTTTTACATCGAAAAATGACTCAAACACACAGACAAGTTTCTTGCTGCTTCATTTGATTCCAAGAAGATCACAGACCTACATGATATTTTAATTTACACACTTATGATCAAGCACACACAACTCGTAGATAGTGTGAGCTTAGGTAGTGTGGTCAAACACAAACTACTGTTAGGTAGCACCTCATGCACTGCAAAGATAACTGGCGTTGAATATGTGGTATCAAATGGTTCAAATGGCTCTGAGCACTATGGGACTTAACAGCTATGGTCATCAGTCCCCTAGAACTTAGAACTACTTAAACCTAACTAACCTAAGGACAGGACACAACACCCAGCCATTACGAGGCAGAGAAAATCCCTGACCCCACCGGGAATCGAACCCGGGAACCCGGGAACCCGGGCGTGGGAAGCGAGAACGCTACCGCACGACCACGAGATGCGGGCTATGTGGTATCGATAGCTACGATGCCACGGCGTAGGTGCAAGTTCGTAGGTTGAAACTACGACACCAACACAGACGACAGCGCCCTCTAGCCGGCGCTGTGCAGCTCTACGAGCGCCGCTCCGGATTCTGCCCATTTGATGCCGAGCAGACGACCAAGCAACTTAGTTTCTATTTCATAGTGGGCGAGCCACTACTTGTAACTTTGTAACTTGATGTACAGCTTTGCACCTACGTGTTCATCTCAGCCAAAGTTAAGTACATAGTAAAACCACTTTCAATTGCAGTACCAAGTGTTCTACCTCACGTGCTCCTCCTAGCTTCCTACATTCGGCCTACCCTTCAAGTTTCAGGAGCAGACCCACGCGCCGCCTATCCACGCAGTATACAAAAGAATACAACAGATTAACAACACTCGGTCGTTTTACTACGTCACAGATGAAGCAAAATTCAGCCTATGTACAAGACAGCTGAAACAGCAATGAAATACATAATACACTCATTCAATAAAATGATTGTCAGTTTCAATAAATGTAGAACATTAGTAGTCACTCTGTTTAACTGGCAGTTTACGGTTTGAACGAGTTTATATCCTAGAAAAATACCCATTTCCAAGAATTTCGTTAAAACACAGTTTGGTTATCTACAAGAATTTAATTCAATTTTTAGTTGGAAATTAGTGCTTCAAAATGCTATAGTAAATGTCGGTAATGGGAGCTCATAAGACTATAGAAATTTTAAATTACAAGTATTACTTTGAAATTTATTACAAAATTAAATGAAAGCTATAGGTTCAAATGGTTCAAATGGCTCTGAGCACTATGGGACTTAACATCTATGGTCATCAGTCCCCTAGAACTTAGAACTACTTAAACCTAACTAACCTAAGGACATCACACACATCCATGCCCGAGGCAGGATTCGAACCTGCGACCGTAGCAGTCGCGCGGCTCCGGACTGAGCGCCTAGAACCGCTAGATCACCGCGGCCGGCCGAAAGCTATAGGGGAACATTGGCTAACAAAACAGTATTTTTCTATTGTGGACTCTTCTGCCGCTGATGATCGCATGCGTCCTGCGTAGACGATGTGACTATAAACTGCCGATGGCGATGACTGCTCACATATGCATCACAGTCTCCACTCGGAGGCCTTAGACACGCCTAAGTGCCGCCATCGTGATAGAAAGGGATCAGGAGAGCTGTCTCAGCCCTCGCTTCATGGACCCAAACCACGCCGCCGTCCTCTTTCGACCAAGACAGCGCTTTCACGACTGCTTCGGTTACACAGTCTCCAGCTTTACTTCCGCGCGTAACTATTACTATCGATTTTACACATATTTGTGGTTCTGTCAGTATTCTTTACGAAAAAGATAAAAACTTACTAAATTTCTTTCATATTACTGACACAAGAAAATTACTATCAGAAAAAAATTAATTCGTTAAGTTAGAATATACGATGGATAAAAACAATCAATGCCAGAGTGCTTAAATTACACCCTGATGTCTTTCCTAGGACAATTCAATTTTCATTTCGTTAAGCAAACAACGCCGTCTTTCTCTTAGTACAATGAAACTGGAAGAGACAAAGAAGGTGATTTCGTTTCGATCTCTTCCCTGATGAGTGGTACTAACACTAGTGTTAAGATGAAAATGGTCCGACATTACGGTAATTAATACTACAGAGTACACTTGTCTTTTAACAGTCTTATTTGATTTTCTTTGAATTCTACATTGTTGTTACGACATTTCAGTCCTTACATGAATTCGTTCAACGTTACAGAATCATGAACTTTTACGTTCATTGTGAAGATTCACGAATTATGTACAAATCATTACGTAATTTGTACGACGCATTCTTGTTGAGCTGTCTGAATTTTCATGACCGTACGCAGCCACTTAAGTAAGCATTAATAAGTCAACGATGTGTGCCCTAAAATTTTTAGAATGGATTTAATTAAACACATATATTTCTTACTCATATCATACGCAACATGGTTGTAAATTGCTGTCGACTTCGTTTTGTGAAAATAGTGCACCCGCATAGTATTACAGCACAATGCGTGGCGGTATATAACCGCAATGATCCGTACTGAAGGCAACAACTTTAGAGGACTGGTAAGATGGCTCGAGATTCTAGGCAATGCATTCAACATGCACACAGAATTGTTGTGGTGACAAAGCAGTTCAAAAACACGACCTACCACGGCAGTCAGCCACAGATAGCCAAATATTAATCAAATTCCGAAAGTTTATAGGGAGAAAACAAATCTACCGTCTCTGCAAACCACAAAGCCCATGTGTTAGTACTGGTTGACAAAAAAACCAAACAGGCTAATAGTCAGATTGCGAAACCCGAAATGAAACCGTAATACATTATATGCAGAAACTGTCTACTACGAAATACGGAAACGTAACATGCGTCTATCTTTTTAATGCTGCTCAGTAATACTGAAGTTTTTATTCATTTCTCGAAAGTGTGCAGCTCATGAAGTGTGTGGAAATCATGACAAGCTGAATCGCAACACAATAATACATTTCTACAAACACAATATTGCAGGTGCACAGCTTCAGAGACCCTGTAAACACAAGGCGAAAAGCCGAAACCCGGCCGAATGGCTGCGGTGACCCGCGAAGCACTTTAAGTTTGCTGTCCCCTCTATATTCCAGCGCCATGAGCCCTGCTCTTCCGGCAAAAGGAAAAAAAAATTGCCTCTCACTTCTCCCACGATGCGGAGAAGGTAGCAGAGAGAACACGCCGCTCTTCTTTTGCGGCCGTCGTTGATAACGCACGAGCGGAAGCTTAAATTCGTATTTCGGTACGAGGGCGTGGTATCAGAACGGGAAGGGCCAGCTTAATCCTGCAGAGTGTTTTCTCACTGCGTGATAATGCATAACGCCCAGCCGAATGAACACAACTTTCTGCAGAGAGTATCTCACATAAAGCCTAGAAAGCAGTTTCTGCAATCAAAGCCTGGATTTTTAAAGTTGGCAACGAATATCTGGCATGGAAGTTAAATATGATTCGCTGTTGCACTTCTGAACTTAGAAAGCACTGAAGCGCTGCTATTAACAAAGTAGATAATTTTACCAACTTTTAAAGTAATCTTGAAACGGTTTCGTGTATACGAGTACATTGACACTAGCAACTACTTGTGGCTCGGAAGTACACCAAATTGCCTTATTAAGGCATGAAATTCGATCAGTAAGCAATTTTAGCAATCCAGTTAATCTGACGTATGCTCTACCACAGTTACAAAAAAATAAAGGCATTCTAAAACACAAAGGAAAACAAATACAGGTTGTCCCAGGTGGAATGGACAGCATCCAGAAATATAACAGGACCGATCAATTGAAGCTAAAAATTATAGCAAACACGTTATGTAAAACACACAGCCTAAGAGCTACGAGCACTTAATCTTCGATACCGTGAACGCTCTCTCTTCTACTGAGCAAATGCTCATAACTCTCAAGGTAAGCATCTTAAAGCGTACGTTTACCATACATTTTTTTCTTTTGTTGGTCAATACTAAATCCTCCCAAAATATGGAGAGCAAAGAGCTGGCAGAAGATGAGATTTGTTTCATAGATGAAGTGCTCATGGCTCTTAAGGTATACATTGAGAGCAAATGTTTACTAGATCTTTTTGCTTCGAATAATTGTTCCTGCCATATCCTTCAATACTGACCATTCCTCCTGGGATACGCTGTATATCACGCGGCATGTCAGTCCTGAAATAGTTAACACACGTTAATAACACCATTTGTATAATTACATGTATTCGGAAACCTGGCGAGTTTTGCATTAAAAAGTAATGGTGCTGTCTTTACACTCCACTGTCTGCTGTTGGTATTTCGTCTGTCTAAAAATTTTACTACTGTTGAATCAAATAATTTACTTGCACAAATATTATATTTTAATAAGTAGTGTCAAAAAGTTATCCAGGCTGTAAATGTACTTTTATACACTGAATAACGGGGCAATGTGGTGAATTTTCCTCTCCCACCACAGATGAAATGTCTGAAAAATGATTGCTCAGACACTGATGACCTGCTCAATAGCGTGTTGGTCATCTTTGCGACACATTAAACCATCGATTCTAAGTGGCTTGGATTCAGAAGGTCCGTGGTAGGTTACCGAAAGTACGTGGCACCAGTTCCAATTCACAGGTCACGCACCTCCTATAAACTACGCTCGGGTGGTTTGTAGGCACGGAGCTAACGCCCGATACCGTCCCAGACGTGTTCCATCGGTACCAATTTGGCGAATTTGGTAGCAGAGACACTAACGTGAGTTCACTATCATGCTTGCCAAACCGCTGTAGCATGACTGATCTTGTGGAATAGACAACTGTCCTGCGTGACGATACCATCGCCTTAGGCAACGACATCGCACATCGACGGATGCAGGTGTTCCGCAATAATGTCCAGGTTGTAAACAGCTCTCATGGAGCCTACGAGTACTGCAACGGGTCTCATAGATGAATGCCACTCATTTCGTAATACGGCCACCAAAAGCCACCGTACGTGCGTGGTACCTGTTTTGAGGACCCGTTCACCTGGACGACGGCGTGTTGGGACACAAACATCGGCCTGTCACAACAGGATACGTCATTCTTCCAATCAGGCCACACGTTTCCATAAATTCATGGTCCAATATCGATCATTAAGTGCCCACTGCAATTGTATTTTACGATGTCTTGCGTCAACATGACGACACACAGGGGTTGTCTACAAGAGAGTCCCGCGTTCAACAATGTGAACTAAGCTCGGGAGCAAGCGAACACGCAGAAGCACTGTATCGTGTCGTCGGGTAGGTTATTTGTCGGTGTCTCTCCTGCATTACAGAGCATCAAAACCTCCAAACTCCACGTTATGTCATGAGGTGTCGATACCCAACACCTTCTCACCTGCTCGCAGCTTAACCGTCCTTTCCAAAGGCATTCAGGACAGCAGCACGCGAATTGCCTACCACTTTCGCCGTTTCCGAGGTGTTCGTTCCCAGGCGTCGAGCCATAAAGAATCTGGCGTTTCCCTGAGAATAAAATCGTCTTTATCGCTTAATATATTCTTTTCTTTATTTCGCTGTTCGCCTACTGCCATCATCAGATCTGTAATTAAGATTAAAGGAACATAAGGATCGATAGACTTTTGTTATACAACATATAGATACAAAGAATTTTTGAAGAAGCCAATTTTTTTAAAGTTTAGGCTCCAGAAGTTAGAAATTACAAAACGAAGTAGTGTGTCAGTATCTAAAACCTATGCCTAATCGGGGCATCTTCTTTAATGAGATTCAAAACACTTATTCAAAAATTTAAGTTCTAGCCGGCAGATGATACTAGTATGGAGGACGTTGCTTTAAACAAGTTTTTTCCTTCATACTTACAAAAAAGGCAGACGATTCTTAAAATACTATTGTTCGTATTCAGATTGTGAACCATGATTTACGTGAGTACTTACTAACTTTTTATCCTTTGTAGCTTTATATTATATCACAAATCCTGGTTGTTCTATACATTCTTTTACTCTTAGTTACAGCTTTGATGAGCGAAGTAGGTGAAACGGCGTACTAAATAAATAATGAAATATATTGAAGCTCTGGGCGGGTTTACTCACGAAATATTCACACTGATCACGGAGCCATACTGGAAATTTGTACTTAATAATCAGACCCTACGCTTTGCCCAAGTCGCCAATGACAGTGGATTCTCCATTTACGGTCCATGTCGTTGCTAGACTGTTTCTTTATTCTTGACCGAGCGAGATGGCGCTGTCGTTAGCACACTGGACTTGCATTCGGGAGGGCGACTGTTCAAACCTGTCTCTGGCCATCATGATTTAGGTTTTCCGTGATTTCCCTAAATCGTTTCAGGCAAATGCCGGGATGGTTCGTTTGAAATGGCAGGGCCGGTTTCCTTCCCCATACTTGCCTAATCCGAGCTTGTGCTCCGTGTCTAATGGCCTGGTTGTCAACGGGACGCAGGGTGATCCAGCTGCCCCTAGCGCTGTCGTTCAAGGAAACCCGCAGTGTTATATCTCAACACACACAAGCTTTTCATGTTCTCTGCCTCGCTACGTGCAAACTATTGGTCCTAGCCGGCCGAAGTGGCCATGCGGTTAAAGGCGCTGCAGTCTGGAACCGCAAGACCGCTACGGTCGCAGGTTCGAATCCTGCCTCGGGCATGGATGTTTGTGATGTCCTTAGGTTAGTTAGGTTTAACTAGTTCTAAGTTCTAGGGGACTAATGACCTCAGCAGTTGAGTCCCATAGTGCTCAGAGCCATTTTATTGGTCCTAGAGAAAACTGAACAGCACCTTTTTTGTAGGAAAGTTTGTACTGGGATTCGTTTTCACTGAAGGCCAAGGTTATTCAAAAGAAAAACGTTCAAAAGTGACCTACAAACGGACCTTTACCCCATCACTCATACCACACTAGTCAAGATTTCGTGTATGTTGTTCGTGGCACTCACTCCTACAACTGTAAAATTTCCGAGTACACGAACCACTCTCGACATTTAACCTTTCTTGGTCTGTACTGATATGGCCACAGCGGTTTCGACCAAATCCAACGACGTATCCATCACAGTTTCCTTCAAGCTTAAAATGGTTCCAGACAGCATAGTTTCTCATCGGACTGCGTTAGACTTGCATCAGATCAGATGATCTGTATTCCAATATGTGACCCGCTCACAGCATGCAGAAATGCGTATGTAAATTGCTGTTTCAGTAACACTGTTGTAGAACCTAAATGGATGGATCTTCAGGCTGCAAAATAATTTTAGCCACACTTTAGTTTAGAGGAGAAATGGCGGACTTCCCCATCACATGGACATCGTGAATGATGTCCATACAGGTATAAAGATACTTTAAGTACATGGGCGAAATTTTAAGGTTCAGTCAGTAGAAAATTACACTTTCTAGAAGATATGTCCCTTTCTCATTGCCCAAACGGCTGTACAGCAATGTCTACGGTTAAAGATTCAATAATTTATTTATTTGATGCATTGAAAAAGAGAACTAGAGAGCATCATCCGCCAACAAGGAGGTTTCCAGATCTTTTCGCATTGATTTTTCCGAAACAGGATTTATTGATACCTCCCAGACAGCGCCCCACGTTGCTACCAGCACGTCTGTCAATTAGGGAATTTGTTACAATTCCGTTATCTATTTTCTAATTCAGGTCTAGCGCCCAGTACACTAGACTCGCATTCGGGAGGACGACGTTCCAATCCCACGTCCGGCCATCCTGATTTAGGTTTTCTGTGATTTCCCTATATCGCCCCAGGCAAATGCCGGGATGGCTCCTTCGAAAGGGCATGGCCGACTTCCTTCCGCGTCCTTCCCTAATCCGTTGAGACCGACGACCTCGCTGTATGGTCTCTTCCCCCAACAACCCAACCCTCTAGCACCCAGTAATATGCGAAGTGTCTTGTTGTTTAAGCTTCAAATAATAGATTTTCCGACGACCACTATCTCTTTCGTGATTATGTTTCAATATGATTTTCGTAACATGAAAGATCCGTTCCTGTGTGCTCAGTAACTATATTAGATAATGTATATGTACTACCCTCAATCTTTCACCAAAAACGTCCATTAATACACGTTGATTGATGTCATTGAATGTATGATAATACACAAAAACAGTGTTATTCTAACGGGCCTCTTGCATATTAATCGCTATGTTAATGATGCTTTTCTAAGTTGTTGATAGAAGAGACAATTGATTTAAATTTCATGTGTAACATTATCATGATTCTCATTTACTATTGGTTTGGCTCCTGGCGTGAGGCGCATATTCAGAAAATGGACAATTGGATATGTCTCGGCTTACCGTTTCAGTTCCGACAGGCTCGACGAGAGTGTAATTCGATAATTTAATACCAGCGCAGTAGAGCAGCGTAGTGTAGTACAGAAATTAAACAAGGCAGGACACACCTCAGGTTGTCCAAGAACCGCATGCTCGATTGTAATCTATCAGCCGCAGTTCCCAGCTCCCACCACACAGCAAAATTTACCTGAAAGGAGGAAATGAAAGCAGTTATTTACCTTGTAGTGGACGCAGCTTAACGAGGGAAATATCAGTAACTTACAAATATATGCTTTCTGAGGGAAGAATAGCTTCCACATTTTAGAGAACTGCGAGAACATTTTAAAAAGCAGTTTAATATTTTTCAAACTCATTTCGAGATACCGTTTTCCAATTATTTCCAGATGGTGAAGAGGCACTTTTTTAGCGGTTATACAGGGTGATTCAAAAAGAATACCACAACTTTAGGAATTTAAAACTCTGCAACGACAAAAGGCAGAGCTAAGCACTATCTGTCGGCAAATTAAGGGAGCTATAAAGTTTCATTTAGTTGTACATTTGTTCACTTGAGGCGCTGTTGACTAGGCGTCAGCGTCAGTTGATGCTAAGATGGCGACCGCTCAACAGAGAGCTTTTTGTGTTATTGAGTACGGCAGAAGTGACTCGACGACAGTTGTTCAGCGTGCATTTCGAACGAAGTATGGTGTTAAACCTCCTGATAGGTGGTGTATTAAACGTTGGTATAAACAGTTTACAGAGAATGGGTGTTTGTGCAAAGGGAAAAGTTCTGGACGGCCGAGAACGAGTGATGAAAATGTAGCACGCATCCAGCAAGCATTTGTTCGCAGCCCAGGAAAATCGACTCGCAGAGCTAGCAGAGAGCTGCCAATTCCACAATCAACTGTATGGAGAGTCCTACGAAAAAGGTTAGTTATGAAACCTTATCGTCTGAAATTGGTTCAAGCACTGTCTGCAGCTGATAAGATTAAAAGAATTGATTTCTGTGATTTTATCCTTGCTCAAATGGAAACAGATGAATCTTTCGTTTCAAAGATTGTGTTTAGTAATGAAGCAACTTTCCACACTAACGGGAAAGTCAACCGTCACAATGTCTGTATATGGGGCACTGAGAATCCGCGGGAAACAACTCAGTATGAACGTGACTCGCCTAAGGTGAACGTTTTCTGTGCCATTTCAGCCAATAAAGTTTTTGGTCCCTTTTTCTTCGAAGGTGCTACTGTAACCGGACTACAGTATCTGGAGATGTTAGAGAATTGGCTGTTCCCTCAGCTCAAACAAGAAGCACAACAATTAATATTTCAGCAGGATGGAGCGCCACCACATTGGCACTTATCTGTCCGTAACTACCTGAACGTCAACTACCCGAGGCGATGGATCGGCCGCCAGGCAGCCCGTGACAGAGCACTTCATCACTGGCCTCCAAGAAGCCCTGATCTTACCCCCTGCGATTTTTTCTTATGGGGGTATGTTAAGGATATGGTGTTTCGGCCACCTCTCCCAGCCACCATTGATGATTTGAAACGAGAAATAACAGCAGCTATCCAAACTGTTACGCCTGATATGCTACAGAGAGTGTGGAACGAGTTGGAGTATCGGGTTGACATTGCTCGTGTGTCTGGAGGGGGCCATATTGAACATCTCTGAACTTGTTTTTGAGTGAAAAAAAACCTTTTTAAATACTCTTTGTAATGATGTATAACAGAAGGTTATATTATGTTTCTTTCATTAAATACACATTTTTAAAGTTGTGGTATTCTTTTTGAATCATCCTGTATTATGACGGAAAAGGCAAATGTTATTTCTTTCAATATGTACCCCTGTGATTTTCAGATTCCAATTCAGAGCATGGAACAGTGAAACTATGTGCTAGATTTTCTCCTTTCTGTTGTAGCTGCTGTCGGGACAGCGTATCTCAGCAATCGCAGGTTATTGATTGCCTTTTCCGCTGTTATGTCTGTCTGAGTTATATGCTCTTGGGGAGTTTCATTTCAAATAACATGTTTGGCAATTTACGTTACATCATTAGTCGCCTTTCATGTTCAGTTACCTACAGGCTGAAATAAAATTACAGCAAGCGCTGTAAGCTGCACTCTACCATCTTCAAATTCTATCTACGAAATTACGTAAGCCATCGATGACAATCATTTAATAATATCAGATTAAACAGATGAAGCACAATCCAGACTCATTTGTGTATATGAACATTTTCCTTTGATAGTGTCCGCCCTGTCGGGAGTGTGGTTACTCGAGTTTTGGCTAGGTTTTGACATGTTCAACAGAATCATCGTTGAGTGTCTCACTAAACGTCATTTACAGTTTAGAAAATGTGTATCGTCCACAAGCTTTGATCTGGTCCGCTAATGCTGCTCGGTCGCATAAAGGCGCTCAATAGAGTTATGCAATGATGAGCAATCTGATTAAAGCTAAGTTAAGGGCCCGTGTAGGAAGCCTTTCTTCGCTCTTATCACGTACGCTGCAAATACATCGCGCCAGCAATCAGAAAATGGCCCTCATTATTCCATATATACAGGGTGGTCCATTGATCGTGACCGAGCCAAATATCTCACGAAACAAGCGTCAAACGAAAAAACTACAAAGGCGGAAACTTGTCTAGCTTGAAGGGGGAAACCTCATGGCGCTATGGTTGGCCCGCTAGATGGCGCTGCCATAGGTCAAACGGATATTAACAGCGTTTTTTTTTTAAATAGGAACCCCCTTCCTTAATGACATATTCGTGCAGTACGTAAAGAAATATGAATGTTTTAGTTGGCCCACATTTTTCGCTTTGTGATAAATGGCGCTTTAATAGTCAAAAACATATGTCACACAATTTTAGACGAACAGTTGGTAACAGGTAGGTTTTTTAAATTAAAATACAGAAAGTAGGTACGTCTGAACATTTTATTTCGGTTGTTCCACTGTGATACATATACCTTTGTGAACTTATGATTTTTGAGAACGCATACTGTTACAACGTGATTACCTGTAAATACCACATTAATGCAATAAATGCTCAAAATGATGTCTGTCAACCTCAATGCATTTGGCAATACGTGTAACGACATTCCTCTCAACAGCGAGTAGTTCGCCTTCCGTAATGATCGCACATGAATTGACAATGCGCTGACGCATGTTGTCAGGCGAGGTCGGTGGATCACGATGGCAAATATCCTTCAACTTTCCCCAAAGATCCGGGGACGTCAGATTCGGTGAACGTGCGGGCCATGGTATGGTGCTTCGACGACCAATCCACCTGTCATGAAATATGCTATTCAATACCGCTTCAACCGCACGCGAGCTATGTGCCAGACATCCATCATGTTGGAAGTACATCGCCATTCTGTCATGCAGTGAAACATCTTGGGCCGGCCGAAGTGGCCGCGCGGTTCTGGCGCTGCAGTCTGGAACCGCGAGACCGCTACGGTCGCAGGTTCGAATCCTGCCTCGGGCATGGATCTGTGTGATGTCCTTAGGTTAGTTAGGTTTAACTAGTTCTAAGTTCTAGGGGACTAATGACCTCAGCAGTTGAGTCCCATAGTGCTCAGAGCCATTTGAACCATTTGAAACATCTTGTAGTAACATTGGTGGAACATTACGTAGGAAATCAGCATACATTGCACCATTTAGATTGCCATCGATAAAATGGGGGCCAATTATCCTTCCTCCCATAATGCCGCACCACACATTAACCCGCCAAAGTAGCTGATGTTCCACTTGTCGCAGCCATCGTGGATTTTCCGTTGCCCAATAATGCATATTATCCCGGTTTACGTTACCGCTGTTGGTGAATGACGCTTCGTTGCTAAATAGAACGCATACAAAAAATCTGCCATCGTCCCGTAATGTCTCTTGTGCCCAGTGGCAGAACTGTACACGACTTTCAAAGTCGTCGCCATGCAATTCCTGGTGCATAGAAATATGGTACGGGTGTAATCGATGTTAATGTAGTATTCTCAACACCGACGTTTTTGAGATTCCCGATTCTCGCGCAATTAGTCTGCTACTCATGTGCGGATTAGCCGTGACAGCAGCTAAAACACCTACTTGGGCATCATCATTTGTTGCTGGTCGTGGTTGGCGTTTCACATGTGGCTGAACACTTCCTGTTTCCTTAAATAACGTAACTATCCGGCTAACGGTCCGGACACTTGGATGATGTCGTCCAGGATACCGAGCAACATACATAGCACACGCCTGTTGGGCATTTTATCACAATAGCCATACATCAAAACGATATCGACCTTTACCGCAATTTGTAAACGGTCGATTTTAACACAAGTAATGTATTACGAAGCCAATACCGTCCGCACTGGAGGAATGTTACGTGATGGCACGTACTCATACGTTTCTGACTATTACAGCGCCATCTATCACAAAGCGAAAAAAGGGGTCCAACTAAAACATTCATATTTCTTTACGTACTACACCAGGGCTTCACAACGTATTTGCTCGCGGAGCAAGCTGTGAGCAGGAAGGCGCGAGCACGGAGCAGCGCGAGCACGCTACCCCCACTACCGGACCCGGGACCCGAGCGGAGAGTGGGGAAAGTCACGTGGGGCACACAACAGCTGCCGCCAGTCAATGTAAATCCCCGGCCACCTGCAGGGATATCACTCACGAATTATTACTGCGACAAATGAAACAAATAAAGGAGAATGTACACGTGCCACATAATTTTATTAGCTTAGTGTATGCCTCTACATTCGCATTAATTTGTGAACTGTTACACAATGAAAGGTGTCACTGAAGTGTGGGATTCTCGGTTATCTTGTACTTTTTGCCCTTTACAATTCCGTCGATGTTCGGAGTAATTGTTCTTGTGCATTTTAGGCGCAGCGTGCAGTTTAAATTTCGATCAGACAATGCGCTTCTCAGGCGTGTCTTGTTACATTTCATTGCAGAGAACAGTTGTTCACAAACATACGTGGAACCGAACATTGATATTATTGTAGCCGCCAGTTTGTGCAAATGAGGAAATCTATCATGAGGGAAGTGTCTGTAGAATTCCAAAATGTTTTTCTTGTTCTGAAATTTGTCTCTGTATTCTCTGTCACACTGCGGGTCAAACGTTTCTTGCTGCTGCTCAGGACGAATCTCTTAAATATTCGCTGAATGTGGAGAGAACAGATCAGAATCACTGTCTAGTGCTGTCAGATCCTGAAAGCGCTGATCAACTAAACTATGTGAATAACGTTCACAGTCTTTGTGAACATCTCGGATGGATGATAATTTAGGAAAATGAGCTAGGTTTCCTGTTTCCAGCTGACTCACCCAAAGTGTCAATTTCATTTTAAAAGCTCGTATTCGATCTATGAAATGAATAATTAGCAGATCTTTACCTTGTAGCAAAATGTTCAAAGCCTTCAGATGGCTAGTTAAATCTGCTAAGAACGTGAGATCACATTCAAACGTGCGCGCGCATTTCCCCTCCCTCCCTCCCTCCCCTCCCATCCCTCCCTCCCTCCCTACTCTGCGACCTTGCACCTGCTCGCGAGCACGTGCCTGAGCAGACGCGAGTACTCGCGCTCAAAACCGGCCAGTTGTTAAGCCCTGTACTACACGAATATGTAATAAAAATGGAGGTTCCTATTTTAAAAAACGCAGTTGATATCCGTTTGACCTATGGCAGCGCCATCTAGTGGGCCAACCATAGCGCTATCTGGTTTCCCCCTACAAGATAGACAAGTGTCGTTTTTGTAGTTTTTTCGTTCGACGCTTATTTCGTGAGATATTTGGCCCGGTCACTGTCAATGGACCTCCCTGTATACACAATTTTCGAAGTGTAGTGTAGTGTTGTGTTGTGTTCGTGTGTGTGTGTGTGTGTGTGTGTGTGTGTGTGTGTGTGTGTATGCATGTATGTATGTATGTATGTATGTACAGGGTGTTTCAAAAATGACCGGTATATTTGAAACGGCAATAAAACCTAAACGAGCAGCGATAGAAATACACCGTTTGTTGCAATATGCTTGGGACAACAGTACATTTTCAGGCAGACAAACTTTCGAAATTACAGTAGTTACAATTTTCAACAACAGATGGCGCTGCGGTCTGGGAAACTCTATAGTACGATATTTTCCACATATCCACCATGCGTAGCAATAATATGGCGTAGTCTCTGAATGAAATTACCCGAAGCCTTTGACAACGTGCCTGGCGGAATGGCTTCACATGCAGATGAGATGTACTGCTTCAGCTGTTCAATTGTTTCTGGATTCTGGCGGTACACCTGGTCTTTCAAGTGTCCCCACAGAAAGAAGTCACCGGGGTTTATGTCTGGCGAATAGGGAGGCCAATCCACGCCGCCTCCTGTATGTTTCGGATAGCCCAAAGCAATCACACGATCTTCGAAATATTCATTCAGGAAATTAAAGACGTCGGCCGTACGATGTGGCCGGGCACCATCTAGCATAAACCACGAGGTGTTCGCAGTGTCGTCTAAGGCAGTTTGTACCGCCACAAATTCACGAAGAATGTCCAGATAGCGTGATGCAGTAATCGTTTCGGATCTGAAAAATGGGCCAATGATTCCTTTGGAAGAAATGGCGGCCCAGACCAGTACTTTTTGAGGATGCAGGGACGATGGGACTGCAACAAGGGGCTTTTCAGTTCCCCATATGCGTCAGTTCTGTTTATTGACGAAGCCGTCCAGGTAAAAATAAGCTTCGTCAGTAAACCAAATGCTGCCCACATGCATATCGCCGTCATCAATCCTGTGCACTATATCGTTAGCGAATGTCTCTCGTGCAGCAATGGCAGCGGTGCTGAGGGGTTGCCGCGTTTGAATTTTGGATGGATAGAGGTGTAAACTCTGGCGTATGAGACGATACGTGGACGTTGGCGTCATCTGGACCGCGGCTGCAACACGGCGAACAAAACCCGAGGGCGCTGTTGGATCACCTGCTGCACTAGCTGCGCGTTGCCCTCTGTGGTTGCCGTACGTGGTCGCCCTACCTTTCCAGCACGTTCATCCGTCACGTTCCCAGTCAGTTGAAATTTTTCAAACAGATCCTTTATTGTATCGCTTTTCGGTCCTTTGGTTACATTAAACCTCCGTTGAAAACTTCGTCTTGTTGCAACAACACTGTGTTCTAGGCGGTGGAATTCCAACACCAGAAAAATTCTCTGTTCTAAGGAATAAAACATGTTGTCTACAGCACACTTGCACGTTGTGAACAGCACACGCTTACAGCAGAAAGACGACGTACAGAATGGCGCACCCACAGACTGCGTTGTCTTCTATATCTTTCACATCACTTGCAGCGCCATCTGTTGTTGAAAATTGTAACTACTGTAATTTCGAAAGTTTGTCCGCCTGAAAATGTACTGTTGTCCCAAGCATATTGCAACAAACGGTGTATTTCTATCGCTGCTCGTTTAGTTTTTATTGCCATTTCAAATATACCGGTCATTTTTGAAACACCCTGTATGTATGTATATGTGTGTTACTGATTTGTTGATAGTAGGAAGCACCTTCAAAAGTGGTTCAAATGGCTCTGAGCACTATGGGACTCAACTTCTGAGGTCATCAGCCCCCTAGAACGTAGAACTACTTAAGCCTAACTAACCTAAGGACATCACACACATCCATGCCCGAGGTAGGATTCGAACCTGCGACCGTAGCGGTAGCGCAGTTCCAGATTGAAGCGCCTAGAACTGCTCGGCCACACCGACCGGCAATAGTGATTATGGACGTATCGTATGGCGAGAGGCGAGAGCACGTTATGCACCCAGGAACATTGCAGAACATGATGTCTTGTAGCCCATGTGGTACGGTGTGGGGAGGTATAATGTTGCAGCTGCGTAATGCTCTCCAGATCCTTGAAATTTAAACGACAGGAAGAAGATACTGTTATATGCAAATGGTTAGCCTTTCAGAACATTCACACCAGGTAGGCGCCGGTGGTGACACACACAACGTGCTGACATGAGGAAAGTTTCGAACCGATTTCTCATACACAAACAGCAGTTGACCGGCGTTGCCTGGTGAAACGTTGTTGTGATGCCTCGTGTAAGGAGGAGAAATGCGTTTCATCACGTTTCCGACTTTGATAAAGGGCGGATGGTAGCCTATCGCGATTGTGGTTTATCGTATCGCGACATTGCTGCTGGCGTTGGTCGAGATCCAATGAATGTTACCAGAATATGGAATCGGTTGGTTCAGGAGGGTAATACGGAACGCCGTGCTGGATCCAAACGGCCTCGTATCACTAGCAGTCGAGATGACAGGCATCTTATCCGCATGTCTGTAACGGATCGTGCAGCCATGTCGCGATCCTTGAGTCAACAGATGGGGAAGTTGGCAAGACAGCAACCGTCTGCACAAACGGTTCGACGACGTTTGCAGTAGCATGGACTATCAGCTCGGAGACTATGGCTGCGGTTACCCTTGACGCTGCATCACAGACATGAGCGCCTGCGATGGTGTACTCAACGACGAACCTGGGTGCACGAATGGCAAAACGTCATTTTTTCGGATGAATAGAGGTTCTGTTTACAGCATCATGATGGTCGCATCCGTATTTGGTTCAAATGGCTCTGAGCACTATGGGACTTTACTGCTGTGGTCATCAGTCCCCTAGAACTTAGAACTACTTAAACCTAACTAACCTAAGGACATCACACACATCCTTGCCCGAGGCAGGATTCGAGCCTGCGACCGTAGCGGTCACGCAGTTCCAGACTGTAGCGCCTAGAACCTCACAGCCACTCCGGCTGACGCCGTGTTTGGCGACATCGCTGTGAACACATGTTGGAAGCGTGTATTCGTCATCACCATACTGTGCGTATCACCCGGCGTGATGGTACGGACTGCCATTGGTTACACGTCTAGGTCACCTCTTTTTCGCATTGATGGCACTTTGAACAGTGGACGTTGCATTTCAGATGTGTTACGCCCCGTAGCTCTACCCTTCATTCGATCCCTGCGAAACCCGACATTTCAGCAGGATAATGCACGACTGCATGTTGCAGGTCCTGTACGGGCCTTTCTGGATACAGCAAATGTTCGACTGCTGCCCCGGCCAGCACATTCTCCAGATCTCTCACCAACTGAAAACATCTGGTCAATGGTGGCCGAGCAACTGGCTCGTCACAATACACCAGTCACTACTCTTGATGAACTGTGGTATCGTGTTGGAGCTGCATGGGCAGCTGTACCTGTACACGCCGTCCAAGCTCCATTTGACTCAATGCCCAGGCTTATCAAGGCGGTCATTACGGCCAGAGGTGGTTGTTCTGGGCACTGATTTCTCAGGATCTATGCACCCAAATTGCCTGAAAATGTAATCACATGTCAGTTATAGTGTAAATTATCTGGTCAATGAATACCCGTTTATCATCTTCGTGTAGCAATTTTAATGGTCAGTAGTGTAGATCGACCGCATCGAGCAGCTCAGGTGGAGAACCTATTAGAACGAGAGGGCATTCAGCGAATGGACTTGTCTTCCAGTTCCCCCCACTTAAATCCCATCGAGCATATTTGTGATGTGTAGGCGAGACCTTTTTTGCGGCACGTTCACATGTTCCAAACAAACATCCAGTAATTGTCGAGCACGTTGGTGGAGAAATGGTGCGCCGTACCACAAGAACTTACCAACCTTGTGGACAGGAAGCAAGCACGTTGCAGATAACGTACTGCCGTCCGTAGTGATCGCACATCTTATTAAGAACCATGCCCCGACTGTTCAGTGTCCCGCCGATCATGAAAAACTGGAGTGACATTGGTGCAAGTATTTCCTTTGAATAAAAGTGTCTTTTCAGTTCGTCTCATTGCGTATGCGTTTGCGTTACCTTCTGTAGCACACTGCAGCAGTTCTTTCTGTGTATTGTCAAAGTGGCTGGCTGGCTCTGAGCACTATGGGACTTAACATCTAAGGTCATCAGTCCCCTAGAACTTAGAACTACTTAAACCTAACTAACCTAAGGACATCACACAACACCCAGCCATCACGAGGCAGAGAAAATCCCTGACCCCGCCGGGAATCGAACCCGGGAACCCGGGCGTGGGAAGCGAGAACGCTACCGCACGACCACGAGATGCGGGCTATTGTCAAAGTCTCATCGAAGTATGATACTTGGCAGTGACACATGAGGCGAAAATTATTTTCGCCCTTAAGTTCCCTAAACCAGTCTATGTATGTCGGAGATAAATTGCATTTATTCTGGATGTTTGAGAACCCTGTGAAAATGAAGAAATTGCATTTTTGTCGCTCAAACATACATAAAGGCGGTGAGGACATATTATTATAAAACGAGTCACTTTTATAATTATTCAAGTCTTGCTACGTGTAAAAGCTTTGGAAATTAGTATTTTTTTTAATTTCACGAATGCAGGAGAGTACTTGCAGCCTTTCTAGAAATTAGTGTAGAGGTTGGTTAGTAGGGAAATCGGGCATCAAAACCGTGGCGTTTGTGTAATATCGGAGGCTTTAACGTTTCCAGTTAAGTCTCATCATGTAATCCTCCTTTGCCTTCGTATCCTACATTAGACCGATAGCACCTAATTGATCAGATCCTGTTACCTGGCTTATAGGCTTCATTAAGTGTTTACCATTACTGCCACCTGTTGGTGAGCGTTCAGGCTCGCTTCAACAATTACCAAATTAGTCTTGTGGTCTTATCTAATAGCACCCAACGCTATGATTGTAGGTTTTTGAGACGAGATGGGCAAAAACATTGCTCTGGTGATTTCCTGAGCTTAGATATCGTCGTCACTGTCAAGTGCTTGAATATGTCGTATACAGACCGTTTCTTCAGTTAAATACAGTAACGATTCGACCGTTTTTATTTTGATTTCTTGTGAACCATCTCTCACTTTTCAATAATGGAAAATGATTTCCACTGATACGTTATAGGAGCCCAAACTTACATTTCATCGAGAAAGTTTTTTCTTTTTGTCATTAATATCGCGTACTACGAAAGATTATTTTTCATCTTTCATTGAACATAAGGATAATATCGTTCTTTAATGATTATATTTAGTAACAACCGGCGTATATATAGGTGATCCCTGCGATGTGGCCAACCGAGCGGAGTGTCGCAGTGGTTAGCACACTGGACGCGTAATTAGGAGGACTATTTTACAAATCCCCGTCTGTCAGTAATTTCCCATAATTGCTCCAGGCAAATGGTAGTTTATAAAACTAGATTTTAGGTGAGTAAAGAACAGAAAATAAACGAAGTGAAAGCTTTATGGTCCCTTAGTTGCTATGCATATGTTCATTAACATTTTAAAATAAATAGTTATTTGAAATGAAATTTTTGTTTTTCTACTGAAACATTTCACCTAGTAACGTCAGGCGTCTGCTCTGGGTTTCAAAATTTCAGAGAAAACAGTACTTCAATTTATTCGTATGGCATATAATTACGTGTAGAAACTGACATTGTCGTCTTATAAACCTATGTTTATAAACTCATGTAGAAAGTAGGTCTATTACAAATGATATGATCACTTGCATTCTTGCGGTGTTTTAAGAATGTGTTTGCTGTGATTGTTGATCTACCACATTTTCAAGTCAGTGTCACGTTTAGCAAATAATGAATATTTACTACATTCACATTACTTTGAATATATAGCAACTGACTACTATTGCATGCAGTTATTAATATTTTTGTTTCGTATTTCCTTTTCCATTAGTTTGCGTGCTTCAGCTTTGAATGTTTTCGTAGCTGTTGACACTAGGGAGAACGTTGTGTGATTATCGTTTTACTGTCAGGGAAAGCATTTGGCTTGAGACTATTTTCTTTGACATTGTGTTTGTGAGACCAGAGAGTATGCTGGTTCAGTCTGATATAGTGATTCGCCCTGGCTACACATTTCTGTATTTTTACCTTTGTTTCTTCACCTCATTTTATAATGTTTGTATAGCAAACGGATAACTGTGATTGATATGACGAATGTTTTGTTGTTATATGTTGTCTGCTTTTTGTTTGTGATCATTGAACACGTCCTTACTAATTATATTTTTTTTATTGCGCACATATGACATAATGACTTTTTTACAGAAACTGGTATTGTTTCAACAGAATGACATAAAACTATTGGGCGGAAACGAACTCTGAGAAACAAAAAGACCCACTTACACTGAATATCATCATAAAAGCGTATATAAAAATAACTGAACATAACTTTTACTAAAGTTAGAAAAGTTTATAGTTTTTCTCTTTTGTTGATATTAGGAACATAGTCGTAGTCCGCGCGCTGTACGAAATTGTAGTAATACAGAATTATTGTGAAGGTGGTTCTATGAACCCTCTGCCAGGCACTTAAATGTGATTTGCAGAGCATCCACGGAGATGTGATGTAGATGATATTTTTCATGGTGGAAGTGAGCATTTTGTGCCAGCAAGCATATATACTCCGTATCTGAAGACAAGGATACACAAACTGCTTTTCCAGCCACAGTCAACTTCGTACGGTTTGCCTGAAATTGTCTACGAAAGTCATTTTGTCTTTAGTTTCCACAAACAGTCTGAGGCAAATAAATTCCCTTTTATAAAGGACCGACCGATCTCGTTCCCCATCCTTTTCCAGTCCGAGCCCTTATGAACTCTTCGTCAGCGCACCGTTAATCTCGAATGTTACTTCCTTTCCTTGTCTGCTTAAGTGCCTCTGGAAGTTTGTACAGAAGGCGCCGCAATAACTACTACTGCTTGCTCCGGTTATAAGTAGTCTGTAGATGCAAGAATAGTGTTGAGATGAGTCTTCACAAATGAAATTCGGCCCTATAATGAAAACATTTAGCGAGCGAAATGAGACAAAAACCTGTTTCCCTCACGAGCATTTCCAGAGTAAGCTGGTTACCTGACAGGCCCTCACAATCAGCGCCAGTCGCTAATGCGTTTATCTTGATAACTCATTAAAAGTGCCGCGCAGCTTATTACCTTGCAAGAGACTACTCTGTCGGCGCCGTGCAATGCGATGCGAAACACTAGACGTGTTTCCGCGTCTCCGCAGCCCCACCGCTCCATTATTGGCGAGCAAGATGCCTGCAAATTAGGAACAACGAAACCCCAGCTGTCACATTCGCGCTGCAGACTTAGTCTCTATCTCCTCCCAACAGCCATTCTCCCTTCCAGATCTTCAATTAATAGTTTCGCTTCGTGTGAAGGAAAACTGATTTACCACGACTGAATTTCTAACTTCATGAGCACTTCGTGGCTTAGTAATATCATGTCTCTTCCTCATTCTCTCTCGAATATGTCTTTATTTTTCTTCTTTTTTCTGTATTTGTGGTCTCTTTGGAAGCTGCTTGACTCTGTTTCCCACAATTTTTACGGAGTTCTGTCTACATACTTCTTGTTCTTTTGATAGCTTATTTCTCATTTTCTCTGTCAACGGTTTTTAGTCGACGAGCTTGAGTTCAGGTTCTGGTGCCCATCAGGTTGATGATGTCCTCTTTACCCCTGTGTCCAGTCAGTTCAATCTAGATCTGTCTTCCCACTGAATTTTAAATTTCCGACCACTTCTTTGAGCCATCTTTGCTTGCATTCGATATCTTAACTTTACGCTAATACATTTTTGTTGTCCTACTGTCATTCATAACGAGTAATTATACCGATGAAAGTCAAAATTCTATTTCAATAGATGTCTCTAACTTTTTCCACCTTCTTAAGCACTTAGTAATTCGCGTTGGAGTTATATGATCATTCCGAACGGACTAAAAAGACTTTATCTCACTCCTAAGTTCGAGATTCTTGCATTCGGCTCTTATGTATCAGAAACTTACTTCACGAACGTAGACCTCTCTAATTATGATATTCGGACACTATGTCGTGTCATGTCTTGTGTTGCAAGGACTAATTTTACACCAGTTTCTCAATGTTCTTCACGTCTTTCTAATGTCATGGGTATTTAACTGCTTAGACTCTTTGAATGTCACGACACATTTTTCTGTCTTTATCAGGTTGTGCGTAATGTTAGACATGAAATTCCTTATTTTTGTAGTCGAATCGTTCCTTTCAGTCGCTAAGCTGCCTCAAATGACGATGACAAGATAGCATTTTAACCCACAATGACACTGAGTATACAATCTAAGATACAGATGTCTGAAACACGGTCTATGTTTCACTTACATATTTCAACAATCACGGGTGCATATAGAGCAGATCTTCAGCAGAACAAGTTTGATGGGAACAAATAACCTATGTTCAAGGGATGATCTTAAATATCATGTGGGCCACAGTTAACTAAAGTTACGTAATACGACGGAATAGCACTGATAACTTCGGCGTGAGCGCCCATAAACTCCACGACAGATTAATTTAAGGTAAAAAAAGTAAACTACCTGGAAATATGTAAGAGCAAAGTCGAAAATAAAGGGGAACTTTTTTTGTCCACAAATAATGATAAGCTAGTATATTCGTTGACATTTCACTTTTATCCTGGTTTTTACTTTTCATGTGAAGAATATGCAGAAACCGACGGTGATTTAGCGACCAATGGAGAGATGCGTGATGAGAATTACTGGAAGAGGAATGAAAAGAAATTAACGGATGAGGGAACAAACTAGAGTGATATTATGATAACCCAAACCATTATAGCCACTGCTCATCGCGAGATATAATGCTGATTGGTGGTGTTGTAAGCACGTAATGCGATAAGGGTAGTGTATGGGTTTAGCAGAGACGAACGGGAAATCGTGCTACCGATGATACTGGCTCACATAAGCGATCTTGTCGAAAGGAAGATTACTATGTTCCTACGCCTGGGACCGAGAATCTTGAAAACGGGGAAGCTAGTTGGGTGTTCTCGTGCTACTTTCGTGAGCATCTATGGAAAGTGAAATTAAAGGGCAATTACATCGCGTGTCGACGGTGAGGTACTGGACGTCAACGCCCCATCACAGAGTGAGATAGGAGGCTTGGCCGCTCAGTAAAGTAGAATAGGCCGCGATATGTGGCAGATCTGACAACAGAGTACAAATCTGGTGTAAGCCTAAGCTTTTTGGAGTACACAGAGCTGCCCACAATGTTGAAGATGACGCTTCTCAGTGGACTATTCCTACATATTCCCATGCTGACCCAACAACATCGTCATTTACGCCTGTTGTAGGGACAAATTCCTCCAGATTTGAAAGTGGATCAGTTTAAACTTGTCGCCTGGTCAGATGAATGTCGTTTCTTGTTACACCACCTCAGTGGCTGTGTTCGGATACGCCGTTAACAAGGTGAACAGCTGCTCGAAACAAGCATCAAGCCATGGACGCAGGCCGTTGGGGGTTATGTTATGCTATTGGGATACACCCACCAGTGCTTTCACGGGACTGTGGCAGTAAGCGAAGGCGCCATGTCAGCTGTGGCCTAATAAACGCTGTTGCAGACCATCTGCATCCGTTCATGCCTGATATCTGTCCCGACGGTGATGGGATCTCCCAGCAAAATACACTATGTGATCAAATGTATCCGGACACCTGCTTGAAATTGACTTACCAATTCGTGCCGCCGTCCATCGGTATTGCCGAAATTCAGTATGGTGTTGGAACACCCTTAGCCTTGATGATAGCTTCCACTCTCGCAGGCATACGTTCAATCAGGTGCTGTAAGGTTTTTTGGGGAGTGGCAGCCCATTCTTCACGGAGTGCTGCACTGAGGAAGAGATGTCGACGTCTGTCGGTAAGGCCTGACACGAAGTTAGTGTTCCAAAACATCCCAAAGGTGTTCTGTAGGATTCAGGTCAGAACTCTGAGCATCCCAGTCCATTACAGGGTTGTTATTGTCGTGTAACCACTCTGCCACAGGTCGTGCATTATGAACAGGTGCTCGATCGTGTTGAAAGATGCAATCGCCATCCCCAAATTGCTCTTCAACATTGGGAAGCAAGAAGGTGCTTAAAACATCAATGTAGACCTGTTCTGTGACAGTCCCACGCAAAACAACAAGGGGTGCAAACCCCCTCCATGAAACACACGACCACACCATAACACCACCGTCTCAAAATTTCACTCTTGGCACTACACATGGTGGTAGATGACGTTCACCGGGCATTCGCATTACCCACACACTGCCATCGGATGGCCACATTGTGTACCGTGATTCGTCAGTCCACACAACGTTTTTCCTCTGTTCAATCGTCCTATGTTTACGCTCCTTACACCAAGTGAGGCGTCGTTTGGCATTTACCAGCGTAATGTGTGGCTTATGAGCAGCAGCTCGGCAATGAAATCCAACTTTTCTCACCTCCCGCCTAACTGTAATAGTAATGCAGTGTATCCTGATGCAGTTTCGAATTCCTGTGTGAAGATCTGGATAGATGTCTGCCTTTTACACATTAAGACCCTCATGAACTCTCGGCGGTCTGTGTCAGTGAACATATGAGGTCCGCCTGTACGCTGTCGTGGTGTACGTGTCCCTTCACGTTTGCAGATTCACTATCACACCGGAAACCGTGGACCTTCGGATGTTTAGGGGTGTGAAAATCCCGCGTACAGACGTATGAGACAAGTGACACACTGTCACCTTACCACTTTCGAAGTCCGTGAGTTCCGTGGAGCGCCCCATTCTGCTCTCTCACGATGTCTAAATACTAAGGTCAATGGTATGAAGTACCTGGCAGTAGGTGGCACCACTATGCACATAATATGAAAAACGTATGTTTTTTGGGGGTGTCCGGATATTTGTGATCACACAGTGTAGCTGTCATTGTCTCAAGGCCGGAATCTTACTACAGTTGTTTGAAGAGCATGATATAGAACGCCTGATGTGATGGCCATCCAATTTGGGGACCTGAACTCTTTGGAACACGTCTGGGTTATTTCGAGTGCCTGCTCGAAGCTCCAGTAATTTGTGGGATATTCAGTGAATGATTTGGTTACACAACCTTTGGGCGCACCCACATGATCCGGGAAAGCTAACAAGAACTTTTCGGTTCAAAACCTCACAGAATAGCTGCTATTACGCATTCCTAAGGTGAATCAAGAAGCTGTCAGTCAGGTACTCATTGTTTTGGCTCATCTGTGTAGATGTAACTAATGTCAGCAACGAAAGTGAAATGTATGTGTGTAGGACAGGTAGACAAACGACTGTATGGCAGATGGACATAATAAGTTATTTATGAGAGTCCTAGAGAAACATAAAGACCGAAAAGTCGAAGAAGTGCAGCCGGAGCGACTTGGATAAGTATATCTGAAGACAGTGATGCTAACAGAAGCGTGGAGGAGTTCTTCCTCCAGAGGTGTATGTGGGATGGCTAATCTTAACGGCGACTTGTCAACTGTCATTCAGCGTATAACATGGGTTGTATCTATCACTGTTACAAATCGCACATTTCCATTACATTACAAAAAATTTTATAAATTTTAAACGTAAAAAAATACACAGTTCTTAAAGTTCATTTATTTTTTAAATATTTAACACTAAATATTAAATTATTACTGTTTCTTCGTATACAATAACAATTATAAGAAGACATTTGAGTACCCAGCATCAAACGGATATGTATTTCTTTCATTCTTTATTTGTCTATCTCCTCCAACTCCTCTCTCCACCCACCCCATCCACCTCCTGTTTCTGTCTATCTGCTCCTGCCCCTCCCTCTTTCCATCTCCTCCTAACCTTGCATCTGTCCATCTCTCCCTCCCTCCTCTATTTCTACATTTCCTCTTCCTGCATATTTTGTACATTTCCTCTTCCTTCCTCTCCCTGTCCACCTCTTCCTCCCCCTAGCCACGTCCAATAGCTCCTCCCCCCTATCGCCCCTCATTTCTTCACACCTCTCTCCATCCATATCCTCTCTCCCCAGTCACATCTTCTCTGTCCAACTCCTCCTCGTACCTTTCTCTTTCCATTTCTTCCTCATGGTCTCACTGTCCAATTCCTTCTACCGCCTCTCAACCTGCCTTTTCCTCAATCGTGTCTCTGTCCTCCTCGTCTTTGTTTTCCATACCTGTCTCTTCCTCTCACCTCTCTCTGTTTCTCCTCTCTCTCTCTCTCTCTCTCTCTCTCTCTCTGTCAGTTCCTCTTTCCCCAGTATTTGTCCAGCTCCTCATTCCCCCTATCTCTCTGTTGATCTCCTCCAGCCATCTCCCTTCGCTTTCCACGTTATCACCCCCACTCCAACAGGAGGCTGCTGGTTTTTAGCTACACACTATTTTCTGATAGAATTTAATATGTGAACCAACTTTGACTGAAATCTTTCCAAGGGTTTAGGATCAGCTTTTACTCCATATATACATATCAAATATATTTTACATAAATATTCTAGATATTTCACACGTACTTGTTGGCATATTTCACCAATATTTCTAGCGAATTTCGCCCTGAATTCTAATTTTCACGCAGCTAAATGTTTATGACGTCGTATGTCCTTTACTATGGGTTGTACAATGACACAATTTTGTAGGTACATCCAGAAGCAAATGTGGAAACTTTCTGCTAAATTTGTTGTGACGTAAGTTTGTAGTAAAGAAGTAATAACTTAAAATGTCATACTTCATGCGCCAGTTCTACTGTATTAGCAGCGAAATTGTAGAAAGCGATAATCGTTTTTTCTTCGATTATTATGTGGGTGTAGTCAGCGAGAAAATGTTTCGTAATGATTTGAAGTTATGTGTAAAGTTTGTTGCAATTCACTAAGTGCTCTTATTCTCAAATGCTGAATGAATAAAGTATGGGTATTCGCATGTCGTGGGCTACACAGGTGTTTCACCCCCACCATTTTGGCAGGTGGTTCCAACCTCACAGCGATTTATTTCAGACAGCAAGTAATACGTGTACCAAGACTGGTTGAATTCGGTCCAGGTGTTTAGAAGGAGATGTCGAACATACACACATACATATGTAAATTAAATAAATACACACATACATACATACATACACCATCCGAACAGGCCTTGAAGGCCCAACTGTACACACCGGCCGCCGTGTCATCCTCAGTCCTTAGGCGTCACCGGATGCGGGTACAGAGAGGCATGTGCTCAGGATACCACTCTCTTGGCCGTTGTTAGTTTTCGTGACCGGCGCCGCTACTTCTCAGTCAAGTACTTTCTCAATTGGCCTCACTAAGGCTGACTGCAACCCGCTCGCCAAAAGTACTCGGCAGACCAGTACAGTGATCCATCCATGATCTAGCCAAGCCTGATAGTGACGTATATACATACACATATTTTTAGAATATGTATGGATTAAATGACGCGAAGGTAAAAATTAAGTGAAGTAGGTGAGCTTAGGATTAAAATTGAAAGTAAGATGTCAAATTGCATAATTTCATGATAAAGTAACGTGAACAGCAGGTTCCTGTTGTCTAGGTGTTCGGTAGCAAACGTTCAGCAGTCTCGCCTCGCCTCGCCTGTCTCGTGACTTTCAAGATTTCTCGCTGGCATGACAAATTTTATCTGCAATTTCATCCAGTTGTCCCAAAAAGCACTTTATTTATTATTAAATCACATAATTCCTAGACGATCCTTCCTTCGTTGTTTGTCATTCAGCTCCGTCTGGATCCTCGTTCTTGGCGCTCTGGTGTTCCGAAGTCATCACATTCACAAAATCCTATTCCTATCTTCTTTATTCACTGCATATGATGTGAGAAGGCACTATGCAGAGAAAATGTGAACATAATTCAAGAATGTCAGTGAATTAGGTGTTATCAAACGCATGATGCAAGCAAAATAATGATGGAAATGGTCTGCGTTTTGGTGAGGAAAACTAACTTGAAAATGTTACAAATACAACTAAGGATGAAGTACGAAACATATTGAAATAATCCCAGGTAACCTGCCGTAATAGATGGAATAAATAGGACTGGGTCAACGAGGAGTGTGTTCGTGTGCTCTCGGATGAACGTAGATTCAGTGTGATAGTGATTCGGAACGTACCTTCAGATGGCGATAGGTGGGAACACTTGATTCATCCGGAAACATTGTCGAACGTAAACGTAATTGTGGTCCAGGTGTTACAGTGTGGGGAGATACAAGGTTGTATTGGTTACTGACATCGAAGTCTTTTAACACGATACACTCACCAGTCAGAGTTACAGTGACAATATATTCTTTCCCAGTGTTCGTCTTTCTGTCTTTTCAGTGTATATTCGGCCCTGACTTCGTTGTAATGGATGACAATGCTTCACTGCATAGACATGCGCAGGTGAAGGACCTCTTGGAACGAAAGGATATTTAGTGAATGGTCGGGATTTCCCGTTCCTCGTTTGAAATCCCATTGAGTGCGTTGGTATGCGCTGGAGCGACGTATTTCGGAACGTCTACATGCGTCAACGAACATCAAACACGTCGGCGGAGAAATGGAACGCCCTACCACAAGAACTCGTTACCAACTATGTGGACAGCATGGGAGCACGTTGCATAGAATGCAATGCCGTCCGTGGTTATCGCACACTTATTAAAAAGCATATGTTGCCTTTCGTAGTATCCAAAGGCATCGTAAATCGCGGCGTGTTCATTGTAATTGTTGTCTGTCAATAAAAGTGTCGTTTCTGTTCGTTTCGTTGCGTATAGTTACGTTGTGTGCTATTCTGTAAACGTTCTTGCTATGTATGGTTCAGGTTTCATCGAGTTATGTTACTTGGCAGTGACACATGCGAAAACTACTTTCGTCTATAAGTTTTGCACACCTATCTTATTTCTATCATGCAGTGGAGTATATGTTATTTTGAACTTTCCTGGGATATTAAAACCATGTCATCGACCAGGTCTGTAACAAAAAACTTCGACATCACGAATAGTGTTCTTACTGACTGAGCGTTTAGTGTGCTCTTGAAATTCAAGTTGGTCATTATATATATATATATATATATATATATATATATATATATATATATATATATATATATATATATATGATAACATTACTGTTCCCCCCTCACTCGGTTACTGCCTGATGCAGTCACAATCAAGCAAGTTCTCTTCGGAGGCCGCGATGCATAATAATAATGTTGTTTGTTCCAGGCTGTTTAACTGCAGATCCATGCCGATATCCCAAAGAGTAGTCCATACTCTCTGATAGGATCCCGTCGTCTACATTCGACCTACTGCTTGACGTGGACTCCAAACTACGATGTAGCTTGTCATGTTTCACATAAATAAATCATTGTCATTAGTGGAAGAAGCGACAGCAGGCAGAAAAAAAGTCTCTGCCCCTACTGGGGATACAACCTCTCCGTGTTTCGCTCACTAAGTCACGATGTAATATCTATACGTTAGTAAATAAATAAATGTAAATGTCGTGTGACTAGGGCCTCCCGTCGGGTGCAAGCCTTTCGATTTGACGCCACTTCGTCAGCTTGTGCGTCGATGGGGATGAAATAATGATGATTAGGACAACACAACACCCAGTCCCTGAGCGGAGAAAAATCTCCAACCCAGCCGGGAATCGAACCCGGGCCCTTAGGATTCATATTCTGTCGCTCTGACCACTCAGCTAGTGGGGGCGGACAATACGTTAGTAAAAGCCTTGAAGATACAACATCGAAGTTCCGGTTTTGTTTAAAATTTTCGTTATCTGCCTCTCTCTACCGATAGTATGGCTATTACATCATATATCTGAAGCAGCAAGTCTTTTGTCTTTGCAGCCGTAAAAGATAGTGACAGCTCATTCATCTCGTGGTCAAATACAAACCTCTAGAGGGCAGCCATGTATTATCGTCATCATCATCATCATTTCTGATTTGCCCCGCACACACACACACACACACACACACACACAGTGACCAGTCGACATCGCGCAGACATCTTGGCCTTATCGCAGGGTTCATTGTTTTGAAGCTCAACTATAAAAATTGACTTGTAACCCATCAATATCTACATCAGCACCTTGCACGCGACAGTGTGGGGTACGTTGGAGAGGGTACATAGTGGACCAGTACCATTGCTCCCATTTCAATTCCACTCACGATTGTTACTTGGAAAGATAAACTAACGGAAATTTTAAGTGTAGGACGAGACATAACTTAAATTTAGCATCGCTATCATTGCATGAGATTTACTTTGGAGAAATTAGTAGATTCTCGACTCTTTTTGGAACGTGGGTTTAGTTTTGTAAGGGTAACAGCAGGGCTAAACACTTTTCATGTAACGTCTCCTACTGCAGTCTGCTAAGCAATTCACGATGACTACTCATTCCGTGCCAAATCATTAAGATCTTCTTTCCAATTCTTTCCACCTTTTCCGATATTTCAGCTTGGTAAGGATCATATTTTGACGAACATTTCTCAAGAACTGGTCGATAGAAGATCTTACAAACCTCTCTTTCATGCGTCAATTACACTTAGAATTCTTCCTTAAAAGCGTCACTGTGGTTAGACACTAGACTCGTATTCGGGAGGACGACGGTTCAATCCCGCGTCCGGCCATCCTGATTTAGGATTTCCGTGATTTCCCTAAATCGAGGTGGACTTCCTTCCCCGTCCTTCCCTAATCCGATGAGACTGATGACCTCGCTGTCTGGTCACCTTCCCCCCCCCCCCCCCCCCCAAAAAAAAGCGTCACTCTGGACTCTGTCATTCCCACGAGTGGAATTATGTAGTCGTTCCATTGTTAATCTCCCAGGTTGCTCATTCCTGAATACCTGAGTGACTGACTTCAGTAACTGAGCGTGGATCGTGTAGTCAAAAGATATCCGATTTTTCTGTCATTTAACGCGGACGACCTTACATTTTTATAGATGTTTAATGTCATTTCTAGATTCTTGGACTAAGCGCTTATCATCCGCACAACTGTATTTCGCAACAGTTTTCTAGCTATGTCATTTTCCAGTGCACGGCTGCATCTGGGAACAAAAATTTTTACACGCCAGGTCATTTACATTCACTGATAAGCCAAATCGTTACGGTCACCAGCATAATAGTGTTTTGTTCTACCTTTGAACTGCAATGAATCAGCGATTATACATGGCATGGATTCCGAAAGCCTTTTGTAAGTGTGTAGAGATATGTCTACCGAGCGGGGTGGCGCAGTGGTTAGACACTGGACTCGCATTCGGTAGGACGACGGTTCAATCCCGCGTCCGGCCATCCTGATTTAGGTTTTCCGTGATTTCCCTAAATCACTCCAGGCAAATGCCAGGATGGTTCCTCTGAAAGGGCACGGCCGACTTCCTTCCCAATCCTTCCCTAATCCGATGAGACCGATGACCACGCTGTCTGGTCTCCTTCCCCAAACCAACCAACCAACCAACCAGCACATGTCTACGCACAGTTCACCCACTTCCGGTTAATGACAGATTGGTGATTTACGGGCCTTGTGACACGGATAGGGGAAACTATGACCGCTTCCGAGGGTTGGAAGACCCGTTCTTTTAGTGGCCAGGAGGGTGATGACTCTCCCTCTGGCTATTGTTGGTTAAATGGGTTTGCAAGGGCTACGGGAGTCCGGCGTTTAAGGTGTTTCCAGAAAAGAGACAGCATGCGTCAGAAGTCTTAATTACTCCAACAAACGCCAGCAGTTACAGGTGAGCGTCTTAGCGATGCTGTGCGGCCCAGCTTCCACCCACAGCGTCGAAGTTCCACGGGCGTGGCCAGGCGTCGAACTCGCGACCCACGGTAGCTAGTCGATGACGGCCTATGTTACTGTTACGCTACTGGCGAGAAGCTGAGGATGGTGACTGGCGACGGCTGGCACCCCGAGTCTTGATGAGGAAGAGGGCATCGGATCAACCATCGCAACATCCGGCGGCGGCCTGCAGCAGGAGAACGGTGGGGACCTCACTACGGCAGCCAATACAAAGTGGCTGCCGATTCGAAGCCCAGTTGTGTAATGCCCAACATGACAGGGAAGCCTGCTTTTATACAAACGCGGCAGGACTTGCGACTGAGGTTCAAAAATGGTTCAAATGGCTCTGAGCACCATGGGACTTAACTTCTGTGGTCATCAGTCCCCTAGAACTTATAGCTACTTAAACCTAACTAACCTAAGGACATCACACACATCCATGCCCGAGGCAGGATTCGAACCTGCGACCGTAGTAGTCGCGCGGTTCCGGACTGAGCGCCTGAACCGCTAGACCACCGCGGCCGGCCTTGCGACTGAGGTCACATACGCGGCCCGCAGAGTGCCGTCAAAATGTCTCGAAATGCAGGTTAATGCCTCAGTGTTGGAGTTGCGATTGAAGAGCTGCTGGTTTGGCGTTAATGCTGATAGTCAGGGAACCAGCTGCCATTGTTATACACATTAATTACACAAAGCTGAGAGTTTTGCTATGGTTCATTTTGTGTTGCTAATAAAGAAAGTGACCGTCAGCTCGCATAGTAGAGGTGCGTGTAACCGCCGCAGCCTCCCACACACGTATAACAGTGATGATAAAGAAGAAACAATACGAAGAAAGTATATGTTTAATATGTTGCAAAGTAACAGAACAAAGTGGTCAACTTACTTTTTGGGCCGGCCGGAGTGGCCGTGCGGCTCTAGGCGCTACAGTCTGGAACCGAGCGAGAAATATGCACTAGGTACAATGATACAAAGACAACTGAAATGTGGCTAAGTGACAGTTAACTATAACTTCTTCGGAACACCCAATGAAGGCCCAACGGTACAGACAGGTCGCCGTGTCATCCTCAGCCCATATACGTCACTGGATGCGGACGTGGAGGAGAATGTGGTCAGCACACCGCTCTCCCGGCCGTATGTCAGATTACGAGACCGGAGCCGCTACTTCTCAATCAAGTAGCTCCTCAGATTGCCTCTCAAGGGCTGAGAGCATCCCGCTTGCCAACACCATTCGGCAGACCGGATGTTCACCCATTCAAGTGCTAGCCCATCCCGACAGCGCTTAACTTCGGTGATCTGACGGGTACCGGTGTTACTACTGGGGCAAGGCCGTTGGTAGTTGACTAAAACAGTTTAATGAAAGAAAAAATAGTTCGCTGCCTTTTTCGTGGGGTGCAAATTCCCGACTTCGTTGCCGATGAATGGCAGTTAGCACGGGTGCATGAACCAGGCGCCTGCTGCGGAGGCCATACGCAGCAACTTTCACTGAATCATGTTGACAAGACGCTGCTGGTAGCTCCTTATTATATCTGGGAGGTCAATTGCGCAACAGTTCAAAATATGGCTCTGAGCACTATGGGACTTAACATCTGTGGTCATGAGTCCCCTAGAACTTAGAACTGCTTAAACCTAACTAACCTAAGGACATCACACACATCCATGCCCGAGGCAGGATTCGAACCTGCGACCGTAGTGGTCACACGGTTCCAGACTGAAGCGCCTAGAACCGCACGGCCACAACGGCCGGCTTGCGCAACAGTTGCACGTCTGTTCGCCTGTACCCATTTCCCCAGCCGTCGTTCACCCGTCACCTGTGGCCCATGGTGCACACCAGTTGCTACGGCGCCGGTATTGGATGGCGACATTTCGCCACCGTTGGTGTACTCTAACCACAGCGTCACGTCAACAGCTTACAAACTTAGCCGCTTCAGAAATTCTTCACTCTTGGCCCGAAAGTCAATGATTATACCCTTTTGTAATTCAAATGAATCGCACCGTTTCCGCACTACGGCATCTACTGTACTGTTTCCCTTGTCTGTCCGACACGCTTTATATACTGTCCACTGCTATTGCTGCCGCCTTCCGTCCCTGGGTGTTATTGTACGTTGACGTCTAACACTGACGGTGAACACTATGTGATTGGACTGTGTAGTAGCACTGTGTTGTAAACCTGTCTTCCAAAGTTTCACACGTATGTAGTCTTAAACGTACAGCCATCTCACTCTCACACTTTCGCGGAACAGTGTGGTAGTGGGGGAAGCGGGTGCGCTGTGCAAACTCAGCTGCACTCGCGGTGGATGTGCACGCTCCAGGAGGGCAAATCTCAGCCAGGCCTGTTCTAAGATATTTCATCTCACAAAGATGGTGCGTTTCTTGGTACTTCCCTGGCACAATGTTCGTGTCTACGTAAAAGACCACACTGCTCGCTTAGGAATGCTGTAGCTGGCTGGATGGCGCAGATTGGTATCAAGCGGTCACGTGTGACGGATAACCCCCAACCCCTTCCCCAAATCAGGGCCCTAGTGACCAACGAAAGTCATGATTCACAGAGGAGGAGTAGTATTCGTGTGTCAGCATCCTCTATAGAAGCAGCGCACTAAGATGTTGAAACTTGACACTATAACCGAAAGGCGGATATCGCATTTTAATTTTCCCATTATCACACCGTGAACAGTCCACAAGAAATGAGTACCGCTCGCAGGAATGCAACACGGTGTGAGACAGTAGTGGTGGACAGGTGCTAACCGACAGCGACCAGAAATGAATGTCCCCCTTTGTCACTGATAATCGGTTTCGAAGGACAAAAGGTGTTTCTGTCAGTCAATGCAAGTTTATCTCAACATGTTTCCGAGCGAACACTGAATAGCAATCAGCATGCAGCACGTACTTGCAGCCAGGTAATTCACAGCAGGCCATTTCACGCAGCGACACATAAAGCTACTTATCTTTTATCGGGTAAACAATGCAGCAACTCGACAGTAGCATACCGGAGGCGTGTATTGTGGTCCGAGAAGTCGCTATTTTGCTCCTTTTCGAACAATGCCAAGCGTCTAAAGCAACAACCAGAGAAATGATTCTAATGGCTTTGAGCACTATGGGACGTAACTTCTGAGGTCATCAGTCCCATAGAACTTAGAACTACTTAAACCTAACGACATCACACACATCCATGCCCGAGGCAGACTGTAGCGCCTAGAACCGCTCGGCCACCACGGCCGGCACAACCAGAGAATAAAATATTTAACCCACAGTGTATGTCTGGCGTAGTTGAGGCCAAAAGGGGTTTTTGGGGGGTTTTACGTACCACATCTTGCATCTACTAATTCAGGTTACCGTAAATTTGAACAAGATAAATTTTTGAAAATAGCTACAAGTTGTGAGGCATGGCGCCTTATATAGCTCCTGTCTAGAGCCTGTGTGTTGGGAGAATCACTCGTGCATGCACAGTGAGAGATAGTCTGAAGCGCATTCAGTCGAGTTCGTAGTTCTAATTTTCATCTGCTAGAGGACAGTAGTGCACAGAGACAATCACGAAACTTTGCGCTTAATATGTTTTATTCATCGGTTCTGCTCTTCAAATAAACAAGAGCTTCATTAGAATACACACTGTAAAAGACATATATTGAGGTAATACGGAAAAGTTACATTGACCTTACGTAAAGTACATATTCTGATTCCAGTACGATGACTTACGTTTTAACGTTGGATAACAGCACTAAAGATTGCGTTTCAAGTTAGCTGACAGCTCCAAAGATTAAACTAGCTGTACTGCGGTACTTAAACTTACGTTTAAAGTGCCTTTGAAGTACAGCAGTAAATGATGACACTGACAGCGCCTGAGATTAAGTTGATCCTAGAACAGTACTTGTAACGTCCATGGAATAGTGTATCCAAAGAAAATTTACAACTACAGAAAACTAAATTCACATTTTAGTCGCCTCTTTTGTGGGCGTGCGTATGATTACCTCATATCTGTACATATTTGGTTATCTTTCGAAATGCACCTCTAAACATTACGATCTCCTTCAAAATATATTATAATAATACATATTTAAATACGTCTTTACCGATATTCATTCAAAATTACCGTTCTTACGGACATTTCTGCTTATCAACAGCGCTTTATGAAGTAACTGGAAGAACCCATGTAAATTACATTCATTTCGTTCGTTTAATAGATTTTGCGTGTTTTCTTTCTTTTCCACAAAAATTTCCAATTTTTCCAAATAATTTAACAGAGACTCTATATCTGTGGTGTGGATTATTCTCATATTACCTTGGATCTCACTTAATGTATGTTTAACTGTTGTCAGATGTTCACCCAATGCTGTACTATTTTAATTTAAATTGCCATGTTCCTTATAACGTATTTTAAACGCTCTTCCTGTTTGGCCAATGCTCTGACGATTTTGGCAGTTCACCATACTTACCCCCTAGTTACTGTATTATGAACATTCTCTTCTTATGTACATTCCCTTTGTGGATTAGTGCGTGTCTAGGGGAGATGCTAGTTCGAAATACAACTTCAACATTCTGTCTTGGGAAACATCTTTTAATACGGTTTGTTGCAGGGTCTTTGGTATGTGAGTGTAATATACATTTTATTTTCCACTGGCTTGGCTATACTATTGTTTTCTTATCCTTTAATATTTCTCTGTGTAGTTTGGTACAATTTCCATAATGCTATCTGTTTGATTGTTAATAACTCTGTTGCTCTGTCTCCGTCTTTAAGTGGTAACAGTAACGTTCTGTGTAAAGATAAATAGATATATGGTTTTTTATGCTGAATTGGAGGATTTGAACTACTCCCAATAATCATATCTCAATATTTAGGCTTCCTGAAAACTTAAAAAAATAGTTAAAATGGCTCTAAGCACTATGGGACTTAACATCTGAGGTCATCAGTTCCCTAGACTTAGAACTACTTAAACCTAACTAAACTAAGGACATCACACACATCCATGCCTGAGGCAGGATTCGAACGAAAACTTTAAAAATAGGTTTCCCATTCGGTCTATTAATTGACAAATAGAGAAAATTGCTGCTATTACCAGTTTCATGATAAACTATGAACTTAGTTTTCCGGTGCATCCCTCTCCATTACCTCATTTAAATCTTGCTTGATTCCTTTAAATATAACGATACTATCGTCAACCTACCGGTTATTGTAGAGTATTTTCTCCTTTACATAGGGGAATTCATCAAAAAATCTAATCACCAAGTCATTAATAAAAATTTCTGACAAGATGCTGGATAAACTAATTCTCATCACTAGACCGTCTCCCATGTGATAAATTTTTCTATTAAACATAAAGTATCTGAAATCATGAGTGAACCGCGAAAAATTCTAACAGACTTACAATCTCACCTACTTCCGTAGTTCTATGCTGTGGTAAAATACTTTTAAGTATTTCTAATGTTTCATCAATTGGTGTGTTCGTAAACATATTAGTAACATCTCAATAGGCGAAAAGCCGGCCGGAGTGGCCGTGCGGTTCTAGGCGCTACAGTCTGGAACCGGGCGACCGCTACGGTCGCAGGTTCGAATCCTGCCTCGGGCATGGATGTGTGTGATGTCCTTAGGTTAGGTAGGTTTAATTAATTCTAAGTTCTAGACGACTGATAACCTCAGAAGTTAAGTCGCATAGTGCTCAGAGCCATTTGAACCATTCAATAGACGAAAAACATATGTTCTGAGATATTCATATTTACTACACCGTTAGCAAACTGGATGCTATTTTTAATGCTGAAAGTTTTGTCAAATTTGTACGACTTCTAAGTTTTTTTATCGAGTGTGTAATTTAGTTTCTTACTGAGAGCATATTAGTTGTTATTAACATCACTAATTGACCTGTCAGTTTTAAGTATTTTAATCTGAGCTCTTGCAGTGGTAAGTCTTGCCTTCATTAACTTTGATCTACGTTTTCCTAGTGCGTCAAATAGAAATTAATCGACATTCATTTTTCTTTTTAGTTCGGTTTCGAACTTATGCAATGGGTCTTTACTAATTTCGTTTATGACTTTCTTTTCGAAATACTGTAATGTTTTGTCAATGTAATATTTTTCGTGTAACATTACTGCCATATTACCTTTATCACCTTTACTCACTAGAACCCTTCCACCTAGCAAAAAAAAATGGTTCAAATGGCTCTGAGCACTATAGGACTTAACTTCTGAGGTCATCAGTCCCCTAGAACTTAGAACTACTTAAACCTAACTAACCTAAGGACATCACACACATCCATGCCCGAGGCAGGATTCGAACCTGCGACCGTAGCGGTCGCGCGGTTCCAGACTGAAGCGCCTTGAACCGCTCGGCCACTCTGGCCGGCCTCCACCTAGCAATTTTTTATTTAAAGCTGATACTGTGGTAAGTTTCTGCATATTGGGAGTATCTATAATTAGTACATGATGTAGGGCTTTGCTTGTTTGTAAAACTACTTTGGTTTCTTCATTTTCGTTTAATGTCTTTCTTCAATAAACTGCACTGAAAGTTATGCTGAAGTCCTTTCTCTAGTAAGTCTGCCACATTCTTATTTAGCTGTGTTTCTGTTAAACTGAAGCGCTTGTCATAGAGTGTAATTTGTGTTTTTGAGTCAGTTATGATACTAAAGTTTCTTAGTTACGAAGTTTCTTACAGTGAGTAGTACTATATTTGTCTGCAGCACTTTCAGTCCTACTTAATACTTCACTTTACAGTGTATTGCACTTTGTTGGGGCCAGTAAACTTCCTAATTGACGATATAGATAATACAGAAGCACAATAAGTTGTTGTTTGACTCTGTATACGTCTCTGATTGCCACTTTTATCCAACTCACTTCAGCTTTACGTGCGATGCGGTGCGCCATATGAGATAAATTGCGGATTTTAACTCGTGCATATCTTGGAATGACGCCAAGTTGTAAGCATCCTTAACTGAATTTAATTTTCCGCTTAATCGGCTAAAGCTTTACTTTCATCCTTAGATACCTGTGTATAGTTGCCGAGGCATGGACAGGCACAGATTTAGCAAGAGCAGCAGGCATTGTCTGTAGGGAGAGCGACCGTTAAAACAAAGTTTTTGTAAACAGTCGCAATCGCACTTAGAATTTTTGTATTTGCCGGTTCCGCTTTTCAAATTAAGTGCACTAGCAGAAGATACAATGTAAAAGATACAAAATATTATAATGCGGTAAACTTGTTGGAAATCAAACAAGTACTTTAGATAACATCAGAGTAGGTTGCTCATTTGAAAGTCGAAACCGGTCTTTTCAGAAACCTAGTTTTAACAGTCGCTCCCCTTGCGGATAATGCCTGCTCTCGCTTGATGAACAAGGATGTTTATTTCAAAATTATCAGCGATCAGATATCGCCCTTTCTACTTCACCTTCATGACGAGTATGCTGGGAACATTTCAGTTTTTTATGATAACAAAAGCTGTGGTCACACGTCTGTACACGCACGTTCCTGGTTTGACAAACGATTAGTCGCCCAATCACACCTCGACTGGCCCGCTAAGTGACCCGATCTTAATGTTACTGACAATATCTTCTAAATTTCACCCGCTGTTTCAAGTAGTCAGAACCATCATGCCCACAGTTTTGTACCTCGGTGGAATCTAATCATTAATGAGTGGCTTGATGTGAGTAAGGCAAATAAGAAGCAACTTTTAGGCTCACTTCTTGCCTGATTGTAGTCACTGCGAAGACAAGAGGAGGTGCTACACGTTATTAGCGTGACATCCCATGGAAGCGACTAGCTTTTTATTCAGTTTGCTCATACAAAATCTGTGATATTAATGAAGCAATAAACAGTCATCGGATTTAGAAAAATGTGCTGTGTCTATAAGATGTCGAGAAATTCGTTAGAACTATAATCTCTGTATATAAAGTGAAGTTACTTCCTCGAATCCATCTGTATATGCAGGCTAATCTCAGGAACTGCAGTAGGGATTCTCATCCCGCTATGACAAATAGATACACTGATTCACGAAAAAGATTTTGGTATACAGTTTATAAATATTTCGCATAAACTCTCTGAATTATGATGAATCAAATTTGAGCTGTGAAAACGATGCCACTGCCACCTATCGAAATCCACCATAACTCCAAACAGCAGAACTACCTCGAGAACCCAGCAAGCAAGACCTAATCTGAATCTGGCGTGGTGGTCTAGCAGAAGAACATGTGGCTGGAAACTGAAAGACTGTAGGATCGACTCCCAGCTGGGTTACTATTTTTTCCTTTTAACCTATCATTCACCTCTCGCTGATGTCGAGATTTTCATTTCGAAATACGAAAGTTGCTGCTTCTGTCAGATTATCAATCGGAGTTCTAACTATTAATTCACTGCAGATTCTTCGAACAATAGCCAGTGACTTACTTAGCATTGAAGTGTTGCAATAAATATGACCAAGAACGAAAAATTAACCACCTCATCCACAGGCTAAGATATGAGACAATAAATTTGAAAGAATTAAGTATTTTGTACCAATAGTTTCATTGCAACTCTCTGAGAACAAAAAGTGGTTCAAATGGCTTGTGCACTATGGGACTTAACTGCTGAGGTCATCAGTCCCCTAGAACTTAGAACTACTTAAACCTAAATAACCTAAGGACATCACACACAGTCATGCCCGAAGTAGGACTCGAACCTGCGACCGTATCAGGAGATCAGGAGCTCGGTTCCGAACTAGAGCGCCTATAACCGCGTGGGAGGGGCATGCTGTGGAAGTAGTACCAGCCCGCTGTATTGACGTTTTTTGGACGGACCACACACACGAATGGGTATGCCTAGGGGAAGGTTGAGATGGTCAGAGGAGGAGATGGAGAGAGAAAGAAGCGGCAGGAGAGGATGGATAAGTAGCGAGAGAGCAAGAGGGTATGGATAGGGATACAGGAAGCAAGAGGCAGTGTAAAGCAGACAGGAAGGTGGAGGAGGAAATGGACAGAGAGAGAGGGGTAGAAGGATATGGACACAAGGAGGAGGGAGGAAGATATGGTTAAAGAGATGAGGTGTAGGTGGTCCACAAAGAGAGAGAGGGAGAGGACTGTATGGAGAGATAGGGGTGGGAGGGTGAGGTGAACAGAGACGTGCGATCGGAAAGGTGGACACGGCGAGAGGGGGGGAGGGGGAGTAGATATATCCAATATATGCATCGAATGCATAAGCGAGTGAAGTACAGGGGAAGAAGCTAGTCTGTTATCTGAAATATTCCACACTTTTTGTTGTTTAGCTTGTTGAACTCGAGGGCTATATATTCAGAACACACCAATGTATGAAGTAAATATACTCTAGAAAAATAGGGCTTTTCCTCATTATTTGCAAAGGCGAGGATAGATATCGCCCTGTATCCTGCAGCAGCAAGTATAAATTCGTGTTATTAGTATGTGTATATAAGGCAGACAAGCAAGCTTGAGTAAACGCTCTTCAGCGCCATTCGCATTCCCCATGTTCTGCACTCGTGTAAGCCATCCTCCAACTGCTCAATGACACATAAGTCACTGAAAATAAAAAACAGTATGTAGCTGCTTTATACCTTAATCTTGATTATTCCCGATTGAGAAGCTCAAATCATCTCTACAACTATATCTGCATTTGTACTACGCAAGCCACCGCATTATTACAGTAGGTACAAGGTGCACCAGAATTATTTTCCTCCTTACTGCTCCATTCGTGGACGGAGAGCTACATGAACTATTGTTGTTACTCCTCTGCATAAACGCTGTCTTTTGTAAGTTTCCTAATATCCTGTTCAACATGTAAGATGTATTTTCCAGGAAGTAGTTTGTGTATGCTAAGAGGGTTGAACATATGAACGTCCGTGTTAAGTTACATGCATTTTGCATATATTGAGATAGTGGTTCTTGAAACATTGAACTCCTTCGATCACTGTCTCTCACTTAAGCCTTTCTACACCCCTGTCGTAGTAACTACACTAACAAAAGGTAGGATTTCATGGAACCTCCTTCTCTGTCCCACTCATTAGTCCAGCTTGGCAAGGTCCCAGAGCGCCAATGATAGCACAAAATTGATTCTTCGAGAGTTTTGTAAGCGCCGTTTCGAGTAAGAAAATTATGCTTTCTTTCGATTTATCAATAAATACCAGTCTGTTAACGCCCTTTCTCACGTAAAGAGTTATATGATAATTCCATCAACGAGGCAATATGTGGCGCACGTGACGGACAGCAGTGAATGATCGGGGATCGCGTAGTCATACAGTGTCGTACTTTTTGCTCTTTCATCGTGCATTACGTTATATTTATTTGAGCTGAGCATCAATCTATGCAATCACTGCTCAATAACAACGTTTGAATTTTTTTTACCGTGTGCTCTTTGTGCACGAACAGCGTCGTCTATCGTCTACGAACATTCTTACGAAGCCGCAATTCTCATTTTTCTACGTGTAGTGCAAATAAACTGTCCAATCTCATGCGCTTTACGTACTCAGAATCCACTTTCACTTCTAAACGTGTCTTCCGTTTACGACGTTCACCAGGAAGCCTTCTGTATCTTCGAATGATTATTTTGATGTCCGCCTCCGTTAGCAGAGGGGTTAGCGCGACGGAATGTCATGCCTGACGGCTTGGGTTCGATTCCCGACTGGGTCGGAGATTTTCTCCACTCGAAGACTGGGTCTTGGGTTGTCCTTATCGTCATCATTTCATCCCCATTGACACGCAAGTCGCCGAAGTGGCGTCAACTTGAAAGACTTGCACCAGGCGAACGGTCTACCCGACGGGAGGCCCTAGCCACACGGCATTTCCATTACTTTGATATTACGTAAGACTGTTTCATTTAGTATTTTACGGCGAGGGACTGTAAAAAAACTCGTTCCAGAAGTCCATAAACATTGGGCACCATTATTTACAGCCATTTGGATCTCGTAATCGATCATACTCAGCTTTATTTGGTTTACGAACGATTGCTCACTTACATTTATGCTTTGGGGCTCCACGGTACTTAGTTGTCAATGTAAGCATAATCGTTTGGATTTACGTTTTTACTTCTGGAACAGTTGCCTCAGGGTGTGTTCATGGTTTATAAGGATCACTTTCCTCCCTTTCTATTGAATTTATACACGAAGCGATTATCGTTAACATTACGCTTTAAGATGGTGTTTTCATAATTTCTTTTACCATCCTGGCTATTACACAAGACGTATCTTGGAGGAAGAAATATATTTCTAATTCATACTGAAACATGGTCGCTGGAAGTTTAGAGAATTAGCATCTCAGCCAACACCCTGACCTCCAGATGTCAGACACTCAGATCGATACCAAACACCATGTGTGGACAAAGTATCAACCAAAACTCCGATTACGTTCGTGCCTGTGTGTTGCCGTCCAGTAGAAGATGCTTAAACTGTGATTAAAAGTCACAGCAGAACTACGGAATATAGGCAAACTGTGTCTGTGAGCTATGACTGTGAAGATCTCTGGTAGGGGAGTTGGGCAGAGCGTCAAATCGTTGCAGTTAAGATTACGAGTTATAAGTCCATTGATGGTTATCTCTAACAGATTACGCGTGACACTGTTATATGGGAGAACATTTTTCTGCCATATAAAAGGACGTTTCAGAGTTTGTAGCAATGTTCATTTGGCAGTCTGCTTTCGTTTCGTTAGCTGAAAGTAGCAAACCTATGGAGTACATTTGTATAGATAGGTATGGTGTTATCTATACAAATGTGTGATATAGGTGCTGAGCTACCGTGCCGGCGAGCCAACTCACCTGCCAGGGATCTTTACATCGAAGGTTTGCCTGTACTCCGTAGTTCTGGTGTTACTTTTAATTACTGTTTACGCATTTTCTACTGGACGACAGCACACAGTACAAACTAAATCGGTGTTTTGGTTGATACTCTACAGACGCACAACGTTTGGTGCGGATTTGAGTGTCTGAAGCACAACGCCTTTCTTACTGCGTCTCCAAATGAAGTTTATTGAGCATTTGAGCGATGCGTTTGTCCCAACTGATCCAAACCTTCATTAATCATTAAGATTTTCTCTGAATTTCGACTGTAACTCCCGTGAATATAATTTCTTCGAGGTCGCTACTTTCACTTCTATGAAAGTCAATAAACACAGCATCAGTCTAGGCCCGCTATCGACAGTGGGCGACATCCCATATACGAACGGAAACAACTGACTTTCATACGATCACTGCTCGTAGGAATCATGTAAAATCCTACACGGAAGTATTCCGTATACGAAACAGTCATCAGTGCGAGCATATTATGTACTCAATATTTTCATAGTTGCACTAGAATTGACGTCAGCGAGATAGGTATGTAACCGCTCTCACGTGTAGAGTAACAATCTTCGATTCTACGGCATGTGCCGTTATCCAACCACTTCGGTCGCTCCGTTATTCCAAATAAATTATGTATAGCCCTTAACTCACAAGGTATGGTCTCTTAGATCGCGTGAAAATTTTCACACTCATAGCCCTTAACTCACAAGGTATGGTATCTTAGACCACGTGAAAACTTTCACACTCTCTCTCAGAAGCCAGTTCCGACGGAGTGCTTCCATACCAACTGCACCCTCCTTCTATCGCTATCTTACGTGTCAGTTTTAACGATGTTATGTCTAATGAAGTTGTTAGTCGGGAGATGGAGGAAAGAGTGAGTTATACTGGTTTCCTAAATTAATGCAACAAAATTAAATTTGGCAAAGTTGCGTTTATTTTTCCACAAAACAGTGTAAACAGGAGACAGTAAAGTATAAACAATGTAAAGAACGCAAATGATTGCAACATGCATAACGGTAGACAAATATGTTCTTCGTTTTTTTCCAACTTAACGGATTTGCACACACATTCGGATAAGTAGTTGACGTGCACAGTATGGGAAGTGTCCACCTCTGAGAACGACGGGATATCCTGTGAGTGACGTCGTCAATATCACGTTGAGGCAGTAACATCCATTCTTCCTGCAGAGCTGCTCGCAGTCTTGGAGAGTGGTTGGTGGGTGCTGACGCGATGCAAGCTGACTTCCTAGTGCATCCCAGACATGCTCTATGGGATTCAAGTGGGAAGAGCAACCAGGCCACTCCATGCACACAATATCTTCTGTTTCCAAGAAAACATCAACAACCCGTGCTCTATGAGGTCGAGCATTATCGTCCAACAGTACGGCGTTTGGGCCCACAGCACCTCGCAACAACCGCAGATGAGGTTCCAAGACCACGTCACGATACCTGACAGCAATTGAACCTTACCGATTCACCCGACAATTTCATGAAGAGGGGTTCGAGTGATGAACATAGTCCCTGCCCACACCATTAGGGATCCTCCTGGATACTGGTCTTTTTCCACAATGTTCGCGTCCCGAAATCGCGTTCCATGTTCCCTCCAGATGCGAATCCATCGAGAGTCACCTCCAGACTAAATCGGGACTCATCTTTGAGAGCAACACTGACCCACTGTTCGACCGTCCAGGTAGTATGTTGATGACTCCACTCTAGACCATCCCTTATGTGAAGACGCGTCAGAGGTAGACATACAGCAGGTCTCCGACAATAAAGACCATTCTGCCCAAACCCTCTGCACGCCATTTGCCTCTATACATGTCCAGTGGATGCTACGAGCTCACGTGCCAGTTGCCGTGCCGTACTAAAGTGGTAATGTCGTGCCCTCACAACCAAGTAATGGTTCTCTCTTCTGGTCTTTGGGACACAGTTTCCGTCTCTATAAACCGTCGCCACTCACAAGAAACAACAGAACGATTCACGTTAAGCTATCGGTCCAAATCGGTTTGCGACCATCCTGCTTCCTTTCTTTCTATGGCCCACCACCGCAGAGAGTGTGGTAGGTAATTTCTCTATGCCATACTGCACAGTCTGTGGGCGAGTACACAGAAACTGTGGATGTGGGGCTACCCCGCAAACATTACCTCGTTTCATAGTTGCCCTGACGTCATCGTTGGCATGATTGTCCACTGTGCAGGACGCCATCTTCAGTGCACAACACGATCGTACGGACATCTGGTGAATTCGACACAGGAAGGGGAAATAGCGATTTGTTGATTTAAGTTTGGTCACCAGTGTAGATCACGAAGCAGACAAAAAAGACGACGATTTTACGATAGCCAGTGATCACAGATCTGCTAGCGGAGGATCATTCAGAGGAAGAGCTTCACGACAATTGTGATGGGGACATTTCTGTTTCTGCAAAGAAAAATACTTAGTCTTACTGTTGGTTGAAATCAATTGCGTTCCGACTACTGATAAAGACAAATAGAGATCCCAGCACTCAATATCAATTTTCCAGACTTTCTTTTTGTACTTATCGAGTACAATTTCTGTGCGGTAGTTTAGATCCTGGAATTTAGTTTTACGTGAAAATTTACGTGTCTCGGAGACACAATTTTTCAGATGTAATCCAATTCTTTGACATATCGTTTAAGTTTACTGTTTAAAAAGCCGCACCGGAGTATGTGATCTTATGTGATAAGTAAAATTCCGCATGCTTCATTTACTGCAACAAAATCATCCAGGAGTTTTTAAATAACACTTAAATAATTGTAAATAAATGTTATCTAATTTCGATTAAATACTGACTTGCGCCTTAAATCTCGGTGCCAACGTGAGGGTCCCACAGACCCCACCTTGTGATATACGTTACAGAAAAGTCATCTCGTTACATGAGGATTAAAGCAGCGGCCATTTGTCCTTCATGTTGACAAAGAGCTGTATGATTTTACAGAACGCAACGGTCTCGAGAAGCAACGGTGGCTGCGAGTATCGTGCTTGGCGTTGCAGCTGCAGCCTCATCAAATCGTTATCTGGCCCGGAAAAGGCAAAGAGCGTCAAATTGAAACGGATCAAATAGCGCAGTCAATGGTGCTCGAAACACTTCTATTGTAGCGAATGCTCTTTGTGTCCAAGCGTTTCGTGTGAGTGTCGATATTACAGGAGGATTGGAAGACAGTTTGAAACCGTTCTACATCCAAAGTGTGAAGACTGCGTGCAACAGGCGATGGAAAATCCGCGAAATTGTTTCCTACATTAAAAGAAAGTGGATGATTATGAATGTTTACGCCCTGTGAAGAATCATTAGCGTTTGTAAACTGAAACTTATTTGCGAGAATCCAGTATTCTGTTTTCATCTTACAGAACTGTATCTGACAATTCATACCATTTTTAAATATTTTCATTTAATCAGCAGAATGATGTTGTCATCTTCCAACAATATTTCAACAAATTTCCTATTCTCTTTTTTAAAACAAGGGGCTTGGTCCGTGTCGATCACGTAACTGGAGATGTTTAAGTCTCCTGATGTAGTGATGGTTGTTCGTGTAGACGACTCCTTCCGCAGTTTAAGCGTGGTAATTGTTCTGTCTTCCTCTGGTCGTCTTTCCTTTTTCTTTTTTCTGTAAAGAAAAGCAAAAAAGGAATATACTTAGCTGCTGGTGCGTCTAAAGCACAACAACGTGAATTACGTTGTATGCAGTCGATATAGAGGCAACTATACTCACTCCCAAACCTGTATGGCAGGCTTCCGTAAGTCTAATGAGACTATGGCGGAGTGTGATGCGTTCTTAATGTTTATGTGTGTTGGAGGAAGGTGGTGTCTTGCGTGTAGTCTTTCTGCCACATTTGGATCATGTCTGCATAGTCTTGGCGGTCGGTATCCTTCAAGGAATAAATGGTAGCCACTTCTTGCTTTCTCCCAGCTCTTATTTCTTTTTCTTCTTCTTGATCATATTTACATTCGACGTACGTCTCACTTGCAACTACCAATGACAATAGGGATTCGTCGTCAACAAGTTGTATCACTTTTCCCGTCTCCTTGGCACATTTTATCTACTGTGTTAGGAAGCCAAATGCAGTTATGGAGGTGCATTCGTTTTTGCATGTTTCTTTCACCACAATGCATTCCCAGCCCTTTTTTGTAATCAGGAATTATTGCACAACAAAATATCCGCCTTTTCAAAGTCTCTAAAATACTGAACATTGCTTGAAGGATGACTTTTCTTTAGGAATAAGTATATAACAGTATTTTACTCGTCTTTGTGGTGACCGCTTTCTTATCAGTACGTTAACTCTACAGACGAGTTTCTCATTCGCGTCAACTTCGTCTAAGGGTGAACGTTTACGGGAGGCCATAGATTGTGGCTGTGTGCAGTTTTAAGTTACATTTTTTAATTTACTGCAGAAATTTTCTACTTCAGTTACAACATTATTATCTGTGAATCGTAAAATAATTTTTCTGTCCCTAGTTCCCACCTTATAGCTGTTTAACTTCACTACCCAACTGTTGTGATAGATGTTCTGTTGGTACCCTGGACTTTAGAATTTCTCCGACTGTGACACCAACAAACTTTGGTGAAAGTTCAATAAGGAATGTACTGCAGCAAGTAATTAAGAATGCTATAAAACAGCATCAGCACTTACCATGTCCCATGTAGTGCCACCCGGAACGGGGGAACAGATGCTCCAATTTCTGATGTGGGGAAAAGCGTTGTTACAATCGCAGTGCGGGAAGCAGCCGAGACTGAAGTCCATGTACGCAACGGGCATTCCGCACCACAAAAATTGTTAGTGGAGATTACAGCCAGATTTATATTCCTTAATAAACCTGTCAGGAGGGAAAGGCAATATTTCATTTTCAGCCGGAAGACAACAGAGTACCTACTATCTTTATCTGCAATTCACACAGAAGCCCTTGGCAGAGGGTTCACGCATCCGCTTCGACTGCTTCAGTACCGCTCCGCTCTCGAATAGCCCTTCAAAGAAATGATCACCTAAATTTTTCCGTGCAAAGTCTGATTCCTCTTTTTTTTTCACAATGGTCATTTTTTCCTATTAGGACGGGAGACTCTTTCTCTGAAGACAAAGTTGGTGACCGTGATTTCGTTAAAAGTTCTTGCCACAAAGAAAAACGCCTTTGTTTTGACGACTGCCTTCCCAACTGTCTTATGCTTTCCGTAATACACATTTCCTATTTCCTGATACTACAAAGTGAACTGCCCTTCTTTCAAGTTTTCCAGTGTCCGCACCCTGCAGTAATTTAACAGAACAGGATGAACTAGCATAACGTAGACAGTCTCTTTAGTAAATGTGTTGTATCGTCTAAGTGTCCGGCCAAGAAAGCAGTCTTAGGTTCACCTTCCCACATCATCTTCTATGTGATGGATCCACTTTAACTTGTTCGTAACTCTAATCCCTAGATATTTAGATGAATCGACAGCCTTTTAATTCGTGCGGCTTATTGTATAAATAAATTCCCGTAGGACTTGTGGAGCACCTCGCCCTTGTTATTGTTCAGGACCAGTAGCCACTTTCCGCACAAGCTGGTATCATCGTCACTTTCCCATTGGTTTTGATCCTCACACGATTTTCCTATACAGTATATGAGAACATCACCTGCAAACCACCTAAGAATACTACTCAGATTGCTACATTTTGTATGTACAGTAATAGCCAGGAAGTTTCAAATGAACATTTCGCGTGTGTGTGTGTGTGTGTGTGTGCATTTAGTTGCAAATTTTTGGTGACACAATTTACGAGGCAAGTAACATGGAGCAGTTCCTAGAAAATTCAGCTTGGCGTCATTGGGAGGTATGAAACTATAATTTAGCCCCGGATGGAGAACTAACTGACGTAGACGTATCTAGACCGATGTATCAGCTCTCTCATGTCCTAAAAGTCGTTGTCGATATGAAACCACCAATAACTAAAATAAGATCAAACAATGCCAACGCAAGGTGCTGCGTAAAAGCCCTTCTCCAAGCTCAGACTGTTTTCTTCTCTTCTTTATTTCTGAACTAGGCTGCCGTCAGTATACTTGCACGTTATTCCTTGTTACTCCTTAGCCCTTACTCCACTTTCAGAAATGGGAACGAAATTCCATGTGTTCCCTTCTCACATTTCTGGAATCCTTCAACTCAGCGACCAGCTCCTTATATTTACGGAATGAACAGAAATGTCTATACGTTGCAACGGTGACGTTATTACCCATGCAAGATATTGATCGACTATGGAAACACATTCTTATTGTCTTAATCTACTTCAATGTTTCCAGCATGGCGAAAAGTATTTGGAAATTCTTCGTCCGTCCTTCTCGAATAAATCATCAGATTAAATCTTGCTCGTGGTTAAATATTAAGTAAGCAGCAAAAATTTTCGAATTTAGGATTTTTGCTAACGATTGACATACGGAAACTTTTGTCTTCCATGTTATGAACTGTCTCCTAAAACCAGTATTACAGTATTGACACTACCAGTGCCACTATGCCTTTAATGTTTAGACCTCACCTCACAGTACTCATCTGTCAGTCCAGATCTCGCTGGAAAACCATTATGCTATGTGCAACATTTACTTCTCATTTAATCTAGCAGGAAATAGTCAGTATGAAGCTCAGTATGACTATCGTACAGAAACAGCTGCGCTGCTACTGCTGTAAACGCAGCCGGATTAATTAACTCTTTATAATCGTTAACGTCATTCTCGAATGGGTAACTACTCATTATTACTGAAGTTTGATTTTTATAGTTGTTGCTTTCCTCAGACTTAAGAACGATTTGATGCTGTTCTCCATGTTGGTGTGTCTCAAATGGTTCAAATGGCTCTGAGCACTATGGGACTCAACTGCTGAGGTCATTAGTCCCCTAGAACTTAGAACTAGTTAAACCTAACTAACCTAAGACATCACAAACATCCATGCCCGAGGCAGGATTCGAACCTGCGACCGTAGCGGTCTTGCGGTTCCAGACTGCAGCGCCTTTAACCGCACGGCCACTTCGGCCGGCGGTGTGTCTCGTGTAAGTCAATGTTGTGGAAGTATCTTCACATCTGCACAAGAAGTGCAACCGACATCCATTTAAACCTACTTAGTGGAAACCAAAGGCTTGAATACAGTAACATTTTTGACCCCTACACACTTCCCGCTGGTACCAGATTAACTGCTGCTTTATTTGTCAACATGCGTCCCTTCAACCTCTGGCTTATTTCATTGAAGCTGTGGTGTAAACCTTTTTTTCCACCGATGTGTTTCATTGCCCCTTCATCAGCTACGCGATCTATCCATCTAAACTTCAGCATTGTTCTATTGCGCCACATTTCAAAGGTTTTTCTCCTGTTATCGTTTCTATGGTTCATTTCTGTTTCCCTCTTCCATATAAGGTTACACTCCATGCAAATACTTTGAGAAATGACTTCGTAACACTTCTAATTGATGATTGCGTATTTATCTTTTTCCACTTACATCTTCTTGTTATTCGCAGTTTACATTTAATTTATTCTTTACCTTAGACATGGTCAGTTTTTTAGCTGCCTAAAAAGTAAATCTCTTAATGTTTACACCGTATAATTTCACAATCTAATTCCCTTAGCATCTTCTTATTTAAGGGGATTTCTCTTCATCAGTTTCGATTTACCTTAATTTATGTTCGTGTTCTAACCACGTTTGAAGATGCTATCAATTCAGTTCAGCTAATCTTACGTCCTTTGCCGTCTCTGCTGGAATCACAATGACAATGGTTAATCTTAATTATTTAATTTTTTCTCCCTGAACTTTAATTGTATTCTCAAAATTCTGTTTGGTTTCCTTTACTGTTGGCTGATCTTGCAGATTGAATAATATGAGGGAAGCGCTTTATAATCCGGTCCAACTTCCTTCAGTTATTGTCTTCCGATCGTATCCTTGGACTGCGGCACACGTGCAATTCCTCCCTTTCATGTACGTCTACTATGGCTTCTGTGAAAGTTGTAAGTAATCTTTGACTCGATGCATATTACAAGTGATACATTTAGAGCTTTAACGAATGTATTCTAGTCAGAGTGGTCAAAATCTATAAGTATACAAGAGCTATAAATGTTGATTTGTCCTCCTTCAACTTACACTTTAAGATAAATTGTAGGGTCAGTGTAGATTCGTATATTTCTACATTTCTCTGGAATGAAACTTATCTCCCCAACAGTCGTTTTCTACAATTAGCTGCATACTTAAGTCGAATATTCAGATTATTTTATGACAATGACTTGTTAGACTAATAATTCGGTAATACACCTATCAGCATCTGCTTTCTTTGGTATTTGGAGTGTTCTCCATGTTTTGAGGTATTTTGTCTGTCTTATGTGCCTTGAATGCCACGTAGGACAGTTCTTCTCATCGTTACTTCTTCCAGGGATATTAGTACTACGGAAAGTTTGTTGTCTCCTCTAGACGTCTTGTTTCGACTTAAATCTATCAGTGCTCTGTCAAGTTCTGCTATGGACATAGCATCGCCCATGTCATATTCATCCCCTTTCTCGCCTCTAAAGTAATACTATCTTCAAGTTTCTTTTCTTTAGCCTGTCGTACAGTGAATGCATTTTACACTTCAGTCTTCCTTTATTTGTTTAGTGCGAGGAGGAGGAGGAGATTAGTGTTTAACGTCCCGTCGACAACGAGGTCATTAGAGACGGAGCGCAAGCTCCGGTTAGGGAAGGACGGGGAAGGAAATCGGCCGTGCCCTTTCAAAGGAACCATCCCGGCATTTGCGTGAAAGGATTTAGGGTAATCACGGAAAACCTAAATCAGGATGGCTGGAGACGGGATTGAACCGTCGTCCTCCCGAATGCGAGTCCAGTGTGCTAACTACTACGCCACCTCGCTCGGTTGTTTAGTACGTCTCGGCATTTGAGGTCTTCATATTCGGGCAGCTACTTCTGTTTTCTCCAAAAGTTCCTTTCATTTTCCCATGGGCGATACGTACTTTCTGCACAGTCAAGCCCGTTTCTTCAAATTTTCTTTTCTTCTCCACGCACTGCTGCTTTAACAGATTGCATTTCCTATGGTTCAGCCACCTGTATTGTTAAGGCATAAAATTTACCCCATTTCGCCCAAGTCTATGGTTCCTTAAATTATAAATCTCTCCTACCGCTCGTTCCCACTAATGCACTTGGATGGAGGGTCTAGTTCAATGTAAGTATTGTACGTTTTAAAGTGGATAGTAACCTCCAGTGTCGTAGCCTTTCATCTTCTTTTTCCTTCATCATCGTGAGAATAAAACATTTCTAATCGCAGTATGTTACTTAGCTACTGAATTACTAAGGTGTACTGTGATGCTGTTAGTAGGTCGACACCAATGAGTAGCCTTGATCTAGCTAGACTGGCTCACAAGTACTGACCAAGAGTCCATGGTTGGGAACTCAGCGATTCTGATGTAATAAAAATTTACGCAAAGGGACAAAACATAGGCTGTTTTCAAGATCATGATTATATTCCTAAATCGTAAACTGGCATTATAATCCCGAAGTGCGCTCTTCTGCACGTATAAGGCTACGTACTAACACTGGTTTCAAGGTCAAAAGTGCGTACGCCTTAGTGTTTCTTGAAGTTTCGGGCATCCTCTTCTGCACGTACTCCTTCTTTCGTTGGAATGAACATTCTTCCTCTTCTGACATGGCAACCTGATCTCAATACCGTACAGAACTATTCATAGGTTTTAATTTTAATTTTAATAATGAACAGCCTCAGTTGCACCGTTTACCTGGAATTTACCTATGTTTCAGTCGGGATAACCCAACCTTCTTCAGAATAACAGTATTTATCGTTTGTCAGTAGTGGACAAACGATAGATACTGTTATTCTGAAGCAGGTTGTGTTATCACGACTGAAACCTAGGTAAACTCTAGGTAAACGGTGCAACTGAGGCTAATCATTATTAAAATTAAAATTAATATCTATACAGTTACTGACAGGGCCACGAAATGTTGAAGATATTCTATTCATAGGTGTATTCGTTGAGAATTTCAGGCTAATTCCCATAAAAAAAAGTTAATAATCTCACAAACGTAATTCAGTGGAACCTCAATGCCACAGTTTCTCTTCTGTCCCCCCACCCCCACCCCAATTTGGAATGTTATAAAGAGAAGAAAAATTACGATGGCAGCATAGAGACTGATTGGTAGAATATACACATCTGAAATATGGGAAAAAATAACAATGGATGCGCACAGTCACGTAGTTACTCATATCCCCCATTTTGTTCCCTCGTTAGATGATAACTTTTACAGTCTACGATTATGAGAAAATCTTATTCGATCACATATTGTTTATCAAAGAAAATTAGTTAACGTCGTTTGTATTATTCCCATAAAAATTAGTTAACGTCGTTTGTATTATTCCCATAATAATTTATACACATTCCCACGGTATTCGTGAAATTCTGCACGTATAAGGCTACATACTAACACTGGTTTCAAGGTCAAAAGTGCGTACGCCTTAGTGTTTCTTGAAGTTTCGGGCATGCTCTTCTGCACGTACTCCTTCTTTCGTTGGAATGAACATTCTTCCTAAGTATAAGATAATTAGTGCATAACTGACCAATCACACATAGCTTGGTCAGGCTATATACAAACCTAAAGTTTTTTTGAAACTTCTGGCACATTAATACTGTATTTCAGGCAAGAATTCGAAACTGGGACTTTTGTCTTTCGTGATGGAGTGCACTTCCAGCTGAGCTATCTAAGCATGACTCCCCACTTCTCCAAAAGCTGTCGCTCCGCCAGTACCCAGTACCACTTGACATTGTTGTAGCGTTTCAATTCAATATTCTTCTCAATAGCTTCGTTATAGGCGGACTTAACTTTGATACGAATGAGTGAAGATAGGAACTAAGGCAGAAAGGAGAAGATATTTGGGTTTAACTTCCCATAGGCGGCTAAATCATAAGGGCGAAGTACATGCCCTCATTGAGAAAGGAAATAAGTTAAGCAGTTTTTGCCAACGAAAATCTAAGAGTCCTCGCTTTTTTCGAACTAGTGTCTCATACGCAAGCGCGCCAGTTAGCTCGGTGAATATTAATGAACGAAGTGGTCGTAGGCGTGTCTATGGAAATGGATCGTCTGAACCTTACAGAGACTCAGAAACCGGAAAGATCGCTCTTGAACCATTTCTCAGCGAGGTGTGGCTACCAAAGGTCAGCCTCATTGGCAGTGGAAATAGCTACCCATTCGTTTACCGTTGATCGAGGTGGACAGGACGGAGGCAATAGTGTGTCAACTGTCACGAGAAACCTGATAAGCGGAGGTAACTCGAGAAGAGAAGCCGAGTAGGGCCACCTTGGGTGCAAATAATGCGCCTGGCAGAGATTGTATGGCTTGAGGAAGAGGAAATGGACTAGGAAACTCTGCGGTGATGCATGGGGCCTCAATTGGCTTCCTCCCTGCTAAACCTACTGTCTGTACCATTTGTCTGTCATTCGCTGCTTCTGAATTGGAGGTAAGAGCTGCAGTAACAGATATGTTCACATTGATAGTCTTCAGTAACATGCCAAACGGCTGCTTATAGACGCTTCGCTTCTTCATTCCGGGTGTGATTTGGAAACGAGGTTCGCAATGTCTTAGTATCAGCCCATCTGCTACCTGCCACACACTTTATGTTGTTGGGTGAATGATCAAAGATTTTTGATGCTGAATAATGTACTTCTTTTTGAGCAACTGACAGCTTCAATAACGGATAGGGAAGGTCATTTTTTCCACTAGTCTTGTACATATGAACGTAACTGTTCTTCGCGAATTGAGATGGATTATTTGTAACCAATTTCATTAGCGAATATATGGAGTCTGATAGGGCAGTTACAATACCTAACTCCTTGAATAGGTGCCTACATGACGTCCTTGAGTGAACACCACTAATTATTCTCACTGTTCTCTTTTGTGCAATCAACACCTTATATCTAAGTGATGAGTTACCCCAGAAAACTATTCCATATGACATTACTGATTGGAAATATGCAAAGTACGTTAGGAGGCTTGTTTGTTTATTACCAAGACTAGCGATTATACGAAGAGCGAAAGAATCTGAACTTAATTGTGTGAGAAGCTCAGTAATATGCTTCCTCCAGCTAAAGTTGTCATCAATGTGAACACCCAAACATTTGGAGAAATCTACCTTGTTAACTGAGCACTGTTCATATGCTACATCAATTGTCGGTATAACTCTATTCAGTGTACAGAACTGGATATAGGGAATTTTTTCAAAATGAAGGGCGAGTCCATTATCAGAGAACCACTTAATAATTCTTTGAAAGAAATCCTTAACAATATCTTCAGCTGCATTTAATGGAATGAGATTTATTATAATACTAGTGTCATCTGCAAAAAGTACTAGTTCTGCTTGCTCAACGTTAATTGAGAGGTCATTCACATGAATAAGGAACAGCAGAGGACCCAAAATTGAACCCTGTGGGACTCCCTTTGTGATAAACCCCCATTCACTACATTACCACCCTCCCATCATTATTTGTGTTATTCAGCACAACGTTTTCCTTTCTGCTCGTTAAGTATGATTCAAACCAGCTATGTGTATAGCCTTCAATTCCATAAAACCTGAGTTTTTCTAAGAGTGTGACATGATCTACATAGTCAAATGCCTTGGAAGGATCACAAAAAATACCAACTGGCGAGAATTTGTTATTTAGGGCTTGTACTATTTTATGGGTAAGTGTGTAGATAGCTTTCTCAGTCGAGTAATCCTTCCAGAATCCGAACTGTGACATGCAAGTAAATTACTTTCACTTAAATGTGAGACTACTCTTGAATACATAACTTTTCCGAATATTTTAGAAAATGAAGTCAGCAATGAGATTGGTCTATAATTATTTAAGTCACTCTTGTCACCTTTTTTATGAAGAAGTTTGACAATTGCGTATATCAAACTGTCTGGAAAAATTCCTTGTGCCAGCGAAGCATTACGTATATCACTGAGGCCTCTGTTTATTAAATTAGAACAACCCTTCAAAATTCAGTTAGAGACTCGATCAACATCACATGAGCTCTTGTTTTTCAGTATAATTATACTTCCCTTAGTTTCAGTGGGGGATGCTGGTGCTATTTCTAATGGCCTAAAGTCCTGGGAATGACATTCTAAACATATTTTTTGCTTCTTCAACTCAACCCTTTAACCCTATTTTTGCTGCTACATTCAGAAAGTGACTGTTAAAAATACTTACAACTTGTGAGATATCACTCACAACACCATCATTTAGCTTTATTGCTATGGTATGCTGTGCACTGTCAGGCTGCCCCGTCTCCCATTTGACAATATTCCATATAGTTTTAATCCGCATTATTAATTTGTCAGAACACATAAGCTGCTAGACTCCTTAATGTCTTTCCTTAAAATATTACAGCATTTTTGTAGTAAGCAAGTAACGTCGGATACTGACTTTTTCTGGCCTTTCCATATATTTCCCTCTTCCCTTAGCACGATATCTTAATTCCCTTAGTAATCCATGGCTTCCTTGACTTTATAATGGCTTTTTTTGGATAACGTTTCAGGAAAGCAACTCTAAATTATTGAGACAAATTTAAGGTGCAATAAATTGAATTTGGCATCAGCATTATTTTCTGTGTACTTCATACCATTCTACCTCTTCTAGGAGGCTCTTAAAACTCTGTTTGCATCAATAAGCCTCCCTGCCTGAAGCCTGTAAGGTGCTATATGTGCTATTTCCATTAACTGCGCAACTTGATCTGATAGCCCATTAACAGCTGGATACGCATTAATTGTTTCTGCCTGAGCACTGTCTATGAAAATGTTATCGATAAGTGACCTACTATCCTGCTGCACACGAGTTGGAAAATTTACAACAGATACTAGTTTGAAACAACCAAGCAGAGATTCTAGCTCATCTTTCCTATCCGTATCTTTTAAGAAATCTACATTGCAATCACCACAAACAACTAACTGCTTCTTTTTGTCTGACAGGTAGCTCAATAATGCCGCTAGATTTTTCATGAATAGCTGAAACTTACCTTGAAGGGGTCTGTAGACTGTTTCAATTACTATAGAAGTATACTGCAGTAGCAACTCACAGGCACATGCTTCAAAGATCTGATTTACACAAAAACGATTTGTTTCAATATTTTTGACTTTGTGTCCAGTTTATACATAAGGAGCAACTCCTCCTTTTTCCATGTTGACTCTACATGAATAAGATGCTAATCTGTAAATTTACCCCATTTTCTAGGCATACAAGAAGCTCATCTATATTATTTTTCAATCCTCTAATCTTCTGATGAAACACACAAATTTTATTTATTTGTATACTGATACAGACATTATGGCACTGTTCTGTTTTAATCTCTTTCAGGACTCCCTGTCTGTAAGCTGACTCTAACCTAAAAAATGCGTCTCTCTGACTCCAGTAATCACAAGTATTTAGTCTTGTTTTTATTTAGCCCGCCATACATTTTCTGCAACAAGATCAAATAATCTATTCTTCCCCCTCCTATTTAGGTGCAGGCCATGACTAGTGTAACCTCACCTCCCAATTGCCTCAACAGGCGCAGCACATATATGAGATTTAGTTTCTGCCAACAGTATTACGCCCCCTCTCCGCCCCCCCCCCCCCCCCCCCCGCTCTCTGTTAACACGGTTGACAGTTGTATTAACGCAAGGATAGCCATGGCGCTGCAAAACAACCACAAACCCCACACGAGTGTTATCTGTTGCTGCTCCTATTACATCCAGGTCACACCTAACTCTATAGTCGGAATTGCTAGCGAGACTATTTCCTGCTCCTCCTACTATAAGGAAATGGTCCTCAGAATCAAAATCTTTGCCCAAGGCCCCTAGGTTTTCTGTAAGCTGGCTAAGCTTAGTACTACGTTTCACAATGCTTGTGACCTGGTACTCGACTCATAGCCTATCATGTAGCAACCGGCCTACATCCCTCCCTGAAATTGTAAAGACATGTCTTTCCCGACGTGAACTAGTTTGAACACGGCAAACAACGTCCACAGCTCGTGGTCAAGTGCCTAGCGTTGCTGCCTCTGGGTCATGGGGTCTCGGGTTAGATTCCCGGCCGTGTTGGGGATTTTCTCTTCCCAGGGACTGGGTGTTTGTGTTGTCTTCATTTCATCATCATCATCATTCTTTACAGTGACTAGATTAGATTGTTTAAAAATTAGGACCCTGTAAAACTTGAGACTTAGTACGGGCGCTGATGACCACGCAGTTGAGCACCCCACAAACCAATCATCATCAAACATCAACGGAAAACAGCCATCAAACGACTCCTCACTAGTGCTCTTGAAACAAGAAATACTAACAGCTGAGGATAAAGGCAGACAGCTAGTTAATTGTTTTTGGAATGTTAAAAGCCTTCGTATTTGCATCAAAACGACGTCGACGGTGGAAAATTCTGTCAAACTGAACGCAAGACATTATCCTGACATAGGGCGAACAAGTCAGAGAATTAATCGGATTATTATTGTGTAAGTTACACATAAGTATCCGGTTAGTAATGATTTCAGTCTCTGATAGTTTGCAGGTGATTATCAGTCGTTCAGTAAAATGTTATCCGACAGAACTGTAATAGCGTCCACTTAAATCCTGCTACTGGGACAAAGTCACGCAGAAAGAATGCGACCATACTGCCAATCAACAGGAGTTCTGCACAATTGCTGTATTTGTCATTAAATAGGTGATAGGTCAATGACTTTATTTGACACATTTTTGATTGAACACATCCTCAGATTGTCTGCGTACCAGAAATATATAACAAATAACACAAAATTTAACTATGCAAGGAATATAGAAGCGTATGAAACTACACGTATCGTCAAAATTGAGCAGCTGGAATACAAACCATGAACATATTGGTTATCAGATATATAAAGACAGTATGTAACAATCAAAGCTGTCATGGTTGACTGTATAGCTACAACGCGATAATCAGGAAGACAATTTAAGCCACCACAGGGCTGTGATGAATACAAAAGTAGTGACACGTAGTGACATGTATTTTTGTATGAGAGTTTGAATTTAAAAAATGGCTCTGAGCACTATGGGACTTAACATCTGTGGTCATCAGTCCCCTAGAACGTAGAACTACTTAAACCTAACTAACCTAAGGACATCACACACATCCATGCCCGAGGCAGGATTCGAACCAGCGACCGTAGCAGTCGCGCGGTTCCGGACTGAGCGCCTAGAACCGCGAGACCACCGCGGCCGGCAGTTTGAATTTATGTAACTGTCTTGGAAATTTATTCAGCTTATCTTCATTTTCCATATGTGCCATTTTTCTCGAATGTATTTTCTATATAGCTGCAAAATTTCTATTCTTCGTTCATTTTTTTATACACACTTTATAAACCTTTGTAAAAGTTTAACTTTGGATACTATGTTACTTATGAAAAAGACAAAAAGGCTTTTTTATGCTTTAGTCGCTACGTGGTACTACCGTTGTATTCATCACTGCCCTCTGGTGGCTTACATTGTCTTCCTGGTTATCACGCTGTAGCTAGCCAGTTAGTCTGCAACGACATCCTTGTTTGTTACATATTGTCTTTATATAAATACACTCCTGGAAATGGAAAAAAGAACACATTGACACCGGTGTGTCAGACCCACCATACTTGCTCCGGACACTGCGAGAGGGCTGTACAAGCAATGATCACACGCACGGCACAGCGGACACACCAGGAACCGCGGTGTTGGCCGTCGAATGGCGCTAGCTGCGCAGCATTTGTGCACCGCCGCCGTCAGTGTCAGCCAGTTTGCCGTGGCATACGGAGCTCCATCGCAGTCTTTAACACTGGTAGCATGCCACGACAGCGTGGACGTGAACCGTATGTGCAGTTGACGGACTTTGAGCGAGGGCGTATAGTGGGCATGCGGGAGGCCGGGTGGACGTACCGCCGAATTGCTCAACACGTGGGGCGTGAGGTCTCCACAGTACATCGATGTTGTCGCCAGTGGTCGGCGGAAAGTGCACGTGCCCGTCGACCTGGGACCGGACCGCAGCGACGCACGGATGCACGCCAAGACCGTAGGATCCTACGCAGTGCCGTAGGGGACCGCACCGCCACTTCCCAGCAAATTAGGGACACTGTTGCTCCTGGGGTATCGGCGAGGACCATTCGCAACCGTCTCCATGAAGCTGGGCTACGGTCCCGCACACCGTTAGGCCGTCTTCCGCTCACGCCCCAACATCGTGCAGCCCGCCTCCAGTGGTGTCGCGACAGGCGTGAATGGAGGGACGAATGGAGACGTGTCGTCTTCAGCGATGAGAGTCGCTTCTGCCTTGGTGCCAATGATGGTCGTATGCGTGTTTGGCGCCGTGCAGGTGAGCGCCACAATCAGGACTGCATACGACCGAGGCACACAGGGCCAACACCCGGCATCATGGTGTGGGGAGCGATCTCCTACACTGGCCGTACACCACTGGTGATCGTCGAGGGGACACTGAATAGTGCACGGTACATCCAAACCGTCATCGAACCCATCGTTCTACCATTCCTAGACTGGCAAGGGAACTTGCTGTTCCAACAGGACAATGCACGTCCGCATGTATTCCGTGCCACCCAACGTGCTCTAGAAGGTGTAAGTCAACTACCTTGGCCAGCAAGATCTCCGGATCTGTCCCCCATTGAGCATGTTTGGGACTGGATGAAGCGTCGTCTCACGCGGTCTGCACGTCCAGCACGAACGCTGGTCCAACTGAGGCGCCAGGTGGGAATGGCATGGCTAGCCGTTCCACAGGACTACATCCAGCATCTCTACGATCGTCTCCATGGGAGAATAGCAGCCTGCATTGCTGCGAAAGGTGGATATACACTGTACTAGTGCCGACATTGTGCATGCTCTGTTGCCTGTGTCTATGTGCCTGTGGTTCTGTCAGTGTGATCATGTGATGTATCTGACCCCAGGAATGTGTCAATAAAGTTTCCCCTTCCTGGGACAATGAATTCACGGTGTTCTTATTTCAATTTCCAGGAGTGTATGATCAGCAATATGTTCATTGTGTGTATTTCAGCTGTTTAATTTTGACGATAACTGTAGTTTCACACAGTTGTCTGTTCCTTGTACGGTTACGGTTTCTGTTTTTGCTATGTATTTCTCGTTTGCGGACAATCTGAGAATGAGTTATATACGAAATACATCAAATGAAATCACTGGTATATCAGCTTGGGGCTTCTTGTTTAATGACCAATACAGCAATTGTGCAATAGTCCTATCCACTTAAATCTTGACAATATATCAGACTTGTGCAAACCTCTGTCTATTGTAGACTTTTTTTAACAGGATGCAAGAAAAGTTTTGAAATTTATGTTCACAGTTACAGAAGGGAACCAATAATGACAATAATGAGATGTCCATTACCTCCAAAACAACTGTGTGTATATGTCTTTGTTCTATTGTCATTAGGCCGTAGTCAGTCATATTTCTGTGCCTAATGTTTCGTTTCCTAAATGTGGAGACACAATCAGAAGCTATAAGGACTCTGATAATATCTTCAAACTCAAACAAGCTCAGCAACCCGAACTGTTTATACGTATCCATGCAATGGTCAGGTTGTTATGTCATCAGACCGCTGTAATAAGGCAGAGCTGACATTGTTTACCTCATTTAGCACAGAGATCCACAACTTCACTATCGCTTATCACTACAGAGATAAGATACAAAACATCTAGTTGAATGTTTATAGTAGCAATCAGATAATAGTTCTTGGCTAGTAGTGAAACGAAATATGTAACACTTACATGTACAGCTACGATCTATAGGTGCCTTCGTGATACAGATTGATACTCAGTGAAAAATGTAGCCAGTTGCTACCGTCAACTGCTTTGTTAGTTCCAAATTGTATTTTGAAAAATCTCCTTCTCATAAACCATTTCTGTTCGTCTGTTATACATACTTCAACGAAACTGATCGACTATAATGAACATTCAAGGTATTAACTCTACAGAGGTAGTGTCTGAGGTTGTTTGCCAGTAGCTTTATCTTAATGTAGGGACTGTCAATGAATAAGTCACTATTAAGTGAACTTAAATGTTGAGGAAGAATTGGCGTTTCAGTCACCAGTGTCCAAGGAACAAAATTAGGAAGGACATTTGAGACACAAAGATCACTGGCACATAACAGTGATAGCTGCAGTTAAAATCACAGACCAGGATTTAAAATGCTAATAGTGTTTCACAACTGGACGATCTGTCACGGTCACCGTCTTGTCACATGTGTATGTACAAACACTTAGTGACTAAGTGTGATAAGGATTAAATATAAATTTGTCTATATTTATTCACAACTGACAAACATAGAAAAACACAAATATCTGTATAATGCGTTATAGCTATGTATCAACAAGAATTCGAATATAAAGTTATGATTTATAGTGTCACTGAACTTAATAGCTTGTTTGTTTGAAAACTGAGGTTCCTGTTTTAAGGTAGATGAGGTCATGCTAACGAAACAGAATAGTTCCGAACATTAATAAGTTCAGTTCTATTCATTGTAGAGAGTAATGTACGTGGAATGTGTGACTAACGAATGTGTTTGGAAATAGCACGACTAAACACCAGCTGAAAAATTAAAAATTCTGGTAACCGGTGAAATAACTACAATCTTCAAGGAATGAGAGTACCAAAGAGCATTGGAGTTGTATTTATTCAGGTGCATGGCGATAGAGGGGGACGTGAGGGAGTCGGCATTAATTTCGAATCATGACGGTATCAGAGGAATAGAATCATACACATGCCTTTTAGAGGAATATATCCTACCAACCATTCGATCTCTCATTCTAGCAGACGATACGTTCAGCATTTCATTTACTTCATAGTGGGAAATTGTATCTTTTTTATATTGTATCAGTTTCGGGGCAACTAATCAAATCAAGCAAAAGATTTTTCATATGTTTTGAAGTCCAAAAGTGTGTAATATGAATTATTTGTCATGCTGTTTCAAAGTTTGGCTCATGCCGGTTCAAGGAAGCGGGGATACCACCTACTGATTCCCAACATAGTCATTCATTCATGAAATCTGTCATAAATAACATACCTCTCTCTCAAACCAACAGCTCGGGATTAGAAATAAGAACAATTTTCATAAAGATTTGGAGTCACTAATTTTGGTCGAGAAAGGTGTCCAACGTTAAGGAATACACATTTTCAGTTAACTACCAACAACAATGAAATATTTAACTACTTATTATTATTTATTTTATGGCCTTCATTGGACCACTCTAGTCAAAGATAGAAAGTTGTAAACAAGTTGTTACATGGGGATACAATTCGGGCAACAATAAATTAATATGGTATTTGGGTAATATTATTAATAGAGTCTATTCTTATATGAAAGGTGTTTTGATCATCTGTCTGCCCAATATTTCTTCATTCTTTCAGGTACTTTCTTTCTTTCTTCATCTGAGACCACTCTTCCTGTACTCCTTTTACTGATTTTCATTTGTAGTCTGGTTTGCGGGTCTTGCAGTATTCTGGTTTTCTCTGTTTTACTTTTTAAGTCATCTACTGTAATTTGGAGTTCTTTTATATCTTCCTTAATTTCTGTGATCCATTTAATGTCGCTCTTGCTATTCCACAATTTTTGTATTATTTTTTTACTAATTCTGTTTTCTGGAGTTCACATCAGATGTCCAAAGAATGGGATGCGTTTCTTCCAGATCGTGCTCATGACTGGTTCTATTTTCTTATATTCGATGTTATTCTCCAATGTCCATTTATTTGACACTGTTTATTTATACATGTCCTATTTATTCTTCTTTCTATTTTTAGTATTCTGTCAATTTCTGCTGTATTAGTTGTTTTGAAGATAGTTTCAGCTGCATACGTTATTTTTGGTTTTGTAACTGTTTTATAGTGTTTTAATTTTGTATCTATAGATAGGCTTTTTTTGTTGTATGCAGTTTTGGTAATGTAATTTGCGTAGTTCAGTTTTTTTATTCTCTTCTGCCATGATGGCTTCTCATTTAGATTATATGTTGTTATTTCGCCTAAATATTTAAATTTATCAACAATTTTGATTTCCTGTTCTCCTATTGTAATTTTGTTTGCATATTTAACTGCAAATAATGTTCACTTTTAGAGGAAACTAAAGGTTTTACTAGTTAAAAACTATTTCTACTCCACCGATGAATTTCTTAGTAGAAATCGTTGCTGTGTATATATTACTGATATCAATGTGCGCGTGACATAATATCTGATTTTGACACGTATTTATTGCGTTAATGTGACCAATATAATCAAGTGATGTAAAATGATTTTCTCTTTTGTGATGTCTAGGTACAAAAGTCCAGAGAATCATCATATACCATTTAATGATCGGTACACTTACATGTTTTATGGTAAGTTTGCTATATCTCAGAATATGTTTTAAGACTTTTTTGCTTATTCCACATCCATGAGGACCATTTCGCATATAATTTGTGGAAGGGAAATTAGCCTCTCTTTTCCTGTATATATGTATTATGGTTCAAATGGTTCAAATGGCTCTGAGCACCATGGGACTTAACATCTGTGGTCATCAGTCCCCTAGAACGTAGAACTACTTAAACCTAACTAACCTAAGGACATCACACACATCCATGCCCGAGGCAGGATTCGAACCTGCGACCGTAGCAGTCGCGTATGTATTATGCATTCTTGTTACATGAAATATTCTACATCCGTGAGGATCCCTTACAATGGATATATGGAACAGAAATAAATCCAAGGTAATCTCTAGGGAAACTAAGAAAACCCTAAGCCAGGAGACCACATGGGGATTCCTGCACTTTTGTTCCAGTACCGAGTCCAATGTGGTAGTCACTGCGTCCCCTCACTGTGTACATCCCATGTAAACATCTCCCACGTCAGAATACTCTTAGTTGCCTGAACGGCCTGTGTTGGTAAGTGGGATACAAATCGGACTCTGTCTCTGATGTGCTCTTAACTTTCTACCATGCACAGGCGTTTACTACAGTACGCTTCCCTCTCCATACCAGGAAACATTTTTCAGTGCTTCCAAATTTCAGTAGTACCGTTACTGTAGAAGTGCTACGATCGGTGCCACTTAAGATACAGTAAATAGAGTAGGGCTGTTCATGTAACGATTACATTTTGTATGATATATATGTGATACTGTCGAGACAAATGCTCGTTACAGTTCATAATTCGCTACTCTCCGTAGTGAATGTCAATTATGGAGCCATTACAGGGAAGTGAATTATTTCTAACCTACAAATATGTGTATATAACCGTACTCGTGCATGCTACCATATGAGTCGTTTTGCTGTTCCGCAGAGATTTTTCTCTGCTATATTCTGTTGAACAGTCGCAATGGTTGTGCTGGCATTAGTAGAAACACTTGATGTTTCAAGATCTGAACTCTTAGTCATAGCAAAATCATTTTAAATTTAATATTTCTGAAGTTCTGGGATACTTCTTTCGTCTGTATGACGCTTAGGCATGCATTCCGCTGGTGTTAGCCGTAATTCGCTTGTTAAAAACCTTCCCGAGCATTAACAGAACGAATAATAAAAAATGACGGTCTTTTGAATCTCGGGCCAAAAGAGTTGCGTTTGACAGATGTCACGATTTAATTTGAAACTCTAAGTGAATTCGGTGATTAATTTGTGAGATTTTCATCAAATCGTTGCCCAATAAGCTATGTACACTTGTTATCAATCATTGTACACTTTCGAGACAGTCACTTGACCATGAGAGAATTATACTGCTTTCATTTCGGCAAACAGTTCCAAATACTGATTATTCCTAGTAGAATATTTCTGTTAGATGCTTCATTTACTCTTCTTACAAACTTGTTACAGTATTTTGTAACAAACCAAGGACTGTTTCTAAAGGTTTTAAAGAAGAGTTAACTGTTCGACTATTTGCGTTGTAGTCTCCCAAAGAGTTACAACACTTAAATGTAGTTTCAAAAATTTGCGTGGCTTCTACTGTGTATGTCGTTTTGTAAGCTTTGATTTGGCCAGGATGCGCCTTAAAAATGTTCCACGACACTTTAGACCTTTTTGATTAGTTCCTTTAACATTTCAAGCACACAACGGACAACGAAATTTAAGGTGTTTAACACAGGAAATATGTTCCCTATCTTTAAACACACTGTTGCTTTCTTATTATCTGCACTGTCTGTCATAAAATGAAATTTTCAAATTTTTTCAGTTATCTTTCGTTTCACGGTGAGTATCAATATTTCATGTTTCAGGTATTCAATTACATTACAAATAACCTAGAAACGCTTAACGTAATTCCTAGACGTCTTCTAATATATAGTGTGCTGTGGTACTAGGTAAGAGATTCTATAGCACATAAAGTCCATACACCTGCCGCAGTGATATGTGAGAAACACATTTCAGTTTTTTTTTATCTTTTTCCTTGGTCCAGAAACCGAGCACCAAGTGAACTACTAGTCAGAAAACACAGCGAAGAGCTTGGGTGATTAGGTTTAAGGTGACGTAGTTCAATAAAACATTAATGTAATACGATAAAAAGAAAGCCTGTAGGTATTTGATAGTTTTAAGCCTGACTCACTTTTCTCGAACCATATCAATACTCTTCAGTTTTTTACGGCACCCGACTGCCTTAATGTTTATGCATAAGGGTTTTGAAATTTCACAACACACTTATTGGTATCACCCTTGTTATAAATTTTACACTGTCGACAAACACGAGTAAAGTGACAGCGCTGAAACCTATGAAAGAGGTCGCAGCACTGATGGAAAGAAACTTATGTTTCGTTACTGAATATGCCACATGTCTTTCCTAAGAGTCGTTAGGCGCATTTTATCTTGTGTTTCGACAGATATTTGCTATTTCGTCAGCCCAAGTAAATACCGTGCGTCTCGTCTTTTGTGCGCGCCGAGTAACAACAGAAAGCGTAGGTTTGTTTCCCAATAAAAAAGAATTTAGAAAATGAAATCAGAATTTTACGTGCCGACTTAACAGAGCGCTCCCAAATTAGTCTTGTTCGATGTGTATGTGTTAACAGGACAGTAAAACACCAAGAATAAACAGCAGTCGAGCAGTGCCTGTACCGCTGGATGCTGTGTGGTAGCAATCAGCGCGGGCCAGGGCAGTGCTGCCGCTGTTCGAGTCTGGTAATTCTACGTGTATCACTGCCCCGTTAGTACATAACGATCAAACGGATATCGGACTATATCAATCTGGGATCGCTCTATCGAATGTGCACGTTAATTTTCGATTTCAAAATAACTGTAACGGGAAACAGATCGACGCTTTTTGTCGAAACTGGGCGTCGCATAAAAGACATGATGAGCAGTACTTGTTCAGGATGACTGCAGCTAATGAATGTAAAAACTTAATTGCAATTATCTGCTCAGACACCACGGAAAATGCACCTGACGACTCTCAGGATAGACACCATTTATATATTTTCTAATATTGGTTGTGGATACTCCCCTTACCGAATAAGGTGGTCGACTTCAATCACACGAAGCTTCGTTTTCTGAAAGACGATTACAGTTTAACGTAACATCGACAGCGAAGTCATTAGAGACGGTTTTTTCTCTCGATATTTCCTCTAAGAAGTCCACAATTTGATTTTTCTCCGCTCCTTAATGGCACGACACAATCAGAAAACATGCTAACAGAAATAATCACTCCAGTCTCCTCAAATCACAATTTAGTTTCATAATCGAACTTCGTAAGGAACGTATGTGAGATGTAAACAATTGATCTTACAGATACATAGTGCCAGCGCATGGCGCTAACGCTATCTACTGAACGCGGAGGGTGTTTGAATTAATAAGGCTTAGAAGTTGTTGAATTGTGGAGTCCTAAACAGTCAATGATCACAAATTAAGTAAAGAACAAGTTTTCCATCAAAGGTTGTTTTAGATTCAACAAGTTCGTAAACATTTGTTCGCTGTAATCTTAATAGTGGTCACGTCACCCTTCGTCTTCACAGTACTCACAAAATTCAGGAAAAGTCTATTTCACTATTTCACTAGCTACGATTACCTCCGTACGACGGGGTTTTCTGTAAAGTGGCTATTGTTGAAGATTCACAGATTCCGGCTATATCCCGTTTCCAGTAGCAACATATTGGCTTTTCCGATTTCATTTATGTAAAACAACATTTTATGTAAATGAGAGTAAGCCAACTGTTTCTGGTGCCCTCTTCTTAAGAAAATGCTTTCGCCAAGACAGAAAAATATTTATATATTTCATTTCATGTAATTTTTCACGTCACAATACTTCTCACCAGATTTTGAAAAAGTATTTACTACAGGCGAGGCGTTAAAATCTTATTTTCTTAACGCACATTTTACGTCATCATTGGTCGCCGTGATTACCATGGGGTACACTGAAGGAGTCTCCCAAAATATTGCTTTTAAATTTATCAGCAATCGGGTGTAACCTGGGAAACTCTAACATCAGGGCGAAGCCAATTCTTTTAACCAGCGGGATACTTGCCTTCCTCAAGTTTAGCGAAAACTTCAATTAATACTGAAGAACTATATAGGAAAAATTTTTATTAGCTGACATGTGTAAACAACTTAAAATCGACGTACTTACTGTGCAAGAAACGCATCATGGAGCTACAAATATCTCATCAAAAATGGTTGGAATGACACTGGTCGTAGAACTAAATGGACGTGGTGTGTTGGTAAGACCAGGGATAAATACTAAGTCCATAGGTGTGACAAGCACGGGTAACATTGTATTAACAACGGTAGAACTAGAGACCCGCACAATAACATCAGTCTACAAATCATCCTAGTGCCGACTTCAGTTTCAATAAATCCAGGAATTTCAACTCTAAGAGTGTGAAGTTTATATTGGCAGATTCCCACTGGAGAAATACAAGCGGGAGCTATGAAAACCACAGGTAAGAAGGAGATGAGCTGGATAGCTGGATGAGAAGGGAAGACCAAACACTCATACTTGATCGTAGGGTGAGACCATGTTTTCAAAGTGGAAGATAGTGTACGAGGCATAATTCGGACAATGTTTTCATCAGTCAGCAAGCAGCCCAACGTGTGGTAAAAACAGTCGATGAACCGATACCAAAATCACAGCATAATTTCATAATATGTGTAGTAGTCGGAATTATTGCCCCAGGAGAAGTGCCTTTAAATGACGACCAAACTTTAAAAAGGCGCCAAGGTAAGATTTCTCAAACCAACTGCACAGTGATGTTACACAACTTCAAACGACTTCAAAATCGTACGAGTATTCCGTAGCCATAGTAAAGAAGATCCTACGGAAGAACATAGTTCGTGAGGGCAGAACACAATACATATCCGTTTTCAACCAGGGCTCACTTGGCATAATCAAGATAAACACGGAAGAAACTAACTACTTCAAGATGTCATTCAAGCAGATAAAGAGCTGATGATACTTATCGCAGAAGGGAGATGGGAAAATTTGTCAAATCTTATAGCTCATTTAGATATGGCTCAAAACAGTAGAAAGTCATGAAAACTAATTAAAAATCTCATCAATTATCCTAAAAAAACTATCAGAGTAATTCACCTTAGTAACGCCAAATGAAATGAAGAACTACTTAAGTACTGTAAAGTGGGGAAGGAGTCACGAACTAAAAAATTGTCGCGATGCAACGATGAAAAAAACTTTCTGACCTTACCTCTTATAGGGACAGAGTTGGTAGGTGCCTTAAAGCAAATGAAAAGAAACGAAGCTGCAGGCCCAGATATACGACCATAGTAGCAAAAGAATTTAATACCAGGGAACGGTGTTACAAAAAGGTACGGCCAAACTTTCAGGAAACATTCCTCACACACAAATAAAGAAAAGATGTTATGTGGACATGTGTCCGGAAACGCTTAATTTCCATGTTAGAGCTCATTTTAGTTTCGTCAGTATGTACTGTACTTCCTCGATTGACCGCCAGTTGGCCCAATTGAAGGAAGGTAATGTTGACTTCGGTGTTTGTGTTGACATGCGACTCATTGCTATACAGTACTAGCATCAAGCACATCAGTACGTAGCATCTACAGGTTAGTGTTCATCACGAACGTGGTTTTGCAGTCAGTGCAATGTTTACAAATGCGGAGTTGGCAGATGCCCATTTGATGTATGGATTAGCACGGGGCAATAGCCGTGGCACGGTACGTTTGTATCGAGACAGATTTCCAGAACGAGGGTGTCCCGACGGGAAGACGTTCGAAGCAATTGATCGGCGTCTTAGGGAGCACGGAATATTCCAGCCTATGACTCGCGACTGGGGAAGACCTAGAACGACGAGGACACCTGCAATGGACGAGGCAATTCTTCGTGCAGGTGACGATAACCGTAATGTCAGCGTCAGAGAAGTTGCTGCTGTACAAGGTAACGTTGACCACGTCACTGTATGGAGAGTGCTACGGGAGAACCAGTTATTTCCGTACCATGTACAGCGTGTGCAGGCACTATCAGCAGCTGATTGGCCTCCACGGGTACACTTCTGCGAATGGTTCATCTAACAATGTGTCAATCCTCATTCCAGAGCAAATGTTCTCTTTACGGATGAGGCTTCATTCCAACGTGATCAAATTGTAAATTTTCACATTCAACATGCGTGGGCTGACGAGAATCCGCACGCAATTGTGTAATCACGTCATCAACACAGATTTTCTGTGAACGTTTGGACAGGCATTGTTGGTAATGTCTTGATTGGGTTGGTTGGTTTGTGGGATTAAAGGGACCAGACTGCGACGGTCATCGGTCCCTTGTGTCTTGATTGGGCCCCATGTTCTTCCACCTACGCTCAATGGAGAACGTTATCATGATTTCATACGCGATACTCTACCTGTGCTGCTAGAACATGTGCCTTTACAAGTACGACACAACATGCGGTTCATGCACGATGGAGCTTCTGCACATTTCAGTCGAAGTGTTCGTACGCTTCTCAACAACAGATTCGGTGACCGATGGATTGGTAGAGGCGGACCAATTCCATGGCCTCCACGCTCTCCTGACCTCAACCCTCTTGACTTTCATTTATGGGGGCATTTGAAAGCTCTTGTCTACGCAACCACGGTACCAAATGTAGAGACTCTTCGTGCTCGTATTGTGGACGGCTGTGATACAATACGCCATTCTCCAGGGCTGCATCAGCGCATCAGGGATTCCATGCGACGGAGGGTGGATGCATGTATCCTCGCTAACGGAGGACATTTTGAACATTTCCTGTAACAAAGTGTTTGAAGTCACGCTGGTACGTTCTGTTGCTGTATGTTTCCATTCCATGATTAATGTGATTTGAAGAGAAGTAACAAAATGAGCTCTAACATGGAAAGTAAGCGTTTCTTTGTGTGTGAGGAATGTTTCTTGAATGTTTGGCCGTACCATTTTGTAACACCCTGTATACCTAAGTTGGCGGAGAAAAGCGCATGTAGTAATTATTTAAGCAGGGAAAAGAACCTACAGATCCCAAGAATTTTCACTATATCTCGGTTTTGTGTCAGTTGTATATAGTGTTTGAGAGAATTGTACGGACTAGAATTTAAGCAAGTACAAACGACAAAATCGCTCCAGAGCAAACTGGATTTATACTAGGGAAGTCATTCTCGAGCAGTTCACTCTAAATAATGAAAAGTGTGAGGTCATCCACATGAATGCTGAAAGGAATCCATTAAACTTCGTCCACACGATAGATCAATCAAATTTGATGGCAGAAATTCAATTAAATACCTAGGAACTACACATACGAACAACTTAAATTGGAATGAACACAAAAAAAAACATTGTGGGGAAGGTGAACGAAGACTGCGATTTATTGGCAGTACACTTAGATGGTGCAACAGATCTACTGAAGAGACTGCCTGCATTACGCTTGTCCATCCCCTTTTGGAGTACTACTACGCTGTGTGGGATCCTCGCCAAATAGGACTAACGGAGTACCATCGAGAAAGTTCTAAGAAGAGCAGCACGTTTTGTATTACTGAGAAATAGGGGAGAGAGTGTCACGGACACTATACAGGATTTGGATTTGACACCATTAAAACAAAGGCGTTTCTCGTTGCGGCAGGATTTCCTCAAGAAATTTCGATCACAAACTTTCTCCTCCGAATGCTAAAATACTTTGTTGTCGCCGACCTACATAGGGAGGGACGATCATCATCATAAAATAAGGAAATCAGAGATCGCACGGAAAGATAAGGGTGTCCGTTTTCGTCGCGCGCTGCTCGAGAGTGAAAGAGTGGAGAATTATTGTGACGGTGGTTTCATGAATCCTCTGCCAAGCTCTAAAGTGTGATTTGCTTAGTATCCATGTAGACGTAGATATAGAAAGATCCTTAACGTTATCCAACACATCGAAGGTGAGCGTGGGACAAAAACTAGTCACTGGTGAAACTTTTATAGACCTCATTGCTACATAGGACACTGTGAATCACAAAAGACTCATTCAAAAGCTATACGAGATAACAACAAGAGTTTTGAAGCTGACAGTGGTAACAGAGGTATGTTCCTAAGCTGAAGATTATGTGTAACGCTGCAAGGTAAGAAGAGCCGCTGGAGAAGCCAGAAGAAAGGATTACCTCAAGGAAGTATGTTGTCACCGATACTCTTCTGCACCTATACGGATAATGAGCAAGATTTTCCAGTTTCAAGGTGATTTATGTATGCTGATGACGCAGCTGTGATGACCAAAGGGATGACCTTTGAGGTAGTTGAAATTAAGCTATAAATGTGCTATTACGACCTGAACCATCAACCCCAATAGTGGAAAGACGCAAGTAAGTGTTTTCCTCTTAAACAGATGCTAAAAGCAAACAAGAGTAAGAGGGAGAATCGGAAATTCAGCACGGTAACAGTGCAGAACCCCCTTTAATTACTTTGGATCGCACCCTATGTTGTACAGTAGATATTATGGGTTTGAAAGGATAAACATGCAGCAAATACTTCATCATGAAAATGCTGACGAGTTCCGAGGAGGGAGCAGATCTTCAGCTTCTCTGGTCTACTGACTTGACCTCTTCCAACTATTGTGTTTCTGTGGGAAAATGTGGACACCAGGTTGTGGAGCGTTAGACCAAAACAGGCATGAGGACATGGCCTTGAAGGAGTAAGTCCGCTTAGTTACGGGATACGTCGGAGGAACCCCAGTCCTAAAGATCTACCCCCTGGACGCCATTGCACCCCTTTTGTAACACGTAGAGTGGCAGGAGAAACCGAACGGAGCAAGGAAATTGTAAACGCGAAATACGTCAAGTGCAATTATACACTTGGGGCAAGCCGCCTTAAGTCCAAGAAAAATTTTTGCAGCTACAGGTCAAGCCTGACGTTAGACGTGTATTCCTGTGGTAAGAAAGTGCTACTAAGCAAGAGGGTTTCACTCCAATGAAAGAAATTTTCACGAGTACCCCCTACGCTACACTACTTTGAGAACCCTTAATAGATTAACAGGAGTCTCCAGGCAGAGAATAAATGCGATCTTACGGGTGTACAGGGAGGACGTTCCGTGCAGCTGCGGAGCAGTCCAGACACCTAATCATCTACTCATTCAGCTAGCGGCATTGCGTGTTGGAGACACGTTTACTAACTTTATGACGAAAAGCAATATTAACAACTTGACGATGAGAAGAATTTTAACTTTCAAAAAACGTGTATTGAATCCCAATGAAGCAAATACGACATTATTATGCGGTACACTGAAGCCAGTAAGTGATCTATATAAATAAATATATAACTGTTTTTATCTCTTTGTGTATCGACTCAAATTATTCGATAACAGGATTACAAAGTTCTCTTTAGGCAGTCGTTCTGTGTGTGCTATCTTTGACACAAGAAATGCCTGTACTGTGTGAAAAGGCTACAAAGTAGTTAATTCCTCTGATGATTCCAACATCTATTTGCCAACGTATGCACCATACACGCAATAAAGAACACCAATAGTGCACTTTGTTACTCGGTAACTGCTCGCCACCTGGTTTTCATTCTAAAGTGTGGAGTCGTCCACTGCGCCACTTAGGAGTACTACACTACAGGGAGACTCGGTACTTCTGTCGTACGGCGGCCAGCTTCAGCAGTGGGAAGGTGCGGCTACATAACCGTAATGTTGCTGGACGGCAGTTCCCGTGTTCCGGCCACTTGGCGTAGCGTGCGAAACACCCCACATAACGCTGTGGGCTATCGAAAAGCCGGCGATTTGCAGTACTGCGGAAACCGTAGCGTGTGAAGATAAGGACGGGTCGGCCACGAATTGCATGCGGAAAAGAAAACAAGGATACTCACAAAATGTATTCGGTACTCCCTGTCACTAACGTCTTGCTACGCTCAGAATAAATAATTAGGGGAATACGGAAACTGCTGAGTCGGCACGAACGTTCGGGCAAGAGGAAAAGCGAGTAACGAAACCTTTATATTATTTCCAGGCGGCTGGGTGCAACTAATTAAAACAACACGGAAACTACTGACTCTTCCCTAGTCAGGCACGAAGCTCGTACCGGTACTTCAGGTGTCAAGGAATAGCCGGCACTCAGTGACGAATACATATTATATGGAACAGCCTTAGAACAGAGGTATCATTTTATTGGGGCGGTCCTTCTGCTGTAGTTGATCTGGCGAGTAGTGGAATGCTCTCTACATCTGCATCCACGTACATACTGCGCAATGTTTACAAAAATCGAAGTACTTATACCTTTGGTAATAGGGTGCATGCATGACATCGCTGATTATACCGTGGGTACTGGGTTAATGGTTAAGTGATGGGTTCGCATCCAGGAGGAAGACGGTTTCAGTATCGATCCGGCCATCCAATTTACGTTTCCGTTGCATCCCTAAACGGATTACGTCAAATTTCGGCAGGGTTTGTCTAAAAATGAAACGAACGATTTCCTTACGCATGTGCCTCCTATCTTAGCTTGTGCTCGGTCTCTAATCACGCTGTCGTCGTCAGAAGGCTTAAACTTTAATGACAGCTCCTATCCTACTTCGGAGATATTACGCATTCTGCGTTCAGCTGTCTCCCCGGTGACAAGTACAAAGTCAGATGTCATTCACGTGATGTAACACACACAGATTTTCCATCGCTAAAGGGAAATTTCATACTGAAGTATACACTAGGAATGGAATCTACATGTTAGACGAAGGAAGAGAGGACATTGTCGCTAAAGACTAGAGGAAATTTAAATGGGTATTTTTTATGAATTATAATCTTTTTTACTATCTTGAAAACTATTGACGAATATGTTTGTAAATATATCTTTAATATAGCCTAAAAGCATGAAAAATTTGATAGCAAAGACTGTGTAGTCTTTATGTGTCATTTCAGACTGTTTGTTTGGGTGTGTGGATGGGCAGGTGCGCGGGTTGCCTCCGGAACTCCGGAAACTTCAGATCTGCCCAAATTTTCAGCACACTATGTCTACTCAAGCGTGAATGTAAACAGCATCTCCATGACACATAGGATCAAGTGGAGAGACACGTCATATGACTCTTATGTACAACACATTTGTTCAAACATTTCCTGTGGAATGTACTGTTTCATAGCAGCGCGCAAACGTTAATGGTTCAAATGGCTCTAAGCACTATGGGACTTAACATCTGAGGTCAGCAGTCCCCTAGACTTAGAACTACTTAAACCTAATTAACCTAAGGACATCACACACAGCCATGCCCGAAGTAGGACTCGAACCTGCGACCGTAGCAGCAGCGCGGTTCCGGACTAGAGCGCCTATAACCGCTCGGCCACAGAGGCAGGCCGCAAACGTTAACTTCCGGCCTTACATTTACCAGTCCTCAATCAAGAGTATGAAATATTATGGAGATTGAGTCTTCATATCTGTACCTTGTTGCAGGATTCACGGAAGCTATTCAGATGCTAATTTATAACTAACAATTTGTGAAGTGGCTTTATTATCCCAACTGACGTTCAATAACGTTAAAACTCAATGACTATAGTGTTATAGATTATATTGCACCACAACGTCAAATAATTTAATTCAGTTTCATCAGAATACATATGCTAAGCAGCAAAAACCATTACAGTGAATTATTACCGTTACGAGTTCTGAGTCCGTTTTAGGCAAACGGAGTTTCTTTGTGTATACCGAAAGTACCAGTTCACAACGGAAATCTTTGTAACTCATATGATACGTTGCACTTCCTGCGACTGTACATCAGTTATCTGTATAACTAGTGTCAAAGTTTCAGATATAAGTCGAACAGACAGTATTTCTACAGCAGCAAATATCTTAAGGAAACTGCAATAACACCAGTGTTTAGATACTTCGGCCGCCGCAAACGCGAAAAAATTAATTTCTACGTCACATTTCCCCACTTCAGAATGTCTATGTTAGGAATATGTTTTAAACGATACTTAGAGAAATTATTATTTAGAGAGATCTATTACCGTTACGTGTGCCTTTCACCTGAGGAGTTCCTGTTATCTATGTAAATTAATAAGCTTAACTCGAGGATAGCCCAAGGAGCAGGTACGAGCTTCGGATGAGTTCTGTATTAACTACAGAAGAGTTTGAGAGTTAAAATTCTTTGAGAATATGTAAGAATCATGAAATGTATGAAATGTCTTCAGGTAAAGTTCTTCATGGTGCCAGGAAACTTGGCCTATTTCCCTAGAAAAAGGATCAAGGTGTATGTGAGACCTAATAAAGCCTGGAGATTCAAAGCCTATGGCCGAAATATCCAACACTGAGCTGGTGAATTTTTCATTACTTAAATTAAAAAAAAAAGGAGATGGGAAATCTACACACAATCTCGATCACACAATTTCGTATTTTGTCTTAAATTCTGCGCCACACATTTGTCTGAGTATAGGTCTATAATATAAAAGTGATAAAAAGAGTATGATACAGTCTATAGTATTGTCCAAAGATCGCGTTGCCACACGAACACATGACACTATCAGAGACGTTGGCGCGGGCTCGCTGAAATCCGCGACTATCAACTGGAGACACTCCAGAAGACAAGCCCTCCCCCTTAGTATAGCAGCGCCCTCATACTGAGGTCAGTATAGTGTCGGGCATGCAAGTTCTCTCCCCTAGTTCCCTTGCTCGAGAAGTCATCTACAGCAGTCAACATCATCATATAGAACAGTGGCACTTTCTGATGAAACTTACTTTCGTAAATGTTGTATTTCGTAAGGCAATAGATCAGTTTGTTAACTTGCGCATCAGTTGATGCTTTCATAGTGAATGACATTTGTAAGTTACCACACAACCTGTAACACCATAGCTCTAACGCTCTACTGATTTATTTTACCTTTTGTTTTATTTAATGTTATATCTTTGAGTTTCTGTAAATGTTGTTGGATTGAATCCATATCATGAGAGTGTTTATTCTTTTCTCTGTTGAAAACCATGATGTTGTTTAGAATGTGGGAAGTTTGACCTATCTAATATGTAAGATGTGAGTAAATGATATGTTTGTCTTTCTCACTTAATGTCTTTGGTTACCTTAGAGATTGAATAATTTTGTTTAAATAATTTTTTGTAGAAATTCCAATATGTGCAAATGTTCTGTTTTATTTAACATGATTGTTTGCTGTTATGTAAACTGCTGACCTTCTCTTAGGGTTGTTAATTATTTCATATGCAAAAGGTGTTGTGGTTCCCCTCGGGAACGGAACTGTGTAGCGCGCGCAAATTGTGGTTGGCCTAGGTAGAAAAGGTGGAATTGAGAGTCAGTCGGGGGCGAGCTACCAAACCGTGAACTGCTCGTGTAAAAGTTGTGTATTGTGTTGGTCCTGAGAGAGACTTTTCCTGGCGCTTTCCAATGCCTCGGATGGATTGATGAAGAACCGGAGCTATTCTGGAATTGATGTCTATCATCGCTACCAAGAAATGACAAAGTCTGGCAATTCTACCTGCAAATCCGCCTACCAACATGCAGTTGCCACCACATTGCGCAATCACTGTAACAGAACACTATAGTAATGTACAGTGAAGGATCAGCTTATTGGATGTGTTAGTCTGCTCAAATATAAGGTAATTTATAACTGAATTTATGTACCTACCTTGATATTTTCCTTATCATAACACCTCTCAGGTTCCTCTCCGTTTGAACTAAAGTGATTACCGTGTGTCCTTATTGAAAGAACATTAAAGCCTAGTGTTTTAACTAATTAATGCCTCTTGAACATAGTAAAAATAAAGTTACAATTAATGTGGCAAGAGAGTGAACTAAAGTAATTGATGCTTGCAGAAAATAATTTTTTCTATTAAAACTGCTTATTAAAACGTTGTTGCCAACTTCAAAATTAAAAGTTCTTAAGACTGAGGCTTATAAAGTTTTGCTTAGTAAATGATGACATTGCGACTTGTTGTAAATCGCAAAAGGTGAGTCAGTATCTTACAAATATGTTAATTTTGTGTCTCACTGTAGAAAAAGTGGAAAACTGCAATAGTGGAACGTTATATACTCATGCTTGCTAAACACTTGTTTCTTTTGGGTATTGAAAGTGCATATTAATAGTGTAATAGGATCCACTGGTAATCCTTTGTGCTCATGATAAATAACAATTAATAGAAAGACCACTATTAATGAAAACAATAATTTCTTTACTCAAAATTCTGTGAGAAATTTCTTGTTAGTGAAATACATTTAACTTTCATTCTAAGTAGAAAAGTATTTAGCTGAGAGAGAGAGACTTAACTTATGACCAGTTCATAATTTTGCAGTGAAGTACATTTGCAATTTTTTATATGATAGGAAAATGTTTGAAAAGTAATAGTGAACCTATGCCTATTTTATGATTCTACAGTGAAAATTGATAGTAATATTATTGAGACCATTCAGTTTGAACAAACCTTGAAGGCAAAAGTATATGTCATTTTCTGTTGCCATTATGCAAATAGCCATGTTATCTTACAACTGTTAGCATTTTCTATAACGTGAACATATGCAAGTGACAGAGTTCATTGCACTCGCGTATGGCAAAATCCAGGTTGTGTTTCTCCCTTAAAGTTACTCATACTTATATTCATAAACAAGAATGTCAATAATTCTCTTGCCTAACTAGGCTGGAGACCGTTTTCTTTATCCTTTAAACAGTGTGGACAGGGTAAATATTATTTATTACTGTTTAAATATTTACGTATTTCTGACTTTAGCTTCCGATACGCCACCTCCGTTAGGTATATCACGATCAACATAACAAAATTCCTCTCATAGGGCAACACTGCTCTGTTGCTTTATACCATAATTACTCTAACAAAATAGTTCCATTTTACAAACTGTCTCCAGCTTTGAGGTTATGGTATAGCAGTAGCGGACAGGAGTGTTATAAACCCTCTTGTAAAGAATTTTGTCGAATTTCACTAAATCTGTGATTTATTTATATAATAAATTAGGCTAATATTTGTGTTCTAGTTTGATGAGTCTCCTCCCAGAGCAAGCAACGAACCCTCAGCCATGGCCCGACGAAAGTAGTTTCTTCCGGGAACAACACAGTAAGTTCTGTTAGACATTTAATAAGAGTACAATGAGGTGACAAGTCATAGCATACCTCCTAATATCGTGTCGAACCTTCTTGTGTCCGCTGTAGTCCAGCAGTTCGACGTGGAATGGACTCAACAAGTCACTGGAAATTCCCTGCAAAATATCGGGCAATGCTGCCTCTACAGCCGTCCATAACTGCGAAAGTGTTGTCGGTGCAGGAGTTTGTGCCCCAACTGTCCTCTCTATTACATGCGGTAAATGTTCGATGGGATTTACGTCGGGCAATATGGAAGGCAAAATAATAATTAAGAAAATGTTCAGATGTGCGTGAAATCTTATGGCACTTAACTGCTAAGGTCATCAGTCCCTAAGCTTACACAGTACTTAACCTAAATTATCCCAGGACAAACACACACACCCATGCCCGAAGGAGGACTCGAACCTCCGCCGGGACCAGCCGCACAGTCCATGACAGCAGCGCCTAAGAGCGCTCGGCTAATCCCGCGCGGCGATGGCAAAATCATTCGCTCTAATTGTCCATGATGTTCTTAAAGGCAATCGCGAACAATTGGGGCCCGGTGACATCACTCATTGTCACCCATAAAAATTCCATCTTTGTTTAGGAACATCAAGTCCATGAATGGCTACAGATGGTCTCCAAGTAGCCGAAAATAACCATTTCCAGCCAATGATAGGTTCAGTTGGATCAGAGGACCCGGTCCATTCCATATAAACACAGCCCACACTACTGTAAAGCCATCAGCTTGCCCAGCGTCTTGTTGGGAACTGGGGTCCATGGCTTCGTGGAGTCTGCGTCATACTCGAACCCCACCATCAGCGCCTACCAACTAAAACTGGGACTCACCTGATGAGTCCACGGTTTTCCAGTCTGTTAGGGTCTAACTGATACGTTCACAAGCCAAGTGAGGCGCTGCAGGCGATGTCGTGCTGTTAGCAGAAGCACTCGCATCGATCGTCTGCTGCCATAGCCCATTAACGCCAAATATCGCCGCACTGCCCTAAAGGATAAGTTCGTCGTTTGTCCGACATTGACTTCTACGGTAATTTCACGTACAGTTTCTCGTCTGTTAACACTGATAACTCTACGCAAACGCCACTAATCTCGGTCGTTAAGTGAAGGCCGTCGGGCACTGCAATATCCGTGGTGAGAGATAATACCTGAAATTTGGTGTTCTCGGCACACTCCTGACACTATGGGTCACGAAAAATTGAATTCTCTAACGATTTCCAAAGTGGGATGTCGAATGCGTCTAGCACCAACTACCATTCCGCCGTCACAGTCAGTTAATTTCCGGCGTGCAGGTATAATCTCACCGGAAACCTTTTCAAATAAATCACCTGAGTACAAAAGACAGCTCCGCCAATGCCCTGCCCTTTTAAACCTGGTATACGCGGCACTACCGCCACCTATATACAGTATGTACATATCACCATTCCATTACTTTTGTCACCTCATTGTTCGCGCAATTATACAGACGCTTACAGCACAAATAAGATAAATTCACCGCACAATTCATTTGTCAACCCCCTAAAAGTTAGCTATTGAGCGCTGTAGATGTTGTAGAACTTGTACCAGACAGTCCTGTTGCCCTTCAGCATTGATTTAAGTCATAGCAGTTAAGCATGCCGGCCGGAGTGGCCGAGCGGTTCTAGGCGCTACAGTCTTGAACCGCGCGACCGCTGCGGTCGCAGGTTCGAATCCTGCATCGGGCATGGATGTGTGTAATGTCCTTAGGTTAGTTAGGTTTAGATAGTTCTATGTTCTAGGGGACAGATGACCACAGCAGTTAAGTCCCATAGTGCTCAGAGCCATTTGAACCATTTTTTAGTTAAGCGTAAGAACAGTGCTCGTAGAAAGATGCTAGCTGACAGGGACCGGAGACTCGTGTCACACCTTGTCAATGACAATTGATTTTAGACACGACACAAATTGCAGCCATCATTCTGAAGCAAACTTCATTTAATGAGCGTACGGAGTTAGGTACCGGTACCTCTAAGAAGACCATATCTCACTGTGGGACAAAGCTGCATAGCTTCAGTGAGCCAGATAATACAATAATTCGACAACAGGTGACCACAAGCATGTAGTTTAGTCCGAAGAGTCGACGTTTTGTCTGTTTTCAAACGACGTACGGCATCGTGTGTACAGAATGCTTCATAAGGCGTTTAACCTGCGGTGTGTGGATGGAGTAGTTCGTGCCGGAGAGGGTTCTTTGAATTTTTGAGACTGTTTGTCGTACCATGATTTGGGTCTACTGATTCATGTTACCATGACTGAATCAAGATATTCATTCGAACATTTTCCGTGACCAAGTGCCTCTCTTTGTACTGTACTTCCATGGTGAATACGCCATGGACGCCACCGTTTTGTAAGAACACAACAGCCGCTTATACGCATCCATTCCTGATTCGATGAACATTCAAACACGCCATCGAGCCTTAGTTGGGCAGCTGAATAACTACCATAATCCCATAGGAAACGTCTGATTATTTCGGATACCTGGTGAAACGTAGTTATCAACACACCCGCTTACGTAATGATAATCGAACGAATAAGATTAGAGAACTTCACAACATCTGACTCTGTGTATTCAGTATAGTGTGAACCATCTTGTGCTGCAATCTATACGTGGTGCTGTGCAATCAAAAAGGGGCATAAAAGGTTTATCCCTTGATGTCCCGCGTATACTATTTGACAAGGTACTTTGCTTCAAGACGAAACAAAAGTACTGCAGACCTGTTCGATGGGCGACATGTCAGGTAAACGCAGAGACCTGAGAAACAGTGACACCTGTCATTCCTCAGAAGAGATGAGAGATGTGCATGCTACATGTGGCTGGGCTCTATTCCTGTGGGACACTGCACGTGGGGTAGCGCGAAAGAAAGATAATATCTGGGCGTCTAAGACGACTCTGGCGTAGTGTTACCATCCAAATTATCCTTTACAGGCGAAGCACCTGTTCGTTGTTGCATTTGGCCTCCGTCTAAGTCTTAGACGCAGAGAACGCGAAAGTTTATTTCAAATTTGTACAGAAACCAGGCGGCAGGTATAAGAGGCCAGCAGCATGGAAGGGAAGCTATCGTTGACAGTATAGGCAGAAAAGGACGTTGGAGAGACCCAAAGTAAGGGCAATGAAACGTAGACGAATTAAATCAGGTGCTGCTGTGGAAATTAGATTAGGAAACGAGACACTAGAAGTAGTTGATGAGTACTGCTTTTTGTCAGTAAAATAACTGATGATGGCCCAAGTAGATTCGTTGGTTGGTTGGCTCTGGGGAGGGGACCAAACTGCGAGGTCATCGGTACAATCGGATTAGGGAAGGATGGGAAGGGAAGGGAAAGGGGCCTTGCCCTTTCAAAGGAACCATCCCAGCATTTGCTGGAAGTGATTTAGGAAGTCACGGAAAACACCGAAGTAGAGAGAATATAAAATGCACACCAGCAATGGAAAGAAAAGTGTTTATGAAGAAAAGTTTCTTAGCACTGAATTTAGATTTAAGTGTGAGGAATTCTTTTGTGACAATATTTGTCTGTAGGTTAGCCCAGCACCGAAGTGAAACATGGACAGTAAGCAGCTGAGAGTAAACGAATAATAAGCTTTTTAAATGTAGTGGTACAGAAGAATACTGAAGATTAGATGGTTAGATCATGTGACTGGCGACAAGGTGCTGAATAGAATTGGGGGAAAAAAAATTGTCGCACAGTTGACTAAAACAAGGGATCTGTAGATAGGAGGCATTCTAAGAAATCGTGGGAACACGAATTTAGTGTTTGAGGCATGTGTCCGGGGGTAAACATTAGAGAGGGGGGAGGGGGCAAAAAATAAACGCAGTAAGCACGTTAAAAACAGTGTAGGTTGCAGTAGTTATCCGAAGATGAGGAGGCTTGCACAGGATAGAACAGCATGGAGAGCGTCGTTGATCTGGCCTTTGGACTGAAGACAACAACAACAACAAATCCGCTTTGAGAATGCTGAAGTACACGGTAACAAGAGAAAGCTTTTTTTCCATTTAAGGAAAGAAAGAGGCCAACAGGAGGATAGAGATTTTTAAAACCTTATGAACTTGCCTTAGTGAATGTAGCCAGTTTAATGCGGCAGACGTACTTATGTCGTCTGATGGCCACAGGACCATTTTGTTTCCTTATTAGTTTTTTCAAGAATATTGCCTTTGTTGTTCTACTTTTTCAGTGTTTCAAATAGGCTTTTGTCAAATAATTGTGATATGCTCTCTCAGAAAGTGTTTACTCATGTGGAAGAAATAAACGTGTAATATCCATGACGAATTTAATGTATGGTGGTAATGATTTGGTTTCTTTCCTGGTTAATGTGCATAATGAAACAGTAATTACTGCTTCCAGAATATGACATCGGAGTATATTGTTCCTAATGGATAACTGAAGAGGCTGCACCTTTAGTTAAGACTTCACAAAGTAAACACTTTCTATGCTACACTGTAAAAGAATTCTTTTTTTGCTTATTAGGGAAGTTTTTCGGAAAGACAAATAGCTGATGTACTGTTGTTTCTCCAAGTATTCACACGAAAGCGGATATATTAATAGCGAAAAGAAAAACACACTCTTTGTAAGTAATTTTAAGAATTCAGTTACGTTGTCCGTTATGAAAGACATTTGTTCACACTGAAAATATGCAAAGTATGATTGAAAGTTTACAGTGCTGTAGTGCTGTGTACAGAAATTTGTGAGGAACTTCAGGAACAACTCATCAGATGTGGGTGTTCTATTAAACTGCGTTGCGCAAAACCAACACCTCTGCTTCCCCCAGCACGTACTTCTGACAGTAGGCATTAGATTTCTGATGTGTTAAGGCCTATGGATGTGCCCTAATTTCGAGGTCTTAGAGACGTTTTGTTTCAACAAGACAACAAAGCACGTATTGTGCTTTTCACAAAAATGGTTCAAATGGCTCTGAGCACTATGCGACTTAACTTCTGAAGTCATCAGTCCCCTAGAACTTAGAACTACTTAAACCTAACTAACCTAAGGACATCACACATATCCATGCACGAGGCAGGATTCAAAGCTGCGACCGTAGCGGTCACGCGGTGCCAGACTGTAGCACCTAGAACCGCTCGGCCACCCCGGCCGGTTTTCATTTCTCGGTGACAGTAAGTACACTGTTGGATACTCATATTGAAATGCATAGACGCACAGCAAATTTTGAGAATTTATTTATTGTGCAAGTACTATGCAGAAGGAAAAGCAGACGATTAACATTGTATGGGATTTCGGGTACACAGTTACAAAAAATGAGTGCTCGGAGATTCCATATCTAGCAGTGTTAATGGCTGGCATCGAGTCGAACTAAACTTGAATGACAGATACAGGTACCTCATTGCATGCCGATATAAACATTTATCGGAATTCAAGAACTATAGTGCTTGCAGATTGGTGATAGTCCAGATCCTTGGCAACTGATGATGAGATGTTCGCCAGAGAAACAATCCAACGCGCTGTGTATCGAGATAGCCGCGGGGAACACAGCAAACAATACGTGCTTTGTTGTCTTGTTGAAACAAAACGTCTCTAAGACCTCGAAATTAGGGCACAGCCATATTTCTTAACACATCAGAAATCTAATGCCTACTGTCAGAAGTACGTGCTGGGTGAAGCAGAGGTGTTTGTTTTGCGTAGGCAACGATATCCCGTACGATTAAGCCAAGTGCTCCGTGTAACGTTGAAATTTTCAATGTTCATTTTCATTACATCTTCCAGCATGTCATTCTCAATGGAGAGAAGTCTTCCGAAGTAAGAGTGGTTTCAGGTGTGCCGCAGGGGAGTGTCATAGGACCGTTGTTATTCACAATATACATAAATGACCTTGTGGATGACATCGGAAGTTCACTGAGGCTTTTTGCAGATGATGCTGTGGTGTATCGAGAGGTTGTAACAATGAAAAATTGTGCTGAAATGCAGGAGGATCTGCAGCGAATTGACGCATGGTGTACGGAGTGGCAATTGAATCTCAGTGTAGACAAGTGTAATGTGCTGCGAATACATAGAAAGATAGATTCCTTATCGTTTAGCTACAAAATAGCAGGTCAGCAACTGGAAGCAGTTAATTCCATAAATTATCTGGGAGTACGCATTAGGAGTGATTTAAAATGGAATGATCATTGGTAAAGCAGATGCCAGACTGAGATTCATTGGAAGAATGCTAAGGAAATGCAATCCGAAAAAAAACGAAGTAGGTTATAGTACGTTTGTTCGCCCACTGCTTGAATACTGCTCAGCAGTGTGGGATCTGTACCAGATAGGGTTGATAGAAGAGATAGTGAAGATCCAACGGAGAGCAACGCGCTTCGTTACAGGATCATTTAGTAATCGCGAAAGCGTTACGGAGATGATAGATAAACTCCAGTGGAAGACTCTGCAGGAGAGACGCTCAGTAGCTCGGTACGGGCATTTGTTAAAGTTTCGAGAGTCAAGCAGTATATTGCTTCCTCCTACGTATATCTCGCGAAGAGGCCATGAGGATAAAATCAGAGAGATTAGAGCCCACACAGAAGCATACCGACAATCCTCCTTTCCACGAACAATACGAGACTGGAATAGAAGGGAGAACCGATAGAGGTACTCAAGGTACCCTCCGTCACACACCGTCAGGTGGCTTGCGGAGTATGGATGAAGATGTAGATGTAGATACACTGTTCCGTCAATCGTAGCGCTGTACGCAGAAGCGAGACTGATCATAAGAAGTGGACGCGCTGACACTTGTGTGTCCACTATTGCCGTTTGGCGCACCACCGTCGGCGCACCTCAGTCTGCTGCCACATGAAGGAAAGCCGTAACAATGGCCACTGTGCTGAGAGTCCGTGGCGTCTAAGACGTCGTCGCACTGTCTGTGTGAATACTTCTCTTCCTGAAAACAAATCGATTTCCTGACTCTGAGAACGTAACATAGCTGTGCGATCCTAAGCGACCAAGTGAACAATGTGTCTATACTCTCGGGCACTAGTCGGGTAGAACCTTTGAGAACCTGCATGGAGCTGGGTATGGTCCTACTGAATTCATCGATTCTGTATTCGTGTGACAGTCACGGTATCTTGACCAAGGCGAGCAGCAATTCCGCGGAACGATAAACCCGTCCCGATAGGCCGTGAACGAACTTACCGCTGTTCAACTCTGGCAGGTGCTGGTACAAGTTTCTCTATGTTATGGAAGGCGTATCACAATCTGCTGGAGAGAAACCACGTCACGTCGATTTCGGCGTCTCAGTGTGATGCATCGAGCCAAGTGCTAAGACACTGATATCTCATTCTGTGGACGGTGACTCAAATCTCAGTCCAGGTATCACGTCCTTGATTTTCCATGACTTCCCTGAGTTGCTAAAGACAAATGGTGAGAAATCACACGGCTGACTTTTTCCCCAATCTGAGCTTGTGCTCTGTCGCTAATGACTTCTTCGTTGGCGTGCTGTTAAAACAATCTTTCCTACATTGTGAGTAACGTCACGAGAAGCCGACTCTGTTGGGGACGAAGGGAGTCTACGGCAACAACTTATTCAGTCTGGGGACTCTTCCAAGAGTACTTTGCCGATTGATCCATTGCCATGATTCGTACAAAATAACAGCACTCAATCAGCTAATGAAAACCAGTGGACGAAGACAAATACAGACAAAATAGGTCAATAGACGACGACTGAACGAAATTTCGAGCGTGTGAATTACTTTTTTTCTCCGGTGTACACTATTTTTAAGCAAATAGTCTTCCTAGTTATGCAACTTCTGAATCAGCAGAATAGTATGGTTTTTTCGCCATTGATCAGAAATGCTCTGTTTTTCTGTTTTGCACCTGGTAGAAGCTTTTAGAAACAGGTCCCTGTTTTTCACTTAGCCTCAGTTCCTCAGCCATTTTTCTTTGCATCCACAATCAATCAAATTATAACTGAGTATCTAAGGCTGCACTCGTGGTAATCCCGATCAGGTTTTTAGGTGTTTCCACATATCGTATAAAATGGATGTGGCGGTGAACATGGGTGTTGTGTTGGAAGACGTCTCAAAGCAAACTCACAATGAAGATGATGAACACGGGCAACACTTGGCTCCAAGAACGTTAAAATAAACAATCTGACTTGGTCCACACCCCATACACGTACGGTAGATTCACCTTCCGGATAGGTCTGCAGACGGTTTCTTGTTATATATTCATATTAGCCCGAAACTATTTATTTATGGCCCGTGTGTTTCGAATGCTAATGTAATTTATATTGAATACTCACTAATTTCTCGTTATTTAACAGAACTGATGTTTCCTTCTACACAGTTGTACAGATAAAACATAGGCAGTCAATCACATGAACTTATAGACGACTCTTAGAAAACTGAATGTCACATAGGCGTGGTTTGCCTATGTCACGTCTGGATTTATTAACGGCCGCAGCACAGAAACATTAAATCTCATAATGAAAGTGAGTTTTTTGATATTCATGCCACAAAAATAAATTTTCCGACATCTGTATAACAAAGTAATGCTGAAATTTGCACCGCGTTTATTATTTCACAGTAGTCAAATGTAGACAAATACGAAGATCGTTTCACTATACGATATGTGTTAGGTATCCTACTTATGAAGAGACTACAACTCTAGATTTTTTACATCTGCTCGAAAAGAGGAATGAAACATTTAAAAATCTGTAATAACCCGAAGTTATTGGTTGCTGATGAACTCTAGGTACATTGCTTTAAAAAGAACACTCGCAGAGTTTCGCCATGTAGAGAATAAAAGCTTATTTTTGGTAGAGCTGCATTTGAGGCGATACAATGTACCTTTCTCCGGAACGAGTGTATTATCAAAAATAAACCTTAACGTAGATATATTTTTTACATTGAATTTCCCAGATATTGGTTATTCGGTACCGATAAACCGGCGTAATAAAGCTGGCAGGGCTCTTTCGCAGACTGGTAACGTGGGACTTCCAGTAGTGACTGTAGAGCTCAGCTTCGTTTTTAATTTTTCTGTGATTCCTCAGGAGATCGTATTTTCCCATGTAACATACATGGTTTTATTTACTTCAGCTACTATTTTTAGGTACTATAGAACGATGGGAAGTGCATTTTCGTTGATAGTAGCGGAAAACCTAAGAGAACAGCTCCTCGTCAACGCCTTGACACCTTTCCCTAGGTACTAAGAGCTTCTTCACGACCATACAAACGGACTACTATGCTGTATAATACCTATACTAAGGTAGTGCCACAAATCAAAAAAACTGCGCGAAACGTGGTTCACACGCCTGACAAAACGTTCTAGATAAGTTCGTGGACCACGAAGTTTACAAAATCACGCAAAACGTACAAAAATACGTATAACCACCAGGAAACAGCATAAAGCACTTATGACAAGATGTCTAAGTCAGCAGTTTCTCACAGTGGGCTATGCTTAAAGTATCTGACTTTTACATTAACAAAAAAAGTAGGTGTGAAATGCATATATTTCAAGGTAGTTACCTCAAGCGAAAAATAACCAATTATCGTACCTGTTTGTCTATAGGAGCTTGTGCTGAATCTTTAAAATTATAATACAGCAGTCAGTTTAAGTGAGATTTATCTATTACAAACTATACTGGCGGCTGTGTCTTCATTTTGCAAATTTCTGGGTTCTCTGCTATGCAGAGCGCTAGTGGTGTACCTATATGGTACTATTTTCTAGTAGTTTGAACTCAGAATCGTTATTAGTCATCATTTCCGTGCATCAGCTTGCCCTAGCCTACCTCACCTTCTCAGCTCCTATTTAGAAATAAATGGTTTTAACTAGAGTATTTGTTTTACTTGCCTTCGCAAATAAACAGTCGCATTCACAAGCAGTAGCAGCATGAGCATTTTGTGAGGCCAGATGTCCACTCCTTCATACCATGCTTATCAGTCTGTAACAATATCCGGCGAGCAAAGTTCTTTGCATCACTGGGTAATTAATTTCCCTGTTGTATAAGCGCCAGTATATGTAACATATGCTTATCACTTTTAACAAATACATTGGGGGATAGAGAGCCAGTCATACGAAATTATTATTTAAATCAACCAGAAAGAGAGAAAAAATTGCGTTGATGGTGTACAATGTCGCTACCGTTATTTTATGGAGTGATTTACGTATGGTTGATAACTTACATTTCCAGTATTGTATTTTTTTCGGAAGAATTCAAATAACACATTTGGTAACTCGCGTAGGGTAAGTATATGAAACATAAAGGAAAAAATACCCACGTTTTACAAAGTGTTTAAAAGATTCATCTGATTTCACAATACTTAATCTGCTACACGACTGTATACTTTTGGGATAGATTTTAACTCTATCAGTTTAAGACAAAGTCTGTAAACGAGTCCGAAATCATTTTACGACACTTCATTTGTAAGGGTCCGTTTTGATCACATAAATTTTACGTTTCACAATTACCTGTTTTGACAACTGCCGTCTTCATATTAGGAAAATATTTTGATGTGAGTTCAACCTTCATATCTATGTAGATTTTGATGTTGATAGCTACATCAGAATACAGATTCTGACGCTGATGACTGTCATGCACTTAAATGTGGTAGATGTACATCAGAATACTGATTTTTACGTTGATACCCACATCAGAATATTTTTATAAACTGAAGATGGCAAGACCGAAACCAGTAATCGCAAAATGTAAAATATATGTGGTAAAGACGAAAGGCTTTAACTTATTCGTCACACTGAATTATTTTTATTTCTAGAAGAAACATTTTATTATACAAGGATATAACTTTGCCGGCCGGAGTGGCCGAGCGGTTAAAGGCGCTACAGTCTGGAACCGCGCGACCGCTACGGTCGCAGGTTCGAATCCTGCCTCGGGCATGGGTGTGTGTGATGTCCTTAGGTTAGTTAGGTTTAAGTAGTTCTAAGTTCTAGGGGACTGATGACCACAGCAGTTCAGTCCCATAGTGCTCAGAGCCATTTTTTTTTATATATCTTTTTCGTGCAGGCAAATATTAACTTGGTGACCTCTTTTATAAGTACGTTTAGAATCAGAATTTTCATTTATAATTTATGTATGTTCAAAGTAAGCTCCACGGGACATACGACAAACACGCAGACGATAGACAAACTCGTCTCACAGTTCTGCAAGCATGTCTGTAACTACTGCCTCCAGTGCAGTTGGTATGCATTGTCGCCGTTCACCCTAAGTTGTTAGTAAGAGGAGGCATTTAGAAGCCAACTGTCAGAAAGCACCTCAAGAAACAGGACACACAGCGTGAGATCAGATGACTTTTCAGACCAACGATGCAGTTTGTAATCACCACCTCCTTTGCGTATGACTGAGGTGCAGTGCAGTACTCTTGACCGAATAACCCCTATCAGTTGTACACGGGCTGATGAACAAAAACTGAAACAAATTTTTCCCACAGATGTTTAAAAATCCCATTTCAATGATTACATGATCTTCTTCAAAGTATTCTCCTCCTTTTTTTTTTTGGTCATCAGTCTACTGACTGGTTTGATGCGGCCCGCCACGAATACCTTTCCTGTGCTAACCTCTTCACTCTTCATCTCAGCGTAGCACTTGCAACCTACGTCCTCAATTATTTGCTTGACGTATTCCAATCTCTGTCTTCCTCTACAGTTTTTGCCCTCTACAGCTCCCTCTAGTACCATGGAAGTCATTCCCTCATGTCTTAGCAGATGTCCTATCATCCTGTCCCTTCTCTTTATCAGTGTTTTCCACATATTCCTTTCCGATTCTGCGTAGAACCTCCTCATTCCTTACCGTATCAGTCCAACTAATTTTCAACATTCGTCTATAGCACCACATCTCAAATGCTTCGATTCTCTTCTGTTCCGGTTTTCCCACAGTCCATGTTTCACTACCATACGATGCTGTACTCCAGACGTACATCCTCAGAAATTTGTTCCTCAAATTAAGGCCAGTATTTGATATTAGTAGACTTCTGTTGGCCAGAAATGCCTTTTTTGCCATAGCGTGTCTGCTTTTGATGTCCTCCTTGCTCCGTCCGTCATTGGTTATTTTACTGCCTAGGTAGCAGAATTCCTTAACTTCATTGACTTCGTGACCATCAATCCTGATGTTAAGTTTCCCACTGTTCTCATTTCAACTACTTCTCATTACCTTCGTCTTTCTCCGATTTACTCTCAAACCATAGTGTGTACTCATTAGACTGTTCATTCCGTTCAGCAGATCATTTAATTCTTCTTCACTTTCACTCAGGACAGCAATGTCATCAGCGAATCGTATCATTGATATCCTTTCACCTTGTATTTTAATTCCACTCCTGAACCTTTCTTTTATTTCCATCATTGCTTCCTCGATGTACAGATTAAAGAGTAGGGGCGAAAGGCTACAGTCTTGTCTTACACCCTTCTTAATACGAGCACTTCGTTCTTGATCGTCCACTCTTATTATTCCCTCTTGGTTGTTGTACATATTGTATATGACCCGTCTCTCCCTATAGCTTACCCCAACTTTTTTCAGAATCTCGAACAGCTTGCACCATTTTATATTGTCGAACGCTTTTTCCAGGTCGACATATGATTTTTCTTTAGCCTTGCTTCCATTATTAGCCGTAACGTCAGAATTGCCTCTCTCGTCCCTTTACTTTTCCTAAAGCCAAACTGATTGTCACCTAGCGCATTCTGAAGTTTCTTTTCCATTCCCCTGTATATTATTCTTGTAAGCAGCTTCGATGCATGAGCTGTTGAGCTGATTGTGCGATAATTCTCGCACTTATCAGCCCTTGCCGTCTTCGGAATTGTGTAGATGATGCTTTTCCGAAAGTCAGATGGTATATCGCCAGACTCATATATTCTACACACCAACGTGAATAGTCGTTTTGTTGCCACTTCCCCCAATGATTTTAGAAATTCTGATGGAATGTTATCTATCCCTTCTGCCTTATTTGATCGTAAGTCCTCCAAAGCTCTTTTAAATTCCGATTCTAATACTGGATCCCCTATCTCTTCTAAATCGACTCCTGTTTTTTCTTCTATCACATCAGACAAATTTTCACCCTCATAGAGGCTTTCAATGTATTCTTTCCACCTATCTGCTCTCTCCTCTGCATTTAACAGTGGAATTCCCGTTGCACTCTTAATATTACCACCGTTGCTTTTAATGTCACCAAAGGTTGTTTTGACTTTCCTGTATGCTGAGTCTGTCTCCTCCTAATCGAATGCATTTTTACAGCGTCTCTTCTGGGCCTCGAAAACATGGTGCAGGCCGTTCTTTGTCTGGTCCTTGAGAACCGCCTCATTTTTCTTGAGCACTGCTTCAGAGTTCTCAAATCGAATGCACCGAAGCTTTGCCTTTAGTGATGGGATTTTAAAAAATCTCAGGCTCCAATATCAGGGCTATGAGGCGGATGCGGTACGCTGGTAATGTTGAATTGAGCGAGAAACTACATGACTTTATATGCGACGTGAAGCTGCGCATTGTCATGATGAAGTCACCACAAAGTATGAGAAAGTTTTGGGTGTTTCTTTGAAATGTGATTCCTCAGTTTAACCCATACTGAGGTGTAGTATGCTGCTGTATCAGTAATGTGAGGGGAAACTGCACGTTAGTAAATCATTCTGTGTCAATCACAAGATGTGGTCACCACGACTTTCCCTCAGATGGAACAACTGTCGCCTTTCTAGGCGTTGCAGAACCTGGTGATTTACTTACTGTGCTGGCTCGTTTCCCTTCGGAATCATAATGCTGCAGCCATGACTTATCACCGGTGATAATCGAATCCAGAAACTCGGAACCTCAATCAGCAGAGAGACAGCACGTCACGGCTTGTCTCCATTCGCATAGCCTTTTCTTCATGAGTCAACACATGTGGCACCCAATGGCCACAAACACGGGTCATATCGAGATGATCATGCATAATCATAAAGACACTGACACATGAAATTCGTAACACCTCAGTGAGGTTACGTTATGTTATCCGCCGATCCTCATGGAGAATCACAGCAGTTGTTTTGATGTTGAATTCAGTCACTGTAGAAGCAGACACACCAGGCCCACCTTGCTTAACACAGACCAATAGGTCTTCTTTGAAGTCCTTTAACCACCTAAACACTCTTGCACGACGTAGTGCATCTTCACCGTACGCTTTCTGCAGCTTTTCTGAAGTTTCATTGGCTGTATGGTTTAAATGAACACAGAATTTTATTGTGCCTTACTGATCCTCTCGCGTCACCTCTACCGTCTGGTATGCGAAATAAAAAGAGTGTTAACAAAATAGAGCATTACTATCAAACTACCGATATTCATGGTACAGATAGGGAGCTGTCACGGAAGCTACAAGAAAAAATTAGTGTATCTTTGATGTTCAGCTCTCATAACTGATCTGCACCTGTGGAAACGGAGAACGAAAAACGACTTTTGTTGCTGCGTTATCGCCATCTCCACTCTATACACATTGGGTAATGAACGATCGAGCGAGCTATCTTAATCATGAACACCCTCACCGCTGGCGTACAAATGTTATCATGTAAACTTTTAGTTTTTATGCGTAAGTGGAAATCCACTAAGTGTATTTTCATTCATGCTGAGGAATTATTGTGATGGTAAATGAACCTGTTTGAAAGACACTGTATTATTAAAGTATCTGCCGCTGACCAAATACCTGGGTTCATGAATTTTGTATCTTCGCTCTATGCTTTCAACCGTTTTCCATACGTGTCTATCTGCGTTACAGTATGGTCGTACGCGTCGTTCACTGAGACTACATGAAATATCCGTTTTCTCTAGTATTATTCATGTTATGGAAAACCATATAGTTTTGCCTATTTTGGATTTTTTTACCGGGAGGGTTTGCCAAGGTGCACGACAGACTAACAATATTTTTCAGTCTGTATTTCAGTCACGTTTCATCCAGTTCACTAATTACTGATCACTTTCCCCCTCTCAAGCCTACTAATAGCAGCCTGAATTGCAGCAGCGCTGTGAGATATCGAGCGTATTTACGATCGACAAAGGTCCACGGCGGAGCGATGCGTATGTAGTCTCCCCCAGTGCCGAACGAGCTTCTTCTTCACTGGAGGGTGCTTTAAAAGATAAATGGCTTCCAAATCGAACAAGAGCCGTAGCGCATCGAAAGTGAAATAGAAATAACGATTTGCTAAGCAGTGAGCAGCAAACAACTACCCTGATGTCCTACAGCTAAACATAAGCTCCGAAGGGAGAGAGAAAGAGAGCAATCGCTATAAAATACCGCTAAACAAGGAACTGTTAAACTTTCAAGAAATAAGTACCGCTTCTTCAAATATTCACGTAATTTCACGGTAACGCAAATCAGGACAATATTCCTGCAATACCTCAATCGTCTTAGCATTGTCATTGTGGACACAGTGAAATCTGAACATTGTATCTCCAGGTGGCTTTCTTAGGTAAGTTTTTCTCTGATTCTAGTCTCGTCAGATATGCTGGAAAACTCAACATTTTTTGTCCGGTCTGACTTGAGTACCAGGTTCTTTAAGACAGTCCCTTCGGTGTGACGTGAAAATTAATGTCTCGTCAACGCTCAACACCTAGCCAGTAAACCGGAAAATGCAAACCTGCCGGTAGAAATGGGTCAAGATCGCCGTAGGTTTCCATGGCACACGAAAGAGGTTACCACAAAAAAATAATTTTTAAAAGAAGATGTGACTTTCTTATTTTATTCGCCACACAAGTGTTGTACAGATTAGTTTCACAGACTGTATTATATAGATCTATAATGCAACATTATCATCAACTAATCCTGAAAAATATTTTAGGTGAAACATAAGATATTATGTCGTCTTTTGTTCTTACTACCTGGCCCAACTTGCAAGCAATTCATTGATTCATGCAAAGGAACCAGACTGGGACTATCACGAAGAAATTTCTAGATTTTAAGAGCAACCCTGTTGCCCCAAATAACTATCCTTTAGAAACGTGAGTGTAATTTTAATGTTTTAATCAATATTCGAGCAGATCTCCACACAGACTCCTAAAGAGGTGACTATTATTTCAGGTTTCGCAAATCTTAAGAAATAATGCACTCCAGTTACAGCTTTCATAATATTTTAGATGGGCATCATGGTTTTACAACAGCATGGCTGTTCAGTCGTGTTCCCCGACCATGTCTTCGCCATTCGCCTGTACTTACTGCAGAATTGCACACAATCCTGATGGCAACAGAGCAGATGTGGCGGCTACAATGCCAAAATTACACAGATAAGCAAAGCTTTGACAGTGTACCCGGTTGCATTACTCGTTTCGACCCCTCGTCAGATGAGGGAGCATTCGGCGCTATGGAACGTGATCATTTTGGTGGTCCAGTTGTTAATAATGTGGGGAGGCACAGTGTTGCATGGGCATACTGACCTCCAGATGTTTTAATACGGTACACATAGCGATCAACGTTGTTTTAACACCTTTCTCCTTCTCAATGCGCCTTTTTTTAGGATTTTGTGGATGACAATGCGCGACCACATCAAACGTCGCAGGTGGACGAGCAGATGGAATGAGACGATAATCGGTAAATGGAGTGGGCTGCTCATTCCACCACTTTACATCCCATCGAGTAAGTGTGGTATGCGTTGGGGAGATGTACTGCAGAATGTTGACATGCACCATGGAGCATCCAGCAGAAGTTAACCGCACTGGTGGAGGAATGTGACGCCCTATCATGTGAAATTCTTACTAAGTTTGCGGCCACCATGCGTTTACGTCAGTGGTGTTCATACCCTCTGTTAAGAGCCGTGTCCCGCCATTTTTAATGTCCAGGTGACCATCATAAATCGCGGTGACCTGAGCGTAATTACTGTCTTTGAACAGAAGTGTCATTTCTGTTTGTCTGTGTATATATTTCAGTTACCCCCTATGCTATACTGTAGCAGTACTTTATATGTATGGTCTAAGCTGCCTTGAATCGTGTTACTTGGAAATGACTTATCATGCAAAAGTTGCTTACCTCCTTACGTCTTATACACCATTGTATAAACTCCGTGGCGATTCCCTTATTGTCCTACTGGAAAGTGACTATCTCAGACAATGACAAAATATATTTGTTACCGTACTCTTTCTTCAGTAGAAGGAGCAACATGTGTTGTGCTGGGTTGTAGGGCAAGTGGCTATTTGGGAAACGAGCAAGTAGACCAATCCGTCGAGGAGATCTGCAGAGAAGACAACGCGATACAAGGTACCATTCCTTGCAGGCAGCCATTTCGTTGTTGATCCCTGCAACTGAGGGAGAGTGGGTGGGCAGCAGTGAGAGATAAACTGTAGTTGGTGAAACCGCAATGTACTTCAGGGCTGTGGCCTGCGTGCAACTGAGTGAATTTTATGTTGTGACGAGAGCGCTGAAGCAAATTCAAGTAGGGATTTGCCCTCTATTATAGCGAATTACGAGACGAGTGCGAAAGAGCTTTTAAAATTGTGTGTATTATCGGGGCTTCAGCCTAAGCTCTTAAGGTCGCAGAGTGGCTGCCTCGTCCTTTTATTCCAGTGATGAGCCTGCCGCATTTTTCTGCTGTACTACAGCATTTTAGATCTTTTCATCTCTCTTTTCATATTCCACGTTTAAAATCTGACTATAAATATGACTTAAATGCTTTCGCGCACGGTTGCACCAGCGCGTTTATACTATCTTAATTCTTGTTGAAATTTTACTTTTCTAGTTCTTTTAAATGAAATTACCCCGAATAAGATTTTGGTACGGGGGCTAAAGACCCCGCTATTGTGGGAAAACACACAAATAATTATGGTAATAATAATAATAACTAAATAACCTGCTTCGGATGAGAGTACCTCAAAAGCGTTCCTCGCCAGGATAACGGCACACACCTCAACGGCACAGAAAGCGGAGATTCATCTCATCGGAACAGTGGAACTAGAGTAAGAAGATAAGGCATATTTAACAGTGCATACATGGTAACCACCGGTCTCTGGCCAGCGGCTGTTCACTATGCGTGGTGCGGCTGAACAGTAGGTTCCAGGAACTAGCAATCTCTGCTTCTGCCCAACGAGCATTAGCTTGAACCTAATTACAAGGAAAATGATTAGTACAATAAATATTAAAATTACCCCAAGTGGTCAATCCACTCGCCCTGTGACGACAACCAAGCTATCAGATTCTGGGGAGCTTGGGCTCGTACGACACAGAAAGCCGGAGTTCTGTGGTAAATATCCACGTCCATGAAAATTTCACACATATATTGGCACTTTCAACATCCAAACACTTATTCAAATTGGCAAATTACAGAACTTTACTGCAGAACTCAACAGACAGAAAATTAAAATCCTTGCACTTCAAGAGACTAGATTTACCGATTCGGATACAGACTACAACCACTACCGTATCTTGAAAAGCAAAACAAACACGATAATATGAAAAAGAGCTGCATTATTTTGCATGGCCTTTATTGTGAATAAGAACATCCGTGACTCTGTTATAGTTATAAATCAAATCAGCAACAGACTAATCAGCGTGCAACTTAAGCACATCAACAAAATATTCACAATTATCAATATTCACGCATCTAACATTGACAGCAAAGAAGAACCTGAGAAGACAGAAAAATTTTCAGACAAACGTGAAATTGAAATGTCCAAAATTCCGAAGGAGGATGTAAAAATTTTTTTCGGTGATTTCAATGCACAAATTTCCAATGAACGGAAATATAAGGAAAAACAAACAGTCGGAAATTTCCCCGCACACACATTCGCGAAGAAGAATGGCGTCAGGCTCAGAGCTATACCAACAAAACAATCTAAAAATCATCTCAATCTCACTTCGAAAGAACCTTACGACCCGCAATGCTTCAGCTGTGTGAATTCCAAATAGACAATGTTGCTATCTCTTATGATTTCTAAAAAGAAATACACGTCTGTCAAGTCCGCAGAGGGGCAAATATAGATTCTGACAACTATCTTATCAGAGTTAAAATTAAATTCACACCGGAAATGCAGAAAGAAAACACCACTATTTCCCAAATTTGATTTGAAAAAATCCAAGAATCAAAGATTACAAAAGTATGGGAAAAACAACCTATAAACAACAGGAACAATCGAAAATTATACAGAAAGCAAAAGAACTGATCCCATTAAGGAGAAAATCCAGACACCCATGGTCGAAATCACATTGTGATAACGCAGTAGATGAGGGGTATTAAGCCTTCTTAAGCTATAATTGTGACGAAACAGAAGCCACACAACAGCAGGGTTTCGACGTAATAGATTGTACCCCGAAGAGATCTTTAATCCTAAAACTATTTTAAAGTTAAAGCATCGGGTCGAAACCAACAGTCTGCAAATTCGTTGATTTTAAAAAGCATACGATTCTATAGGCAGACAATCTCTGTGCAGTATTCTAGAAGAACGCGGACTATACTCCAAAACCCGAAAACTGATCGAAAAAACACTGACCGAAACCGAATCAAAAATTAAATTCATACATGAAACTTCGGAACCATTTTTTGTTAAAACAGAATATGACAAGGAGATCGGATCGCGCCACTATTATTCAACATAATATTAGACAAAATGATGAAAGCATGGGAAATGTAACTTAGAAAACAAAACTTTTGGAAGAAAATCGAACTGGGAAGAGTCCAAGAAAAATTGAGCATTCCACATTTCGCGTATGATTTAGCAATTCGAACCGACAGTGAAGAAACAGCAGTAAAACAAATCGAAAAGCTCAAAGAATGTGCAGAGAAGGTTGACCTGCAAATGAGCATTGAGAAGACTGAATTCATCTGTTCCAAGGTAGATATTCCGAAACTTAAAAGAAATTATGGTGAACTCAACAACGTCAAACACTTTAAGTATCTCAGTGAAATTATTGCACCAACAGGACTTCAAAATAATAGAGCAAAAAGAAAAATTGCAAGAAATCAAGAAAGCATCCGGACTTGTTAAAAATTTGTGTAATATGCACATATGCAGGTGAAACACACTCACTGAATCGAACACTAGGTTTACAAGAAATTAAGGAAGTAGAGAGAAAGATTGTTAGAAAAATTCTGGGATCACTATACGCAAAAGATTCATACAGACTGCAAACCATAGGAACAACAGAAAAGATATTAACTTCGAAACTGATATCAGAAAGAGACGAATGAAATTTTTTGGACACCTAGACAGATTACCTAAACGTCTATTGGACTATGTGACATCACTTACAGCATCAGTATCCTTAGTAACTGAAGAAGTTCACAAAATCAAAAACTAACAACACACCAGACAGCGATACATTCAGAAGCAAAATTGACAAGTGGAAGTTTCCAGCATCGATTCCCAGTTTCACACAGTTTTATTCTGGTAGAAAGTTTCAAAACTGTGTACACTTCTCTGTAGAATGACAGATTCTTTCTGGATTAAAGCGACTGTTCACGATAAGCAGAAAATTCAGGTTTGACTCCCAGTCCGATAAAAAATTCCAAACATCACCACATATTCAGTATCAGAAAGAATCGAAGACCGCAAACGTTGTAGGGGAGCACCGAGATTGGGGAAACATAGTTCAAATTAACTGATACATTTGGGGTAAGTGCTACTATGGTCTTAAGAAAGTAACACAGTAGAAAAAAATCGTGGTGGGCCACGTCAAAACAGTGAGAAGACTGATAACACTACCTTCCCCTCCCACCAAAAACAAAAAAATAAAATTAAATTAAAGACACTTTCTGAAGAAACAATTTAATCACATATGAAACAATGTGTAGCTGGAGAAATGTGATACGAATAAAATTTGGTGTATTATCGACCACCATTCAGTGTACACCGTGACTCTAGTAGCATGCTGCTGAAAATCATCCGGTTTGTATGGTTGTGATCCATGACACTTTTCCATTCCTAACATGTCATCCAGATCTGCAATGGACACATTGAAAGCCGGCCGGGGTGGCCGAGCGGTTCTAGGCGATTCAGTCTGGAACCGCGCGACCGCTACGGTCGCAGGTTCGAATCCTGCCTCGGGCATGGGTGTGTGTGATGTCCTTAGGTTAGTTAGGCTTAAGTAGTTCTAAGTTCTAGGGGACTGATGACCACAGATGTTACGTCCCATAGTGCTCAGAGCCATTTGAACCATTTTTGACACGTTCAGAGATGCTTGTGGTTCCGTTGAGACCTGCTGACTGACAGATGGGGACGTCTGAGGACTACGTAAATAAGGTGCCAAAGTGGGTGTCGTAGACGCTTGCAGTTGATTGACGGAGATAATTCTTGTCGGAAATGACTCTTGACTACCTAATTGTCGACTGTGAATAATAAAATTTATCTATCGATTCTGTGTAGCAGCTTTCCATGTATCATTAAATATGGCCTCTTTTCTGTTAAAATTATCTCCGTCTTATGTATTCCGATGGCTCCTCTATACAGATCTGGACAGAAATTCGCCATTGTAGAGAAATTTATGATTTCACAAAATGTCACTTTATGATGTCCTGTCTTCGACTGCTGATTTTTCTTGTTTCCCTAGTAGGCAGAGACTTAAGTTCTTACAAACTGTGTGTCGAAACTGGGCTGCTAAAGAACACCTTGTTTATTTCGAAGGTTAATAATATTACCAAAATTTTGAATAATCAAGAACTTGTTTTATTCGGTGGTCACTTAAATGTTAAATCATAACCAGTAACATAGAAATCGTAACAAATTATTTAAAAACAAGATACAACGTCGGAAAACACCCCATGTTATCGGTAGCTAATCGCACAGCATTTGTTCACTTCCCACGAAGTAGCACAGTTCTGCGGAACACAATTTGGAAGACTCTGGTCTAAAAAGAGTTGAAGAAGTCAAGCATCTTCATTATGCCCGTACGCGAGTCTTACTTTCCGATTCGCATCTACATAGCTCTAGTATGCAACTACCTATCTCCTACTTCCCAAAAACCTACTCACAGCTATGGTGTCCCACCACCTGATTTCGGTTTGTCACACACTTCCTGCCAGTTAGTGTATCGGAGTGTAACTTAGAGTCGAATTGTTAAATGTGGTTTGTTGAAGGTTAAGGGACTAACCAGAGAGATTAGTTCATCTGGAGTTAGTGACATCAACCACAAATTTGATCGGATTGTGAAAATATATAGGTGTGTTAAAATCGAGGTCCTGTCTTTAAGCCTCCAGAACCACATTGTAGCGATGGCTCATTACATAAAATAAAAGTGTGGATTACTCTAGTCTGACCGTTGCGGAGAAAGCATAGGATGGTGAATTCTTTCCAGGAGGAACAGAAGAGACGTGGGATGCAGCAGCGGTCTGCTTGCAGCGTTTACTGGAAGGGCAGTGGACCACCACATGTCGTTCTGTCTCCTACTGAGGAGAGGATATCTTGGACCCGCAAATCTGCACGTGGGATCGTCAAGGCGAATGTTGGGCGAGTAATCGCTTCTGTTGGCAAACGGATGGGCAGTTCATTCCCTAGTGTAGCACTACCACTATATTTTGGGCGTAATTGTGGAAGCATAGTGGTGTAACATTGGTAGAAGCCACAGATACACGCCGAACGGAGGATATCGGCATGTCAGCTACTACACCAGAGCTGTTCGTGCATTGCAGGACAGACCAGACCCGCCGTCGAAAGCAGACTGTGCAGTGGTAAGACAGGATTCTTATGGGATGGGCCAAGATGTTTCTCCACATGCATGTCGCAGAAATTATGTCAGAAACGCGACTAGAAGCAGTAAAGAGACAAGAAATGAGCTGCTATCCTCTCACATAAGTAACGGTCATTTGTAACAGATATTCACATCCTGGCACACACATGGTGACGGAGCTATGCAAGATGCCACCCCATTATAGGTCAGCTAGCAGCCACCACTAGCCTTGTCAGACACTATCGCTGCATCATCTTCTAACAACAAACCATTACTCTGGGGGTTGGTGTCTGTCCACTGGTTGGCCACTTCGGGCTCAGTCCAGCAGCAGTTAGATTCCTGCCCAGAAGACAGTGGACCGTGACCGGTATGGTTCAGCTGGACACCGTTGTATACGGGTGCGGGCACAGCGACACCACACGCCGCCACTTGCTGAGGCGGGATTCACCTCCAGGAGGCTGGCATCTTCTTCAACTGTTCCGGTCGATTTTTGTGCTGGTGACACCACCCACAAGCAGCCGTAGCACACCTAACTAATTCACATGCTGCTAGCCGCCTAGTAGGCGTCAGTATTCCGTGACACGTGTGTCAGGGCCTCCCTGTTGCACACTAGCAAACATCGTGTGACTATCGCCCTAGTCTGCTGATAAGGGGTGGCTGCCACACCGCACCTTCAGTGTAGTCACATGAGCTGTAGTAAAGTAATTGACTTTTTGATACCGTTTTACACAGTTGCCACCAGCCTCCATCCCCACCACAACCAACTGCTACCAACCAATCTAGCACGGAAGTGGCTCGTTACCACTGAGTCGACTTCGGAAGGATACCGACAATACTTGGGACCCAGATTAAGACTACTGATCAGGCAGTATGGCTAAGGTCAGATCACGAATAACTGATATCACATGGTGCCAGGAATGACATCGATAAATAGCGCGGAGAATACTAACCGAGTTACTACAAATGAGAATACTCTCGAAGGATGTCTGTTTATAAAACGTAGGGCTCTGTTAATGGCTATCGTCTTCATTATAAAACACTATACGTTGCTGGCAACAAACGTTAGTCTTGACCGTCAAAATATGCTAAAGCATATCACGTCCCATCTGTAGTTATAAAGCCATCTATGTAAATGGTGGCAGCATCGCGTTACTCCTGAAAAACCTGAGAGTAATGGACGTGGAAAAGTCTTTGAGGCCACAGACTGTAGGTCTTTGAGGTAGAGTGTTAGTAAATTATGGTCTATGTACCAAACAAGTCCTTATCGGGTGGGTGGGGGGTGGGGGGGTAGTGAAATGTGCAGGAAATTACAAGGAGCGCATTGTAGGTTAGGCGTAGTTCCCGGCGCCCTTTATGTCCATTCAAGTGGTAATCCCATACGAGGGCAGTTGTCAAGGTGTCGATGCACACTGCATACGAAAGAGTTGTTAACTTGATATTAGGAAATTGTCAGATGGTGATAACATAAAGCAGCCAGGGTTGGTACCAGCTGAACTGAAGAGGGAAGATCCCTACTTGAGCAAGGATATGTGACTAATTCAGTAGTAGGCACCAGTGGCCTTTCTCACTCCACAATGGCAGGCGGCGTCCAACTATTTCAAAGATGAAGATATTGCACAGCCGTAGACCTGGGCTCCATTATAAATTTGGAGCGAAACCAGGGCCTGGCAAGTATGTAGGGGAATAGCGCTACCTGTACTCCAAAAGGGTTGGTTAAGGATGCAGCGAGTGTTAAGCTTTTGCATGCAACTAGTCTTTAGATGACGATTAGTGGACAGCCATATTAGCTTTTAATTCAAGAGGAGTCCCAACAATCGGGACTTCACAACGATGTCCAAGCACTGGGAACCCACTTAGAGTTCTGGGTGAAGATGGACGTTGGTATCACCTGAGAGATACATGACTCGCGTTTTCGCGAGGGAGAACTGGAAGCCCATCAGATGACGTCTTGAAACTGGAGTTCAATCAGGATTAAAAATTGGCAGCTATATCAAATGAAACAGTCGTCGTGATACAGGGTGGTAATCAGTGGTCTGACGGAGGTCACTAGGCTATTAACAGCAGTGAGGAAGAATGTAACACTCAGCACGGAGCCCCACAGGATGCCGTTCTCATGAACCCGTGCGGATGAGAGTCATATACTAACTGTAAGCTCCAGACTACAAGTGGGATAGAAACTAACTAATAAAAATCGGTAAGGTAACTCGAAACCACCAGTCATGGAGAGTACGTATAGTGCGATTGCGCCAAGAGCACGAAAGGCCTCGTCATTGGAGAATCCAGGAGACTCGTCAGGCAAACAAACCCTTAGGCAGGGACTGATGACCCTGTACCTTTGGTCGCATTACTCCACTAAACAACCAACCAAACCCTCAATCAGTTTGCAAAGCATATTGATGGGGCTAATTTCTCAAGTAATGGGATAATGTAGGGTGGATACAGAATTTTTTTCTGTGGAGGGGGGCACAAGGGTACCTTGCCAACAAAGATTTTGCCGCCTTGATTCACTATTATCGCCTCTACCAACTGATTTAATTTTTTGAAGCAGCTGACGTTTTTTTCAGGGTTCAAGCTATTTCCATACCAATCTTCAACAAATTTCATTCAGTCGTTCTGCCGTGAAAAGGTGACAGACAGACAGAGTTAGCTTCACGTTTATAATACTAATACATTACATATTACTCACTGTGCCCTTCAACAAGAAATGAAGTGCTCTATGATGAGAAATATGGTTTCCGGTGAAAACGCCAAACAGGACACAAGGTACAATTTTCCAATAGAAAGACTTCGGTGAAATGTCAAGGTGCACAGAACAATTGATGTACCGAGTATAAGAAGCCTGACAATGATTGAAATCTAGACGTGTAGCTTCAAATAAAACTGTTTATAATAACTCATTGAAGTACTGTTTCTTACCAACTAGGTAAAGAATCCGGAAAGCTCAAATATTTACCAAAAATATATGAATGTGTAAACCTGAACGCAGCCCTAGAAATTTACAAATGTTTCACAAAGTAATAGAGTTGACGTTATTCGCACAGCGATTAAAGCCTACACAATAGCTCATTTACTGCTACACAGTCAGGAAACGCTGAACGACGACGTATTTCATTGTACTTTTATCGTAAATTCTGACAGAAAAAGAAACAAGAAGGCATAACACAAGAAGTGACACGTTCCGTTAATTCGTGCTTTCTGCGTATTTTTACGCTGCCCGTAAATAAAATTTGTGTGAATATACCGAGATTCAATCTCCCCCACCCCCCCCCTCTCTCCCTCTCTCTCTCTCTCTCTCTCTCTCTCTCTCTCTCTCTCTCTCTCTCTCTCTACACCCCCGTGCTCCCTTCCCTACCGTTGAATCTGCCTTTGTGGATAATCATACTATCCTGCCGTTTCGACGGAAAAACACCTAGCCAAATACGGTTGAAGACTAAGACTGAGTGGACAGTCTTTGAGTAAGGATCGTATGTTGGCTCATCTGCTTAAGAATCGAATCAGCGTCTGGCGCTGCTCTACTGCGAGACTAGTCATGTTCCTGGATCAGATCCCAGCCAGTGAAAGGTTCGTTGTATAATTTGTCGTGAGGTGTGTGGTAGTGTAAAGTATAGGGCCTGACAGCATTTGCACTACTTTTGACACGCAATAGAGCTTCAGTTTTCATTTAATCAGAAGAGTTTGGGTTGTCATGCTTTGGCAAATTGTTACTGGACTTCATTTATTTATTTGTACACATCATTTCTCATTTTGTATCATATATGAAACATTTTCTGAGGTTTGTACTTGTGGCCTGACAGCATTTGCACTACTTTTGACACGCAATAGAGCTTCAGTTTTCATTTAATCAGTAGAGTTTGGGTTGTCATGCTTTGTCTTTTACGTAGTCGAGAGGTAACGAGGTAAGAAGAGGACGCGAACAAGTCGCAAAGTGAATCACAATGTGTTCAGTAAGAGTCGACACAGTGGTGGATTTAGATAGGCAGATATCTGTGACAGTTGATGATCTTCCTCGGCCCAGTAGTCTACAGATCTAGGACAACACCTCGGATAAGGCAGCATACGTACCCAAAGAGGATACGTAGTGATACCTGCACTCTGTCTAACTACATTTAATTAGCAAGTGTTCCCAAAGAACTGCTTGAAAGTGAAAGATGCGTCTTCACACCTTGCTGGACCCTTCAACAATCCTCAATAGAGCTTTCAATGTTTTTGGTCCAGCATAACACCGGCCAGCGGCGGAGTAGGCCTCTAGAATTTCGGGACAGCAGTTCGAGTGGAGCTGAAGATTGTCTCTGCGATGTTTCCCAAAACCTCATTGATGTAATCTGATGGAGGGGACGAAGGTGACAGCAGATGTATAGTGCTGACAGTTGAGTTTTCAGAGCCCAGTGTTATAAGTGATCCATGGGACATTGTCATGGAAGTGAGAGGATCAATGGAGAGTGGTCACTGTCAAAAAAAAATAATGGCCGTGCAGTGAGCAGAGCCACCGGACTAGGGAAAGAGAACGTGAAATTGATAGATCTTGAAGAAGCTGGTCAATCGGAAGGTCACTACCAGATGAAGGGATATTTCCCCACTGAGGAAGGAGGGGGGGGGGGAGGTTGCTTTGAAATTCTAATTAGGAAGAAAGAGGGGAGGGTTGGTGGAATAAGGCGATCATCTCCAGATAAGTAACTTCATGGAGGTAAATAAAAGTTTCAACTAGTAGCACTGCGCACTGCTATTGCTTTTAACATGGTATGGAGGGAATCAACTCACTGTCGATGTCCGTGTGAACCATTGTACAGACTACTTCAGATGCTGGAAAGAGGGGAAGTACAAATCTCGGAAGAAGGCTACTCCTGTGCCCCCAGAGACGCCATATCTCTCCATATCGTCAGACTGCGAACCAATGTTCATTGACGATCTGGTTGTCAAGATTCTTGCGAGGGATTATCTTCTGTGGGTGAAGGAACGGAATAAGAACAGGCAGTCCTGGGACCACAGTCTGTGGCTCCTTCAGCCACTGACTGTTGTCAGATTACTGATCTCTAGATTTGCTTTGAGAGAATTCCCAAAAGGGAGCCCTGCAGCAGTAGACTCTGTAGTACAATGCTTCTTTTCCGGCAGGTGCACAAAGATGGTGCACCAGGAACCACGAGAGAGGACGGCCTATCCGCTCAATGGTTAAGTTAGTTTGCGAGATTACTGGAAGTAGACGTTGAGGGAGTAATTACGCCGAGTACAGCCGACGACCTGGCCACAGAAATGGCAAATGTCGACATCATTAGACTGAATATAAACGACCGTATTTTTCTTGCCTCGAATAGGAGGGGGCGATTATACTTTATGCTTCGTATTCTTTTCAGGTGACAATTGACTCTTGTGTAGGGACTAGATGAATACAGAATAAGTTTCCAAGTAATCTTATGTCACACGTTTATATTTCCCTCGACATAAAGTTCCTTGCTGTGCACTAAATTAAGCCTTATGCAGCGTTAAACTTGTAAAATTAGGTAACGAATCGCAATCCTATGGTGGTAATTAGTAAGATAACCTAAATGTTCTGCCAGGAAACACTACTAGGCTCATACCAAAATATACATACATAAAAAATATTTTTTTATTTTATAGAAAACTAACGATCCCTAACATGAATCGGTGAAACATATCTCACTGACAACAAAACAAACATCCATTCGCAAAAGACGGGTAACATTTATTCCTATCTACATGATAAACATAATTGAATTTGAACTGATGATGAATGTCTGCAAATCTTAACGATAATGTTCAATTAACTGACAGGTTTCATCCTGAGATTAACCAGGTTAGAGAAGTAACTCCTTTCCTTTCTAAAGCTTTGTAAAACTCGAGGCTAGTCTCTGATGAATCTTGTGGCAGATGCCATAAACCTTTGCCAAAAATTAACATTATTTTATATTTTCTAACTTCTCATACTCCATCAGTGCTTACTTCAGCGTATAAGAGCTGTATATGATGTAAACAAAATCGGGAAATGAACCAGTGGCCACTGTAGGAAAGTAAATTTACATTATTGTTTATTTCCGCAATCAGTAACCTCTACAAAACTTTGGCACTTACACTAAACTTTATCTTTCCGTTTTTCTACCAGATAGTGCGAGGTGTTACACAGAGGTTGTACATGCAATACGTAGGTAAGCTCTAAGTTAATATAAATCTACTTGATGAAGGAAATTATATTTACAATATCGTTTATCTACTCAATAAATAACCACTACAAAAATTTGACTTGTACTAATTTTTTTTCTTTTTTCTACCATACAGGGTCCGGGGTTACACAGAAGTCTTACAAGCAATACATAGATGTCTTTTAAGTTAATATAAATCCATCTGATTAATGTTTTGTCATCTGAAACGCAAAGTGCAAATATAAACATATTGTGTCTGGTTACAGTAACTTTCAGCTTCCATTTTTATTCTTAAAACTACTATTCTAAGACTACTACGTTATGAAGAAACAGGACTGGAAATTACTAGAACACTAAACAGTCTAACTATTCGGCGCATCGACTCCCTGGGCGGAAACTGGGGTGGAAATGTGAGAGACATGGAGTTGTCTCGCAGGTGTCGCAAACGGAGCCCTTCTTTCGCTCCCCCGGCACTCGGCGCAGCGTGGAACAATAGCCCGGCGCCAGACGCTCCTCCATTATGGATCTGGCGCCGCTAAAACAAGACTGTTTGCATCTGCTAGATACCTCGCCGAGGCAGAACAATACTTTTCTTACATTATAGTCAGCATATCGCTGCAACGATTCAACTCAAAACGTTATTCTGTATGTCATATTCTGCAACAAAGTGCTACGTTGGAAAAATACACTCCTGGAAATTGAAATAAGAACACCGTGAATTCATTGTCCCAGGAAGGGGAAACTTTATTGACACATTCCTGGGGTCAGATACATCACATGATCACACTGACAGAACCACAGGCACATAGACACAGGCAACAGAGCATGCACAATGTCGGCACTAGTACAGTGTATATCCACCTTTCGCAGCAATGCAGGCTGCTATTCTCCCATGGAGACGATCGTAGAGATGCTGGATGTAGTCCTGTGGAACGGCTTGCCATACCATTTCCACCTGGCGCCTCAGTTGGACCAGCGTTCGTGCTGGACGTGCAGACCGCGTGAGACGACGCTTCATCCAGTCCCAAACATGCTCAATGGGGGACAGATCCGGAGATCTTGCTGGCCAGGGTAGTCGACTTACACCTTCTAGAGCACGTTGGGTGGCACGGGATACATGCGGACGTGCATTGTCCTGTTGGAACAGCAAGTTCCCTTGCCGATCTAGGAATGGTAGAACGATGGGTTCGATGACGGTTTGGATGTACCGTGCACTATTCAGTGTCCCCTCGACGATCACCAGTGGTGTACGGCCAGTGTAGGATATCGCTCCCCACACCATGATGCCGGGTGTTGGCCCTGTGTGCCTCGGTCGTATGCAGTCCTGATTGTGGCGCTCACCTTCACGGTGCCAAACACGCATACGACCATCATTGGCACCAAGGCAGAAGCGACTCTCATCGCTGAAGACGACACGTCTCCATTCGTCCCTCCATTCATGCCTGTCGCGACACCACTGGAGGCGGGCTGCACGATGTTGGGGCGTGAGCGGAAGACGGCCTAACAGTGTGCGGGACCGTAGCCCAGCTTCATGGAGACGGTTGCGAATGGTCCTCGCCGATACCCCAGGAGCAACAGTGTCCCTAATTTGCTGGGAAGTGGCGGTGCGGTCCCCTACGGCACTGCGTAGGATCCTACGGTCTTGGCGTGCATCCGTGCGTCGCTGCGGTCCTGTCCCAGGTCGACGGGCACGTGCACCTTCCGCCGACCACTGGCGACAACATCGATGTACTGTGGAGACCTCACGTCCCATGTGTTGAGCAATTCGGCGGTACGTCCACCCGGCCTCCCGCATGCCAACTATACGCCCTCGCTCAAAGTCCGTCAACTGCACATACGGTTCACGTCCACGCTGTCGCGGCATGCTACCAGTGTTAAAGACTGCGATGGAGCTCCGTATGCCACGGCAAACTGGCTGACACTGACGGCGGCGGTGCACAAATGCTGCGCAGCTAGCGCCATTCGACGGCCAACACCGCGGTTCCTGGTGTGTCCGCTGTGCCGTGCGTGTGATCATTGCTTGTACAGCCCTCTCGCAGTGTCCAGAGCAAGTATGGTGGGTCTGACACACCGGTGTCAATGTGTTCTTTTTTCCATTTCCAGGAGTGTATATTCTTCATAAAGCGCCAATGTTACGAATTTCACTCTGTTTAGAGTATTATATAACAAAGACGTTTAATGTTAAAAATGTGGCGTAGCTTCATTTGCCAAACAACAAGGGATCTGTTGAACTTCCGTCATTCTAAGTGTTTCATCGACGTTGACATCAGTGCGGAGAGACCGACTGTAAAAACAAAAAAACAGAGACAAAATGAACCGGCCACTACAGCACCACGTGCTATAAATGATTTCAAGCAACAATAGAACGCAAACCATGTTACGTGGACGAGAAAGCACCTTAAATTTTACGTACTACTACCGTAAGTGCTGTGCCACACTCGAAGCATCACTAGAGCAGTGGAACTTCTATTGTACAACAATCTATGCCCTCTACGAATTTAATATTACATTTTAGAGCAGAAAAACGTCAGAAATAGCTTATAGAAATAACTCCTTAAAGAAATATCTATATCACATGTTATGTGCTAGACATAAACTAATTACAAGTTGTATAGGTTAATTGCTGTCTTTAGTAACTGTAGTAAGCCTTATTCAGACCAGAAGCGTTCGGCTTTATTTAAAAGCATATTCAGTGGCCACTGTAACAATAGAGGTTTTTCTCTCACAATTTTGTTTATTGTGATCACTAACACTTCGCATGCTTTACTTATTACTGTAAATATTTTCATTCTTTTCGTTATTCACGTTTTTTTCCTGTTTATTCCATTCTTCCTCGTCTTCCACGCGTATACGCTGAGTATTTGTTTTTGCACAGAGTACTTTCACTGCATTTAACACACTTACGTTTCCGTTCGCTGTAGTTTCGTCATGTTGCGTGTTTTGTTTTGCTGTTGCGGGATGCGTTCATGTTTTGTTTATTTTGATAGTGGTGGAGGCACCTGCTATCGTACTGTTAGTGTCTATAATATTTCCTGACTAGGGAGAGGGAGTGTGTGTGTGTGTGTGTGTGTGTGTGTGTGTGTGTGTGTGTGTGAAGGGAACTGACATGTCTTGGCTACTGTGTGTGTAAATTATAGCTTTGTTATAATACAGTGGTGGATGATGTAGGGTGGCAATTTTGCAGAGTTTGATATTGTTTTGTGCTGTCAGTGGGGGTTATTCTTTTTCGACACTGTGTTTTATTAGCTTAAATAGCGTCTGGCTGCTGATGTTTGTCTCGTCATTTATAATGTGTTTCTTCTCTGTTAATGCTCTTTGAAATTGAAAGTTCTCTTGTAGGTGTAGGAGATGTTTGTTGTTGATGAATCTGACTACTTTTATATCCTCTTCAATTGTGGATTGATAGTGTTTTTCTTGGCGCAGAGGTCTTCTGCCAATGTTCAATGGCTTGTGCCATATTTTCATGCTCTTTTGTGTTCCTTATACTTTGTTTCAAGAGTTCTCTCTATCTCTCCTACGTTTGAAGCATCACAGCTGTTACACTGGAGTTAGTAAACGCCAGATTTTTGGCAGAAGTTCGTTGGATCGTCCTTTTTTAGACATTCCTGTTTAAAGCTGTTTCTTCGCTCTGCTATTTGTATTCCTTTGCCCGCACCTCGTGGTCGTGCGGTAGCGTTCTCGCTTCCCACGCCCGGGATCCCGGGTTCGATTCCCGGCGGGGTCAGGGATTTTCTCTGCCTCGTTATGGCTGGGTGTTGTGTGATGTCCTTAGGTTAGTTAGGTTTAAGTAGTTCTAAGTTCTAGGGGACTGATGACCATAGCTGTTAAGTCTCATAGTGCTCAGAGCCATTTGAACCATTTGTATTCCTTGTTTCTTGAGGATGTTCCCAATCCCGTGTGTCAGTTTATTTCCGCATGTAAGTGTGCACCAGCTTGACTGTTGAGTTTCTATGTTGTTTGCATCATCACCATTGCACAACAAGAGAACATAACAGAAACTCAACAGACAAGCTGGTACACACTCACATACGAAAAAAAAACTGAAACTTAATTGGGAACATCCTCAAGAATCAAAGAATAAAAATAGCATACCAAAGGAACAGCTCTATACAGAAATATCTAAAAAGGGGAGATCAAGTGGACATCAACCAAAAATTTCGCATTTAACAACTCCAGTGTATCAGCTGTGATGCTTCATAACAGGACAGATAGGCAGAACTTTTGAAATAAGGAAAAAGGAACACAAAAGAGCGTTGAAATACTGCACCACCCGTCAAGAAAACCACCACCTTACCACAATACAGAAGGACATGATAGTAGTCCGTCATCAACAACAAGCATATCCCACACGTACATGAGAACTTCCAAATTCAAAAAGCAATAACAGAGAAGAAACACATAATATATGACCAGACAAACATCAGCAATCAGACGCTATTTAAACTAACAAAACGTATTGTTCAAAAAGAAGAACCCCCATAAAAACCATAAAATAAAATCACAAACAAGGTAATATTCCATCCTAGATCAACCACCATTGTACCATAATAAAGCAATAATATACACACGCAGTAACCAGGACATGTAAGCTCCCTTCACACATTGATTCCTACCACAAAAAGGGGATCAAAGAGCTCATTGTTTCAGAAACTTTATTTGTACTACATAACATTTGACTGAGGAAAGCAGAGCCTTTGGAGCAACATACTATGAATAATGCCACGCTGGAAGAATAGTCCCAATGGGTCCAAACTTGTACCATCTATATAAATGATTAGCACTAATAAGTGATTAATACAGTAGAGGGATCATGATATGAGAGACAGATTTCCTCTCCGCTCTGCTGGAAATCACATCCTGATACTTGCCATCGGTGAGAATAATTGGTTCTCGTCAGATTTTTAGTTGACAGCTGTTCACCAAATGAGCTTGTTCTATCCCTGACCTTCCCGCTGCTCGTACTACACTCGGAGTTCGCACCTGTAGTCTCAATCACTCACAGCTTGTATAAACCCCGAGCATGGATAAATAGGGCGAAGACTCGTTTAGCTTCAGTACTAAACCGCACATCGAAGCCAAGTTACTACGTTTTGTTAACTAAAACGTTGCAAAACCTGCTAAAATGGTCGAATGGTTGCAAAACCTGCTATATGGAAATTTTGTATCAAATAGACAGTCAATCTGAGATTATACACATTTCTATACTTGAAAAAAGAGTTTCTTCACCAATTTTTTAAGAATACAACACTTTGTTAATCTTGTAGAAAACATGCTATCCACCCTATGATTCACTCGGTTCAGCTTATGATTCATTTAGAATCTTTTTCAATGGGACGACTCAATTTGCCTGTTGATACAAACAGTTTCTTCATTAGTAACGTCTGGTATTTCATGTATAATTCTAACTGTTATTGGTTTGAAATAGCTAGGAGATGGTGGTGTAGGGTTTATTCGTGCGACTAATAAGTTGGAGAGACACTAAAGATGACTGAATTATTCCTGCATCAGAATCACGGTTGTTTTGAAATTTTTGTTTGATCTTAATTTGCTGTGTACCATCACAAAACTATTTGTAGATAAATTCCAATGCATTTATGCCATCATCTGGAAGAAAATTTAAAATTTTTTCCAGATTAATCGCTCACATGTGTGATTAACCAAGGCCATGCCCATAGTCCCATTGCTAATAACTGTTTCACAACAATTCTTGCTGACACGCCTGGGCTCACATGCCCTCTTATCTGCGTTGTGGTATCTGCTCGATCTGTCACTGCTGCCTTACAATATGACGATCCAGGCGGGTGTCTGTGCTGCGTGGTCGTGTAGAAACTCATCTAAGGCTGTGAGATTTCTCACGCGGTCATTCATACCAACATCGTTGTACAACTGACGCAGCACGCCAAACGTGTGGGCAATTCTAAGAAAGAACCATCGCGGCACTCGGAAAGTCAGAATTTTACTCATTTCCAACTCGTTCACTTGGCTGTAGTAAGCATGAGTGCGTCTCCGTGGCATCGTTACCTGCTTGCTTCACATGTCTGCACCACACTGAGCCTTTTGGCTGTGAGCATTCCCTATTATAAGGTACACACAGATGCCGCTCTGGTTGCTATGCCACTATGCTATCTGTTGGCGGGTGACGTTGGAACCATTACCAGTACATCTACTATCCCCCGGCTGACCCGGATCTATATTGACGTCGTCTGTCCAGGTGAACTAATTTTTTTTCCGGCAGTGTATTTACCTTTACATTTATGCCGGAGTGAAGTTACTATACTTTTGAATCTTCGATTTACTGATACGTCGATAGCGTTTGAGGTAAGACCAATCATGAAAGCAAGAAAAACGTAGGTGAGACTTACACAAAGCACATTTTATAAATGCTACTTCCTGACAGGCACATTGTATTTACAATATTGGTAGCGGAAAACGAGCATCAAACTTTAAAAACAAAACTGGCTCTTCAGCTATCATTTCCGATCCACACCATGCGTATTTCCACGTAGTTGGTACGTATGAATACCGGAAGTGTCAGCTATGCGGTACCAGGGAGTGAAGAGTAATGCAGTGTTCTTTAGATGATATTTCTCTCTGGACTTTCAACATTTTCAAATATTCTTCAATTTCGTCACGAAGTTTCGAACTGGCTACAATCATACATAGCAGAGCAGTGAATGGTGTCATGATTCCTTATCGATTAGAACTTGTCACTACTCTACCACACGGAAAAGCAACTTTATTATTATCGTTTCTGTTACTATTATCGTCATTATTATCATTACTGCTCTGTTGCCTTATAGTGATACAAAACACCAGAAAAGATAAGGTGATTCGAATGCAGAACTGGCAAACTTCTAATCTGCCACCTTAGACGAATACTCTAACGTCGCTGCTCTGCCGATATCGCTCTCGGGCGGCATTCAACATTTTTCTTTTAAAAGCGAAGAGCACTGTATCGATTTCCACGAGCTGCAATTTCCCATTAGTGGCTGCATTATTTTGGGTATACAAAATTGGTCAATATATTATGATGCTCGTCCTTTGGGTTTTATAACTGTAACACGGTATCAAATAACGCACAAAGAATCCAGTTCTAGTGGCGCTGATACAGATGGAACTTTTCTGAACTGTCACACTGAAGCGACTGTTGCCGTTCGATCGTAATGAACACTCTCCAGTTGCTGAGTTTCTTGATTTAATATTTTCCTGGTTTCTCTAGAGAAATTTAAAGGGGTGTCCAGATGATTTACCAGGTGTGATCAGTTCAGATGCTCTCTGAGAAAATTATTCTTTAATGGCATCGAAGTGCAATACGAGACACGGGACGCACTTCAGTCAAAAGAGATTGTAATGAGAGACATATCATGATGGACTTAAGTTCCAGTTCCTATGTCCTGAATGACCTGTGCGCTGTCAATATAATTTCGCATACACACAGATCTACGAAATCTAAAACGTGGTACACTCTGGAAGGTTTAAAGATTGATTACATTGTGGAAGATGGAGATTTATAAACCAAATTTTAAGGAGATGATGTGAAGTGACCATAGCTTTCCGGTAATGAACTGAAGAGTAGTACTTAAGAAATTGCAAAAAGGTTGGAAACTGAGGAGTTTCTGTATGTGTACCTGTGACGTGTCTTCACAGAAGGGAACGTCTAGAGTGAAGTAATCTACATGCCACCTGGACGGTCGAACAATGGGCCTATGTTCTTTTCACAGATGAGCCGCGATTTGGTCTGGAGAGTGGTTTTCGACAGATTCCTATCTGAATGTAACGTGGAACATGGTTTCGGGACCTAAACACTGTGGAAAGAGACTGATATCGAGAAGGATCCCCAGTAGTGTAAACAGTGATTATGTTGACGATTCAAACACCTCTTCATGAAATTGTACGAGTGTACGGGCAAGGTTTAACTGCTGTCAGGTATCGTGACGAGATCTTGGGACATCATGTGAGGTTGTTGAGAGGTGCTGTTGGCCCAGAATTCGTATTGAGGGACGATAATGCTCGACCTCAAAGAGCACGATTGATTAATGCTTTCTTGGCAAAGGAAGGTATTACACGCATAGCATGGCCTGCTCGATCTCCCGATTTGAATCCCATAGACTCAGACTTGGCATCAGTTCTGCAGGAGTAATGGGCTCTATTACCTCAGCATGAGATTCACGACATCATTCACAGCATGTCTCGTCATCGTCAAGCCTGTATTGCTGCCAGAGGTGGCCACATCCCATTCTGGGCGCATTAACCAGTAGTCGGACTGTGTGCGCAAATCCGTTAAATTGGAAGAAAATGAACAACATTTTTGTCCACCGCTGTACATATTGCAGTTGTTTACGTTCTGTATTCTTTATATTGTTTCTACTTTACTATCACCTGCTTACACTGTTTTGTGGCAAAGTAAACGCAAGCTTTCAAAATTTTCGTTTGCTGCCAGTCTGTGTCTGAGCGTATATCCCCACCTATTAATAACTAGAGATCTTCCGATACTCAGTAACTTGTGGAACAGCTTAAAGTTCAGCATATAACAGACCAACAGGTATCATTGGATTTCATGCGACAGCTATGGTCAAACTCCGTCCAGTTGCTTAGCACTCACTTCTGGTCGATATTTTACATTCTGATCTTGCCTCGGAACCGTATCCGAACCTTTGAAATTACAATTCGCAGCAAAATCAACTCACATGAGACTACAACCAGTGTCATTACGAGTTATTCGCATCGCCAGGAGACTACACTCTGTTCATACTGTTAAGTTTGGTAACAAAAGATTCTATCCGTACCATTCATCACGTTACCTAGTCTTTGAATTACGGTATTAGTCTTAAGAGGAAGTACTTTTCTCCAACAGAGATACCGTATTTCCGGTTTGTAGAGCCTCTTTATGGTCATATACAACTGCCGCGCGCGCGCGCGCGCGCACGCACACACACACACACACACACAAACAAACAAACAAACAAACAAACACTGTGTGTGGCAGAGGGCAATTCGTCTACCAGTGTTACTTCCACCTTTTTCTTTTACAGTCACTAATGGTCCGAGGGAAGAACATTTGTTGGTAATGCTTCGTGTGAACTTCAATCTCTTTCATTTGATCTCGATCGTCTTTTCAGGAGATATACATAGGAGGAAGCAATATAGCGGCTCACTGTGGTAGTAACGTTCGCGTTCTGAATTTTAACAGTACATCATATCGTGATGCACATTTGTCGTTTAACGTGTGCCACGGGATTTGGATGATGTTGTCCGTGATACTCGCACGTTTACAAAACGAATCTGTGACGAAACGCGCTACTTTTCTTAGGTTATTTTCTGTTTCCTGCATCAATCCTGACAAATGAAGCGCCTTTCATCACAGTTTCATTAGTATCTTTTTCTATCTTCATTTTGCCGGCCGAAGTGGCCGTGCGGTTAAAGGCGCTGCAGTCTGGAACCGCAAGACCGCTACGGTCGCAGGTTCGAATCCTGCCTCTGGCATGGATGTTTGTGATGTCCTTAGGTCAGTTAGGTTTAACTAGTTCTAAGTTCTAGGGGACTAATGACCTCAGCAGTTGAGTCCCATAGTGCTCAGAGCCAGCCTATCTTCATTTTCTAATTGCTCGTTTAGGTTTAATTTAAGAGGTATTCAATTGTGTAAGTTGGCGTGTAGACTTCAGACAAAAGATATCAAATTGTATGGTCAGAACGTGATAACAAGTTTCATCTGTTGACTAAGGCTCACTACAGATTGCGACAGTGTCTTAGACAAAATGCTAAGCGTATCAGGGTTGATGAAGTGCATTAACAATCAAAAAATATGAATCATATAAATAATAGACAACATTATGTGTGTAATAATGTGTCGGAAGAGACATGCACATGTAAAACTTAGAAATTCATGACGTTTATCTTAATCGACAAGCAACATGGTGCTACTAGAAATCAACGGAGCCACAAACAACCCATTCTTTCATCTCTCCTATCTGCGTCCCTTAATGTGACGCTACTGTATGAATAAGTTAACAAACAATACATATTTAGATATCTAAATTTGTAAATGTGCCCGAAAATTCATGGGTGTATGAATTTCGTCAGCCGAACGCATAAGGCAGATGGAGCCTGTGCCGGGTGAATTAAAACACTGCTCGCAGTCCTTTGCGGCATTGTCGCTAATTTCCATAAACACGATTGCATATTTTTTTATTATTTTGAATATTTGTACAATATATTATGTGAAGATACTCAATATTAACGAAATATAAATGTACGACAAACACTGCAAGTAACAAATATTACTCAATGGCTGGTAAAAACAGTTGGTTAAAAAGCGAGCATGGAACTGAATATGTTTTCTAAAATACTTAGTATCTACCTTAGCGCCCCACATGTTTGATGTTAACTATACAATTTTTGCTTACGTATCTTAAAAAAAATTGCCTGGTTGCTTATGTGGTAGAGAAATTCGCAATTAAACTTCTCATATTTAAAATTTACAGCCTTTCTAAAGCAAATCTTTACGCAAACTGGCCTTACGACAGCTAATAATGACTGTGGAACCCAGAACTGTAGACATCCTTGGTTGAAAGACACTAAGTTTGCTTTCATCCTGACCACATGGTTTGACATTGAACTTTATAGCTCAGTGGATGTGCTCCACATGTTGCCACATAGCAGTCCTCTTAACAGAGACATTCCTTCTACCCTCCCATCTCTACCATTGTCAACGCTTGATGTAAGCATATTATCGTTCCACAGACGGAGAATGTGTTTCATATTAATAAGATAATATTATGTATACTTTTATGCTACTACTTCAATTGCAAAACCCAACAATCATAGTGCCAGGAGAATACTAATTTGTTATCTAAGGAGGTTACCTCGGCCAAATTTGTCTTTTACTTTCTTTAAAGGCATTACACCAGACGTTTCATCCAAGAAAGTTAAGACAAGGTGAATCACACAGACGGAGATGCAAGAAGTTCCACACATCACTACACCAACTGGAAATTTTTCTGAAATTGCGTCAGGTTACGTCAGTATTGGTAGACTCAGGCGGAGCAGTGAGAGGCACTCGTCTGGACACACGGAGACAACGATGACTTTACCCTAACGTCCCACCTAGGTCGAAGGTATTATAGGCGAACCATACAGTTAGACGAGGACGACTGGAGGAGTGCTAAGTGACCTGCTTCAAAAACCCTTCCTATTACACATAAAAAGTGATATAGAATGCCATGAAGCCTGTATCAAAAGACTGAGCAGCAATTCGAACGGTATTCCTCCAGAAACAAATTTACTCAGCTATAGTACGTATAGCTGAAGGCGCTAGCTTTCCGCTCTGATTGCATAGGCCTACATCTATTCTAGGGATAGAATAGTTACCAGTAGTTATTAAATAAAATATAGTGCATAAAAGAAAGGTGTGATACTAATGCCTTCCGCTCAACTCAGGTGTAGCTTCGCTGAGTTTCCTATTTACCCCTTCGTTACGTTGATATCAAAATACGACTGTTGTCTCGCATTCTCGACCTGGAATCTGATTTCGCGACTCCGTTTGCATCTTGTGATGTAAGAATACTCGGGATTTTGTCATTTTTACTGATTTGAGCTCCCGTCACTTGGAGGCACAACGTTCACTCTACTTTGTTTTCGGCCATCGACTTGGCGTCAATCTTGGTATTCACACGCTACATGGTCGGCGGCTGAAACCATCCTATTGTGTGTGATGCTACAAAACAAACACCTCAGTGTAATTTGAAGATAAATAATATCATTTGACCTTAAGTCTTAGAGATATCGACAGTCACTTATTTTGGAGACTATTGAAAAGCGTAGCAGCTACTTCTAGACAGCTCCAGGCAACATCGGCTTGACTTCTTGAGTTATTGCTGATCGGCTCTTGCTTTACACAAAAAAATTAATAGTCACAAATAACAGTGCAAAAACAGATGGAGAAATATGTATGGAGAGTAGCGACTTCAAAATTGGCATCACCGTTCAAAACATGATAAAGTTATCAGGAAGTTTAAAAATAGCAAAGAAACGACTTTAGGTGATTTTCGAGTAGAGTAGGTTAAATGTTAATTTCTTCTTTAGTAACGTCCACCATCACATCGATGACATGTGCTGTATGTTTGAATACTTTTAGAGATCGACTTCAGTGAAATTGAAATGTATCAATTTATTTCATTTGGTAGCCTTAGGTCGTGGCGGTGAGCACCAGTGAACCCAATAGCGAAGCAGCTCTCACACAGGTAACGAATTTGACACCACTGGCGAAGGAATCATTTAGCTATAGACGTGGATCAATTCCCAACACTTCTGTAATAACGAAGTAGCTTAGATAAAGGACGTCAATCTCATCTTGACTTCAGAGACGGGGCTAAAAGTCACCATGCCTGTATCACTATCAGCTCTGTAGCTATTTAAATACATTGCTATATCATCCGATTTCTGAGAGAGAGAGAGAGAGAGAGAGAGAGAGAGAGAGAGCAGATAACTGTTAATGAAAAACGTCTGACAAATGCAAAAAAAATACTTTCGATATTTCCCACAGGAACGATATTCTCATTTTAACAAGCCTCGCCCAGTCCGTTTATGTGATCAATACCTCCCCCAGACAGCTGTTTGCTCCACGGTTTAAGACAAGGCTACGGATGATTAATGATACCAGCATCTGCTAAATCTCCAGACACTCTACTTTGAAACTCTCAAATGCCGATCAGCTATCGCAAGCGGAAGCTCCCATCGTTAAATCAGGCGCACCCGCCCTAAATCACGCCCCTCCCCTTCAGATGTCAGAAGCTGCCGATTAAGCACCACGCTCCCGCACGGGGACGTAACTCAGTTTTCTGACGGTCATTTCACACTTGAAATGTACTTCGGCCTATTCCTATGGATTCCCAACGTCTGTCCTGAGAAAATTATACACCACCGAAAACAATCATCATGTGCTGCTTCTCTTTGGACTAGTAACACCTCTCTTCCAACCTCCGCTTGTCTATTCACAGCAACCCATCTAAATTTTTCAAAGTCTTGACATTTTTGGCCATTGGCACAGGATAGTGCGTGCGACGAAAGATTAGTATTGCTAGTTTGCGTTACAAAGTGGCAGTGTTGCAAGGTGTCGCGTACAACACGCCAGTCACTACTACTCGCGTACTCTAGCAGCAGAAACAGAAATTAAGACAACTTGAAGGTCGTATTAAAGTTGTGATTTCTCAAGCTTTAAACCTGGGCACTCGAAAGAACACCGTTAATCAATCAGCCGAATTGTTGATGCCAGTCCATGTTCAAATTTTCGGCGAGCGACCCAGTTGTTTTCTTCAAATGCTGTGGGTATAATTATGCGTACCCGGCAACTGGACTCCAACCACCTGTCTTTTTCGAACGAAACATTAATTTGCGTCAGTAAACACTTGCCGTGGTCGATCTGTAGAACTTCTTCTCCCTGACGTTTCGTTATCGACTACGGAGAACATCTTCCGAGGTGAGTCAAAGACTGGTTGCTAGGAGCTGGGGCCGCCGCTTATATGGAGATCGTAGAGGGTTTGGCACGAAACTGTCCGATATCCCCGAATTTAATACAATAATTCACACTCCTTTTCCAACAGACACCGCCAATGTCCCATCGAGTCGTCCATCACTACAATATCTACGTAATGAACCACTGGCAGTAACTTAAGTTTCGTCTAGCCACACAATATTATTGAAGGACACAACCATCATCCTCCACAGAAATCCGAATCGCCAAAAAATAACTTGAGTCTTTTCCATTAATATTTTACCTCCATTCAAAATGGAATATCTAAAGCCTATGTCTTTCAGCTCTGAACACAATGAGACTTTGCTGCCTTTCATAATACCAGTTTTCTGAACCCACACGAGCAGTTTTTATAGTTTGGAAGCTTGCTAATTCCTCGGCCGCTTTCTCCTTGATGGGTGGTGCCCGCAGTTTTGTTGCTCCACTGTTATCAAACTCAGAATTCCGTTGTTTATACAGATACTACCGTTACAACCAGTGTTTCTACTTATTAGGGCACCATATGAACTTCCCCTGACCGATCTGATACATATTTACAGACTGTGTGGGCCACAACTAGCACTTTAAAATATGTAAACAAGAAACCGCAACATTTAATGGTATTCAAGAAATCTGCGTTTGAAAATTTTCGGCGTGCTTATCTACTTGGTATGTTTTCTGCTGTTCAAGGCGTCGGCAGCGAGGAAGCGCTTAGTTTCATAAGCACGAGAGAGATCTCGTGGGTATAATGTAGCTGCTAGTGCTCTTTCTTTTCATTCCCACGTAATTCTAACATGCAATTTGTTACGGTGGTGCAAATAGCTAGTATTAATATTTAATGATTCACTTATTTTCATAATCCTTAACCTGAGAAAAGAATTCTGTATTTGGTGAGGAGACTGAAATTTCTCTTGTATCCATTTTTGTTTTCAGTCAAATCAGTATAGTCATTTTATTTATGTTATTGTATGTACATTTGTGACGACTATAATATGTAACTTATATATCGCTGGGTGAATCAGGATGACACTGGTTATAGGAACATGGAAAACAATAATTACTCCGACATTCAGCAGATGTAATGAACTCTGACGTTTTTTGCATGTGCAAGGTTTTTTCAGTGTATGGTTGCAAAACAAACTTAGTTGATAGTCATTAATGGTTGTCTGTCATCACATAATTTCGCGTCGTACCATGCATATCAACCATATCTTCAAAACTGGTAAAACTGCTGGTGTTCGATTGGTTAAATTTTTATGCAGTCTTCTCCAGAAGTTATTTCTCTACTGTGTTCGATGATGTAAGAGCAATTTTTCGACGTTGTATGAAGTTATTCATCTTCCTGTAAAAATAAACATCCCAAAAGGCACCAGCTGAGTACGAGTACACTTTGGAGAAATTTCTTTAACGCTGGTCGTTGGCAGACGTTCTACATCCTGAAAGGTTACGTCATATAATACCAGGTTCGTCTGCCCTCACCATGAATCGAGGAGCAAAATAAATCGTTCTCTCACGTATGACTTCAAGGTGTCGTTGAGAAAATTCCTGTATAGTGCTGTTGTGAGTTTGCAGGACTTTGAAGATACTACCGTAATGTTTTCGTATCTGCGTGAGTACTCATGAACTGATTTTTTCCACCTCTACTCCAAATGAGCCAATAGTCTCTTGCAAGCCTTTTTCAGGATAAAGATTATGAAAATAATAAACGAATCATTCAAAAGTAGTGCTCGTAATCTGCACAGTCATGATAAGGCAGTTGTTAAAGTTACATGATGAAAAGAAGTGCCAGCAGTGAGATTCGATCCAGAGACTACAAAACGAGGTACTTTCTCCCTCTCCTGTGGACTCCTAGAACTCCAGAGAAAATGCTAAGTATGTAAGTGGTCTAAAATTTTTGAACTGTAACTTTGCGGAAATGGTTGGGAGTTTCTCCCCTATGTTTACACAAATTGACCTCCCTGTCGTCCCTTACACACCTTGTCAGTGTGAATCACATCAATCAGGGCAAATTTGGACATGTATACGTAAGAGTGATTTGTGTTTCCTTATTACGTGGGGAACCATAAATGAAAAAGAGTGTGGGCCCGGAAAACATTTACAACAACACTAACGCAGGATTGGTTCAAATGGCTCTGAGCATTATGGGACTCAACTGCTGAGGTCATTAGTCCCCTAGAACTTAGAACTAGTTAAACCTAACTAACCTAAGGACATCACAAACATCCATGCCCGAGGCAGGATTCGAACCTGCGATCGTAGCGGTCTTGCGGTTCCAGACTGCAGCGCCTTTAACCGCACGGCCACTTCGGCCGGCTAACGCGGGATTGACCCGTGATAACGAACATCACATAAGACGCTGGAAATGTCCACAATTAAGAATGGTGCAGCGCTGCGCTCGATTTACGAAAGAGAGAGACGCGTAGTCCTGCCTGCAGATAGAGCTAATAACGTTTTCACTGTTCCACTGTCGTTCTTCCAGTATGTGAGAATTATTTGAGTTCACGTGACCCTTCAATTTGCACCACAGGTAAAAATCACGAAGCGATCAGACCATCTGGATTGCCAGCAGATTAGTGATTCTGTTGATTGTCCTCTTCTTACGGAACAGTTTATACCCTCGTGACAAAGTTGTCAAGGGGGTGTGTGCTGTTGCTCCGTCTCGCTGTAGATAGTAATGCAGTCGGTAATTATCTGTGAAATGATCGACATACGGATTAAACAGTTCCTGGATGTGCTGGTTAGCAAAAATAGTTTGGTGAAAGAATTGCGTTATAATGCGATAAGCAAATATTGCGCACTAAATACTAATCTGGACATTATGCAACGTCTTTTCAGACTACTGATGGAGATTTTCTGGTGTAAAATAGCGCATGTTCTGTGAGTTCACATACCATGGCAGGATGAACCAGGCCTCATATGAAGAATTAAGAAACTGAGGATGCAAAATTCCTGATTCCATTGTACTCGGAAACAACCGGCAGAACTGAATACATGAAAGCTCGTCTAACGGCTTTCACTTGCGCACAACATGAAATTTGTAAGGATAGAGACACAGGAGCTTTTCGACAATGTTTCGTCACGACCGTCCCTTGATTTCCGTTTGTACAGGTAAACGGCACTGAGTTTTCGTCGGACTTTGATCCAGGCTTTCCATCATTCGAGAATTTTTGTGCTGGTGTCCGAATTCTCTTCGCATGGTTAAGGCTTTTATGCGTAGAGAGTCCATTTCGCGCAATTTTGCCGCTCACTTTTGCACTGCACACTTTGCCGGAGGTTTTGTCTGAACACTTCCAGTCTGACCTCTCGCGCAAACAGTTCCGCACATTGTGCTTCGAATAACACTCGAAAAAGAACGCGAGTTGTTTTATCATCAGCACCATTTTGTGTTAGATTCAACTAGTCACTAAACAAGTCTGCTCCTCTCACTCATCGAAAAGTAATGAGACAATGAAGTGCTCTGGGTCACGTACATGCAGCTACCGATTGGTGCACTGAAATGGTTTCTAGCTCTTTCTGTAATGGGCAGGTCTCAAGTTCATTAACAAAGCTCATATGAAACTTCCTGTCTGATTAGAACTGTGTGCCGGACCAAGAATCGAACTCGGGACCTTTGCCTTTCGTGGGCAAGTGCTCCGCTATCTGAGTTACCCAAGCACGACACACGCCCACGCCCCGTCCTCACAGCTTTACTTCCGCCAGTACTTCCACTGAGGAAGTACAGCTGTGACGTCGTGGCGTCGGTCGTACTTGGGTAGCTCACATGATGGAGCGCTTCCCGCGAAAGGCAAAGGTCCCGAGTTCGAGTGCCTGCCCAGCACAACGTTTTAATCTGCCCCGAAGTTTGATATCAACTCACACTCCGCTACAACGTGAAAATTTCACTCGGGAAAGAAGGCTCAGTTTCCGTATGTCTTATAATTATTTCCAGGGCCTTTTTTATTCTGCCTGTCCAGCATCAAAAATTGTGTACCACTAAGTAAGATAATATGTCCGTAGCTCGTGGTCGTGCGGTAGCGTTCTCGCTTCCCACGCCCAGGTTCCCGGGTTCGATTCCCGGCGGGGTCAGGGATTTTCTCATCCTCGTGATGACTGGGTGTTGTGTGATGTCCCTAGGTTAGTTAGGTTTAAGTAGTTCTAAGTTCTAGGGGACTGATGACCATAGATGTTAAGTCCCATAGTGCTCAGAGCCATTTTTGAGATAATATGTGAAACAGAGTAGAGGAATATATACAAAGAAGAAACACCTGCTGAAACATCCTATCTTTACCCTTCTGATTAAAATGACTTAGCTGGTAGAAGATTAAAATGGCTGTTACTAATAGTTTCATACTGGGCTATATGCTTCTTGATATGATTAAATGAATATCTTATCTGTGCTTCACTCATCGGTTCGCCATAAATAGGTGATGCAGAATGTGTGAATCTCCATTTATTTTCAAACGAGTAATAACTACACGATTTTCAACATTTCTCGTCGTTTCAGTTTCCTGCCTCGTTATGTCAACAGCGGCGAACGGAATAAAAGAATTAACGTTTACCACTTAGACCAGCTATTGTGCGTGCTTAAAATTTAATCCGAGCAGAGAAACGATTCCATGATCGACCACTGTGTCCACACTAATTTCTCATTTACTAAATGACTTTCATCTTCCAACGCTTATCGTTGCTGAAAACTATGTCACTAATTTGATGGAATAAGTGCTAAGTAAAGAAACAAACTCACGTTGTTAAGAACAACACGTGGGGGAAAACATCTTTGACCACTATTTCACAGTTGATTCTTCGGCAGATATAATTAGTTACGCCTGTTTTTCTTAGTTGGTGGTTTACAGCATTGTTTCTGATACTGAATGTTTTAGTGGTTAAATTTTCTTCAAAAGAATATGTAGCGCCAGTCAGTACCAACCGCAGAGAAATTCAAGTTCCGATTTCATACTAAAGAGACCTATTTTTCCTGTTACAGTGACGAAAATACCAACCTGCGACTATGTTAAAAAACATGTCCACAACGAATTTATATGAGTAAATTCTGAAGTCAAAAATTCATGATTAAAGCAATAACTTGTCAGTTTAGTGGTTGGGAACTGTCAGAGTACAATGTCGGTTTCATGAGGAAACACGGGAATCTTGATGCGTTAACGGCATAGATTGTTCAAAATGGTTCAAATGGCTCTGAGCACTATGGGACTTAACTTCTAAGGTCATCAGTCCCCTAGAACTTAAACCAAACTAACCTAAGGACATCACACACATCCATGCCCGAGGCAGGATTCGAACCTGCGACCGTAGCGGTCGCGCGGTTCCAGACTGTAGCGCCTAGAACCGCTCGGCCACCCCGGCCGGCGGCATAGATTGTCCGCGTAAAGCCTCAAGTGACCCTTTTAATTTGTTTAAATCTGACTTTGTCTCAGTTTTATTAAATTTTGCAGAAATTTCCATCCCTAGTGCAACGCCAGGCCCCCCTAACGTACATTAATCGTTGCATGAAGATTCTGCTGTATATCCATGGGCTTCCTACCCAATGTCTGGCCACTTTACAAGCACTTTATTACTTTTCTCCGTGCGAAGAAGAATCTGTGTGCGAACGAATTGTCAAAAATGCCAACAGAAAGGGCATCCTGCCATCATCCTCTACCATTCATATTGCCAAAATCAGATTAAATGCTGACTCTGAGAAGATACGTGGTAATGTAAGCATGTCAGATCGAGAACGTCGGAGAAAAAGGTCTGTAAGTCAGTTGAACCATGCTGGGTCTTTGTCATCTCTCATAAAGCTGCTATGAAAGCAAAGAGCGTAAACTGCGCCCAAATATTTTGATAAACAGGAGCTGAAAGAGGTAAATGTATGCGTAACGAGAGAAATACGAGAAGCGTTCAACGAATTCTGAGGATAAACCCTAGGAAGTTTGGTGTTACGTGAAGTCAGAAAACACGTCTAAACCATTTTTACAATTGCCGAGAGATCATTCTGGCTCCCCTAACACAAAATGAAAGTGATACGGTCGAATATTGAATTCTGTCATGCAACTTAGTTTTATTCCGAAGGATCATAATACTATTGCTCTCTTGAATCATCCTACGAGTTTTGTATTGGCGTATTGAGGTAACAGATCGTGGAATGGAAAATCAACCGAAATCCGTCACCATAAGAAAGACAACTCAATAAAACGATACGCCTGTATAACTTCGTGTAGACTGAACGAAAGATCTGACTTCCTTTAAGGCAGCAATTCGAAATAAATAGCGCTCCAATCGCTTGGAAAAATGCGTAGATCACTCCAATCTTAAAGGAGGATCATCGGACACATGTGCTAGTTTTTGACCTATATAGCTAACATCAGATTGTCGGAATACATTTTATGACCTCCTTCGAGAACTAAAACCTCCAGTTCAGAGACATAAATATGATTTTGTGAAATTCAACTCGCTCTTTTCGTCCATGACATACAGAAGGCAACAAAATTACAGCACCTACGTTCGTGCGTCTGTTTCTTGACTTCCGCAACACCTAGAGCGCAAAATACCAATACAGTGAATACCAGACTATTATTGTATTCGAAATGAAAACTTCCTAGGTAATAGAACTCAGTGCCAGGTTCAAAAATTGCGTGCAACGTATTTCAAATTTCAGGATGTCCTAGCAACTCACGCCTTCTAGAATACATTGTACTCTAACGCACTTTCCTCTTAAATTAAATTCAGAACTCCGTCATAGTTTACTCAGTCTACACATCGAATTCACAGTGTTCTTTTGTAGCAATAGGTTTCTAGAGCTCCTACTCTGTTTTTATCTGTACTGTTAATCGTCCACTTTCTTATAAGGTTAAAACACAAACTAGACTTTTAGAAAACACTTTCTAACAAATTTATAGGCCATATAATTTTTCTTCTCTTTCAGAAACGCTTAATTTGTTATTTCCAACCTTTATTTTGTATCTTTTTTGTACCAGTCGACGGCAATTGTTATTTCCCAAATTAGATTAGAATATGGGACAAAGTAGCATATGTCTTACTAATGAGCTCAGCAACCGGTGAGTAAATCCGACTAGATTCCATTGCCCCTATTTCATTTTTGTTGATGCCGATCATATGATCATTCCTTAAGGTACCATCCATTCTATTCTTGGTTACATTTCTATGGGCCTTAGGGCGGGTCTAAAACGTGTTTCTTTGCGTAAATTTTCGCCCACTACTGAGGGAGACATCGTCAGAGGTTGTGAAGACGTATACTGTCCAGTCACATTAATGTGACCACCTGTCAAAAGCTTGAATAAACGACTTTTGCAGAGTGGACCTCTGCAATACGTGCAGGAAGATAGTCACTGAGGTTCTGGGACGTGGAGCCATGCCGACTCCAGTGCTGTGGCCAGCTGCGCTAGGTTTCTATGTTGATGATCGATGGCACGAACAGCTCGGTCTTAGTCGTCCCACAGACGGTAAATTAGTTTTAAATCCGGAAACTTTGGTAGCCAGGAGAGTAAGCTAAAATAATCCTGGTGCTCTTAGAATCACGCACGTACACCGCAAACTGTTTGACACGCAGTACTGTCCTGACTGTCCTGCTGGTAGTTGCCATCACGGCGTAGGGGTCGACATAGTCCCCAAGCATAGATGGATACTTGCGTTGATCCAGTGTGTTTTCCACAATGACAAGATTGCGTAAGCATTCCCAAGATAATAACTCACCCTCTTCCGGTCTGGACCCTTTGCTTTCATATGTTTCACGACGAACACTCCAACGGCTGGCTGCCCGATTGATTATAAACCATGCTTCATATGAAGAGAGCACCTGTCACCACTCAGTGGAAATCACGATGCGGCATTGGCGAGCAAATCCCTGCCTTCGTCGTTGATGAACTGCAGTCAGCATTGGTCTATGATAGAAATGCTTGCTGCAGGGCCCCATAGGCAGCATCGTTCGCTGAACGGTCGTTGAGGAGACATCACTAGTAGCCTCTTAGTTCGTCAGCACAGTTAGCTGCTCAGCTGTTGTATGTCTATTCACCCGTACAAATTTCCGCAGCCGTCGTGCACCCCTGTCATGTATAGACCTCGCTGCACCACAGATACCTCGGCACCGGATTTCGATAGCTCTATTTTTCCATACACGCGAAAAGCTAAACATTTAGCCGTTTCGAAAAGGCTTCCAGTCTTGACCTGTAAGCAAATGATCGTGACCTTTTGGGCATCAGATAAATCACCCCGTTTCCGCATTACGACAACGACTCCAATCTTTATACCCCCTCCATTGTTAGTGCTGCTACCTTCCGTCTAGGAGTGGTTACTACACGTTGACGTCGAATATACGCGGTGGTCAGTTTAGTGAAATTTTACCTTGTATAATGTGGGTGTCCCGGTCGCCAGTTCCTGCAGGCCGCCGGGTCTACCGTGCTAGTGGAGCAGCGCCTGAACATCACAGCGAACTGCTTCCATTGCCATCAAAAAGTATTAAAAAGACTATAAAATATTTCGAACAATAAGTAACGAATATATCTCCTCTTCGATCCAGTCAGCCAATCAAAACTTGGTATACCAAGATCCCTCCCATTTTCAAATAATATACTGAGTGAACGTAAGATCTACTACGAAAGTTTCAGAGATCTTTCAGGGATAGTTTCCGAGTGTTTTTGTACAAGAGATCTGGGCGCTCTGGTGGCTGGTTAAGGGCAATGTATTTTATATCTGTGTTCCGTTATTACACTGAAAATACCTGCACAACAGTGCAAAGCTTGACTGTGTTTGCTCTGTCTCTTGTCTGGAAACACTTATTCCATTCACTAAAGTAGTTGCTGCTGGCAACAGTAGTAACCAGTTTACTCTTTACTCTCAAGTTCGCATTCAGAACTGCTCTGTTACATTCGGGTCTGTTTTTCTGGCAGCGTTGACTGTGCGGTAACATCGATACAGAGAAGTACTAGAAGTTTACTCGTGTAGGGTTGGCCGGTGTTCACCTCGTCTATAAGTTCAATGAATCTATCGGAAGAGCGGGGCAACGACATTGTTGAACTGTTCTCGCAATTAGGGCAACCATATCACTGTGTACGTATTTTGCTAAGAGTTGTTGGTGTGCTCTTAGATTGTTTTGTACGTTTTTGGAACTGAGTATCACAGGCGTTTTCACAGAAACATGGATAACTGGAGTAGCAAACCAAATAAGTCATACGACTGAAATTAGAGAAGTTACCGTCCTTAGTGCTCAATAAATCAAACTGAGCCAACCTTTATGCTCTGCCACTTCCACTTCAAACGTCGGCGCGAGTCCGCGATATTTCAAAAAATGGTACAAATTGCTCTGAGCTCAATGGGACTTAACATTTGAGGTCATCAGTCTACTAGACTTAGAACTACTTAAACGTAACTAACCTAAGGACATCACACACATCCATGCTGGAGGCAGGATTCGAACCTGCGATCGTAGCAGCAGCGCGGTTCAAGACTGAAGCGCCTAGAACCGCTCGGCCACAAAGGCCGGCCTGCGACCTTTGACGGCGTGTAGAGACCTTTGGTTTATTTCCTATAAACAGTTCAAAAAAAATGGTTCAAATGGCTCTGAGCACTATGGGACTTAACATCTGTGGTCATCAGTCCCCTAGAACTTAGAACTACTTAAACCTAACTAACCTAAGGACATCACACACATCCATGCCCGAGGCAGGATTCGAACCTGCGACCGTAGCAGTCCCGCGGTTCCGGACTGAGCGCCTAGAACCGCTAGACCACCGCGGCCGGCAATAAACAGTTCGGTAGTTTAGCCTAGATACACAAGGTTACATTGGACAATTTACCAACTACGAATTTATAGCCTCTGAGGAATGGGGAACGGGGAACGGGCTACAATCCGGTTTCACTCTGTTAACTATTACTTTTCTTTAATGTCCTTCGACTACCTTAAGTACGCCCGCCCGGTTAGCCGTGCCGTCTAAAGCACTGCTTTCGGGGCGGGAAGGCGTGGCGGTCCCCGGCACGAATCCGCCCGGCGGATTTGTGCCGAGGTTCGGTGTGCCGGCCAGTCTGTGGATGGTTTTTAAGGCGGTTTTCCGTCCGTCTCGGCGAATGCGGGCTGGTTCCCCTTATTCCGCCTCAGCTACTCAATGCCAGTGATTGCTGCGCAAACACTTTCTCGACGTACGCGTACATCTTAATTTACTCTACCACGCAAACATTGGGGTTACACTCGTCTGCTGAGAGACGTTGCTGGGGCGGTCCACTGGGTGCCGAACGGCACAATAACACTGGGTTCGGTGTGGGGCTGCGGTGGGGTGAGTGGACTGCTGTAGTCTGTTGTGGGGCTGTAAACCACTGAGGGCTCTGGCGGGCATGATGCCTTTCCGTCGATTCTAGGTCCCCAGCTCCATACTATACAATACAATCTTAAGTTCTGTCTGATTTCTGTACAAGTTGTAAATGACCTGTCTCTCCGCGTATTTTTTCCCTGCTTCCATTAGAATTTCTAAGAGCGAATTCAAGTCAACAGTGTCAAAAGCTTTTTTAAAATCTAAATGAAGTCACTTTCTACATCTAGTCTTCTAAAATATCCCCAGGGACGGTGTTGCCTCGCGTGTTCCTACAGTTTTCTGGGACCCAGGTAGTCCTCCACGAGGTCAGCCACTGCCATTTTTATATTCTTCTGTTATTATTTGCCGGCCGCGGTGGCCGTGCGGTTCTAGGCGCTGCAGTCCGGAACCGCGGGACTGCTACTGTCGCAGGTTCGAATCCTGCCTCGGGCATGGATGTGTGTGATGTCCTTAGGTTAGTTAGGTTTAAGTAGTTCTAAGTTCTAGGGGACTGATGACCTAAGATGTTAAGTCCCACAGTGCTCAGAGCCATTTGAACCATTTTTTTATTATTATTTCGTGTCAGTATTTTGCAGCCATGGTTTATTAAACTTCAGTTATTTTCTTCATAACGGGTTGCACAATTATGAAATACTGTTTAAATAAAGATATGTTTGTGCTGCGGCTCTAGCTTTGTGTAACTTTTTGTGTATGTTGTTCCCATGACAGGGTGCAAAAATTTAACATGACATAGAGGATGCTCCACTGAACAAGTTGCGGCAGGGAACCTGGGTCGGAGGAGCCAGCTTAAGGAGATAATAGGAACAAAATCACATCGCTGTGACTTTATTTACTTTAGTTACAGTTAAATGTAAATACCAACATTGGCTCTGAGCACTATGGGACTTAACATCTATGGTCATCAGTGCCCTAGAACTTAGAACTACTTAAACCTAACTAACGTAAGGACATCACACAACACCCAGTCATCACGAGGCAGAGCAAATCCCTGACCCCGCCGGGAAGCGAACCCGGGAACTCGGGCGCGGGAAGCGAGAACGCTACCGCACTACCACTAAATACCAACATTGACGCAATGAACGACCGTTTGTACTGTACGTTAGAAAATACGCTGAAACGCATGGCCATCAACCTCAATGCAAGAATGACATCGACGAACAAGATTATGATGCACCCTGACAAATATCTCTGGTCTGTCTCGGATCACATCATAGGCAGTTACAATTCTGGCAGCTAATTCCATCACAGTATCCACTGCTGTTTCACCCACAACTGACTTTAGATACCTCCACAGGAAATAATGAAGGGGATTTAGGTCATGTGAACTCGCAGGCCATGGAATAGGATCTCCGCTTCCAATCTAGAGGCCAGGAAATACAGCACTGAGATGGTTGCGGACATCCACACTGAAGTGCGGCGGTACACCGTCATATATCTACTTCCTCTCACGAACAGCCAAGGGCACGTTCTCCAACTGCACGGACCTCACGTACAGGTGGCCATTCAGACGGCCAGGTAGAAGGTATGTCTCGTCTTCCTTGTTTCCTCTGGAGGAAATAATTTACATATAAATAAACAGCATAGTAGGTGTAAACTTGTACGCATGTTAGTTGTAAACAAGACGGCAAACAGTAATGCTACACAAAGCGGTAGACAAATTTACTTGCATAGCTCCTTAAGCTCGTTTCTCCGACCGCAGGTTCTCTACCTCAAATTGGTTAGTGGAGCATCCCCTATGTCCTGTCAAATTTTTTCATGCTCTTACGGAAACACCCTGTATATTACTTCAATTTACAGCAGCAGCAGAAACATATCTTTATTTAATTTATTGAACTCAGGGGTAAAATTGCCAATTTCTCAGCAGCTAGCTGCTTTGTAATCAGAATTAGTACTTTCTTCATGTAATCTGAGCGTATTCACCTGTGTGATGCATCTTGTTTACCAGGTGGAATAATTTTATTAGCTGCTTCCACTTTCCATAATATTGTTATCAAGTTTCTTTCCTTTATGTACATTTTCCTTCAATCTTTCTAATTTTCCTTCATTAATTAAGACTGTATTGCTACCAGATCTATGTTCACATAGCTATTTCTCTTTTTCTCAAAGGTTGCTTTAATTTTCCTATACACAGTATCTCTGTATCCCGTAGAGTTTCATGTTTTTACAGTATCACAATTTTCCTCTAGCTGTTACCACTAAGCGATTTTGCATTTTCTGTCAGCCTCGTAATTTAGATGCCTGTACTTTCTTTTGCGTTCTTCATTTGCTGCACTTTTATATCTTTTCTTTTCCAACTATTTAAATCAAAGGATTTCTGTTGCATCATCATTTTACCTATCTGACTCTCTACTATGTTTACCATTTCATCTTTCATAGCAACCCATTCGTCTTCTATTGTATTCCTTCCACCTTTTTCAGTCAAACTTTGCCAAATGCTCTCTTAATAACATCTAGTTGTTTTAAGTTTGCCGCGTCCCTTTTCTTTAATTTCCTTCCTTTCTCTTATATCTTTTGTTTTAATTTGCAGTTCATAAACAGCATATTATGGTCAGTTTGGATTTTTATTACTGTTTTAAATCTAGTTTAGAAATCTGTCTTATTATGTAATCTGAATCCTTCATGTGTCTTCAGGTCTCTTGAAAGTACATAACATTGTTTAGGGATCCTTCAATGAATTTGTTTTCAGTGATTGAACTGATGTCTGTGCAATACTTCACCATGAAGCTGCTTCTTTCATTCCTTTCCCTCTGTTCAAGTCCTGCTAATATTTCTTCTTTTCCTATACATACTGTAGAGTTCAAGTCCTCCAGTACAATTTAATGCTAATATTCCTTACCATATTAAATTATTTCTTTTATTCTCAGCATAACTGTTAAATATCATCTACGAAGTTAAGATGCATGTACAGGGTGCTCGGAAATTTCCGTTACAAACCTCTAAGACATGAAGGGGAGATTGAGAACATAATATTTTGTATAGGAACCAAGGCTGGAAACTTCTCGTTTCCGTTCTACGACGGTTTAAAATCAGATGTGTAACGCCTTCACGTCTGCTGAGGGAAAGAGTTGCTGGTCGTTGCATGAAATAGAATAGACAGGATGACGTGTACTACGTCAGACGGTCACATGATCTGCCTTGCTGCGAGGCCTATTCAATCCCTTTGCGTCTGCGATACAGTAAACATGGTTCGGTAATGTTTTCGGAATGTAGAGACATGTTCTTTGTGTGTGACGAAGATAGAGGTAACGGAAGAGCTGCAAGTCGGCTGTATCACGAACGTTTACTGCAACGTAGCACCCCACTGCACGCACTTTCTGTCCAAGTTGCGCACCTGCTCAGAGAAACTTTCAACAAGGTGTTCAGCATCACGTTGCAGATTACCCGTCAACGAGTACTCTAACAATTACTAGTGCAATGGGTGTTAGCCACAGTATCGTCAGAGACGTACGGCGTGTGCAAAAATTACATTCTTACCTCTTATAAAGGGTACACGTTATCGGTCAAACCGATTTTCCACAACGTGTTGCGTACTGCACGTGTTTTCTCCACCGCTGCATCGATACACTCCTATTTCCACGTCGAGTCTGTTCACAGATGAGTGTAAGTTCACTAGGGAATGTGCTCTAAATTCTCCAAAAGCCATGTCGGGTCAGACGAAAACCCTCGTGCCACGCATGTTCAGGGAATTCAGTACCGGATTTGTATTGATATGTGGGCAGGTGCTCTGGGCGGTCATGTGATTGCGCCATATCTCCTTCCGCTCAAGATAACTGGTCCTGCATAATTGATCTTCCTCCAAAAAGTATTGTAGCAGTTCCTAGAATCTTTGCCACTGAATGTCCTTCAGGAAATGTGGTTTCAGCACGGCGGTGTATCACATCACTTCTCACGAGACATTTAAACAGACGACATGGTGAAAGATGGATAGGCGGAGGTGGTCCAACCGCGTGGTCGCCGCTATCGTCGGATTTAACTCATATGGACTACTTCTTGTGTGTCGAATGTGAAGTTTAATTTACGAAACGCCTGTAGAGACAGAGGAAGATCTGATTGTTAAAGTTCTGGCCGCTGCACTAGAAACTGAAGAGTCACCAGGTGGAATGAAGAGTGTGTAACAGAACACGTATCGTAGGCACAATGTCTATAACAACGTTGGTGGTCGCCACATCGAACCCCTATTGTAATGCATCAGTACTGTTCTGCACGTACAGTATGCTAGGTCCTATTTTGTTTCGGAATAATTTTAACAAGTAATGTTGAAGTGTAAATACAAACAATTGTGCTGAAAAATAATGATAAATGGAAATTTCGTTATTTTCCTTCTAAACTGTTACCTGAAAATTATACTGCATCACGTCTAATTCAGTTCCTCAAGCAGACGTTGATGAGTTAAACATCTGATTCTGTTTCCGGTCATAGGTTCTTATACAAAATATTATATAATCAGTCCTCTCTACAAGACCTAGAATTTTGCAACGGGAATTTCCGAACACCCTGTGTACTTTCACCACTGAAGTGACTGTTGGATTCATATCTATCTTGGCTACGATAATTCATTTACCGTACAGTTCATTGTAGCTAACCGGCGCTCATATTCTCTTATTCATTATTAGACCTAGTCATCAATTATCAGTATTTGCCTTTTTTGTGCTAACGCTGTAGCTACCTGACCAGAATTTCTGTTTTTCTTTACACCGTATTCAGTAATACTCACTATATCAAATATCAGCTTACGGATTTCTGTTTTGTAATTCTCTAACCTACCTCCTCGACTAAGGGATCTGACATTTCACCTTCCGAACCGTGGAACGGCCGATTTCTTTCTTCTTTCGCCAACATTCTTTAGAGTATACCTCACGTGGAGATGCGAGTGGGGTACTATTTGACTTCTGGAGTATTTTATGCAACAGGATGCCTTCATCACTAAAGCATTCTATACAGCTGCATGCCGTCGACAAATAATGCGGCATTAATTTCCCCTTATTTTCAGCCGTTCGTAGTACCAACACAGCAAGACTCTATTGAGTAAGGTTAAAAACCCATATGAGTCTATCATTCAGACTCCCGCCCCTCTTCATGAATCACATTATAGTCAGGTCTCTCCACAGAGACACCTACGACGTGCTTTCACGTATCGCGAGACTATCTGCATCGTTGAGGGAGGCAAGACATACCGACTCGGCTAACTCCTTGATTCATTGGGGGACGAATGTTAAGCGAGCGTTAGTGTTCAGAATGTATGATTTTGTGAGTAGCATCGGCAGGTTTAAGACCTGATCACGAACGATATAAGTATGCATAGGGAACTCCATGACGGCAGTAAATTGTATTGAGGAGCAGGAAGACACACAGGTGATTGACTTTTACAGCGCCCTAGGAGATGATACAAATGGTTCAAATGGCTCTGAGCACTATGGGACTTAACATCTATGGTCATCAGTCCCCTAGAACTTAGAACTACTTAAACCTAACTAACCTAAGAACAGCACACAACACCCAGCCATCACGAGGCAGAGAAAATCCCTGACGCCGCCGGGAATCGAACCCGGGAACCCGGGCGTGGGAAGCGAGAACGCTACCGCACGACCACGAGATGCGGGCAGGAGATGATACTTAAAGCTGCTAAAAGCCCAACGCACTAGTTACATTGGAAGGTATTAAAGAGTGTAAATTTCTCGTATTAATTTTGCTCCCGCTGTCAAATAGTTTTCTGTAAGGCGTTATATCTTTTAACATGAGCTCTGTCATTCTTCCTTTCATTAGTGCCTCAGGTATGATTGAGTATTACAATTCGTATGCCAGTTAGAGGTCGCGACTAAAATACTACTCAAACAAACAGCAAGTGTGGTAATTGGCTCATATCGCCGAACGAGCTCTAGAACGCTGTAATATTCAGCAACAGTGGCGTTCAAAAGATCAAAAAAATGGTTCAAATGGCTCTGAGCACTATGGGACTTAACTTCTGAGGTCATCAGTCCCCTATAACGTAGAACTACTTAAACCTAACTAACATAAGGACGTCACACACATCCATGCCCGAGGCAGGATTCGAACCTGCGACCGTAGCAGTCGCGCGGTTCCAGACTGTAGCGCCTAGAACTGCTCGGCCCCCCGTCTCCGTGCTACTCTCTTCCGCGCAAGCCTCTTCATGTCCGAGTAACTACTGCAACCTACATCCCACTGTATCTGCTCACTGTGTTCATCTCTTAGTCTCCTTCTAAGATTTTTACCCCACATGCTTCCCTCCAGTAGTAAATTGATGAAACCTTCATGTCGCAGAATGTTACTATTTTGCCTCTGGAATATTTTATTTAAGAGAATGCCATCATTTAAACTCACAGTAGAGCCGCATGCCTTCTGGAAAAATTACGGCCGTAGTATCACCTTGCTTTCAGCTGTTCCCAGTACCAGCACAGCAAGTCTGCCTTGGTTGATGTTACAAGGCCAGATCAGTCAATCATCCAGACTGTTGCCCCCGCAACTACTGAAAAGCCTGCTGCCTCCCTTCGGGAACCACACTTTGGTCTGGCGTCTCAACAGACACTCCTCCGTTGTGGTTTCACCTACGGTACGGCTATCTGTATCAAATGGTTCAAATGTCTCTGAGCACTATGGGACCTAACATCTGAGGTCATCAGTCCCCTAGACTTAGAACTACTTAAATCTAACTAACGTAAGGAGGCAGGATTCGAACCTGCGATGGTAGCAGCAGCGCGGTTCCAGACTGAATCACGTAGAACCGCTCGGCCACAGAGGCCGTCCCATCGCGTCCGCATTGTTACTTTGTGCCAGGAAGGGCTCTCAACAAGGGAAGTGTCCCAGCGTCTCGGAGAAAACCAAAGTGGTGTTGTTCGGTCATGGAGGAGATACAGAGCGACAGGAACTGTCGATGACATGCCTCGCTCACACCGCCAAAGGGCTACTACGGCAGTGAATGACCGCTACCTATGGAATGTGGCTCAGACGAACCCTGACAGTAACGCCACCATGTTCAATAATCCTTTCGTGTAGCAACAGGACGTCGTGTTACGAATCAAGCTGTGCGCAATAGGCTGCATGATGCGCAGCTTCACTCCCGACGTCCATGGCGAGGACCATCTTTGCAACCACGACACCATGCAGCGCAGTACACATGGACCTAGCAACGTGCGGAATGGACCGCTCAGGTTTAGCATCACGTTCTCTTCACTGATGAATGTCGCAGATGCCTTCAAGCAGACAATCGTCGGAGACATGTTTGCAGGCAGCCCGGTCAAGCTAAACGCCTGAGAAACATTGCCCAGCGCGTGCAGCAAGGTGGAGGTTCCCTGCTGTTTTGGGGTGGCATTATATGGGGCCGATGTACGCCGCTGATGATCATAGAAGGCTTCGTAGCGGCTGTACGATACATGAATGTCATCCTCCGACCGATAGAGCAACCATAAAGGCAGCATATTGGCGAAGCATACTGTCTAAGCATTCGTCTTCATGGACGACATTTCGCGCCCCCATCGTGCACATCTTATGACTGACTTCCTTCAGGACAAAGAAATCGCTCCACTAGAGAGGCCAGCATGTTCTCCAGACAAGAACCCTATCGCAAATGCCTGGGATAGATTCAAGAGGGCTGTTTATGGACGACGTGACCCACCGACCACTCTGAGGGCTCCACGCCGAATTGCCTTTGAGGAGTGGGGCAATTAGGACCAACAGTGCCTTGATGAACTTGTGGATAGTATGCGACGACGAGTACAGGCATGCATCAATGCAAGAGGACGTGCTGCTGGGTATTAGAGGTATCGGTGTGTACAGCAATCTGGATCACCACCTCTGAAGGTCTCGCTGTATGGTGGTACAACATGCAATGTGAGGTTTTCATGAGCAATAAAACGGGCGAAAATGATGTATGTGTTTATCTCTATCCCAGTTTTCTGTTCATGTTCCGGAACTCTGAACCGAGGTGATGCTAAACTTTTTTTGATGTGGGTAGTTTTATTTATCCATAGGTCTTGTTTACAATGATGTTAGATATCGCGAATGAAAATTTCTCTCTGCAACGGATTGTGCTCTGATATGAAATTTCCTGACAGATCAAAACTGTGTGCCGGACCGAGAATCGAAAACTTTGCTTTTCGTCGGTAAGTGCTCTACCATCTGAGCTACCCACGCGCGACTCACCACACCTCCTCACAGGTTTACTTCCGCCAGTGCTCCTCTCCTACCTTCCACTCTGTGAACATCCCCCAGACTGTGGCTGAGCCATGTCTACACAATATCCTTTATTCCAGGAGTGCTAGTCTTGTAAGTTTCGCAGGAGAGCTCCTGTGAAGTTTGGAATGTAGAAGACGAGATACTGACGGAAGTAAACGTGTGAGGAGGGGTGGTGAGTTGAGCATGGGTAGTTCAGGCCGTTGAGAACTTGTCCACGAAATACAAAGTTTCTGAGTTCGAGTCTCGGTTCGGCATACAGTTTTAATCTGCCATGAAGTTTGATAGTAGACATGACTTGGTGTTGCAATCTAAGGACAACAAAAATAAAGTATTCCACATATACAGACCTATTACAGAGTCACAGGTCTAGAATGACATGGATTATTTCTTGGAACAAAATGCTGTTCTGAATTTCATGTTTGTTCTTCCTTGGTAAATGTGAGTTCGCTATACATCTTGTTCTATGATCGTGGAAAGAGCTGTTTATGCAGTAAGTATCACGTTGTTTTCGATGCTTACCACGGTTTGGTAAATGTACTGACACGGGGCAGTTAAAAACGCCAGTAATTTGAAAAGATCTACAGAATGGGCTCGACTACTATTTTTGGTTATATTCGTATGATCCTGTTCTTCAGTTTGAAAACTGCGCTCATATTTCATTCATTTGATCTCCAGAAAGGACTGCCATAGATGGGAACTAAGTGTACATATCAACATTATGTAACTGAAACACACTAGCTGTTACACACTAATGACAGGGAAAGAGGCGAGTAATGTTGAATCTTAGCACTCCTCGTCACACGCAATACATCCTTATCTACAGCAGAACTTTGTTCAAAGAGTAAAGTAAGAACATAATGAGAAAGTGTGAGTGAGCCCTATTTTATTTTAAACGATGTGTCGCATAATTTTTCAGAACATTGTAATACAAAATACTGTGACGTATAGGTGGCAAATATGTCGCAAGTAATGGATACTTTTTAAACGTGAAAAGATTAGTCGCGTCGTCATTTTATCTCGTTGTGAAACGGTTAACGGTTTATAACTGGATGAGCACATTTTGATACTTCCACTGGGTCGAGTTCTGTTGGCAGCTTTGTTTTTCGTGACACCACTGCAGTGCAACACATGGCGCGTGCGGTTAATTCTGGTCCTCAGCGTGTGATAGATGAATTGATGAGCTGTAAATGCAGCACAGCCTCGTTAATTGGCCAGTCAGTTGCCATTTCCCTTCCCGTCGCCTATGTTTACGGCTGCATGTTGAGTCTGCTTTCCTTCTCGAGACGTCCGACATAAACCATTCCACTGTTTGCACATATATACTACTGTTCAACAACTCACTGTAATCAAGAAACGGGAGCATAGTAGCGGGATGGAATACCAGAGGATATAAAAATAGTTCAAGCTTTTTGTCGAGACTTTCGTGAACAAAATTATCCGAAACAGTAATTAGTAACAGTAGTTTTTCTGTTCATTTTCCATTTTTTTAGGTTATTTAATTTATTAGACTCAAGCTTACACCTTACAGCCAGGTCAATATTACACATAATACACAGGCAGTGATACAAAATTACTTTTGAAACACTTTCGTTAGGGAACACTTTTGTACTGCCCATTGCCTGCGATACGTTGGTCTATAATGCGGATACGTGCGCCAACAGTGAATCTGCACACCGAGTTGAAAAGTATGTAATCCTATGTTGCTAACAAAGCCGTCACGCAGGTTCGCAACGGATAACCAAGCTTTACAAGTTCTTTTATAAGGATTGTGGTGCTTCCATTTAATCTGGGACACCCAAAGAAAAGGTGATCTGTGTCCTCCTCCGCCTCGACTCCAAAAGAATATTCTCGATGTTTAGCCTATGAAAATGTTTACAGAAAGATCCTCGATTTCAGTTGCGTCTGGCTGTTACAGAGGTGAAATGCGTAGGCATTGAATGTGCATGGCATTTCATGGAATACGGGACCGACGGGTGAAGAGTTGCATACTTCTCACCTGTGTGTGTTTTCCGTCCCATTTTCATTGCCCGTCTTGCCCGTGTCGGTAATCCATACTCAGAAATTATTGCAGTTCAGATGGGATTCTCTATCACAGCCGCTTCTTTGGATAAGAAGTCGACGGCTACGTTGCCAGTGATCTCACAAAGTGATTTCACAATAGCGAAGTTAACGGAATCGTATTCTTTACGCGTCGATACCAACACTTCTATAGTTCTGTATGCAATGGTGTATTCAGTGATACACTGACAATTTTTTAGTACTGTTATAACTGACGCAGAGTCACTGAATAGGAAATGTAGAGATGATGTCATTCACGAGGAGAGACTTCGTGCTTCTAGTATAGTGACAAGTTCCGTGGTCTTGATACTTATATCTGTTCGTAACCTGAATATCCCAGACATCTACAACAATCGTATGTAGTACGCTCTTCTGACAGTCGCCAGTTTTTGTGCCATCAGCATACATACAGACAGCCTCCGCTTATAATCTTAAAAACTGCGCCAAAGTTTTACTGTTAATGTGAGCCTCATGGTCAAAGGTAATGTCAGTTACCTTCGCCTTAGACAATTTTAGTGTCAATGAGAAACTCTATTTAGTTAAGGTGCACTAACGTTCTTCCCTGAAATCACCTGAGTATCTGAGTACGCCTGGACTAGGGGAGAAATTGTTCTGGTGACCCAGAAGCGTCTAGTGAAGCACCTTATCGTTAGGTTTGAGTAGACCGATGTCATATTACTGGAATAATATTGATTCCTTTTCAGAAGACATTTGGGGCAGAAATACCACTGTGGCGTAGACAGATTGGAGTTTCACTAGCTTCAGCCGAGGTTTCATTGTTAGGAGTGGAGCGCATTGCTGTCATAAAAGCTCTCAGCGCTTTACACTGAGTTGATAAAAGTCATGGGATACCTCGTAGTATCTTGGCGGACCTTCTTTTCCTGGCATAGAGGAGCAACTCGACGTGGCTTGGGCTCAACAAGTCGTTGGGAGTCCCCTGGAGAGATATAGGGCCTTGCTGAACCTATATCCGTCCATAATTGCGAAAGAACTGACGGTACAGGATTTTGTGCACGAACGGACCTCTGCATTATGTTACAAAAAAAATCGATGTGATTCATTTCGGGAAATCTGGCAGGCAAAGTCTTTCCCTCTAACCGTCCAGAATGTTCTTCAAAGCAATCGCTAACAATTCTGGCCCGGCGATATGGCGCATTGTCATCTATAAAAAATTCATCGTTGTTTGGGAACATGAAGTCCATGAATGGCTGCAGATGGTCTCCAAGTAGCTCATCAGAAACATTCCCAGTCAACTATCGGTTCAGCTGGATCAGGGGACCCATTCCATTCCACATGAACACAGCCCAAGCATTATGGAGCCACCACCAGCTTGCACAGTGCCTTATTGACAGCTTGGGTCCATGGCTTCCTGAAGCCTGTGCCACACACAACCCTACCATCAGCTGCTACCAACTAACATCGGGACTCATCTGAACAGGCCACGGGTTTCCTGTTCTAGGGCCCAACCGAAATGGTCATAAGTACAGGACGTCGTGCTGTTAACAAACACACTCACGTCGGTCGTCTGCTGCCGTAGCAATTAACGTCAAATTTTGCCGTACGGTCCTAACGGAAACGTTCTTTATGTGTCCCATATTGAATTCTGCGGGTATTTTACACAGAGTTCCTGGTCTGTTAGCACTGACAACTCTATGCTGCTCTCTGCTGTTACGTAAAGGCCGTCAGCCACTGCGTTGTCTGTTGGTTGGTTGGTTGGTTTAAAGGTTAAAGGGACCAAACTGCAAGGATCATCGGTCCTTTGTTTAATAAACACACAGAGCACAGTGAACCATCCATTAGTCATTTGAAGCACAGAAGAAAAATTCCAGGGGAAGATAAGCCCCAAGGTCAATAATAAAGCAACATGGAAAACGGAGCACAGCAACAAAAACAACATAGAGAAGAAAGGCAGAAAGAATTAAAACTGTACAGCAGAGGACCGTAGCTGGCTGACCACGAAAATAAAAGGATGAGCCAGCCACTCTGCAATACGTTAAAACCTCCAGCCTAAAAGATTAGGGTGGAGTCGAATGACAACACAAAACTAATTAAAAGATACAGCACAAAAGACGGTGAATCAATAAAATTGTATGAATCTATAAAAGCGGCTTGCGCGAATAAATCTTAAAACCCGATCTGCCATAGAGACATTTACACCTAAAAGAGACGATAAATCACCCTGGAGATTAAAAGTTCGCCTGAGGGCTGTTAAAAGAGGAAATTCCAACAATATATGGGGCACCGTCATGTTTGCACCACAGCGACAACGAGGGGGGTCCTCTCGACGCAGCAGATGGCCATGCGTCAGCCAAGAGTGACCAGTGCGGAGCCTACAGAGAACAACAGAATCCCTGCGAGACGCCCGCATGGAGGAACCCCACACAGTCGTGGTCTCCTTTACTCGCCGCAGCTTGTTGGGTGCAGACAGAGTGCGCCATTCGTCTCCCCACATCCCAAAGACCCGACGGCGCAACACCGATCGGAGATCAGTTGCCGGGAGGCCGATCTCCAACGTCAGTTTGCGGGTAGCTTATTTGGCTAACTTGTCGGCCAGTTCGTGGCCCGCTATACCAACGTGTCCTGGGGTCCATATGAACACCACTGAACGTCCACGCTGTTCAAGAGCATGAACGGACTCCTGGATGGCAACAACAATGGGATGGCGTGGGTAGCACTGATCAAGAGCCGGTAGACTACTGAGAGAGTCACTGCAAATTACAAAAGACTCTCCAGTGCTGGTACGAATACGCTCAAGGGCACGAAAAATGGCTGTCAGTTCTGCGGTGTATACACTGCAGCCTTCCGGCAAGGAGCGCTGGTCTACATAGTCCGCATGAGCATAAGCGTACCCCACACGGCCATCAACCATCGAGCCATCTGTGTAGATAGCCTCCGAGACACGGGATGCGTCGAGGAGAGCAAGAAATTGGCGGCGCAAGACTGCAGGACGAACTGAATCCTTTTGCCATCGTGAGAGGTCTAGCCGAAGCTGCGGCCGACGAATACACCAAGGTAGTGTATGTGGGTGGACCTAAAAAGCAGATGGAAGAGGCAAAGACTCGAATTCACTGAGGAGTGACCTAACACGGATCCCAATTGTATGGCCTGATCGCGGCCGCCGGTGTGGGATGTGGACTGCCGCATTAGCGAAAAGGAGACGGTAGTTAGGGTGACGGGGCGAACAACGGACGTGGGCAGCATAGTTGGCTAACAGTTGTTGACACCAAATGCGAAGTGGAAGAACACCAGCCTCACCAAGTAGGCTATTAACAGGGCTGGTGCGGAATGCTCCTGTCGCCTGTCGAACCCTACAGTGGTGAACGGGGTCCAGCAGCTGCAACGCTGAGGGCGACGCCGAGCCATACGCCACACTCCCATAATCCGGTCGGGACAGCACGAGCGCTTTGTACAGCTGCAGCAGCATTGTACGATCTGCAGCCCAAGTTGTGTTGCTGAGGCAGCGGAGGGCATTCAGATGCTGCCAGCACTGACGCTTGAGCTGACGAATGTGTGGAAGCCAAGTAAGCCAGGCATCGAACAGCAATCCCAGAAAACCGTAAGTGTCAACAACCCTGAGCATGGTATCCTGAAGATAGAGCTCAGGGTGGGGATGGACAGTTCGACGCCGACAAAAGTGCATAACACAAGTCTTCGCAGGAGAAAAGTGAAACCCACGGGCGAGGGCCCACGCCTGCGCCTTGCGTATGGCTCCCTGCAACCTACGATCTGCAACACTAATGGTGGAGGAGCTGAAAAAGATGCAGAAATCGTCAGCATATAACGTGGGTGAGACAGACGACCCTACTGCTGCTGCAAGGCCATTAATGGCCACAAGGAAAAGTGGCACGCTCAATACAGATCCCTGTGGAACGCCGTTCTCCGGGACATGAAGTGAACTATGGGATGTGCCAAGTAAAACGCGGAATGTCCGAACAGATAAAAAATTCTTAATTAAAATGGGGAGAGAGCCCCGGAGACCCCACCCGTGCAACGTGGCGAGAATATGGTGTCGCCACGTCGTGTGATATGCTATGGAGAGGTCGAAAAAGACGGAGACGAGGTGTTGGCGCCTGGAAAAAGCAGTGCGGATTGCAGACTCAAGGAAGACCAAAGTATCGGCGGTGGAACGGCCCTGACGGAAGCCGCTCTGGCATGGAGCCAGAAGACCCCGAGACTCGAGCAGCCAACACAGCCGTCGACTCACCATACGTTCCAGTAGCTTGCACAGAGTGTTTGTCAAGCTGATAGGCCGATAACTATCCACATTAAGCTGGTCATTACCAGGCTTCAGCACCGGAATGATGGTACTCTCTCGCCACTGCCACGGAAAGACACCATCGCCCCATATGCGGTTGAAGATGGCAAGAGCACATCGCTGATAGTCCAGGGACAGGTGTTTGAGCATCTGACTGTGGATGCCATCTGGCCAAGAGGCTGTATCGGGGCACTGTGCGAGGGCGCTTTGGAGTTCCCACGAACTAAATGGGGCGTTATACGCCTCAGGGTGGCAAGAAGCAGAAAAAAGGCGTTTGCCTTCCTCCCGGCGTTTTAGCGCACGAAACGCGGGCGGGTAATTCGCTGACGCAGAGGCCCGAACATTGTGCTGAGCGAAATGCTCGGCGATTGCATCGGCATCGGTGCATAGCGCCCCGTTGATGGTAAGCCATGGGACACCTGTAGAGTGCTGCAATCCAAAGATGCGCCGAATCTTCATCCACACCTGGCAGGGTGAAGTACAGGAACCAATGGTGGAAACGTACCTCTCCCAGCACTCCTGTTTCCGGCTTTTGATGAGCCGCCGGACCTGAGCACGGAGACGTTTGAATAAAATGAGGTTCTCCAAAGACGGGTGCCGCTTCTGTCGCTGAAGAGCCCGCCGACGCTCTTTAATAGCTTCAGCGACCTCCAGAGACCACCAAGGCACTGACTTTCGCTGGGGGCACCCTAACGAACGACGAATGGTACGTTCCGCAGCGGAAACAATCGCTGCAGTCAGTGTCTCAACCGCCACATCGATGATACCGTGGGGGAGAGACTCAACAGTGGCAGCAGAGGAGAACACTTCCCAGTTTGCTTTGCTAAATGCCCATCTGGGCAAGCGCTCATGTGAGCGGCGCTGGGGTAGTGAAAGGAAGATGGGAAAATGGTCACTACCACACAAGTCGTCATGGACTCTCCAGTGGACCGATGGTACGAGCCCTGGGCTACACAACGACAGATCTATGGCCGAGAACGTGCCTTGCGCCATACTGAAATGTGTGGCGGCGCCAGTGTTTAAGAGGCAGAGATCGAGTTGGGAGATGAGATTCTCGACATGTCTGCCTCGGCGAGTAATCTTCGTTCCACCCCACAGGGGATTGTGGGCGTTAAAATCCCCCAGGAGAAGAAAAGGCGTGGGAAGTTGGGTGACAAGTGCAGCCAATTCGGTCAGGGGGACTGTACCACCTGGAGGGAGATAGACACTGCAGATGGTTATGTTCTGGGTAGTCCTTACGCGGACAGCCACAGCTTACAATGGTGTTTGAAGGGGCACAGGAGCACAATATACAGAGGTAAGGACATACACGCAGGCTCCACCTGACACACTATTGTAAGTGCTACGGCTGCAGTAATAACCCCTGTATCCACAAAGGACAGGGGTCCGCATTGCCGGGAACCAGGTTTCCTGGAGGGCAATGCATAAAGCAGGTGTCATGCTTAGAAGCTGATGTAGCTCAGATAGATGGCTAAAATAACCGCCACAGTTCCACTGGAGGATTGTACAATGCGTGTCCTGGAGGGGCATGAAGGCACTGAAAAGGCAAATTACTTCTCAGGGTCACATGCTGCCACCGCCTGAGTGACCGACGTCGCAGTGTCCCTCGTTTCTGAGGAGACGGTGAGATCCAGGTCATCAGGAGACGCAAAGAGCTCGATCTCATCCTCAGAGGCTGAGGTGACAGGAAGCGGTGGCGCGGGAACCACTGGGTCCTTATGCTTCTTGGAGAGCTTCCTCTTCTCTCTCTTGTCTTTAGGAGGTGGGTTTGCATGCTGGGAGGGCTTTCCTGACGCATTATCAGGAACAGAGGAAGAGCGTGAAGCCCTTCGACCAGCAGCTGGTGCCTTCTTCAGCCACTGGCTAGTGTCTTGTGAGACACTGGGGAAGTCCTTGGAAGGGACTCCCCCAAGGGACCCCTTCCGAACAAGTGAGGCCGGAGGAGGCTGTTGCGCCTCCTGCTGAGTAGCTGGAGGGGGCTGCCGCTTCTCCGGCTGACTAGCCGGAGAGGGCTGTCGCTTCTCCGGCTGAGAGGTGGGGACTGACGTCCCCGGTTGTTCGGGGTGCACTGCTCCCAAACTGGGTGTTGTAGGAGTAGTGGAAGATAGAGTGGCCTGTACCAGTGGTGGGGCAGGCGTAACTTGACTGTGCTGTGAGCCAACTGAGAAGGGAGTCTTTGCAGGAACTGGTGGCGGCAGAGTTACAGCAGCATAACTCCTCAACATAAGTGTGGGGTTGAGCTGTTCTAGCTTCATCCGGGCCTCTTGGTAAGTTAAACGGTGCAGGGTCTTAATTTCTTGTATCTTCCGCTCTCGTTGGTAGACTGCACAGTCTGGCGAGCAGGGAGAATGATGCTCCCCACAGTTAACGCAGGTGGGAGGCGGAGCACATTGAGCATCCGGATGTGAAGGTCGTCCACAATCACGACACGTGGGGCTGGCAGTGCATCTGGAGGACATATGTCCAAACTTCCAGCACTGAAAGCATCGCATAGGGGGCGGGACATAAGGCTTGACATCGCACCGGTAGATCATGACCTTGACCATCTCGGGCAAGCAGTCGCCCTCAAAGGCCAGGATGGAAGCACCGGTAGAGATCGTGTTATCCTTCGGCCCCTAAACACACGACGGACAAAGTGTACACCTCGTCGCGCCAGGTTCTCCCTTAGCTCATCATCAGACTGCATCAGAAGATCTTTATGAAAGACAATCCCCTGGACCAAATTTAAGGACTTATGGGGAGTGATGCTAAAGGGGATGACACCGAGCTTCTCACAGGCGATTAATGCCCGTGACTGTGCAGATGAAGCTGCTTGTATCAGAATGGCCCCGCTCCTCATTTTGGAAAGAGACGCCACTTCCCCAAACTTATCTTCAAGATTGTGAACAAAGAGGAGAGGCTTAGTCCCCAAAAACTAATTCCCATCGGTTCTGCTGCACACAAGGTATCGTGATGAATATGGCTCCTGTTTGTCTGCAGCCCTACGTTCGTCCCATGGCGTGGCTTGGGAAGGGAACGAGTTGGGGTTATATGTTACAGCATTAAATTCTATCTTACCGCGCTTAGAGACGTTGGTGGTGGTGCGACCACCGGATTGAGACTTCACCCGCTTCATTTCGGGGTATCCGCCCCGACGCCACCCACTCCGACCAGGGGCTCTCCCCACGGTCGCCACCAGGCCACAGCAAAGGCCACCTGGCAGGATGGCCGTTGCCAGGAGTCCTGATGCCCCAGAGAGACGAGCATCTACTCCTTGGCTTACGTGGGGAGGTGTCAGCTCAGGTATCGGCAGTACGATCCCTGTGTTGTCAGGGGGCTACAACCTAGATGGTACATGACGACCCCACCACAACAGGCTGGCTACAGTGCTGGATTTTGGGTGCCATGGGAAGTCCATAGGTATCGTGGGTGCAGATGGTGACGCACTAATGGTGTAACTTACACAATCCATCAGGGGTGTATGCCCCAAATGAGGGATGGAAGGTGCAGTTACGACGCCAAGACGATAAAGAGTGCCAAGGTCTTAGGGCACAGAGGACTGATGGTGCACCACGTAAGGTGTCGTTTCCCAAAAGGCTCGTACTTCTGTTGAATTAGGAAAAATTGAGGTCAAACCCCAGTGGGGACCATCACATTGAAGGCCGAAACAGTTGAGACTCCTTTTAGTCGCCTCTTACGACAGACAGAAATACCGCGGACCTATTCTTACCCCCGAACCCGCAGGGGGCTGCGTTGTCTGTGGTGAGAGGTAACGCATAGAAATTGGTATTCTAGACACCCTCTTGACAACGTGGATCTTGAAATATTGAATTCCCTAACGTTTCATAAAATAGAATGTCCCTCGCGTCTAGCTCCAACTACCATTCCGCGTTCAGAGTCTGTTAATTCCCGTCGTTCGACAATAATCACGTCGAAAATCTTTTCACATGAATCTTCTGAGTACCAATGCCAGCTTCGCTAATGTTTGCTTTTTCAAACCTTGTGTACGCGATACTACCGCCATCTGTATATGTGTATATCGCTATCCCATGAATTTTGTCAGCTCAGAGTATATTGGCATTTATTAATTCTTTTCAGGTACTTGTTAGCGCCAGATCCGTAACAACTTCCTCTACAACCAATGAATAGAGGCATCACAGTGCGGTGAACCCCTACCCAAACCCTGGTATAGTTATGATTATGTTGAATGCCGTATTACATATCTTAGTTACATATCCTTTGTGCACCTTCCAGATTAGCTTACGGTCGATGAAGAGTCCCAGGTATTTGATTGGCATTTTCATAGGGAAGTGGTACAGGGGCAGTGATCTAACTGCAAGCTGATTTACTTTGGTCTTCGAAAACAGTACTGTTTTTGATTTAGTTGTGGGTATATTCAGTCAGTTTTTTGTTAGCCACTGTTGGAACGCGACCATTGCCGTTATCAGTTGTGTTAGTTCATGTGCTTACTCGGTCTCCAGATGAAAAATGTTCGTCGTTCTTTCGTCCACATTTATTACAACACATTATTTGTACCGATCACTGAGTGCTGAACGTTGTGTATGGCCACCGGTAGTTGCATTGCCAACTGTTGCTGTGTGTTTGCCCTTCATGCTTTGTTTATGGTGTGTATGTGTAGTTTGATATTTGTTCATTTGTTACGTGTTGTGACAAAAGCTATGGGAATAGCTCCTCCCAATATTATGTCTGACCTACTTTTGCCCGACGTAGTGCAGCAGCTCGACGTGTCATGGACTCACGTCGTTGGAAGTACCCTGCGGAAATATTGAGCCACACTGCCTCTACAGCCGTCCACTACTGTGAAAGTATTGCCGATGCAGGATTTTCTGCACAAAGTGAACTCTCGATTATGTCCCATAAATGTTCGATGAGATTTACGTCCGGCTATCTGGGTGAACAGATTATTCGATCAAATTGTCAAGATCGTTCTTCAAACCAATCGAGAAGAATTGTGTCCCAGTGACATGGAGCACAGCCATCCATAAAAATTCCGTCGTGGTTTGGAACATGAAACGCATGAACGGCTGCAAATGGTCTGCAAGTAGCCGGACATAGCCATTTACAGCCACTGATCGGTTAAGTTGGACCAGAAGACCCACTCCTTTCCAAGTAAACACAACCCACACCATTATGGAGCTACCACCAGCTTACATAGTGCCCTGTTGACAATTTGGGTCCATGGCTTCGAGGGGTCTGCGCCACACTCAAAACCTACCATCAGCTCTTACCAACTACAATCGGAACTTATCGACCAGGTCACGGTTTCCAATCGGATACGGTGTGACCGATACGGTCACGAGCCCAGGAGAAACGCTGCAGGCACTGTCGTGTTGCAAGCAAAGGCAGTCCCTTGGGTCATCTGCAGCCATAGGCTATTAACGTCAAATTTCGCCGCTCTCTACTAATGTTTACATTCGTCGTACGTCCCACATTATTTATGCGTTTATTTTACGCAGTGCTGCTTGTCTGTTAGCACTGAAAAATCTACGCAAACGCCGCTGCTCTCGGTCGTTAAATGAAGATAATAATAATAATAATAATAATAATAATAATAATGAGCATATGGCATTGGTGGCCGGGAGACCCCTCACGAGGCGGTTCGGTCGCCGCTCCACAAGTTCTTTAACGCCACTACAGCGACTTGCGAGTGAATGAGGATGAAATGATGAAAGACATACAACACCCAGTCATCTCGCCGGCCGCGGTGGTCTGGCGGTTCTAGGCACGCAGTCCGGAACCGCGCGACTGCTACGGTCGCAGGTTCGAATCCTGCCTCGGGCATGGATGTGTGTGATGTCCTTAGGTTAGTTAGGTTTAAGTAGTTCTAAGTTCTAGGGGACTGATGACCACAGCTGTTAAGTCCCATAGTGCTCAGAGCCATTTGAACCATATTTTAGTACAACTGCCTTTTTGTACCTTGTGTACGCGACACTACCGCAACCTGTATGTGTATATCGCTATGCCATGACTTTTGTCAGTTCAGTGTATAACGTACGTGTGGCTGCTGCTACGGCCTGTGTGGCTGGGTTGTTGTATTTATGATCAAGTATATCTTTCTCAACTGTAACTACCCCTCCGTCTCCGTCGTTTCTATCGGTCCTAATTACGTCGTCTCCAGAGAACTGGAAGTCCTCCGTGGGCTTCAGCCATGATTCAGAAAAGGCAGAAACTGATAATTTGTGTGATTTGGTGTAGTGGATGAAACTAATGTTCGTAAGCGACCTCGCATTACACTGCACGTAGTATGCTCTTGACGAGTTACACAATCACTTAAAGACACTGAAGTGAGCAGATCAGAAACACTAAGTCTAATACTCTGTCCTAAGGCGGGAGAATTCGAAGATTTGGCTGTATCTAGTTGTTGCTGAATACTTAGTATGGGGGTACGAATATAGATAATTAAAAGATTTTCTGTTTGTTCACTCGGAGTGAAGTGCTGAGGTTCGGGACGATATGGATTTTAGCCGGACACAGCTAGTTTTGTGTTTCTTGTTGCTTATCGACGTGCATGCTGAGAGGCTGCACGTCGCGCTTGTTTGTCGTCTGCAGCCGCGAGGCTGTCCCAAGTTGTTGTGGTAGAAGGGTTGGCGGGCCACTGCCCCGTCACTGGCGGTGTAAACACCAGCTGCCGTAGTAGCCGAACATAGTGAGGCGGTGGAACTGTCGCCGGCACTGGCAATGTTGAAAATACTGCACGGTCCTGTTCGTAGATTGGCTGCATTGTTGTCACTGCATACTGCCTGTTTTCAGATGAAAAAGCTCCTTGGTAACTGGTGTTACTGTAAGCCATTGCATGCGTAATTTCCTTATGCTGCGCGCTCAGGACATGTTTCATCCATTGAGTTGTGATTCCTTGACACTGGACAGATACAGAAAATGCTTTTTTAGGAGGAAACTTCCTGGCGGATTAAAACTGTGTGCCGGACCGAGACTCGAACTCGGGACCTTTGCCTATCGCGGGAAAGTGGTAGAGCACTTGCCCGCGACAGGCTACGGGTCCGCAGCTCATGGTCGTGCGGTAGCGTTCTCGCTTCCCGCGCCCGGGTTCCCGGATTCGATTCCCGGCGGGGTCAGGGATTTTCTCTGCCTCGTGATGACTGAGTGTTGTGTAATGTCCTTAGGTTAGTTAGGTTTAAGTAGTTCTAAGTTTTAGGGGGCTAATGACCATAGATGTTAAGTCCCATAGTGCTCAGAGCCATTTGAACAATTTTGCCATTTTGAAAGGCCAAGGTCCCGAGTTCGAGTCTCGGTCCGGCATACACTTTTAATCTGCCAGGAAGGTTCATATCAGCGCACACACCGCTGCAGAGTGAGAATCTCATTCTGCTTCTTTAGCATATTTGTTAATGCTATTTCTACCAGCGCAGTGAGTGTATCTTGTTTGTCAGTTGCATTGCTTGCTACCATACGCAAAGAGTTGTTGCACTGCAGCACATGGAAAATGGAAGGATCTATTCGGCACCACAAACCGTTTACTTAAGGTAAGATGGTCTCTGCTGTGATTTGATTGTAACGACGTCTCCTGTTGGAGGTCTCCTTTCTGCATTACTTTGCATGGTCCTCCTGTGATATCTCGTTCCTGATGCTACTGGCACATCACACTCAATTACTGGTAGTACTCTATTGGCCATTAAAATTGCTACACCAAAAAGAAGTGCAGATGATAAACGGGTATTCATTGGACAAATATATTACACTAGAACAGACATGTGATTACATTTTCACGCAATTTGGGAGGATAGATCCTGAGAAATCAGTACCCAGAACAACACCTCTGGCCGTAATAACGGCCTTGATACGCCTGGGCATTGAGTCAAACAGAGCTTGGATGGCGTGTACAGGTACAGCTGCCCATGCAGCTTCAACACGATACCACAGTTCATCAAGAGTAGCGACTGGCTTAATCTCACGAGCCAGTTGCTCGGCCACCATTGACCAGACGTTTTCAATTGGTGAGTGATCTGGAGAATGTGCTCGCCAGGGCAGCAGTCGAACATTTTATGTATCCAGAAATGCCCGTACAGGACCTGCAACATGCGATCGTGCATTATCCTGCTGAAATGTAGGGTTTCGCAGGGATCGAATGAAGGGTAGAGCCACGGGTCGTAACACATCTGAAATGTAACGTCTACTGTTCAAAGTGCCGTCAATGCGAACAAGAGGTGACTGAGACGTGTAACCAATGGCATCCGATACGATCACGACGGGTGATACGCCAGTATAGCGATGACGAATACACGCTTCCAATGTGCGTTCACCGCGATGTGGCCAAACACGGATGCGACCATCATGATGCTGTAATCAGAACCTGGATTCATCCGAAAAAATGACGTTTTGCCATTCGTGCACCCTGGTTCGTCGTTGAGCTCACCATCGCAGGCGCTCCTGTCTGTGATGCAGCGTCAAGGGTAACCGCAGCCATGGTCTCCGAGCTGATAGTCCATGCTGCTGCAAACGTCGACGAACTGTTCGTGCAGATGGTTGTTGTCTTGCAAACGTCCCCATCTGTTGACTCAGGGATCGAAACGTCTCTGCACGATCCGTTACAGCCATGCGGATAAGATGCCTGTCATCTCGACTGCTAGTGAGACGAGGCCGTTGGGATCCATCATGGAGTTCCGTATTACCCTCTTGAACCCACCGATTACATATTCAGCTAACAGTCATTGGATCTCGACCACCGCGAGCAGCAATGTCGCGATACGATAAACCGCAATCACGATAGGCTACAATCCGACCTTTATCAAAGTCGGAAACGTGATGGTACGCATTTCTCCTACTTCACGAAGCATCACAACAACGTTTCACCAAGCAACGAAAGTCAATTGCTGTTATGTATGAGAAATCGGTTGGTAACTTTCCTCATGTCAGCACGTTGTAAGTGTCGCCACCGGTGCCAACCTTGTGTGAATTCTCTGAAAAGTGAATCATTTGCATATCACAGCATTTTCTTCCTGTCTGTTAAATTTCACATCTGCAGCACTTCATCTTCTTGCTTAAATAAAAATCGTTCAAATGGCTCTGAACACTATGGGACTTAACATCTGAGGTCATCAGTCCCCTACAACTTAGAACTACTTAAACGTAACTAACATAAGGACATGACACACATCAATGGCCGAGGCAGGATTCGAACCTGCGACCGTAGCGGTCGCGCGGTTCCTGACTGTAGCGCCTAGAACCCCTCGGCCACTCCGGCCGGCCATCTTCTTGGTGTAGCAATTTTAATGGCCAGTAGTGTATGTCCTCCGCAGTCAGGGAAATGTTGACGTTTTGAATCATTTCTTGCATTATTATTAAGGAATCGTATATGTTAGCTTCGGAGCCGGCCGCGGTGGTCTAGCGGTTCTAGGCGCTCAGACCGGAACCGCGGGACTGCCACGGTCGCAGGTTCGAATCCTGCCTCGGGCATGGGAGTGTGTGATGTCCTTAGGTTAGTTAGGTTTAAGTAGTTCTAAGTTCTAGGGGACTGATGACCACAGATGTTAAGTCCCATAGTGCTCAGAGCCATTTTGTTAGCTTCGGGCTGGTTTAGAGAGCTAATGACTGCCTTTACATTTCCAGCGCTTACAATCTCCGTTTTAACTCTTACTCCCTGATGATGAAGTGTTCAGTATACAGATTTGTACGTTACTGTCCTGCTGTGGGCTCTTTTTCCTAGTGCCATCGGGTGCAGCATACATTTTTTTTTTTATCTATGCTCTCCGAGTACACTACAAAACGACCACTGTCATGTAACTTTTAAGTTCACTGTGCGCTTATTGATATGATTCGCGTTGTTGATGGTGAGCTGAAAATCACTGTATATGGCATGGGAACACCAGGGTGTGCTACTAATAAACGGCAGCGAGGGTTCGGCGGTTCCCCTCCTTCAACATGCGGCCCACCGTCCAATATGCGTGCGTACGATGCTTACTCAACCATTACTCACGCGGAACTACATTTTCCTTACCTTCCACTCATGTTTAACTTCCGCATATTAGTTTTCATTATTTCCAACGCTATTTCTCCTGGACTAGACAACGATGCTTTTCTGTTGCTGAAGGTAATCAGCAATTTTCATCTTCGTATACGATTATCAGTACAGTAAACACTTCCACACCCTCCAACGTATAACATTAAATTTTTGTGATGTAATCTGACAAGATAGGTGTGTGCTTCCTATGATCAGGAATTTTAGGACGGTTCATTAGGGTTTAACGTAGCGTCGATGATGAGGTTATTAGAAATGGATCACATGTTCGGATTGGCCAAGCATGTGGAAGAGGGCTGAGTGTGTTCCCTTCACGAATGTATTATCCTAGCGTTTGCTCAAAATGATTCAACTAAACCACAGGAAAATGGAACCCAGATGGTCGAACAGGTATTCGGACCGCCATTGTTTCTAATGAGTCTTTTCTCTTAGCCACCGCGACACCGCACTTAAATGTTCATGCAAGTGTTGTAATAAACCAGTTCAAATTATACGTTCTCCCTCTATTTACGTCTTCTCTAATATTATATAATTTCACATAATGACATTAATTATTAATTTATTTACTGTTTGGTTTTGTTTCTCATTTATGGCATGTCTGAGTCGTGCGTGTGTGTGTGTGTGTGTGTGTGTGTGTGGTGTGTGGAGGGGGGGGGGGGGAGGAGGGGCGCCCACATTGCGCATCGAATTCATCTGTACTGTGAACAGCCTCGTTCTGTAGGACTACTTGCTACCACTGCTGCAAATTATCTTTATCAGAATTTATACTACTAATAGGGCAATGGGAATTTTAATTATTATATACCATCTTCATTATTTCTCCTATAGTTGCTTGAAAGGAGTGTACTTGAAATTCGCCAAACGACTGGATGAAGCAAGTAGAGAAGAAGGGAGCCAATGTTCATTACTTTGTATCCCAATCGAAAGGCCCTACAAACGCACCAATTTATCGGACGACCGAACAATTTCTTGCGGCGTACACACGTCCGCACCGACTTCACTCAGCGATTAAAGCGCCACCTCGGTTGCTAATTGTTTATCTTACGTTCATTGAGGTTGTGTTCCACGAGATGCTGCTTGGTATTACACAGACGCGAAAACTGATTGTCATTGGCTGTTTTAGAGCTAACAAGGCCAAAAGAAGCATAGAGAAACGTGTGGGAAAACAAGCGACTAATGCAAATGAAGGAATTTAGCCACGCTACGTTACTTAAGGAGCCGTGAGGTGGAGATTTTCGGAATAATTTAAGAATGGATGAAACATGCTTTTCAGAGCTACTGAATGTCGTCATGTCATATTTGACGAAAAAGAATACACTCATCAGAGAAGCTTTAAGATACGAGGAGAGGCTGTGGGCTACATTACGAGACCACTTGAACTTAGAACCTCGAAGTCAGCTCAGTTGTATCCCCATAGTTATAATCTACTCCGTTCTTGAAGCCGGCAGTGTCATTTATTGTTGCCTGAGGACATACATTATGGTAAAGGAAAACAAATAAAACAAATGATGTTCAGGTGAACTTCAATACATTTTTTACGTTGCATAAAGTACCTCCCCTACAAGCTTAAGAAACTCATTTAAAATTAGAATAGGAGAGATTACAAATGACGGTGGCTGACATCATCTAATAAATGCAGCCACAGATACAAAAGAAATGAAGCATTTAGCAACTGTTGGTACTGTAAAAAGTATTAGACTTTGATCTTCATAGCAGAAAGTGTCACAAGTTGGATTTCCTTAGCATTTCTAAAAACTAATATGCTTCTATTTGTGCTTTTAGATTTCATTTCCACTAAGTCTTGGAAAACCTAAAAATCGGAAGACAGGCAGTTGGCGGCTTTTCATTCATAAAAATATAATTTTCAACTATCTCTGTGTGCTACATGAAACCATAGTGGATTCGTTAAATTCCCAATTTCTGTGCACCTCGCACATCGTGTCCCGCAATCATTTGCCGTCTTTAAATTCCTCCAGCAACTCGTGTATACGCTGTGATCTGAGAGGGAATTTGAATATACACGAGCTGAGTATTAGCACAGATGAGAACATCTAAAGGTAATATAACTGTGGATGATAGGGAAACTTATAAACGATGATGACAGCAAAATTGTTCTCCTTGATGACAAGGACAGTATAATGGTAGTTTAGAATGTAAGCGACTACCACAAAAATAGTATTGACCTATTGGATCTGCACTAGTATATGAAATTAATGACCCTATTAGTTAAATACTCATCGCTGTTTGACAGTTTATTTAAAAAAGAGCTTTACAATCGAACTGAATACCGAAAACCATCTTGTCACTTCAGTTGCGCTACATTTGGGGCTATATTTTTCTAACTAAAATACACGAAGACTCACGGTAATGGCACCCAGTTAGCTCACCTATTTGATTTAAAAGTTTTTGAAAACACTACGATCGTATTTTGGTCAATCGATGTCTTGTATTAAGGATTCGACACGTTTTATTAATGAGCTTAATCCTATTTACATCGACGCGCAAGTCGCCGAAGCAGCGTCAGATCGAAATACTGGCACCCGGCGAACGGTGTACCCGACGGGAGGCCGTAGTCACACGACATTTACATTTATTTATACTATTTACAAATTTGTTCTTGTGGGGGTTCACATTCTCAGAATGTTTCAAGGACGGAAACGTGGTCCAAGCAGGCTGTCATTTCTTTATTGTCTTTCTTATCAGCTAATTTCGACCGTCGGCCATTTTCAAGCACTTATAACAAGCCTCAAATTTCACATCACATTTGACTAAATAAGCAGTACATATGTAAAGCCACACATCGTTTTCATTTGCGTGTATAGCACAAATGCAATCCAGTACTGTACTAGATTGCGTTCATCAGTAGTACACGTATACAAATGGATTAAAGCACATAACCTAGTACACTATGGATTCCATTTATGCTACATATGCAAATGAAAACGATGCGTGTGTTTACATATGTACTGGTTATTTAGTCAAATGTGATGTGAAGCTTGAGGCTTGTGATAAGTGCTGGAAAATGACCGACGATCGAAATTAAGTAATAGCACAAATATATTGCAGCCTACTTGAACCATATTTTTGTTCTTAAAGTTCAATCGCATATTGTACAGTCCGAAGATATATGTTAGCATCCACATGTCATTTATCATATCATCTTAATAAAATGTTGGGAAAGCTAACTGTAACTTTCCTAATTGTATAAATGGTTAAATTATGTCTTATAATTATTTATTTCAACTGGTAAGATAAGATTTATGAAGAGACAGATGAGTCCGTGATTCGGAGGGGTGGAGTGGCTTGTGTGTAGCACATCAGATTTCTCCATGAACAAAACTGAAGAACAGACTCTACGAATTGATGTTTAATAGCCGAATATCCGATTCCTTTACGCAGACGGTAAGACTTAATCATAAGAACCCAATCATCAGGTTTGTGGCACGAACCACTGATTACAAGACAAGATATTAAAAGGAGTACATTGCAATAACGTAGTAACAACTGAGGTCATACCTACTAAAATCAGCATAGAGTATTTTGTCACTTAATGCACTAGAAAGTCATTAATGTCCAACTTAGAAAGTCAGTTCGATATTGTGCAAGAAGTAACGCCTGTAATTTGAGACACAATCGTTATGAAAAAATTATTAGTAATTACGTACAGTGTGTAATAACCTACTTACACTAAATTTCAAGGTATCTAGAAGACATACAAAGGAACACTTTTATGACAGAAATAGTTTCAGGTGCACCGTCCTAGAGTTCCATGAAAGTTTTGACAGCAGTGATGCTCAGTATTTTAGTATTTTAGAAATGTTGTCTCTGTCCTATGGGATTATTTTCGTTTCTATTTTTGGAAGGGGATGAAGCGTTTGATCGAAGACACCCCGACAAACACTCAAACTGGCTGCCCGTTTGAAGATGGAGCCATTATCCACGAAATACCTGGTTTTTATGAACGTGTTATACATTCAATAGCATGCAGATGCCAGGTTTGCATCAATGTAAACGCACGACATATTCAGAAACAACTACAAAACAATACTCAAGACACGGAAGTTTCAACACCGTCTCTCAAAATAACTGGCGTCAAAACCTTCACGGGACCCTAGTGAGGAAAAGGTGAGCTTTTGACTTTTTGTCACATAAAACGTTCTGGCTTCTTCAAATACACTAAAATTATGTATGTATACTTTTATAACACCTTGAATACTGACATGATCTGCGCAGTAGTGGGTACATTTATTAGTTAGTGAGCTTTTGACTTTTTGTCACATAAAACGTTCTGGCTTCTTCAAATACACTAAAAATTATGTATGTATGCTTTTATAACACCTTGAATACTGACATGATCTGCGCAATAGTGGGTACATTTTTTAGTTGCCGAACTAATTTCTAGAGCACGTTCCCGTCACCAGTTGTTGTTGTTGTTGTTGTTGTTGTCAGTCCTGAGACTGGTTTGATGCAGCTCTCCATGCTACTCTATCCTGTGCAAGCTTCTTCATCTCCCAGTACTTACTGCAACCTACATCCTTTTGAATCTGCTCAGTGTACTCATCTCTTGGTCTTCCTCTACGATTTTTACCCTCCACGCTGCCCTCCAATGCTAAATTTGTGATCCCTTGATGCTTGAGAACATGTCCTACTAACCAGTCCCTTCTTCTTGTCAAGTTGTGCCACAAACTCCTCTTCTCCCCAATTCTATTCAATAGCTCCTCATTAGTTATGTGGTCAACCCTTCTAATCTTCAGCATCCTTCTGTAGCACCACATTTCGAAAGCTTCTATTCTCTTCTTGTCCAAACTATTTATCGTCCATGTTTCACTTCCATACATGGCTACACTCCATACAAATACATTCAGAAACGATTTCCTGATACTTAAATCTATACTCGATGTTAACAAATTTCTCTTCTTCAGAAACGCTTTCCTTGCCATTGCCAGTCTACATTTTATATCCTTTCTACTTCGACCATCATCAGTTATTTTGCTCCACAAATAGCAAAACTCGTTTACTACTTTAAGTGTCTCATTTCCTAATCTAATTCCCTCAGCATCACCCGAGTTAATTCGACTACATTCCATTATCCTCGTTTTGCTTTTGTTGATGTTCATCGTATATCCTCCTTTCAAGACACTGTCCATTCCGTTCAACTGCTCTTCCAAGTCCTTTGCTGTCTCTGACAGAATTACAATGTCATCGGCGAACCTCAATGTTTTTATTTCTTCTCCATGGATTTTAATACCTACTCCGAATTTTTCTTTTGTTTCCTTTACTGCTTGCTCAATATACAGATTGAATAACATCGGGGACAGGCTACAACCCTGTCTCACTCCCTTCCCACCCGCTGCTTCCCTTTTATGCCCCTCGACTCTCATAACTGTCATCTGGTTTCTGTACAAATTGTAAATAGCCTTTCGCTCCCTGTATTTTACCCCTGCCACCTTCAGAATTTGAAAGAGAGTATTCCAATCAACATTGTCCAAAGCTTTCTCTAAGTCTACAAATGCTAGAAATGAAGGTTTCCCTTTCCTTAATCTATTTTCTAAGATAAGTCGTAGGGTCAGTATTGCCTCACGTGTTCCAACATTTCTGCGGAATCCAAACTGATCTTCGCCGAGATCGGTTTCTACGAGTTTTTCCATTCGTCTGTAATGTATTCGCGTTAGTATTTTGCAGCTGTGATTTATTAAACTGATAGTTTGGTAATTTTCACATCTGTCAACACCTGCTTTCTTTGGGATTGGAATTATTATATTCTTCTTGAAGTCTGAGGGTATTTCGCCTGTCTCATACATCTTGCTCACCAGATGGTAGAGTTTTTTCAGGACTGGCTCTCCCAAGGCCGTCAGTAGTTCCAATGGAATGTAGTCTACTCCCGGGGCCTTGTTTCGACTCAGGTCTTTTAGTGCTCTGTCAAACTCTTTACGCAGTATCGTATCTCCCATTTTATCTTCATCTACATCCTCTTCCATTTCCATAATATTGTCCTCAAGTCACATCGCCCTCTATATACTCCTTCCACCATTCTGCTTTCCCTTCTTTGCTTAGAACTGGGTTTCCATCTGACCTCTTGATATTCATACAGGTGGCTCTCTTTTCTCCAAAGGTCTCTTTAATTTTCCTGTAGGCAGTATCTATCTTACCCCTAGTGAGATAAGCCTCTGCATCCTTACATTTGTCCTCTAGCCATCCCTGCTTAGCCATTTTGCACTTCCTGTCGATCTCATTTTTGAGACGTTTGTATTCCCTTTTGCCTGCTTCATTTACTGCGTTTTTATATTTTCTCCTTTCATCAATTAAATTCAATGTTTCTTCCGTTACCCAAGGATTTCTACTAGCGCTCGTCTTTTTACCTATTTTACCTATTTTACCTATTTTCGTCTGCCTTCACTACTTCATCCCTCAGAGCTACCCATTCTTCTTCTACTGTATTTCTTTCCCCCATTCATGTCAGTTGTTCCCTTACGCTCTCCCTGAAACTCTGTACAACCTCTGGTTCTTTCAGTTTATCCAGGTCCCATCTCCTTAAATTCCTACCTTTTTGCAGTTTCTTCAGTTTTAATCTACAGTTCATAACCAATAGATTGTGATCAGAGTCCACATCTGCCCCTGGAAATGTCTTACAATTTAAAACCTGGTTCCTAAATCTCTGTCTTACCATTATGTAATCTATCTGATACCTTCTAGTATCTCCAGGATTCTTCCATGTATACAACCTTCTTTTATGATTCTTGAACCAAGTATTAGCTATGATTAAGTTATGCTCTGTGCAAAATTCTACCAGACGGCTTCCTCTTTCATTTCTCTCCCCCAATCCATATTCACCCACTATGTTTCCTTCTCTCCCTTTTCCTACTCTTGAATTCGAGTCACCCATGACTATTAATTTTTCGTCTCCCTTCACTACCTGCATAATTTCTTTTATTTCATCACACATTTCTTCAATTTCTTCGTCATTTGCAGAGCTAGTTGGCATATAAACTTGTACTACTGTAGTAGGCGTGGGCTTCGTGTCTATCTTGGCCACAATAATGCGTTCACTATGCTGTTGGTAGTATGTTACCCGCACTCCTATTTTTTTATTCATTATTAAACCTACTCCTGCATTACCCCTGTTTGATTTTGTATTTATAACCCTGTATTCACCTGACCAAAGTCTTGTTCCTCCTGCCACCGGACTTCACTAAATCCCACTATATCTAACTTCAACCTATCCATTTCCCTTTTTAAATTTTCTAACCTACCTGTCCGATTAAGGGATCTGACATTCCACGCTCCGATCCGTAGAACGCCAGTTTTCTTTCTCCTGATAACGACGTCCTCTTGAGTAGTCCCCGCCCGGAGATCCGATTGGGGGACTATTTTACCTCCGGAATATTTTACCCAAGAGGACACTATCGTCATTTAACCATACAGTAAAGCTGCATGCCCTCGGGAAAAATTACGGCTGTAGTTTCCCCTTGCTTTCAGCCGTTTGCAGTACCAGCACAGCAAGGCTGTTTTGGTTAGTGTTACAAGGCCAGATCAGTCAATCATCCAGACTGTTGCCCCTGCAACTACTGAAAAGGCTACTGCCCCTCTTCAGAAACCACACGATTGTCTGGCCTTTCAACAGATACCCCTCCTTTGTGGTTGCACCTACGGTACGGCCATGGTTCATGGGGGGGGGGGGGGGGGGGGGGTAAATGTGGAACGCTTCACGATTTTGCGTGTCATTCTTGCGCAGGGGCCATGCTAATCTTCTCTGTATCGTTCCAATTTTAGTATATGTACCGCCGAAGCGAATACCCGTCACCAGTGGCATATTATATTATGTAAGACAATATATTTAGAAAGATGTTTTCTCTTTAGTGTATAGGGTTCCTCATTGAAGTGACGTATTTTTTCCCATATACACTAACGGATAAAAATCGCAACACCAATAAATAATTGATGTACAGAAATGAAATTGCAAGAATTCATTTGACCAGGTAACATGTTTAAGTGAATGACATTGCAAGATTACAGGTTAATGTAAGCGCTCGAAAATCCATTGCAAATGTGAAATGCTGGTTCACTAATAACCTGTGTAACCGCCAGAATGTTGACTGCAAGCATGCGAACGTACATGCATTCTGTTGTAAGGGTGCTGGATGTCAGTTTGTGGAATGGAGTTCCAGGCTTGTTGCACACGGTCGGTCAACACAGGGAAGGTCAATGCTGTTTGTGGATGACGCTCGAGTTATCGTCCGATGATGTCCCACATCTGCTCGATTGCAGACAGATCTAGTGATCGAGCAGGCCAAGGTGAAATGTTGACACACTCTAGAGCATGTTGGGTTATAACAGACCATGTAGGCGAGCGTAATCCTGTTGGAAGACATCATCTGGAATGTTGTTCATGAACAGCAGCACAACAGATGGAATTACAAGATGGACTTAAAAACTTGTAGTCACGGCGCGTTGGATAACTATGAGAGTGCTCCTGCAGTCATACGAAATGGCATCCCTGACGAGAACTCCAGGTGTATGTCTAGTGTGTCTAGTATGCAGACAGGTTGGTGGGAGGCCCTCAATTGGCCTTCTCCTAACCTCACTGCCACCGAGTCAGAACCAGCTTTCGTCAGAAAACGCAACAGACCTCCACCGTGTCCTTCAATGAGTTCTCGCTAGACACCACTGAAGTCACAAATGACTGTGGTTTGGAATCAGCGAAATGCACGCTACAGGATGTCTGGCTCGGAGCTGGCCGTGAAATAACCGATTTGTAACAGTTCGTTGTGTCACTGTGGTGCCAACAGTTGCTCAAATTGCTGCTGCAGATGCAGTACGACGCGCCAGAACCGTACACCGAACACAATGGTCTTCCCTCACTGGAGTGCCACGTGGTCGGCTGGAGCCCCGTCTTCTTGCAACCGTACATTCTTTGACCACAGCTTTCCTTGTATGCGGTATGAATCTTCGATCAATACGATGCGATGCTACCTACATTACAGAAGCACCCATTACGCGTGAACCAACAATTTGTCCACGTTTCAATTCACTGTGCTCCGACATAATACATTTCTTTAATGCTGATACCTCACATTGTGGTTATGTGGCCCCGAAAATAGTCCAACAATAAACAGATTTAAGTATTCTCTGCTGTCCTGCTTATACAAAGTCTCTCTGAAGAGTCGTCAGAAGCATTTTACCTGGTGTTTCGACCAATATTTGGAATTTCCATTTTGCAGTGTGTATCTGGAGTCAACCCAAAAAAACATTTCGAAATTTTTGGTAAGGTCTTATGGGACCAAACTGCTGAGGTCATCGGTCCCTAAACTTACACACTACCTCACCTAACTTAAACTAACTTACGCTCAGGACGACATACACACAGACACACATGCCCGAAGGACGACTCGACCCTCCGACGGGGGGAGCCGCGTGGACCGTCACAAGACGCCTGAGACCGCGCGGTTACCCCGCGGAACTCAAAAACGTATTGCTCATCACCTCTTTTCGCGACGCCCAGTGTCGATGGAAGGGGTCGGGTTGTTTCCCGTTACTACAAACTGATATTTAAAGCATAATTTTGCGAGTCCTTTCAATAGAGTAGTCCTAAATTAATCTAGCTTGATATTCGTTTTCGGGATATGTATTAACAGGGACAGTAAAACACGAAGTACAGTACAGTATTCCAATAGCAACAGCACCGTCTTGGCCCTCGCTGACTACAACCACCATGCAACAGCTATGCTGCTGGAGTATTGGTTATTCTTCTTGCTTACTGTTCAAATGGCTCTGAGCACTATGGGACTTAACTTCTGAGGTCATCAGTCCCCTAGAACTTGGAAGTACTTAAACCTAACTAACCTAAGGACATCACACACATCCATGCCCGAGTCAGGATTCGAACCTGCGACCGTATCGGTCGCGCGATTCCAGTCTGAAGCGCCTAGACCGCTCGGCCACACCGGCCGGCCGCTGTAATGGTCGTGAGCGTTAGTTACATTTGAGAATGGACGTGGTGAGTTGATGTTAGTCAATAACGCCTTCAAGGTGACGTAGACGCCCTTACCAACACCTCACTGAGTTTCAAGGAGGTCGTGTAATGGGGATACGAGAAGCTGGATGTTCCTTCTGCTATATTGCACGAAGATTTGGCAGGAATGGAGCTAGTGTACATGATTACCGGCGGTGGTGGTCACCATAAGGAACCGTCGCAAGGGGACCAAGCGCCAGACGGCAACGTGGCATTACCGTGAGGGAAGATCATCGTGTTCGGCGTATGATCCTAGCGCACCGTAGCACTTATGCGGCAGCAGTCTGAGCAGCATTTGGCACTACAGTGACACAACAAACTATTAAGCATTGATTACTTCAAGGGCAACTCCTAAGGAGATGCTCTGCAACTTTCAGGAACCTGTCCCCAAATAACCACCATTTACGACTTCAGTGGTATCAAGCGAGAGCTCACAGGAGGACAGGGCGGAGGTCTGTTGCGTTTACTGATGAAAGCTGGCCCTGCTTCGGTGTCATTGAAGTCCGTGTGTTGGTCTGACGGAGGACAGTTGAGGGCCCGCAACCAACGTGTCTGCGTGCAGAACATATTGGAACTACACCTGGAGTTACGGTTTGGGGTGCGGGTTATTATGACAGCAGAAGCACAATCGTGGTTATCACAAGTACTACGATTGCAAATTTGTATGCCAATCAGGTGGTTCGACTTGACGTACTGCTATTCACGAACAGTATTACAGGGGGTGCTTTCCAACATGACAACGCTCGTCCACATACCACTGTTGTAACCTAACATGCGCTACAGATTTTCAACATTTTGTCTTGGGTCACTCCTTCACCAGATCTGTCTCCAATCGACCACGTGTACGACATCACCGAACGAGAACTCCAGCGTCATCCACAAACAGCACTAACCTTCCCTGTACTTATCAACCAAACTCCTGTCCTTGAAGTATTAATCACTTACATATGTTACCTAGACAAACATGCTTCTGATATTTCATTTCTCTAAATTAATTATATTTTGGTGTTGGGAATTTTTCCCGACAGTGTACTTACACAAGTCGTAAAAAATGAAACTGGCGTGTCAATTACTTGTAAGACTCAACTGGAATTTACAATTGTTAATGACAAAGAGAACTGCCCCTCACCCAAATTGCTGGTAACAGCCATTTCGATGTACCAATCGGTTGCTGCCACATGTGTGGACTTTCGCAATTCGCTTGTTGTCTAAGCCCTCACTCATTGTTTTTATCTCGCGTTATTCCATAGGAAAAGTATGAACTGGCAAAAAAGAACTGCAATCTCGCTACGATTAGGAGGAACGTTCGGCAATAGAAGAGTGTCTAAATGACACTAATGCCTCGAAAAATCGGACATCAAGTAACTAAGACGATAAGAGACAGTCACATAATCGTTAAATGAAAGTTTGTGTCAATTCAATTGTTTGTGTCTATTCAATTTAATGTTCAAGTTCTTGTAGTTATATCTCGTGAGGTAACAGAACTGAATTGGGATGGATCCACCGAGAGACGCTCAGGGTGTGGCAACATGTGGTGAACGTCGGGCGCGCAAGCTGTGGCCCCTGCGGTCGTGTTTCCAGCAGCTGGCCAGTGTTTAGCAAAGCTGCGAGGGGAGCGCGCGCAGTTCCCAGAACCGACTCCTCAGGAAGAAGGACAAACTCCTCACCAGCAGACACGTACACAAGCGCTTCACCCCGAGGACCCACTCGACAGTTAACATGGTTTTAGGATATACTGCTTCTCAGGATATTTGTGACATTTTTCTACATTTACTGATTGAGAAACATACCAATGTTTCAAAGTAATATCGTCTTCAGTAATAATTCCTTCGCGACTTCTTTTACCTCTTTGTTGTGTCTTCAAGCTCCTATGGTAGCTATGTTACTGCAAAAAAGTCTTCATTTAGCACTTCGCTGCACCCCCTAGTAGAAAGGTCTCATTTATACGTGTGTAAATAATTTATTCGGGCTAACGCTAACAGCTATCATGGGGTGAATATAGATTTGGTAAATGTAGCATTTTAGCATAAACACCGTATAAATGCAAACAAACAGTCGGACAGGCAGTCCGGTTTGCTAAACGCCCGAAAGCATTTAATCGTGATCGTGACCTTAGGGTACCTGCCCTCAGTGCTACAAGAACGCCACAGCATAGTGTAGGAACGTAATCACAATCACAAACAAGTTGCTACTCGGGCTTCGCACTCCAACCGATGTTACACGAGTGAACCCTTCTCTCCAATAACGAAAGTGGCTCTGAGCACTATGGGACTTATTTCTAAGGTCATCAGTCCCCTAGAACTTAGAACTACTTAAACCTAACTAACCTAAGGACATCACACACATCCATGCCCGACGCAGGATTCGAACCTGCGGGTTCCAGACTGTAGCGCCTTGAACCGCTCGGCCACTCCGGCCGGCCCCCTTAACGGCAACTTAATTCAACAGCTAATTAACATTTAGGCAATAAACGCGGGAAATACTATCCTTAAGTTTGACAGTACGCGACAGCGACCAGTCAGGTCCCAGAAGAAAACCTCAGTTAGAAGGTCGAAATGGAGGGATACGAAGATTCTACAAAGAATGACAGACTACCAAAAACAGAGAAGTTTAAACTTCTTTCAGTAATGCGTGAGTGAAACAGTCCAGCAAACCAACTAGTGTACATATTAATAATAGTAATAATAACAATGTGAACAATGATGCACTATTAAACCAGCGAGAATCGAAAGCAAAGAAGGCGAAAATTTAGCGCCTAGTCTGTACTGATGCCATTACAAATGAAGCATAAACTCACCGTTACAAGCGCAGCTGAGCATCATTGCCTTTTACAAAGATCCATCACTGAATTCACCAAAGTGATTCTGATAATTTGTGAAAGAGCTGAATCAGGATGGCTGGACGAGTACTTGTACTCCTGTCCTCTCGAAATGGTGTCCCTTGTCCTATTTAATCCCCCGATTTCTAGTACTCTGATGAACAATTTACATTTTTACTTTCAAGGTTCTTCGTATTTACCAACAACGAAAAGCCGGCCGTGATGGCCTAGTGGTTCTAGGCGCTTCAGTCCGTAACCGCGCGACTGCTACGGTCGCAGGTTCGAATCCTGCCTCGGGCATGGATGTGTGTGATGTCCTTAGGTTAGTTAGGTTTAAGTAGTTCTAAGTTCTATGGGACTGATGACCTCAGATGTTAAGTCCAATGGTGCTCAGAGCCATTTGAACCATTTTGAACAACAAAAAATAGATATTAGTAGCTGCTTAATATAAAAAAATTAATATTTATGAAAGTAACAAATGTGAATTAAGTATTCACTGACATTTTTAAAAAGCTTTGGCTTACAACGTTAACGCCACACAATAACCATCATCGTAAAATCTGGCGAATTATTACGGAAAATACATTTTAGTTGCCTTTACAATTAAATGAGAACTGTGTATTCGATTTTTGTCCGTCTCAAACGTTTCCCGGAGAATCAACTTATATTACATGTTTTTCTACGACAATACGGGGCCACAGAACTACCTACTGGTAGCCATTGGCTTCACTCCGTATATTACTAAGCAACAAGTTAAATAATAACTCTAGAACATCCACAGTTGATATCTTCTTTCGTAAACGTGTGAAATATAGAAAACTGATGAGATTATATACACACATACACTATAGGGTGAGTCCCTAACTATTGACACCTAGAGCAACTCAGAACATATGATAGGGGCTGGAAAGTTTGTGGGACAAAAGTTGCATGGGACAACGGGGGCTATAATATGACTTTGGTTGGTTGTTGCTAGGTGGAGTCGCATCAGAGATATGAGGGTCAACTTTGTTTCTTTAAGTGTGATGCTATAGTTTGCTACTTATTTTCTGATAGCGGCTATCGAGACGAATCGAATGATGTGTAACAGAAAGTTCTTTGTAGGTCAACGAAGGCCAAAAGGGTAGCATGAACGTCCATTTACAGCACGTGTTCGAAGTGATTAGGGTGTGTGTGTGTGTGTGTGTGTGTGTGTGTATGTGTGTGTGTGTGTGTGTTCGCGCGCGCTGCTAAAGTGGTAACTTCTTTGGGGCCTAGACTTCCTGTGTTTGGGAGGGTTGGTTAGATTTCTCGTTATTTATTCTTTTTGGGGACACCGGGCACGTTTTAGTTAGAGCCTTCATACCCCAATAACTTTTATTACAAAGAATATGAAACTTCTGTTATAGAAAGTTGGTCTCTAATGTGTCATGTGGTTGCTCCACTACAACCTCTCGTAGTGGTCGCGAAGAAGACCTAAGAGTATTAATTTTGTTAAACACTTTATCCGCATGATCTTTGGTTTGATCTTCCACTGTATTCTTGTCGAGCTGCTGGTGAATCCATCTACACGCTTGCCGGCCGGTGTGGCCGAGAGGTTCTAGGCGATTCAGACTGGAATCGCGTGACCGCTACGGTCGCAGGTTCGAATCCTGCCTCGGGCATGGATGTGTGTGATGTCCTTAAGTTAGTTAGGTTTAAGTAGTTCTAAGTTCTAGGGGACTGATGACCTCAGATGTTAAGTACCATAGTGCTCAGAGCCATTTGAACCATCTAGGCGCTTGTAGGGCTAGTGGTAAACATCGATTTTGCAGTCTTTGAGGGATTTTTGACTCAGTTTTGATTGAAATACTTTCTGGGCATAACATGATATTTCTTCCCCAAGGTGTCTAGTTTTGTCCAGCCATTCGATGTCCTGGTTTTGTTTCTTTGATTTATTGTCAGGATTGGACGTCTTCTCGTGAACATTGTTGCCTTTGTTTTTTCTGGACTAACACTGATTTTATTTCTGCAGACTCATTCTTCTTTTAGGTCGATTTGCTGGTTTGGTCTTCTCACTGTAGTGTACTCACCCAGACAATGTCCGTGTCGTTAGCGAACTGTGTTACTAGTGAATGTTCAACGACTGGCATGTCACATACACGGTGAAGTGTGTCACAGAATTGACAGATACTTGAGGGGGGGGGGGGGCGGGTTCTTTCTTGAAGTATTTTAGTCTCTGATCGCTTACCGTCTATTTGGATATAGAATTTTCTGTTCGCTAGCTAAACTGCGCAACCCTATTAAAGGGTCACTTTTTCGAAACCTCATAACTTTCTATCACTGCGACACACATGTCTGAAATTTGGCTCAAACGTGCCTACAAAACTACAGTGTAGTGATGCAAAAGGATGACGCACTGTGACGTCACTCTGGGGATCGTTAACGCTTCAAATCGCAAGATGTTGACACATGCGGAAGAAATGGCAGAGTTCACAAGTTAATGGGAGATGTAGGATATTTTAAGTACGTCACAATGGCACCAAAATTCCCAACAGTTCTGACAAATGCCACAGTCGACGTGTCACTCAACAGGAAGGTCGTCAGACGCTCTGTAGCCTACATTTTATCCCTTCTCTTGATTCTCCTGCGATAGAGGCCAAAACCGCGACGCCGGGCATTGAGATCAAGCGCTTTTCTGATGGGTGGGTGAGGAAAACATTTGACACTGCTGCTTAGAATTGACACGAAAACACCGCAGGTGATGTCAAAGGGCGTTAGTTGAACCACCCCTTCCCTTGGGGCGTTGATGCCCACACACTACGCTGTCGGAAACGACAGTTCGCGGGGCGATGACCAACAGCACGACAACGACGTTATTGACAACTTTTGATACTGTTCAAACTCCTAGCATGATACAACCCTTCCCTAAGGACATTGTGACCCTAAAATCCCACTGAACGTGATCGCACCACTCTAAGGTGTAACGTGAACGCAGTTTAGCAATGATGTACGGGATGGAACCACTAGCGACCGTTAAAAACGATTCAACTAAGTTTGAATGTGATCAAAAATTGGTAGAATCGAAATTGACACATGGGTGAATAAAATGGTGACGTGTTCCTCTAACGACCCACAGTTAGTCAACACAATCGGTGCCAGCTGCGCTCCTTGTTGGGCACTTTAAAAATTCCGCAATACAGAGACATTGATTCTTAGGCGCCGGCGTGACAGGCAACTATTTCGACACTCAGCTGAGTGGCGCTACGTCGCTGAGCTAGCGAATGCTGGTCACTTACTAAACTTGAGGGTCCCCCGTATATGAGCAAACTTTTATGACAAATTCGCCCCTATCTAGCTGCCTATTTGTCAGACAAGCACGTACACTTACAAACAAAGTTTGTTCGTTTGAGGAAGGCGCTGTTCATGTTCGTCCGTATTTTGACTGTAGTGAGAATTGTAACAAATTAAGACACAGCTTTTCTGGCACTGACTCTATTACTGTGTTTAAATAGTAAGAAGAAGACAATAGGCTGGTCCACGGAAAGGCTTACAATGAGAGAGAATTATACACATGAAAACCTGTTACACTTTGTACCACATGACATCAAGCAGTTACTCCGCCCTGACATTGAAAAAGAAGACCAGTATACGAAAATTTATTCTCTGCTTATTGGTCTTTTAATGAGAATTCATTAAAATATCACAATCAGGGAACGTATGGCCCATATCGTCCTTTTAAGAGCAGGAGAATTTCGATTTTTTTGATTCCATTGCCCTCCAGTTTGTATGTTAGGTGTAAAATACTGATTTTATTCTTAACCTCTTTCTGCGTCATGTATGGCTGGGAAAAATTCGACACCGCTACCATTCTGGCCATAGTCAGTGCCATTACATTTTTGTCCTTCATCGTGTAAGTAGTTTCCGTAGCTAAGAGAACAATAAAATAAACTGTAATAAAATTATTTTTTGTTAAACACATGCGGCGAAATAGCGACACAGACGACATCCACAATCTTGTCAAATTCTTCATCAATCATAATTACTGGAAAACACGTAAGACATGCGGTATGTTTGACAAACACGTCACACAACACTTTACAAGATCAACTATTTGGCAAACACAGAAAAATTTGAAAAACTGTTTGATCGTTTACGTGAGCCGTTAGGGGTGTCGAAAGGAATGCCTGTCGCACCGGCGCCTAGGAGTTACGTTCAGTGGGATTGCAGGGACACGATCTCCTTATAAGAGAGGTGAATCGTCGTGGGGGTTGTCAGCAGTGTCAAAAATGGCCAAGAATGACGTCCTGTTGCTCATTGCACTGAGAATTTTAGATGTCAACACGAATTGTGTAGGAGTCACCACCCCAAGAGGAGGGGTGCTTCATCTACGCCCTATGTACCACCTCCAGATGCCTTCTCGTGTCGATCATGATCCGCAGTGTATCTGAAATGTCTTTCCCGGCCACCCATAAGAAAGCAGCGCGATTGCAACGCTAGGAGTCACAGTTGAGACCTCCATGGCTGGTGTGTCAAAAGAACGGGTGAAATGCATGTAAGATGGGGTGTGACGACCATTCCATCGTGTGACCCTTCCACGGTGGAGTTAGGCAGGATTTTGGGGAAATTTGGTACCAGTGTAACGCCATTAACCTTCTTTACACCTCACGTAAATTTGTGAGTTATGGCCTTTCTTTCGTACGTGTCGACACTTTGGTATTTGAAGCTTCGCAGAGCCCGAGAGTGACTGCAAGGCGCAGCGCTTTCGCACTGTTACAGAAGAAGGTTGTAGGCATTTTTGACTTAAATTTCTAACGGCTACGTCACAGTAACAGAGAATTACAGAGTTTAGAAACAGTGACCCTCTAATATTGTTGCGCAGTGTAGTCGTCGATAATCTGGATGTAGCAATCCGGAATAGACGTCTTTGATAAGCTTGTCTCTCCACGCGCTTTTTCTAAGTCCATGAAGATATCTGCAGAAAAGTATGATTTGTTCACGTTGTAGAGAAGAAACAATTATCCCACTACGGCGGAAATCAGTAGACTTTATGTACATGTACAGACAAACAAATAATTACAACTTCAGAAAAATTGGATAATTTATTCAAGAAAAAGAGTTTCACAAATTGAACAAGTCAATAACTGTGTCATTCACCTCTGTCCCACATGCATGCAGTTATTCGGCTTATCAATGCTTTATAGGGTTGTTGTATGTCCCCCTAATGGATATCGTGTCACATTCTGTCCAATCGGCGCATCGGAGCGTCAAAATACCGAGCTAGTTGGAGGGGCCTGCCCATGGTTCTAAAACGTTCTCAATTGGGGAGGGATGAAGCAAGCTTGATGGTTTCGGAAACGCAAAGACAAGCAACAGAAACTTTCGCCGTGTGTGGATGGTCATTACCTTATTGAAATGTAAGCTCAAGAGGGCTTGCCATAACCTGCAACAAAATGGGTGCCGTGGATAACAAGCAAAGGACTACCGCTATGAAAAGAAATGGCACTCCAAGACCATCACTCTTGGTTGCCGGTTCGTATAGTGGACAACAGTCACACTAATATTGCACTGCTGTCCGGGACGCCAACAAACACGTCTTCGGCTTGTAAGACCATCGACTGGAGTAGAATTGTCTCCATTGATGAGTCCCGCTTCGAACTGAGAATAGATGGCCAGTAAGACTTACCTATAGACGCCCCAGACAGTGATTGGATGCAAACCCGACTATCGCTCGCCATACAGCCCGAACACCAGGAGTGACGGATGGTCTGGGCCAGCCTTTCTTTTCCTTGCAGGACGAATTTGGTTGTGGTCCGTGACACCCTTACAGCACGGTGGTACGTTGACGATCTTCTACACCCCGTTTTTTGCCCTTCATGACAAGCCATCTTGGACTTATATATCAGCAAGATAATAGCTGCCCGGTTAGTCTTCGTGCTTGCCAAACCTTACATTGGCCAGCTAAGTCGCCAGACCTTCACCGTTGTGAATGTTTGGAGCATTATGGACAAAGCCCTCCAACCAGCACGGGATTTCGACGATCTAACACGTCAATTTAACAGAAATTGCCATGATTCCCATCAGGGGGACATTCAGCAGCTCAATCAGACAGCGCCAAACCGAATTACTGTTTGGAAGGGCCAGATGTGGACCAAAGCGTTACTGACTCTCTCAATTTGTGAATCTCTGTCTTTAAATGTACATCACATCTTGCGATTTCCCTCCCATTTTAATAATTCGTCGTTTTTCTGTCTTATAGTGTATTTTACGGGTTTGGGTAACCGAACTATATCTGACGTGTTCCTTTTCTCCAGGAAGTAAAACCTGAGCAAGCAGCTGTTGAAAGTTCTTGTTAGTAAAAAGTAGCTTTCTCCGTAAATATTCTATGTGCTGTTTGCTTCTGGACAAGGCGAAATAATGAGAGTTGGGGCCCACATTTTTTATTTATCTTCATCTGTCTCGGTGTTGTCTGTTTCAGCTGATGGCAGTATCTTGTGTTCTTTATACGGCTGGCAGCTGTCTTGACTTGTTGGTCATATTCATTGTCGTCCTCTGGTTCGTATTCATGATGCAGTGTTTTTTTATTCTTCGTAGTTATTAGCGACGAATTTCGCTTTCTTCGTTTCACCGAATACAAGTTCGTCGTTATGAGTTACGACTAGTTATCGAGGTTTTGACTTGTGATGTTTCTGATGAGCTTCCAGTCTTTGTTGTTGTCTGCGGGCCACGACCCTGTTATTCATTCCGTAGCTCTTCTAATTAATTCTATTGACAATCGTTTCATTTCCCGTATTTCTTAGGAATATCTGAAAGGCTGTAATCTCTTCTTCTTTGTGGCGTATCTCAAGCCTTGTAGCAGGGGTAGCATGGTTGAAGAACTATATTCTTGGAATATGATTTGCATCGAAGCTATTCTGTGAACTTTTACTACCTTGCTTGTGACGTTTCCCATAGCATCTTCTGTTTTCTCGGACGTGCTGGTGTCAGTTGCGGGTGTGATATTATCGTTCGTCAATGTCCCAATAAGTCTCAGTCTGCGACCGTTTCCGTGTCCAGTTTCATAGTTCATTGGCATTTGAGACCCCCTCAAACATTGGATTGTGGTTATTGACACTCCTCAAGTTGAGATGCAGGTCCAAATTCTTCATCACAGTTATTTCGAGGAAATTTGGTGTGTGGTTTTCGAGGACTGGTATGCTGGTAGCGTCTTCCGGTCTAGTGGCTATAGCCTGGAGTAGGTCTCTAAGGTCACCAAATTTGAATCCTTGTTTCGTCGTGAATTCCATGTTGTGTTTTTTTTTTTCGTTAAGGTCTCAGTATAGCAAGACCGTGGCTTAGCTGTCTAACATTTGCTACAGGTCTGCTTCATTGAGGTAATTTGTTAGGTGGTGGTGATCTTCTACGAGACAAATTTTTCCTTTGGATGTTCCAATTGAAATAATTACGGGTTGAATATCTATAAACTTAGAGAAAGTTTTTCTATTGTGCGCGGTATTTCATTTTAGGGATACTGCAATGCCTCCTCCACCTCTGTTCAACCTGCCTTTCCTGTAACTCGTCACGTTTCTCAACATGAAAGTTAGAGTTTCTTGGGAAGTGAATCAGTGTTAAATAATTCGATGATTTCCGTCTTTTTATGTAAAACTCCAGTGGCAGTGAATATAAAAAGTCTTATCTTTCCTTTCTTTTTAGACTGTTATCCACTTTTATGTCCGAACAGTTCCGTTATCCCTTCGATTAGAGGCCGGCCGGAGTGGCCGAGCGGTTCTAGGCGCTGCAGTCTGGAACCGCGAGACCGCTACGGTCGTAGGTTCGAATTCTGCGTCGGGCGTGGACGTGTATGATGTCCTTAGGTTAGTTAGGTTTAAGTAGTTCTAAGTTCTAGGGGACTGATGACCTCCGAAGTTAAGTCCCATAGTGCTCAGAGCGATTTGAACGATTTAAACCTTCGATTAGAGTCAATTTTAGAAACTGCATTTCAAGGTTCCTTGAATGTTTTGGCCACTCCTGTGATGTTTTCAATGATTGACACTAGGGGTCTCATGTTTGAGAGGACTTTCATTATTTGCTAAAAAGTGCCGTGGTTTTTGTTTAGGTGTTTCTTCAGTTGTGTTTTGTGTCCCACTGGAAGTGTCGCTCTAAGTTCTTCTTTGTCCTTTGGAAGGGTAGACCAATTATGTGTCCTTAGGTTGAATTGTTCTTGAGATCTGGGTTTTGCTGATATCGACGCCTTTGCCACGTGGACTAGGGCGCCTTGTCACGGTCCGTGCGGCTCCCCCACCGGAGGTTCGAGTCCTACATTGGGCAGGGGTGTGTGTGTTGTCCAAAGCGTGAGTTCGTATAAGTTAGAGTAAGTAGTGTGTAAGCTTAGGGACCAATGACCTCAGCATTTTGGTCCCATAAGACCTAACCACAAATTTCCAAAATTTTTATCGATGCCTTTGTTAGTTGGGTTGGGAACTAGTTTGCTATTGTAGTATTGTTTTCTTGCTTGTTTGATGATGCATGTGTCTGTTTTCCGCAATTCACGCGTTTCAGTGATTGTTCCGCTGGGTGTTCACCAGACATTACATATTTCTGTGGCATCGAGCAGTTGTTTTTGTGTGGTAATACCCCCGGCTTCTTCTACACTGAGCACGGCCATCGATGCTCCTTGAAGTACCTCCCTGGTGACCAACGGCTATCTGATGTTATAGATCGACTCGCTATGCTTGATAATGTCCACGGTTACGCAAAATGTTTACCCTTCTGCTTCATAATATTAGTGGACTCAAAAATCGGAAGTATGAGCATATATATTCAGAGAGAGAAAATTTTGTTTCTTGACTTGTCTGAAAAGCATTTGCTTGATAAGAATCGAGCTGAATCGATATTAATTGAATAATGTTTATTTCTAACGAGAATTTCGAGAGAAATAGAAGTAAATAAAATATACTGTGTCCAACGAAGCGAGATGATAATTAATAATTAACTTCCGATACATAGATAAGTATTCATACATGCGGCAATTTTTAAATTTTGATTTGTTGATGTCAATTTTGACTGCGCACCAACTATTGCAGTAACGGAGACTTAAAGGCATGCCTATTAAAATTCCCCACAACTTAGTGTTCTGCTATTCACACGACCTTTTTCCTGCCACTGGTATCACTCTGCGAGTCACTTTCTATAAAAATATACCTGTACTTGGCATAATTTTCTTTATGAGAGAATCAAAACATTCATATCGCGAATACTAATCGTTCTGACAAATTAGGATTTTCCCACAAGAGCCCTCAGACATCGACATGTCAGAGTGGCTTTTCATGTCACATTTACTACTGTGGATACGACGTGAGACAGACATATGCGGTTACAAAAGGGAGCCCTGCAAGATCTGCGTGAACAGCATGTGTCTTAGAACGCAATCACCTATTGCTGCCACCCAAAGGAATCACCCAGAATGTTTTCGATCATTTGAGCCATCCTTTTTCAGTACTGCAGTTTTCACAACGGTTTCCGTGTCGCATATACTTAGTTTAACATGACTTCATATACAGGGCGATCCATAAGTGAGCAACCACTTTTGTAAAACAAATGCTGATGGAAAACAAATTTAAAGTGAGGTAGTATGACATGAGACAGATAGAAAACTTGTGATACTATATTACTAACGTGACGATCATTTTTGAAATCTCCATACTGGATGTAGCTCGTAATTTTCAGATGGAGAGAATGGAATGTGATGTGTGAAACAGTTGATGAAGCACATTAACAAGTGTCAGCAAATAGGGTAAAACGTTCCAGATTTTTGGATGTACATGTTGATTAAAACGATTTTCAAGAAGCATATTACTGAGGTTCTCGAATGATTAAGTTGATCTGTTTTTGTTCTTCGTTCGTCAGCCTTGGAAACAAATGGATCAACCTCCTGACGTATTTTGCACATTTCCATTCAATAATGACTCAGTGAACAATTTTTTGTGGTAACAAACCATTTAGAAAGTAAGTTTCATTGCATAGAAGCGAGCAGTTGGTTAATATTTGTTGTTCAGGCGTGGTTGTCATGAAGGTACCTCTTCGAGGAGTTAGGCATTTTAACTGCACCGTCACAATACATACATTCGCTAAAAGTATTCTTCATAGAAATTCCATCACAATTTGAGGACAGTGATACACATATCTCTAAAAGTAGAGGAAAACTGACCTTTATTGCCCACTATTAAAGCTTTCAGTGGGTTACAAATGAGTTCAATATCCAGTAACAAAATTTTTTATCATTTGTCTAACAACATAAAATGTCTGACAGGAAAGCAAATTTTAAAACTATCATCTTTATTAAACTGCTCCACCTACTCCACGGATGAATTTCTATTTAACTGTGCGTTCGTTAATATTAAAGCTAATAGAACAATTCAAATGACCTATGGAGCATCTAAATAACTAACTGAATTGCACGAGAAAAACCGTGGTGTTCTCTGTCTGAGTATATCTTCTTTCATTCTTTAGTTACGACCGCAAATAGGGACGAGGAAGCTGATGGCGTTACACAACCCGCCTGCACTGAGGTTATCCTAACATCAGGAGAGAGGATATCAAACAGCGCTGCCCAGACATATCACCCATCATTCACAGTGCGGTGGTGAAACTTCTCACGAAATTGCTTGGAACTGACTCTCTCGCAGACAAACTGACACCTGGACTGTCGAAAACGGCTACGGAAGTAACAACAACAACTGCTGTTCTGGCGTCGTTCGTTGAAGGTCATAGCATATTGTTCGCCACATCTTGTAGGAAACTGGGGTTAGGGAGCGGACTGTTTATGCTTGTGCACACATTACAGTACATGCGTCGCTTAGAGCTCATGACGAACGATTGAAATGTATAACATTCACATTATAACATACTGGGCAACACGTCAAGAACATCCTGTTGCCTTTATCTGATATCAGAATTTGCCTTGTTCTGTGTAAAATGTGTAGAGCTATGCTAACCAAGGTCCAATTGGAAACTACAAGATTCATCCAGTTTCGTGGCTTTCAAAATGGTCGCCGTGCTGGTAACAGCCACCTAGATTTACCACCTCTCCCATCGCTATACAACTTAATTTTAAATTTCTCTATATTGACCTGCCTATTTTGTGTTTTAGAACAGGGTCCAATGGAAACTCTTTCTCAATAACTTATGTTTAAAATACGATTCAAATTCCAGCAATATTTGCACTTGTTTCCACTGTCAAATTATATAAAGTGTTTCTACGGATACTATAGAAAGTATCTAGCTCCTGACACAAAATTTTCCGTAACTATTAATTTTATTGGCATATCGACTGGCCCAAACAATCAAAGAAACACTCTTAAAGTTAATTTTCATAAATTCATCAGAAAATCTAGTTCAAAACGAAAACATTATTTACTGTTTTGTTAACACACATTTCTCGTAACAGTCAAAACACACATCACAAATTATATTTTTCAAATTGAGATTCCATTTTAACAGGAAATACGAAAACTAAATAATTACAAATGGTCAAACTCTTATCTGTTTTAAAATCTAACTACGTTAACGATGTGTGGAAACAGTCACTAGAATACGTCTGGAATGTATTACCAAACAAGAAATCAAGCTACCATTATTTTGACATACATAATGTTATAAAAATAACGAGAAATTATGTCGCTTTGTATTATCGTATGGACGAGGTCAGTTAGTTTAGTGCCAACACCTGTGACAGTCTTTGGAGGCATGACTCACTTCGAAGTATAATAAGTTCTCCAAAACACTAATTTTGATGTCAAATTGTGATGCCATGTAAAACGAAATATAAACTATTAGAGGTAAATAGCGTCATATTTTACACCTATGGACCACCCTGTGAAACGTGTACAGAATAATAAACATTTGTATCACAGCATATCTTTGTGCATACATTTTCCTTGAAACAAAGTTCAATCCAGAGAGTCTGAAAACAAAATGTCGAAAGAAAAGAAGCAGCTGGTATATCAAATAAAAGGATCATACTATGCCGTATCTAGGAAACATTTCATTTTTCTATTACAAAATTAATAGAATTACGTACGCTTAAGTGAATACCAGTTCTATCTGCACTGACAAGTTCTAATTAATGTTCGTTTCCTGCATGAAAGTTGTGTGACAGATGAATGTCGGAACTTATACTCAGGAGCCATCTAGGTGGTAGTTGGCAAAGCTTCATATACTGGTGGTGCTAGCACCTGCTAGGCGGCATCGTATACATGCTTCACTGTATGACACTTACCAAATGTCAACAAAAATTCTTTTCTGTTTGTAAATAACTGTTGAAGTATTTCTAATACTTGTAAATGTTAATTGTTAACGTTACTGTGACGCTGTGTGTGCTGTGATCCACTGCTGTAAATCAGAGACCAGTGTGTTTTGAGAGAGAGAGAGAGGGGGGGGGGAGGAGGTGAGAACAGACTGACGAGAGGGGGAACCACTATCAAAGACATTAACACTTTGAACGTTTTGGCATTATTATGGCGCGAAGAATGATTGCGTACCAGTGGACATTTGTGCGTAGTGGCTGAAAAAATGATTACTTGGAGCGGACGTTTTGGTTGCGAATAAATATACAGGCATTTTACAGGAGGAACCAAATCAAGCTATTTGTTTAAAGCGTCAGAAGCCTGGAAATAACTGGCCAGATGTTGCTTGTTCGTCTCGGAATGACTACGATATGTCGTGTCATAAATTACAAGTGGACGAACTTATCAGCAATGGATTGATTTTCCAGAAAGGACATGTTTCAGTTTATTGTTCTGTATAAAACATTTGTGATCTCTCTCTGAAATGTTAGGTCAGTAAAAGAAATAAATGCAGTCCCAGTGTAAAGTACTTCAACGTGAATTTTGGTGTGGTAGTAATTGAAACTCTCCAGGTTAGCTACGTACACTAAAATGTCATTGTTAAATGCTAATTAGGGAAGAAGAATGGCAATTGTAGCAAAAGAAGAGATGAAATGTGCAGTCAGCTCAAATGAAGGTATTGTGCCACGTACTGCATGTCTAACTGTGTAGTGTACAGAGTGGGCAGCTGTAGTTCACACACTGAAATTAAAATCAGGTGGGTTTCTGCCATGAACAACTGGCTAATTTAACAACTCATTTTTTGCTAAGTTTCAGGGGTTCTGAATACGGAACACACTGTTGCCCCTATTTTATCCACAGAGCTATTGATAATTTCTATTTTGTTTAAGTCATGGGATCAACTTGAAAGTGCTTACAAGAGAACTTTTTGAATTCTATGTTCTATCAAGATAAATAAATCAATGAAGTTTTCACTAATTAGTCAAGTTGCTTTGCTTTCTCATTTTGGTGTTGCTTGGCTGTGATATCAAAGAACCTGGAGATTAGAAAGGCTAAGACTGATGGTGGTATATGTTGTTTTACCAACAAAAGTAGATAATTATATTATTGCTTTGGCCTCTGACTTGTGAAATGAATTTTTTAGGAACACACATTATTGTTGAACGCTTTTAAGTTGAATTAATATTTTTTGTTGTTGTTGAAATTGTGAATAAATGTAATACTCATACCAGTCCCGATACGGATGCCTCATTCCATGCGGTTTGCACGGATCCCCATTATTTTTAATCTTCATATCAATTCTAATTTTTAAATGGCTGTGGCATGAAGTTGTACACATTTTGCTTTGAATGAATTAGAAACAGAATCGAAACAATCAGGGAGTGTTGTACTAGTAAGACTGGGTGAGATATAACAATACGCATCTATGATGTACGATTTGTCCAGGTCGCACCGCGCTAAGTTAGCGCAAACAGCGAGTGAAACTGCATTTGAGACGATGTAATTCACATGGCCAATGGTTCAGACATGACCTACATCGAATCGACAGCTACAGTTGCCAAAGCATTGTAGTGTAACAGTAGCAGAGTAATCGAGTTTCCGGAGCTTGTCGCATTCAAATCTTGTTCAGATGATAATCTATTTTGTTTGGAGCTGCGGAAGTTACATAGTAACCACAGCTGCTGAGAATTGACGTCCGTCAATAAACAACGACAGCAGCGACGGTGTTTCCGAGGTTAGATGACTGATTCTCCGTAAAATGAGCTTTTTGTGCCATATGCTGATGGGCTGTGAGATGAAATCGAACAACATATCATTGTTGTAGTCTAGATGATAGGGTGATCACCGTGTCCATCTCTGATCCCAAATAGATACTGATTTTCTGGATGCCTTCTCAGCTCACTGTCAACTTACTGAATCAAATTAATCTATTGTTTATACGTCCATAACTATTGCTTTTTAGATTGATCCCAGAAGTTACTCGTCTATTTTCGCTCTCGCTTTTACTCTTCTTATCACTGTTATGATCAAAAGGAATCTTCATCTCTCGTCCTCAGCAGACTCCAACAGTCCAGTCGACCCCCTTATCCTAGTTGTAAATACTGACGTGGGCCATAACATATTAAATTTTCGTATATTCAGGTTGCGTGGTAACAGGGCTCCTCCGGAATACACGTCCAACTTCTGACGTAAAACAAGCAAGCAAGCTTGGCATCAAAACGCTGGTCTAGGACGACTCATCGCGACCTATCCGCGAAGCAGCTAACATAATTCCATTGAAAAATAATAGAATCCCTCACTACGAGCTAGCTTCTCTCAGAATAAAGTATTTTCTTTCTTTCCGACATGCTTGTCTTTCGTCGTCAGACTGAAGAGCTTAATTTGAAAAGAAAAGAGAGTTCGTATACGATTAAAGTCCATTCGCTTTATGAGTTTTTTTTTTGGCGTATCTATGGTTGGTGGCAGACGACACATTTCTCAAAACAGACAATATCCGCCATTGTCTTTCAGATGTTAAGCCCGGTGAAAGAAAGTTCTGTTTGCATACCATAAATAGAAAATGAGTCTCTCAGATACCTACAGCCTTGTGAGGGCGTTACTGGACTTAATTACAAAATAAGGCTCTTGAAAAGCTCTTAGAAATATTAAAATACGAGCACAGTTTTAAGATTTTTTTTAGTATTGAGCGAGACTTACACGGATGAAAACAGGCACAGTATCATCATTAGCAACAATATTCTGTCTACTGGACGCTCAAGACAGACCATTCTTGCTCAGGTGCCGTCTGTGTTCTCGTTTTTCCATTTATGTCTTCTGCTTCTATCTTCAGTCACGTATACTTTTTGATGGTCTTTGAGTCTGTCAGCTTCCTTCTTCTGCTTGTTACTATTCCATCATTAATTTGTATCATTTCCTTTTACAAGTAAGACTAAATTTTCTGGTATTCGGCTTCAATAGCAACATTTACCTTGGCATGAGGCATTCCGGCAGCATGCTGCCATCACGGGTCGACCTAGCAATTAAAAATTATTCTATAGGACAACACGCGCCGTAGTGCAAACGATGTTTTTGTTGTTGTGTACGAATGTGTTGTTTTGTGACGATTTGAAATGAGTAAATAAACATTACAAAAAAATGGTTCAAATGGCTCTGAGCACTATGGGACTTAACATCTGAGGTCATCAGTCCCCTAGAATTAGAACTACTTAAACCTAACTAACCTAAGGACATCACACACATCCATGCCCGAGGCAGGATTCGAACCTGCGTCCGTAGCAGCAGCGCGATTCCAGACTGAAACGCCTAGACCCGCTCGGCCACAACGGTCGGCTAAAAATTACAATTTCTGGTACAAAAATTACTAAACAAATACAAAAACAATAGCAACGACAAAATCGCTTACATTTATCTATACATACATTTACACTGGACTTAAAGAACGCTTAGTAGAAATTTTATGAGACAGTCGTTCGTCTTACCCACATCCGCATAACATGGATACATTTAAGGAATCCTTTGCTGTCCTTAGAACCCTATTTTAAGTTAGACCACCTTTTCTACTTCTCTGTTCAGACACTCCTAAGCTCTTGTCGTTCACGAAAGTGATTCGTTTGCAAGTAAAAAGCAAACTTCCCATTAGTGAAAACAACGGCTATTCTGACGTAAGTGTGACTAATCTCATTCACGTTAATCTGTTTACTTAGGTAGGGGTTACAATAGTGATACCTGAAAACGCTAACTATTAATTCAATAAACTTAGCTGTTTGCTTTTCATGGTTACTGAAATTCCTGCTTTTGGCAGAAAATTATTTATTGCTAAGCGTCAACTGCAACTGGAGAGCGCCCCCACAATTACAGTCGGCGCAACAGAGGAAGAAATTCTGAGTATCCACTGTTATTCGTAGCCGGCCGGAGTGGCCGTGCGGTTCTAGGCGCTACAGTCTGGAGCCGAGCGACCACTACTGTCGCAGGTTCGAGTGCTGTCTCGGGCATGGATGTGCGTGATGTCCTTAGATTAGTTAGGTTTAATTAGTTCTAAGTTCTAGGCGACTGATGACCTCAGAAGTTAAGTCGCATAGTGCTCACAGCCATTTGAATCATTTTTTTGTTATTCGTTTCAGAGACGTCAACATTAGATTTATATTTCTTAGGACTTGGTTATGATAGTTTTACAGCGTTTGATCTCCAAAGAGCTACAGTCTGGAACCACGCGACCACTACGGTCGCAGGTTCGAATCCTGCCTCGGGCATGTATGTTGTGGTGTCACCGCCAGACACCACACTTGCTAGGTGGTAGCCTTTAAATCGGCCGCGGTCCGGTAGTATACGTCGGACCCGCGTGTCGCCACTGTCAGTGATTGCAGACCGAGCGCCGCCACACGGCAGGTCTAGAGAGACTTCCTAGCACTCGCCCAGTTGTACAGCCGACTTTGCTAGCGATGGTTCACTGACAAATTACGCTCTCATTTGCCGAGACGATAGTTAGCATAGCCTTAAGCTACGTCATTTGCTACGACCTAGCAAGACGCCATTATCATTTGCTATTTATCTTGTGATGCATGTACCGTCAGACCGATGTTCACCAATTGTGGATTAAAGTTAAGTATTCCAGCAGCTACGTACGTTATTGGCTATATAAATTACCTTGTCCGGTTCCAGACCTCACGCCAGCCTGCGTGAGCTTAAACGCGTGCCTTTCGGCTTCACCTCCTAGTGGCTTGCCTGTCTTGCCAAGTCACAACATATATGTGTGATGTCCTTAGGTTAGTTAGGTTTAAGTAGTTCTAAGTTCTAGGGGACTGATGACCACAGCAGTTAAGTCCCAGAGATATTTGAACCATTTTTTGATGATGTTCACCTGCCGTTCGCCGTACCCACACCCTGCCATCGGATCGCCACGTTGTGTACCGTGATTCGTCACTCCACACAACGTTTTTCCACCGTAGAATTGTCCTGTGTTTACTCTCCTTACAAGAAGCGACGCGTCGTCTGGCTTTTACCGGTGTGATGTGTGGCTTATGTGCAGCCGCTCGACCATGAAATCCAAGTTTTCTCACCTTCACCCTAACTGTCATAGTACCTACAGTGGACCCTGATGCAGTTTGAAATTCCTGTGTGATGGTCTGGATAGATGTCTGCATATTACACATCACGACGCTCTTCAACTGTCGGCGGTCTTTGTCAGTCAACAGACGAGGTCGGCCTGTACGCTTTTGTGCTGTACGTGTCCCTTCACGTTTCCACTTTACTATCACATCGGAAACAGTGGAACTAGGGATATTTAGGAGTGTGGAAATCTTGCGTAGAGATGTATGAAAACTGACACCCAATCATCTCACCACGTTCGAAGTCCGTGAGTTCCACGGAGCGCTCTATTCTGCTCTCTCACGATGTCTAATGCCTACTGAGGTCGCGGATATGGAGTACCTGGCAGTAGAGGGCAGCACAATGCACCTAATACGAAAAACGTATGTTTTTGGGACTGTCCGGATACTTTTAATCACAGTGTATATGAAGTGTCATCCACAATTTCAGCACATACATTACAACTAAAGCACATCTGATGACAGGCTTCCACAATCAATAGAGTATTTGTATCTACCCGCAAGTGGTTATTTGCATTATTTAGTATCCCACTCTGTGTGAACCCATCGGCATCCATAAATCAAACGCAAACTGTGAATTACGTTTTTTCAATGCTCCGTCGTAGAATCTTTTTCCAGAACTGTATCGTGGCCTGAATGCTTGCTCACGTTGTATGTGAGTTGGGTAAAGCAACTGCTCGTAAGGAATTGACCATGCAGTAGGATGCCATATGCCTTTACCTGCTTCAGTTCGTGACATACCTGTTTCTGCATCATTATATACTGGTCCCAACACCTGCTCCTTCATAGCTGACGTGCCAACTGTGTGTGGTCTACCGCTATTCCTTGTTCACTACCTCCAAGTCGCTGGAACGACCTGTTCAGCACTTTTCTTCAGCTGCAAGTGGCACTGTGAATATCATTCGATGTATATGAGACGTGGCTGTCGATTAATCTTATAACTAAACCGTAGTAGAATATCATGTATACAATTTCCCCCGCTGAATAATATGACACCTTTGCACAAGACGCAAGCCTCCCACGATCAGAGAAATAGGACTCACGTCTCTGGGACCCTTATCGGTCCGCCTGGGGCACAGGACCCACAAGCCTCCGATGGTCAGGGAAGGAACCCACTCCTCCGGTTCAAACCACGTTGTAACATACGTACTTCTAGTCGAATGTGTAAAACACTTTTCTGTCGTAAGTGATCAGGAAAACTGATTGATTATCGTGCAAATCGGGATCAAAAGAAAATGAGCCTCTATTGCTTAAGTAAGACTTATTGGTTTTTGTTCTACTTCGTTTAGCGCTATCCAGGTTTCACGACGAGGAGAGGAAATATCTCACGGCCCAAAATTATTTACACGATTTACATTTCTTTACTTTTAAAGGTATTTACAAAATTACTGCCATATTAACCATCATTACAATTGTCAATATTTTCCACTTTAGTCTGTACGTCAAGGTTTTACTTTATAGAAACTAATTTTCCATTTTCGAACTTTACTACCTGTTGCTGCATGAATTTTAAATCGGACGAGACCTTCCCGTCTTCACATTTTTTGAGAAATTGATTGCAGTTTTGGTGTCTAGTGTAATTTACCTTAGCGAGCCAGGATATCCGTTTATATCCGGGCTGTAGGACTAGAGCTGACTGTTGAAATTGCTGTGGAAACTTTCGCAAGCATTGGTGGTTCTCTGTCTGCTGCAACGTAATTCTACCCACATGGGTGGAGTTTAGTGTGCGTTTTCGTCTACATAAGTATCCACTAAATAGAAATAGTCGCAGAACGTCTGCATTTTCACACAAAGGTAATACTGACATTAAGCTCTCTACAAAATAGTCACCAACCATATCAGCATCCAGCATTGTCAAACCAAATATACACTCTAAGACAAAGAAAAAAAGGGAAAACAAGAAGCACCAGAAGCAATTATCCGAATGGGACGGAAATTGGTAGATGTCATGTACATGTATAGAAAAACAAATGATGGCACAGTCAGATAACTTTTATGATTTATTCAAGAGAAATAGCTTCAGAAACTGAGCAAGTCAGTAGCACGTTAGTCCACTTCAGGCACATTATACCTAATGACAATGTTTATGTAGTCATATCTCTTGAACTATGTGTAGTAGATATAATTTTGTAGGTACTGTACATTCATCGGCATGTGCGAGTACTAACTGCGAAATTTGTTGCGAATAGAGGTAGTAGTGAAGTAGTACTAAACGAAAACGTTATATCTGATGTGATAGTTTTACTGCATAACCAGCAAAAACGTTGTAAGCGATTAGACTTTTTTCCTTTTATCGTCTCGTGTGTGTGTGTGTGGGGGGGGGGGGGGGGTGGCTGTCACTGAGAAAAAATTTCGTAGAGATTGGAAATTATGTGTAAAGTTTGTTGCAAGTCAGTAAGTGTTCTGATCCTCAAATACTCGATGAATAAAATCTGTGTATTTTCTCGTCGTGGGCTGCACGTCTTTTTCAGTCCCACTCCCACCTCTTTCATAGACAGGTGGCAGCTACCCCCACAGCGATTCTTTCATACAGTAACTGGTACGGATACGAAGTTGGATTGAAATTGGCTTAGTGCTTTAGGGGAAGATGTGGAACATACATACATACAGTTTTATAATATGTATGGATATTCCCATTCTTGCAGAAACATTTTTCTTACTTTCTTATCTAAAATTAGCATTTATTAAAAGTAATTAAGGGCATTTATTGATCTGCGTGTCTAACAGTCGATATTTTTTATTCTGAGCTGTAAGGAATTATGAACAACGAATTTCGTGGGAGAATAATTGTAACTTAATGCTGTAATTCTAAAACAAAGCTCTGCAAATAGCTGAGAGATTAATTTCGAGCGCCTAACTTTCTCAGTACTTTGGTAAATGACCAAGCTGCACGTCGTACTGAGATCCTACCTTACGCTACAGAATGTTTGTCTCGTGGCCAACACCGGAAGAAAATTAAAAGTTCCATACAGTTATCACAGTGATCACGAGGAACACATTATTACGAAAAGCTTTTGCCCAGTGAAAACTCCGCTCCTTTAATACGAGTTACTTCAGAATATGTCCTCGTAGAAATTTACTGAGTAAAAGATGCAAATTATGCTAACTTAAATGATGAGGTGAGAAACTTACAGTGAATCGAATAGCAGAAATACTGTAATAAGGTGTTCTGTACTATTTAGGTAAACACGAAAGTGAAATACGGACACATATTAACGAATAACCTAACACCATAGACGGCCCCTTCAATGCACGAAGGCCAAGAAATCGACATGATTAAGCTTAATTAGTTAAAATAACACCTCTGTCGAAACATATGTAAATAAATATTAAACCATGCAAGTTCCAAGTAAATCTATAACTGCAAACTACGCAAAGGTTATGTGGGTACCAATTGCCTACAAGAATAATTAAAATCAACATAAATTTTAAAATTAATTAGCTTCATGCGAATTCCGTGATATCAGATGTATTAGGTATAGATCTACTACTCAATAGTGACAATACGAAAATTTATGCTAGGCTGGGACTTGAACCTAGATATCTCGCTTATTGCGAGGGGTAACGTTAACCACTTCGGCTATCTGTGAATGTTACCCGGACCAACTCAAACTTCCGTATGTCACACTGTCTACATCCTTATACCATAGTCCACTAAATTCATTTTCATACAGCTGTGGGTAGCCAACAGTCTGTCCTTTCAGACATGCATGTAAGTAGTAAAAGAAACTATGGTATGAAACCCAGAGAACATTCTACTGCTGTGTAAAGGGAAATGAGGGACGTCAGAGGTACTAAACACAAAAGGGGCATATATAGCGCAGAAACATCTCCGCACCATACCTGCTGTCCAGCTGACATGGAACTTTTGACTTTAACATTATATGTTCTAGAACAGTGACTAACTGAAAATTAAGACATGTCGACAAACAACAGAAGATTTGGTAAAGATATTTGCTGAAAACACCTAACTACAAGCCGATCCAGTCTGTTTCGGAACAAGGACTTGCTGTCTGTCAGTATCCACGAGTAGCATTCAGGTCATTCGGGTACTTTGAAATACGGCCTGTTTTGGGGTCTTGCCAAATACACTAGTGAGCGATAGAATTAGAGATATACATCGTCAACTCAAATTGACTGCTTCCATTTGCAATGTAGAAGTTCGAAATTTGGTTCAAAGGGTGTTGCAATGTTCCTACGGAATGGTGCAAAAAAGCATGGCACCCACGGGCTAGGAAACGCTTCAGACAGCGAGGTGTCGACACATGCGAAAAAATGGCCAGAGCTGAGAAATTCATGTGAGCTGTAAGGTGAATTAACGACGTTTCAGCCCTTCCCTAAGAGCATCCTTGGTTAGCTACCCCACTGAACGAGATCGCACCTCTTTGGAATGGAGTGGGACCACAATTTTTGCTCTGATGTGCAGGATGGTGCCACTATGTACAGTGGAAATCTATTTGATGGAATTTGAACGTTATCTGTAGCAGCCAATGGTGCCTACGTTTTTTTGAGCCCCCGTGTTTCGCAACCTCTTGTGACCTTATCAGAGAGGGGTGCGATACTGATACTTGCGTGAGTAAAATGGCAAAGCATCCCTCTAACACCAATCAGCTCGGCAAAACTCTTGGTGCCAACTGCCCACCTTTGTAGAGCACATAAAAATATACCTTTACAGAGACAACCTGTGACGGAGTCCAAAGTGCTTGCAGAGAGGCAGCCCCTAGACACCCCTCCGATTTGAGCAAAAGCACTAACAGGAGGAAGTGCAACAGCGTAGCCTGCCTGTAACTCCGACCGGGAAATGTTTGGGAAACAACTGCGTATCGCATCCCCCACCCATCCATTTTCCCCCACGTGATCACATTACAGGAGGTTCAAATGGCTCTGAGCACTACGGGACTTAACATCTGTGGTCATCAGTCCCCTAGAACTTAGAACCACTTAAACCTAACTAACCTAAGGACATCACACACATCCATGCCCGAGGCAGGATTCGAACCTGCGACCGTAGCAGTCCCGCTGTTCCGGACTGAGCGCCTAGAACCGCTAGACCACCGCGGCCAGCATGACAGGAGGGCACAAAGCAGGAAAACTGAAGCAGTTTCAGTACTCTTTGTTGCTTCGCTTCAGGTCACGTTCAGATTCCGTTTAATGCATTTGAACGGGCCAAAGTGGTTACCCCTGTACACCAGAGCAAAAATTGTGCGTTCTATAGACGTTCGATCACATTCAATGGGGTTGCTAGCCCACGATTTCATTAGAGAAGGACTGAAGCGTCAGAGGTGTCACAAGTAATGAACGTTGTCAAGAACATCGTCCTGTCGGTCATAGCACTGAACAGTCACTCTGACCGGGAAATGTTTGGGAAGCAATGACCCAACGAAAGAGAGGTTTCATTGAAGCCGTTTATTCCACCCCCCCCCCCCCCCTCCTTTTGTGTCTGTCCTGAGCGAAAGTGTGTTTGATATGTTTTTCTCGGTCAGCAATAAGTAAAGTGCTGGACGTCGTGGCTTAGACCTCCATCGCGGACGTATCTGAGGAAGTGTTGAAATGTGGGAGTAGTAGCGACAACCTTCCCATCGGTAGACACGCCCACTGTTGCGTTGGACAGAATTATGGTTAAATCTGGTGCAAGTCATCATTAATCCTTCTTACACCTCAAATGGAGTTCTGAGCTCTGGTCGTTTCTTCTCATGTGTCAACATCTTGCTGTTTGACGCGTTTCCTAGACTGTGGGTGACGTTGCAGGGCGCCATGCATTTGCACCATTATATAGGAAGTTTGTAAGCTACTATGAGCCTAATTTACATTTTCAACGCAGCTGAGCAAAACATGTAAGTGATTTCGAATACGTGATCCTTTAATTGTGTTGCGCAGTTTACATTGTATTAGAGAATGCATTCGTGTCGTCACACAAAAGGAAGAATTCTATATGATTGGGTTATCATACTCGATCGTCGATGCGAGAGTCTAGAGGGGGTCTGTCAAAGCGGCTGCAATCAGCTAATCTCATCGTGGCCAGGCCCAGGCCTCCAAGATCGTGTAAGCACTCAGATTTTGACGTGCCACTTTCTCAAAGAAGTAGCGTGAGTACCATGTTTCAGGGAAAAACTTTGCAACAAACACGAAGTGGAGTAGATAAAAATATGTTGATTACAGGCACGACTTCAATATCAAGTTCGGAACAGCTGACAGTTAGGTCATAGTAAAGCAAACCATTACCATTCCGGTATTTGACTACTCCACTATAAGCAGCCATAAGACCTACAACTGTCTCCTCGCTAATGTACCAGGTGATCAAAAAAGCAGTATAAATTTGAAAACTTAATAAACCAAGGAATAATGTAGATAGAGAGGTACAAAATGACACACATGCTTGGAATGACATGGGGTTTTATTGGAACAAAAAAAAAAAAAACTTCGACAAAATGTCCGACAGACGGCGCTGGACAGCAAAACTGCTACCGTGACGGGTGGGAGATACGCCGATATGTTACAGAATCGCATCATTCCCAGCCTGGCTGATAAACACCTGCTGGAACGTACGATGTTTATGCAGGATAGCACTCCACCCCATATTGCTAGGCGCGTGAACAGATCTCTTGCGCGCGTCGTTTGGTGATGATCGTGTGCTCAGCCGTCACTTTCGTCATGCTTGGCCTCCCAGGTCCTCAGACCTCAGTCCGTGCGATTATTGGCTTTGGGGTTACCTGAAGTCGCAAGTGTATCGTCATCGACCGACATCTCTTAGGGATGCTCAAAGACAACATCCGACGCCAATGCCTCACCATAGCTCCGGACATGCTTTACAGTGCTGTTCACAACATTATTTCTCGACTACAGCTATTGTTGAGGAATGATGGTGGACATATTGAGCCTTTCATGTAAAGAACATCATCTTTGGTTCAAATGGCTCTGAGCACTATGGGACTTAACTTCTGAGGTCATCAGTCCCCTAGAACTTAGAACTACATAAACTTAACTAACCTAAGGAAATCACACACATCCATACCCGAGGCAGGATTCGAACCTGCGACCGTAGGGGTCGCGTGGTTCCAGACTGAAGCACCTAGACCGCTCGGCCACAGCGGCCGGCGAACATCATCTTTGCTTTGTCTCACTTTATTATGCTAACTATTGCTATTCTGATCAGATGAAGCGCCATCTGTCTGACTTTTTTTTGAACTTTTGTATTTTTTTCTTGTTCTAATAAAACCCCATGTCATTCCAAGCATGTGTGTCAATTTGTAACTCTCTATCTACATTATTCCGTGATTTATTCAGTTTTCAAATTTATACTGAATTTTTGATCACGCTGTATATAGCCGATATGGTCGCATACATGTTATTATGACAACGGCAAATCTCGGGGCACGTAGACTACCGTATGGCAGGGATACCGCTATTGTTGACTCTAACCATTAACCCACGCCCGTCGCTCGTCACTGGGAACAGTAATTAGCACGGGGTATGAAGACGTTTCACTGGCCCATCTGTGCGTTATCCTTAAACACTGGAAGCAGTCAACATGTACGCGCTGTAAGGTTAACGCTGCAGATCAACGAGGCTATGTTTTCTATAATAAGGACACCTACATTAGAGTCGGTCAATTGAGGAAATCTTCGCACAAAGAGAAATCCCATGTAACCAGCATTGACGTTTAGTCTTTCCGAATCTTCTGTCTCTGAGCAACTATAGAAGAAGTACATAGGTGTTGCAGAGTGGCTTCATAAAAATTCAAGTAGTACAAGAGATATAGTGCTCCCAGTGCTAAAAGCGTACAGGCGAGACACGAATATGCGGAATTTTATATCACTGCTCGAAAATTTTCAGTCACAGCTTCGATACACCATGATTGATGCTGAAAGAGCTACCCGCTCAAAAAACCCATGGAGTTTCATTGACTAGGATGTAACTTCTCAACCTTCCCTTAAGGTTTGGACAGGCAATCAACCCTAAATGACCGATTTCCGGGAGCATCATGGAACTATTCGAATTGTGCTCGTCCCCCATCGCGTGTTGCAGCAAAGAAGGGTTTCCTGGCAATGTTTGCAAAAATAAATATCAACAACTGTCGCCTCAATATTAGGTTGAGGCTGGGCTGACAGTTAATACTTCAATTTTGAAGAGGGGGAGGGAGGGGGAGGGAGGGGGGTGCACATGTTCTCAAACCCAGAAGACTGCCGGTTTGTGAGTTCACAGTAGTGGAATCCAGGAACTACGTATTGCTGGAGCAGGCCAGACACTGCTGTAACTGGGAACGTGTTCGTGACCAGTAGAGACTCATTGTTTAAGGCAACAGCTGTTTTCAGCGGCTCCAGCTGGGAGGTTTCAACGATAAAATTATATCCATATAAAATTATATGCATAAAAGAACGTGTGCCCACGCATAACAGTTACCGCTTCTAGTTTCGTCTCTGTTTCTCCCACATCAACAGTGACCACTGTAGTCGCTGACCATGACAGTACCACTACCTGTTACTCTAAGCTTGGAATATTGTGGAATGAGGTCTCGCGGTACAAGTTGTTACGCGCTGTTGCATGACATGATGAGATGCATCGATTTTACAAATAAGGCATCGTTGAACCTTGCGATCAACTAAAAGACCGATGTGGGACAATTCTATGGGCTAAAGTGGACTTGCAGATACATCTACCATCAGCTACCTTGGTGGATGACACAGCAAGACACTATCTGGTCATGTACACTCCGTATTCAGGCCACGAGTGGCCTACCGGGACCATCCGACCGCCGTTTCATCCTCAGTGGAGGATGCGGATAGGAGGGGCGCGGGTAAGCACACTGCTCTCCCGGTCGTTATGATGGTATTCTTGACTGAAGCCGCTACTATTCGGTCGAGTAGCTCCTCAGTTGGCATCACGAGGCTGAGAGCACATCTGGTCATGTGCGTCTGTTTTTTCATTTACAGCACCTCGAAATCGTCTTACGTCTTAAAGAAGATGATATACCACTCACCAGCTCCCGCATAGTGTCAGAGTTAATCGAGGAACTCTTCTTGAACATGAGTGAATATATGCCTACGCAAGGAAACCGACTTCAGTAATTTTAAGTGCATATGTAACGCTGTCTTAGATTGGGGGGTTAAGGGACTAAACAGTAAGATCATTAGTGCCTCGATTAGGGAATTCATATGGAGTCAATGATGTTAGCTAGGAATTTTATCGGAGTATACAGGTGTGAATTAGTTTGAGGATAAGTAAAAGTATCCGAGTAGGACCGGTACACGGGTTACAGAAGATGAGGAAACACCCGCCGCTCAACTGTGGGGCGAGGCCTCTAAAATATCGTATGGCGAGAGATGATAACTTTGTGGAGGATATGTAAGGGCTTCCCAGCGCAACGTCTGCACCATAGTCGAACCTAGCTTGGGAAAATGTGGGCGGGCATTTTATTAGCAGGTTGTTTCAACAGAGCTGCAATAGTTTTAGCTGCAACAGTTTTAGCTGCAAAAGTTTTAGTTGCAGCTGCAGAGGTTAGCTGCAGAAGTTAGCTGCAGCTGCAGAAGTTAGCTGCAGAAGTAAGCTGCAGAAGGTAGCTGCAGAAGTTTAGCTGCGAAGCCCTTCTTCACTGGCACCAAATTCAAAAGTGTTATATACAACCAAGACGTCACTACCAATCACGAACTCAAATGTCTCTAGCTGCATGTTTCCTGGTTCGGAATTCCTTTGCGTCGCTGTGGCGTTGCCACTGTTGCAACTACAGCTTCCAGACACTCACCACATTTTCCATATTCACCACCAAGGGTTTTGGCGGATGTAATCCAACCACGGTACTATTGTTTGTCAGAATTTTAGTTTCCGTGCTTGTATTGGTGTTACTGGCTATCATTCTGGTTCTAAAAGCTGTTTTTTTAACGTCTAACACCATGTAACATGTAATGGTTTATCGATGCATGGAATATAGGAGGCTAGGAAAGTACCACCATGCTACACGTATCTTGCAATACCAACATTTCAAGTACTTTGCAGAGAACATTGGTGAAGCTAATCGGCCTGTAGCTGTCGATGAACGGTGGGGTTTTGACTGGTTTAAGTCCTGGGATGGTTATACCATCTTGCCATTGCAAAGGGAAAACACCTTACCAAATACGGTAGAAGACCTTGAATACATGGAGTCTGAGTAAAATATGTTGGACAATCTGATCACGAATGCAATCAGGGCCTGGCAATGAGTAAGAAGAGGACGCCGATGCAATCGTAAAGTGGGTCGCGAAGTGTTTAGCGAGAACCAATGTGCCAGTAGATAGGCCACTATGAAGGAGGAGACTGGGGACAGTGAGACAGACTACAGAGCTATGTCCACATCTGGAACTGAGAGGCATATGTTACGAGGGAAGAGACTTAACACTCAGAGCATTCATTCGTACTTTGTTTAATTAGTAGCGACATGCAGCCGCTTAACAGTCTGTAAGAGATGTCTGTCACTTGAGACGCTGCAGGGCCCTTCAACAATCCTGAGTAACTTTTGCAATGTTTTTGGTCGGCCATGGCTCCAAGAACAGGGCCGAAGAAACGGGGAAATGGGAACAGCTGTCTCAGCCACGCAGGTAATCGCATTGGAGATGTCTCCCACAACCTCTTCGATGCAATATGACAGGAGGAGGCAAAGGCGGGGCGACAAGGATGTAGTAGATCACTGCTACTCGAATCGTAGTATGCAGTGACAGTTGTAGCGAAGCCATGAGACTGGCTAAGAGATCGTAAGGTCGATGGCCGGAAAGGTGCTATGGGTGACTCTGAAGTGGGTAGGAATACTGCCATTGAGGAGACGAAGCAAGATTGAAAGGAATCTGGTTAATCAGAAGGCCTCTACCAAATTATGTGGTACTCATACGTCCCCACAGGGTGTGGTGTGCATTGAAATCACCAATTAGGAGAAAATGAGGGTTGGAGCTGTTGAATTAAAGTGGTCATTTCAAGGTGGGTGAGGGCTCTGCATGGAGGAAAGTAAACGTTATAAATTGTGATCTATGGGGACGCTTGATCTCGCGTTGCTCCTGCTTCTAACATGGTATTAAGGGAACCATCTCACTGACGACATACGTGGGAACCAATGTACAGAACACTCTAGACGCTCTCTTGGGCGAGGAGTTGGAGAATGGCCATCAGTGTAATGCTTTTTGGAAGCAACACAGTTTTCAGAACAAGAGGAAGTTTGTTGTTTTAGTTCTGGTATGTAAAAATAGCATCCATTGCAGTTCCATTTGATCATCAAGTTGTGGGTGGCTTGGTTAGGTGTGACGAGGCCAAGAGGACACGTCACTCCACAGCATGTGGCAGTCGATATTCTTTTGAGGGCGTATCCACTGTGGACGTAGGCACGGAAGGACATCAGCGAGCCCTCGTACAACAGGCCGGGGGTATTTTAGCCACTGGCTGGTGCCGGCTCTCTGATCTCCGGATTTCCGGAAGGAGGGTTCCAAAGTGGGTGCCAGCTCACTAGTAGATGCAGAAGGAGGATGCTGCAGGTGCAGGTGCGGATAGAGTTCCCGAAGATTTTTCCACAGTAACCGTAAGACAGAAGGGCATCATTTGGGACTGGATAGGTATGATCGTATTTTTTTCCAGCTTGAAACGATCAGAAGCTATCTGCGACCTTCAGTTACTCGATTTTACATGTCTTGAGTAGAATAACACACTTCAGAGTCGGGAAAGGTGGCCTTTCCTGCAACTGACACAGATCGGTGGAAGCTCATATGGCGAATTTTCGTGAAGTGGCCGCCTACAGTCTCCAAAAATTAGGAAATATGCTCGAAGCGTTCACATTTAAAGCACCGAATCGTGGGTGGGAAACACGACTTGAAATCCCAGCACTAACAAGAATCTGATCGTCTCCTAAAGCGGATACTCCTCAACAGCTTGGGTGAATGCGCTGTTGTCTACCCTGTAAGGCAGGCTTCGACGTACATGTCCTACGAAGTGGGTCCCTTGCCTCTCCAAGTGTTCGCGTTGCTCTTCGTCCACCTGCAGAGTTACGTCCCGGTGAAAAAGTAATCACTGTATCATGTTTTGATCCTCATTGGATATGATGCTAACAGATATACAGGTATACCAAATTGTCTACAGGGGAGTAACGACTGGGTGACACTGTCGAGCAATGTGTGCGCATCTAGGATCCATCTCCGTGCGTTGCTGGTGGCTGTTGAGGTATTATCGATCAGGTTCACTCAATGTTGTTGTGCGATTCACAAGAGCATGAGTATGTGGTTATCAGAGAGAGAGAGAAAAGGGACGCTAAACGATACTCACTAGGGTCCCTGATTGATGATGATTCCACATTTGCTACTGATCATCTAAGATGGAGCAACAGCTATCTAACTTTTATTTCTGTAGGTTTATTTGAAGGGCTGCGTGCACAATAAATACCCACAGGCATAAGCAAAATTTGTAAGAAAAAAAGAAAATGATCTTGTGGTTAGAGTGCTTTTCTTGCAGAGGAAAACGCCCACCCAGTTTGGAATAGAGTTTTAACTGTTAACCGCATCGATCGTATGTTGGAAAGTAAATTGCGAAAGTCAGTATTTTGATACAAGCAAATTAATTGAAAACAAAAGAAAGAGGCTTGCAAAATTGGGTGTGTACCCTCAGAGATTGAAGTGATTTGAATGCGTTTCTTAAAGACCCAAAAGGAGCTATAAGCAAAGGAAAGCAGTAGAAGTTTTAATTCTTTAGGTGATGAATAAGTTGTCACAGGTAAAATACCAATGTACGCCCGGATATCGTATTACTGACTTAAACAAGTATACTAGAAAGCAGAGGTCAGGAGAGAATTTGACGTACTCGCTTGAGGAAGCATCTGTACTCCAGCCTGCGTAGTCTCGTGCCTTCTGTGGACATAGTCCGGAGCACTGCAAAGTTTCCCCTCGTCAGCCGCCAATCGTAAAATCCATCGAGACCCTGACTTGCGGTCTCTTTGTTTGTCTGAGAGGACGTGCTCGCCCTTCACAAGTCCACCTGCGATGCCGCATCTGGATCACCTCGTTTCAGAGTTGGTCACTGTGTTAGAATGACCAAAAAATACATGTCAATAGTTTTCTTTGCCTTTCAAGTACTTGCACACAGTAGCAAGAAATTAGAATTGAGATGTAAAACAATTCGCAGAAATCACAGTGTTCCTTCCGGGTGAATTTCAGAGTGTATTTTTGCTACTTGCGACGGTTCTCTTCTGTCCAGCACATGGAGAGGTGGCACTGTATTAAAAAGCTGTACTCCTATCCGTGTTACAGGCGGTTCAAATATTTGCCAGGCCGTCGAAATTATGTATTTCGTGCTTTTCCACATTAGTTCAGATTAATGCCGGGACGGTTCGCTTGAAAGGTCACAAAATGTTTCCTTCTGCATCCGTGCATGCATTTCTTTCTAATGATCGCGTCTGATACAGAACGTTAAACCTTAATTTTCCTTCTCTTCTTTCCTGCATGTTAACTACGTCTCAGTACGGCAACTACGTCTCACAAAATGCAGTCAGATGTTTTCTCTTTCCTACTACTGCTTCGTAATTTAATACTCTTTCATTTTACTTATTGTACAGTTATCACCATGTGTTGCTCTACCGTGACACCAAAACCTTCAAGAGCTCTCAAAATCAATAGAGATGGACCCCAACGTCTCACTAGACAAGTATACAGGAGTAAATCGGCAGGGAACTTTACAACGGAAACACCTCCGCAATCACCTTAACTGAACCGGCCGGTGTGGCCGTGCTGTTCTAAGCGCTTCAGATTGGAACCGCGTGACCGCTACGGTCGCAGGTTCGAATCCTGCCTCGGGCATGGATGTGTGTCATGTCCTTAGGTTGGTTAGGTTTAAGTAGTTCTAAGTTCTAGGGGACTGATGACCTTAGACGTTAAGTCCCATAGTGCACAGAGCCATTTTTTTCGCCTTAACTGAACTGGGGACATCACAGAAAACGCAAAAGTGGATGGCAGGAGCGCACTACGCTTCAATGACTATCTTATTCTTAAGATATATACTTTATTTTTAGCGTTATTTTTCTTCATGAAATATTATACGCATGAATACTCTTAGTCTAACTATCACGTTTACGTTCTTATTGATACAGAGAATGGCAACCAAATGAATCTAAGGGATGTAGGAACCTTCAGAGGAATCAAGGCATCTTTAACAAAGAGTTCACGTTGACATCACTTGGCATTTTACAGGTAAAACGAAGCCACATGTTAACGTTGCTTGTACGAATAACTTCAGATAGTCTTATGTTATAGTCGGTCGAACAAGCGAAGTTACGAATGTCGGATTATATGTTCAGAGTGCCAATCAGATACTCTTCCAGTACAAACATTGCTTTAGATTGACATACTCACTACTCTCAACGGGCTGGGGGTGGGTCGATGTCTAAGACAGGGAGGAAGATTAAACGTCCAGCCGACATTTCATCCGATATGATGAGTATAAAGAGTGTGACTAAGTGTGGAAATAGAATCGTCTGTAAATTGTTCAACGGAAATATCCACGCATCCAAGTTTAGTTATTAAGGGTAACCATGGAAAAACTACATATGGTCGATCACATGGTGACATCACTGCTACTCCGAAGCACTACTGACCTGGGAGCCGACCTCTCCGCATAACTATGTCTTAAGATACCCAGTACCTGTAGTATTGCAAACTGACCAACAAATGTTAACATTTTTATTCGTAACATATTAGGCATTCAGTACGTTCACGCCATTTGTGTTTTCTACCAACTTCAGATCATTAGAGTAGAAATAACAATCTAGACTAGTAGAACAACTGGAGCTAATATCTTTCTACCTTGCCTTTTCCACTGTGATGAAGGACTTCTTACGATCTGGTGCTCCGAAGGAATCACGGTCCTGTCATGTCTTGCACACATACCCGTATTTCAAGTGGCCTGCTATTTCTGATTCGCGTATATCTACTACACATCACAACCGTTTTAAATTGTGCACAAATAATGAGAATCGTCTGGAAATCGTGGGGTAGATTTGATGGAAAGAAACGTAACATCACTGCACACATATTGAGGGAAGAGAGCCATTCACGTGATGTTTCCCTGTGGAGCGATTTGCCATTTTTATGTCAGGAAGCGCCCAGGCAGTAACATTTTATTACACGTGTATCAAATGGTTAATAAAATTCCCATTACTCAGGAGTCACTGACGTAATTTATTTATCGAACTAGATGGTAATCATACGTCTTAGTCTCGTTTCAGAGACTCATGATTCGAAGTGAGAATGATCACGGTTTAACATGCTGACGACGACGTGGGCACCAAGGCGGGGCGCTTACTCCAACTGGAGAATGGCGGGCGGCTCAGTCTGTCCCTTACAAAGGATCGTACCGACGTTTAACTAAAACGGCTAAGGAAAACTAAACGAAAAAAAATCAGGATGACTGATTAGAACTGCTATCTCCTATATTGCCAGCCCAGAGTCTATTCTGCCATCACCTTTGATATTCTGTCGAGAATTTAAGAGTAACATTAAAATTTCAACGTTTTGTGGGATACAGTGGGCTGCAGTGAACTTCAGTAAAAGGCTATGTAGATGAAAATACGCAAATTATCGGATTATTGAGCTGTACTGATATATTATATATATATCTCACAGCACAGTTTTCTTGAGAGCTTTTGTGATTACGTCGTAGAGAGTGGTGATCTCAAAATTGTTCAAGCCCACTTTCCAGGACAACACTATTCCCGCTTAGGGAACTCACGGTCATTCTATCAGCAATTCTTTGTCCCCGAGTTGCTACCAAGAACGGAACAGGAAGGGAAATTCTGGTTCACAATGTGAAATACGCCACACATTCGCTTTCGGATTGGAGACGTACTTGTGACAAAAATCGTGAAGTGTTTGCACAGTTTAGTTCCTTTCACTGTTAATACTATCGCAGATACTACTTGCTAATGACAGTTATTAATAAAAGCAATAAAATACTTCGTGAAGATTAAATTTATTTGGAGTATATATTCTAATCCCGTTACTCTCAGCACCTTCTCTGTTCTTCCGTAACAAAATACCATAGGCCATAGCCTTAACTACGACATGCTGAAGGTACTTTCCATTATCCATGTCGGCTAAGCCAATCATTGTTCCTTATGACTGTCAATAAATTGAATGATATTAACAGCAAACCGTTGTGTTAGTCCTCGCAAGCAATTGCATTCCCAGAACTTGCCGCATTAAGGTTCAGATGTTCAGCCTCCTCGGCCAGTAATCACCAGCTGTTCGACACAGCTGCGTGTACTGCTGTTAACTGTACCTAGTCACGAGAACAAGTCAGTCACCACTACAATAGTGACTTTGCCGAATTACACTGTTGGCCATTAAAATTGCAACGCCGTGAGGGTGGCGTTCATCGAACTTTAAACTGGCACGAGGTGTGGTACATAGTTTGTCAGGCAAGTGAGTGGCATTTCACTCCCACCTCAAAAGAATGGCACGCCATCAAAATTCTGTGTGTAATTAAGGTTCACATAGCGGGTTTCGTATTCGGAAATCACATTAAAGTACAGGTTGGTTGTGAGAAAAACGAGTTATGCCTACTGTAAGAACAAGAATGTACTACCAGCACGTGCAGGATACTTGACCTGTCGGGACATTGGTTTAGCTGCTCGCATTTCTCGAGATACGACGACTGCCATGCAATAGGGAGACGATGGGTTAAGAAAGGCGTGTGTGTGTGTGTGTGTGTGTGTGTGTGTGTGTGTGTGTGTGTGTGTGTGTGTGTGCTAAATCGGGGACATAGAAACGACAGAGAGGCTTCGTTTCACCGTAGTCCTCTGTGGTTCACAATCCCACAACAGGCCACAGCAGTCCACCCACCTCACCGCCGCCCCAGTAGACACTGCCCCCCCCCCTCTTCCCTGGGGAACATCTCATACCAGACGAGTGTAACCCTAAATGTTTTTGCGTGGTAGAGTAATTATGGTGTACGCGTACATGGAGACGGTTTGCGCAGCAATCGCCGACATAGTGTAACTGAGGCGGAATACAGGGAACCAGCCCGCATTCGACGAGGTAGATGAAAAACTGCCTTAAAAACCGTCCACAGGCTGGCTGTCACACTGAATCTCGATACTAATCCGCCGGGCGGATTCGTGCTAGGGACCGGCACGCCTTCCTGCTCGGGAAGCAGCGCGTTAGACCGCGCGGCTAGCCGGGCGGATAGGAAGGCCATACTCTGAAAGCTTCAGGATCTCAACGATCACAGGTAACTAGCGCCAGAGAGGACAGATATTGTCCGCTCGGTCGTCAAGCGTCGCGCACCTTGAATATGGAGATGGGTTCGTTTGCTGCAGGACAAATATGCATAGGGAGAGGGCGACCACGTTTGGAGAAGCACAGAACATCAATTCGCTGACCATTGTTGTGGCTTTCTCTGGCGCGGCGACAGTTAGAGGTGAACTGACAATGGAACGCCATGCGACAAGATTAGAAACCGGAGTGGCACCACAGCTCTTCACGTGAGCCTCCGTTCTGCATCCTCCATCACGATGAAAGTATCTGTGTGTAGAGGGTATGACAGTGTTGAAGACCTATTTCAATTCCACGAATAATGTAGTGTGCGCACCTGCGTTTAACTAATCTTATGTAAGCCTAATCCTATGATTTCTAATGTTTCCCTTCCAATATCTTATCGCAGAATACGTACAGTGCGATTTGTATTCTGTTATAGTTTTTTTTTGTTTTAAGTTGCGTAAATCGGTGGCATTGATATCGATGATATGTTACACGATGGGGACGAGAAACAGGTTGTGCTCCGACAGGAAGAGACAAGAAATGAGGGTAGTTAGCATGTGTAAATTGGCGCTGCTCCATTTTTGGAAAGTCCTCGCCACTCCCAGCTGGCCTTCTTTCCATCCACTATAGCCGGTCCTTAAGGCCACACGAGACGCCTAGTACCGACATCAATCACATCTGAACAAATTTCGCTACGCGAAAGCGTGTTTTCCACAATGTTTCTACGCAGACAGGGAAAAAGAGATATCAGTAATACGTAATCCTCCTGGCACATAGTGCAGCCAACAAAAACTCTAATAAACTATTGCAGCTTTAATAGGAAGAGAGATTGGCTGAAACTGTAGCGAGCCTGTAACTATTTCTGCATAAGTTCATAGATGTACTTTGCAACTAGACCTAGAAGATGCTGTTCTAATTTCACGGAGGATTTTTCTGTATGAAATCAGGTAGTATTGTGCGCAAAGTGAGAGAGGAAGCGGCTTGCGATTATGCCACTGTGATTTACCTCCTGATTGCAAGATCCTCAGCTGATATCTCCGCAGATGCATGTGAAACGAGCATTTTCTGTTGCACTGTACGATTCTACAGAGATTAATTTTGAGATTTGTTTTGAGGATCGTTCAGCAATAGCCTGCTATGTTATATGACTGCGTATTGTCATGTGAGGTGTAGAGTTGTTGCGTATGATTTATCAAACCAACATACAATTTATTTAGTACTCCAAACTTGGAATTACCATTCAAGTCTGGCTACCTTGCAGGGAAGAACAGCTTGGGATAGGATTGTGTGCGATATGACGCCTCAGGGCTAACATGATCGACTCCTCTTGGGGTACCAACTGATAGCTAAGCGGCAAGGTTCAGCGGAGGTGCTTCATCATCTGAACAGCCAAAATTTGGCACTAAGACTTGCTGCATAGTGTGACGCAATCATTCAGTGATAGGCAAGAAGGGAAGTTCGGTCAAGAGTACGCATTATCTGAAAGCACGGACTCCAAGTTTCTCTATGTTGCTGCACTTGGCGGGAATCTGGAATTTGCTAGTGACAAAGACCGGACGTTGCTGTTGCTCCTCTATTCTTTCTTGGTGTTGAAATAAGAAAGCGGTTTCCTTAGAATCAAAATCAACGTATACACCTCGTAATTTACGCTGTTTTAACCAGTCAGCGTTTAAATTTATTACATGATCTTTGCTGTGCTACATGGTATTGCTCCGTTGCACACTCGGCACAAGCTCACTGTGATGTGGTGAGATCCAACTATACGTTTGCCATCTAAAGACCTTCCAGCGAAGAGTACTGACCACTGACCAGCTTTATTCAGAAGTGCTTTCGGACAGCTACCCTAATGAAGGCAGCAAAAGTATATGAAGTAACGGGAATTTGCAATACAACCGTAATGTTAATTCGGTGGATAATTTTGTTCCCTCTTTTGTAACGGCAAGAGTGGAACCTGCAGTTTAGATCAAGTGTGACACCACCGGAGACAGTGGGCCAGCGCAGGAAACCCTGCAGTAACTACGAGAGTGCTAGAATTCAGTGCCGCAAGAGTGCAGATGGACACTCCCAATTCTGACATCTGCCCTCTGCTACTGACATAAGTGGGGGGTGGGGTGGTGGGGGTGGGGGTGGGGGTGGGGGTGGGGGTGGGGGGGGGGGTGGAGGGGATAACCAAATATCGAAGATCGTCTCCTCGTTAACGATAAAGGATGCTCTCCAACAAACAAAAGGGTAAGGATAAGAATAAGGTGGGTAACGAAAACCAAAGGGACGAGACAGGATTTTCTTGAGCAGAAAAAGAACTACTTCTGTGAAAGGCAAAATGCTCATAGCTCGTAAAAAAATTAATTACGAAAAATGTGAGCACAGTGAGAATGTGAGTTTTAGGATGGTTGAATACAGAGTGATTATATTTAATAACGGTGAGACGATGACTACTTTTAGCCATTTAGCCAGGGCAGTAAGTACTGACAGTTGTTATTCAGTATCGTATATTCAGTACAGGCAGTTTAAATTACACTGCTGTAAATTAAACTTCGTGATAACTTTGTACAATTGAAATGGAAGAGAGTACAATAATGACAATGAGAAGTGAATAGTCACAGGAGCTGAAACAATCTTTCTTATAGACTGCGTCAGACTACCTCACTCCCGTGGAGTGTGCACCGACGACTTCAAGACTGCCTGGGCGGGGTGAAGACTACTACCAGTTTCACGTGAGAACTCTGGCCCGACTGAACGCATACTCTTATTCGGCTGTGCGGGTAAGAGTACGCAGTTAACACGGGTGTATTCACGCTCTCATTATTTAACAGTAAAAATGGATCTACTTTTACAACGGTACATTTGTAGGAGTTTCAAAGACAGACTGATATATAAATAGTTAAGTTAAATAAACACCCAATTTTTATCTTAAATGCGTACTCTACCTTATGCATACCAATGACACACTACTACTAAGACAGAAGTTCCTGGTTAGTGAACCGTTAGGTAACATGATTATAGTTTTAACTGATTAACTGTTTGACTGCGAGAACAGGCAGCTCCCCATTGGTCGACTTCATCTGTATGCTGAGGACCATGGAAGGCGCTGGTTCCGTCAACATTGTCAGTCATTTTGGGTGTCGTTTTCGGTGGCAGAACAAAAACTGGGGCACATAGTTCAATTTTTACGTTGGTATTACATTATGTTCCTTATTTACGGAGTTGCAGATCCTATGGGTGGATTCTGATGTGTTTACGTGAACACAATGGGTATTCATTGGCCGTATGCAGAATTAGGGAATATGTCTGATTGTGCGCCGTGATTTCTGCATCAATTTCGGTGAACAGGAACAGTGAATCACTGAGTTTATGTTGGATTTCTTTACGAATAAGTGTGGTTATATTATAGCGATGTCGAATTCATTGCCTGTTGTAGAGTTTTTGTGCCAAACAATGCCTCGCTTGTGATGATATATTACTTCGGTCACGACATCATTCATGAATTCATTGTAGCACGAATGGTAGAGACGGCTAATGAGGAAATGAATACCAACCAAACGATTAAATCAACGCCTATTGGTTACCCTTACCTGGCTGTGGTACTCATTGTAGCAATTACTTGCACTTAGATTGAAGAGCAAGCATGATTATTAAGCGGAAACTAATAAATGACTACCAAGACGATTATGATGCAATTATGATGGATATTAATGCCAGAGTGGGACAGAAGGAGAATTCCGGGAAGAATTTCGGTATGAATGCGTAAGTTCAAGTTTTGTTACTTTAGTACAGTTTGCCGAGGGAGTTACATTTTTGTCCGTAACACAATCAGCCAGAAGACAACATATAGGAAATGAGTTTGATAAGGACCAAATGAAAAATTTAAATCGACTACATTTTAACGATCAGTAAGAAAATTCTGAATATGTAATGGTCTTCAGCGACCTTAAAATGTAGGTCGTTTTTAGTGCTGTATGGTCAGAGCAGAGGCAGTTACAAAACTACAAACAAACTCATCAGGCAAGAAATCAGAAATGGCGGTTACGTTAACTTATGACTACGGAAGTATACATTATTAAATTAAGTAACAACAGTACGTTAAAGAATGAATTTCATAGCAATATGGCAATAGAGACATAACTACAAATTTCGAATGTGGCTTCGAACAGATGAGCCCAAAAAATTACAGCCACTCGCTTAACAGAGTGCCGCTCCACATTTGGATTGCAATGCAGCAGCAGTTCTGCATGACACGGATTCCACAATTAAAAGATTCCCAGAGGTATGTGACATCAAATGGCTACGCACAGGTATGCAGCTCTGTTATATTACGGACTGGAGGCCTGTGGGCGCCGAGCCGTGACCCGAAAGCGTCACACGTGTGCTCCATCGGGTACACAACAGGTGAAAGTGGTGGAACAGATAGACTATGTGATAGAAAGTATCCGGACAACCCAAAAAACATACGTTTTTCATATTAGGTGCATTGTGCTGTCACCCACTGCCAGGTACTCCATATCAGCGATCTCAGTAGTTATCAGACATCGTGAGAGAGCGGAATGGGGCACTCTGGGGAACTCACGGACTTCAAACGTGGTCAGATGATTGGGTGTCACTTGTACCAAAATCCATACGCGAGATTTCCAAACACCCAAACATCCCTAGGTCCACTGTTTCCGATATGATAGTGAAGTGGAAACGTGAAGGGAAACGTACAGCACAAAAGCGAACAGGCCGACCTCTTGTGTTGGCTAAGAGAGACCGCCAACAGTTGAAGAGGGTCGTAATTTGTAATAGGCAGACACCTATCCACACCATCACACAGGAATTACAAACTGCATCAGGGTCCATTGCAAGTACTTTGACGGTTAGGCGGGAGGTGAGAAAACTTGGGTTTCATGGTAGAGTGGTTGTTCCGTATTTTGGAAAACCGACTTCGTGTCAGACCTCAACGACCGACATTGATACCTCTCCTCAATGCAACACTCCGTGAAGAATGGGCTTCCATCCTCCAAGAAATCTTCTAGCACCTGATTGAACGTATGTCTGCGAGAGTGGAAGCTGTCATCAAGGCTGAGTGTGGGCCAACACCATATTGAATTCAAGCATTACCGACGGATAACGCCACGAACACGAAAGTCGTTTTTAGCCAAGTGTCCGTATACTTTTGATTGCATAGTGTAACAACCTGAGTTCAATATCATGCTTCTTAAATCACTGCAGAATAATGCTGGGTGCCGGCCGATGTGGCCGAGCGGTTCTAGGCGCTTCAGTCTGGAACCGCGACCGCTAGGGCCTCGGGTTCGAATCCTGCCTCGGGAATATATGTGTGTGATGTCCTTAGGATAGGTAGGTTTAAGTAGTCCTACACTACTGGCCATTAAAATTGCTAAACGAAGAAGAAATGCACATGATAAACGGATATTCATTGGACAAATATATTATACTAGTACTGACATGTGATAACATTTTCACGCAATTTGGGTGCATAGATACTGAGAAATCAGTATCCAGAACAACCACCTCTGGCCGTAATAACGGCCTTGATACGCCTGGGCATTGAGTCAAACGGAGCTTGGATGGCGTGTACAGGTACAGCCGCCCATGCAGCTTCAACACGATACCACAGTTCATCAAGAGTGGTGACTGGCGTATTGTGACAAGCCAGTTGCTCGGCCACCATTGACCAGACGTTTTCAATTGGTAAGAGGTCTGGAGAATGTGCTGGCCAGGGCGGCAGTCGAACATTTTCTGTATCCAGAAAGTCCCGTACAGGACCTGCAACATGCGGTCGTGCATTACCCTGCTGAAAGGAAGGGTTTCGCAGGAATCGAATGAAGGGTACACCCACAGGTCGTAACACATCTGAAATGTAACTTCCACTGCTCAAAGTGCCGTCAATGCGAACAAGAGGTGACTGAGACGTGTAACCAATGGCACCCCATATCATCACGCCGAGTGATAAGCCAGTTAGGCGATGACGAATACACGCTTCCAATGTGCTTTCACTGCGATGTCGCCAAACACAGATGCGACCATCATGATGCTGTAAACAGAACCTGGATTCATCCGAAAAAATGACGTTTTGCCATTCGTGCACCCAGGTTCGACGTTGAGTACATCATCGCAGGTGCTCCTGTCTGTGATGCAGCGTCAAGGGTAACCGCAGCCATGGTCACCGAGCTGATAGTCCATGCGCTGCAGACGTCGTCGAACTGTTCGTGCAGATGGTTGATAAACCGCAATCGCGATAGGCTGCAATCCGACCTTTATCAAAGTTGGAAACGTGATAGTACGCATTTCTCCTCCTTGCACGAGGCACCACAACAACGTTTCACCAGGCAACACCGGTCAACTGCTGTTTGTGTATGAGAAATCGGTTGGAAACTTTCCTCATATCAGCACGCTGTAGGTGTCGCCACCGGTGCCAACTTTGTGTGAATGCTCTGAAAAGCTAATCATTTGCATATCAGAGCATCTGCTTCCTTTGGGTTAAATTTCGCGTCTGTAGCACGTCATCTTCGTGGTGTAGCAATTTTAGTGTTCAGTAGTGTAAGTTCTATGGGACTGATGACCTCAGATGTTAAGTCCCATTGTACTCAGAGCCATTTGAACCAACAATGCTGGCCTTGTGACACGGAAAGTTGTCCTGCTGGAAGTTGCCAATGCCGTAGGGAGAATACAAGCTTGAAGCGTTTAAGAAGGTCCGCAGTAATCTTCAAGTAGTCCTTTGCTGTCGTGGAGTCTTTGATTACTGTCAAACGTCCCACAGAAACCCAGGAGAATATCTCCCATATCAAATATTGCGACCACCAGCCTGTGTTTGGCGTGGTGCATGTTTCGAGCAGCCGATATCCTGGATGGCGGCGTATCCGTAAACGATCGTCAACTTGGCGTTACAAGAAACGAGATTTATCCTACCAAGCGTCATTTTGCCACTGATCCATTGTTCAGCTGGAAGCGTAATTAATGTTGCTGGGTCAACATGGGAACCCGTAGGGATCGTGTGCTGCGGTTCCTCGTATTTAGCAACGTCTGCTGATCGGTGTGCTTCGAAACATTTGTGCCTGCACCAGCATTTTCCTCTGTTGTCAGATATGCCACTGATCGTCGCCCACACTGTTTCACCGAAAGCGCAAGACTCCGATCTTTACGTTCTGTGATTAACAATGGGCATCGAACGCCATGTCGGCTACTCGTGGTTCCAACGTCCGTCAACCAGTTTGCATGGATACTCACGACAGGAGCGCGGGTACAAGTGATCAGAATAGTCGTTTCCGAGATGCTCGTTCCAGGATGCCGGGCCATAAAAATTTGCCATTTGTCAAAGTCGCTTATGACTGTCGACTTCGCCATTTGCCGCGCGTATCGTCGCTAGAATGCTTAACCATTCGTCTCTGCCGGCTTACATGTCTTCCTCATCGCACTGTTGCACGCAATGTCATCAGTGTCGTGCTGGGTAATGGTTATAATTTTTTGCCTCATCAGTATAGTTCAACAGATGAGTAAGAAATACAACTCCTTGATGAGACAGTCAGTCACATCCTGGAAATAACGCCAAAATAGTTGGTGTAGCCTTTCGAGATATGAAGATAGGAATGGTGCTGAAAGATTGTTTCAAGTGAAATGATAATACTGGAAACATAGTAATAAGAAAGCAGACTGACAAAATTTTTGTCAAGGAAGACAATTCTTCCAAACTGGAGCAATGGTGTAATTGTTATAGTTCCCTTTAAAGACGACCGACAGGATATAAACAACTATAAACTTACCTATCTCCGCTTCATAATATAAAATATATACAATAATTATTACGTAAAATTTATTACATACAAGAAAAATCGCGTTTTAATCAGGAAAAGGCTTTCGAATTGGAAATAGTACCATGGGCCACTTGGAAGTCGTAAAAGATCACTTAGAACCGAGAAATGAGCATGATTACTACTACTCATGAACTCAGATTTCAATAAATCTTTTGACGTAGTTGTGACAAAATTTGTATTAATAGCATGTTAGGAACTGCACTTTGGACCACCGTACGTCACTATACTGAATTACATTTACGTTAAAGTTTCAGCTTTTTCTGAATTTATCAAAATAGTAACAAACTGAGATTTGAAATTGTAGTGAGACTTGTGGTTATTGTATCACCAACACTATTATCAGCAGTTTCAGGCTAATATTTCACATTTTTATACAGCGAAAATTAATAACGAACGTTATCACCACTTGAACCACTCCCGTTTTACTGACCACACTGTACCGTTTGCTTCAAGTATAGGTAAATTTCAACAACAAATGGAGGAAATTAATAGAGAAAGTCATAGTTGGCCTGAAAATTAATTACAATAACACCAAAATGATGTACAACTGACATACCGATAAGAAAATTGTTCGCACTGACGTTGACGTCACCGTCAGTTGAAGATAATGAATTGTAACAGACTAAAAAAACCAAACAGAAGACTACAAACATCCTGAAGTTATTTTAGTAAAATAAACATGTTCGAAATCTAGCCCCCAATATGCCTAAAAAGAAAAGTTTGTCAGCGTATTGCTTGTGTTACTATTTACTAATTACGACACGTTATAAACTTTCATTCAGTCTTTTTCTGATCGTATCAATGAGCACTTTACTTGTCGATCTACGACCATGAAGAGTGCTATTCAGTGAAATGTGAAATCACGTATGTTGGTAATTCGCCACCGACGGGGCAGTCACACCACTTGCAGACAAAGAGGTTCTTCTCTCACTCATTTACGCTGTAATCTACAAAATTAATCCACAGCTACACAATCCCTAACAGTGTGGGTTGCGGATTAGAACTGATCCATGGTAATCTCCGCCCGTCGTAAAAGTCGAGTAAAAGGGGAGCGAGTGGCCGCCGTGTAAGTGGTCCCCCTCAATGTCGCCAAAAGACTCCTCCGAGGGTAGATGAGCGAATTGACGACCAGGCACTTTGTCGTCCTTGGGGTGATGAGAAATCTCCCCTAAAGGTGGATGAACCAGTTGTATCTTTGTCAACAGCATATAATAGAGAAGACAGCGGGAAACACCTCCATTAAAGATTTTGATGACATCCCAAGTAGAACACAACCACAGTAGCTGGCATTAACGAGGAATTAACAACTGATTATGAATGACGGAACCCAAGAACTGACAGAAGATTTAAGAGGGCTTCGCAGGTCATTATGAAACAAAATCCGTCTAAAAGCGCCATGAAACTGGGAACACGGAACGTATATAAATATATTTATGAGGCAAAAGATCGGGAAGAAATGAAGATTTTCACAGCGAGGAGTTTAGACTAAATTAAAGTTGCGATGAGAAAAGAGGAAACCTTGGGGTGGCAGTTTAAGAAGAAGGAACCGCTCAAATAATGTTTTCAATACTTGACATAGAAGCGACCCGTTAATAATGGTTAAAATGAGCATTACACCTGTTAACCTGATCGTAATTCATGGGCTCACAATTTGGAAGAAGTGGAAACTGTGTTTGAGGATACTGAACTATTAGAAACTAATAATAAAGAAGGAAATGTTGCAATAAAAGGTCATTTTATTCTACATCTACATCTACATTGATACTCCGCAAGCCACCCAACGGTGTGTGGCGGAGGGCACTTTACGTGCCACTGTCATTACCACCCTTTCCTGTTCCAGTCGCGTATGGTTCGCGGGAAGAACGACTGTCTGAAAGCCTCCGTGCGCGCTCTAATCTCTCTAATTTTACATTCGTGATCTCCTCGGGAAGTATAAGTAGGGGGAAGCAATATATTCGATACCTCATCCAGAAACGCACCCTCTCGAAACCTGGCGAGCAAGCTACACCGCGATGCAGAGCGCCTCTCTTGCAGAGTCTGCCACTTGAGTTTATTAAACATCTCCGTAACGCTATCACGGTTACCAAATAACCCAGTGACGAAACGCGCCGCTCTTCTTTGGATCTTCTCTATCTCCTCCGTCAACCCGACCTGGTACGGATCCCACACTGATGAGCAATACTCAAGTATAGGTCGAACGAGTGTTTTGTAAGCCACCTCCTTTGTTGATGGACTACATTTTCTAAGCACTCTCCCAATGAATCTCAACCTGGTACCCGCCTTACCAACAATTAGCTTTATATGATCATTCCACTTCAAATCGTTCCGTACGCATACTCCCAGATATTTTACAGAAGTAACTGCTACCAGTGTTTGTTCCGCTATCATATAATCATACAATAAAGGATCCTTCTTTCTATGTATTCGCAATACATTACATTTGTCTATGTTAAGGGTCAGTTGCCACTCCCTGCACCAAGTGCCTATCCGCTGCAGATCTTCCTGCATTTCGCTACAATTTTCTAATGCAGCAACTTCTCTGTATACTACAGCATCATCCGCGAAAAGCCGCATGGAACTTCCGACACTATCTACTATTGCGGCAGTGGGATCCCGTACAGGCAATAAGACCATACGAATCTGTGGCTTAGGGCAGACAAATGGAAGACGTGAAAATTAGGTAGTTCTACAATCAAAGTGATATGGTTAAAATAAACACATTATGTGAAGTTCTTCTCAGAAGATGACAGGTATCACAGGCGCAAGATACTAGGCGACTACTGTCAGATTACCTAGGGGACGAAGGACAGGGACAGGAATCAGATACACTCATTTCACATCTGTCCAGGGCCATACATAACAACCTCACTGTGTTAGCTAAGTGCAACATTAAATTTAAAAGAACCAAGACACTCCACAAAAGGTAATGGCGAGTAGAAGGACTGAAAGCAGAAGGAACAGAGATGAGTTTTGAAGAAAGAATCAATAAAAAAGCAAATGGAAGTGACGAGCCAATGCAGAGAAATAACAAAGAGATGGGAATAACTGAAGCAACAAACGAGATTTTAGGAAAAAGTAAACGGTAGCCCCAAAAATCTTGGATGAGGGGAGAAATACTAACCAACTCAGGAAAGGAATAATCTCCGGAAGGAAAACAATGTAGATGACTACGTAAGTGGTAAAAACCGCATGACAAACAAATGCAGAGAAGGGAAAGAAGAAGGGAACAAAACTTTACTGAAGAGGTGGAGGAAGATCGTTAAAGGCAAAACATTATGAAGTTTATAAGGAGATCAGACAGTCAGTAGAAACTTAGAAACAAATCAGTAGTAGTAAAAAATAAAGAGGGAATATTATTGATAGATAAGGACGGGGCATGTGTTCGTTGGAAAGAATACGTAGGAGAATTGTACTATGATAAGAACTTCAAGAATGAAAATAATCTAACTGAAAACTTCAATGAGAGTGAAAGAGACATGAAAGGTCCCCAATCACGAAACATGAATTTCAAGATGCCCCCTGGAGTCTCAAAGAAGGAAAAGCAGTTTTGACGACATCCCTGCAGAATTGCTGAAAAAAGTTAGGTAACAGCATGGAAGACCAATTATTCACAGTAATAGGCCCTAGTTGACTTCTACAAAAGCTAAAGGACTTCGCACAATGCAGGACCATACCTAAAATAGCAGAAACAGTCCACTGCACCAATTACACACAGAGATGAAAAATTTCAGACAGCGATATGCACGTATACTGATTGCGGTAGTATCGCGGACACAAGTTGTGAAAGGGCAGTCCATTAGCGAAGCTGTTATTCGTATTCCGGTGATTCATCTGAAATCGTTTCAGGCGTGATTATAGCCGCACGATGGGGATTAAATTGTAGTGGGAGCTAGACGCATGGGACATACCAATTCGGAGATCGTTCGGGAATTCAGTATTCAGAGATCCACACGGCCAACAGTGTGTCGAGGATCCCAAATTTCTGGCATTATGTCTCACCACTGAAAACGCAGTGGCCGCGGCCTTCACTTTACGATCGAGAGCAACGGCGTTTGTGGAGATTTGTCAGTGCTAACAGACAATCAACTCAGCGTACAATAACTGCCGAAATCAACGTGGGACGCACGACGAACGTATCCGTTAAGACAGTGGAACGAAATTCGGCTTCATTGGGCTATGACAGCAGACGGCCGAAGCTTGTGCGTTTGCTAACAGCACGACATTGCCTCTCCTAGGCTCGTGACCTTATCGATTTGACCTAGACGACTGGGAAACCGCGGTCTGATCAGGTGAGTCCCGAATTTTGCTGGAAATAGCTGATTGTAGTGTTCAAGTGTGACGCAGACCCCACGAAGCCATGGGCCTAAGTTGTCAACGAGGCACTGTGCAAGCTGATGGTGGGCCCATAATTGGTGTGGGCTGTGTTTACGTGGTCCTCTGGTCGAACTGAACCTGTCATTGGCTGGAAATGGCTATGTTCGGCTACTGGGAGACCATTTGCAGCCATTCATTGTTCTTGACATTCCCCAAGTTGTGTGGATGACAATGCACCATATCAGAGATCCACAATTGTTCGCTATTAGTTTTAAGATCATTCTGGACAATTAGATCGAATAATTTGGCCACCCATATCCCGCTGCATCGAACATTTATGGGACATAATTCAGAGAAAAGTTCGTGCACAAAATCCTGCGGTAGCAACACTTTCGCAATTATGGATGACTGTAGAGGCAGCATGGCTGAATATTTATTCAGGGGACTTCTAACGACTTGTGGAGCCGTACCACGTTGAGCTGCTGCAATACGCCCGGAAAAAGGAGGTCCGATATGAGATTAGGTGTATCCCATGAATTCTGTCACCTCAATGTACAACATCATCAATATTATCACACTCCTCCAAAATAATCATTAACATCGTTAAGGCTAGTATAAAAGTAAACGGAGGTAAGTATACTGAAGGACACCAATTTGAAGATAGAGACGGCGGAAGAAATAGAGATAAAATTCTGGCCTTGCGCATTCTAGTGTAGAGATGTATGGATACAAATACATCGATTTTTATTATCTTCATTGACGTAGAAAAACCTTTTTCCAAGGTGACCTAGAAGCTACTGCTCAGAACTATAAAGAAAATAATACTGAAGTGGAAGGATTGAAATATGATCAATCTACAGTATCAGAAATGTAGTCAGTCCATACTTATTTGCCGGCCGCTGTGGCCGAGCGGTTCTAGGCGCTTCAGTCTGGAACCGCGCGACCACTGCGGTCGCAGGTTCGAATCCTGCCTCGGGCATGGATGTGTGTGATATCCTTAGGTTAGTTATGTTTAAGTATTTCTAAGTTCTAGGGGACTGATGACCTCAGATTTTAAGTCCCATAGCGCTCAGAGCCATTTGAAGCCATACTTATTTAATATGGTCATTGAGGAAGCTTTCCATATCACGAAGGATTAGACAAATGTAGTAAAAGACAATGGTGAATGTGTACGTCCAGGGGACTGATGACCTCAGATGTTAAGCCCCATAGTGCTGGGAGTCCTATGAGACACTCTGAAACTATGGAAATTTAAAGGGAACATATGAAAAACGAAACTAATTGTACTTTGAAGAAATATGGAAGAAACTGAAACCAATATAAATGTTGATGACGTCATTAATGACCAAGTGAAATTACTTTGCTATCTCAATAACATTATCACAGAGGACCAGAGATGCTTAATGGAATTGAAGAAAAGCATTGCTTTGGCGAAACAATCATTTATGACTAAGATGAACGTTTTAACCGACAAACGACTGAATTTACAGATCAGAAAGTCCTTAGAAAAGTCATATGTAATGAATACAATGCTCTATGGAAGCGAAAATTGGACTGTGGGTGAAATGAGAAGTAACATACTTAAACTGCTGAAACGTGTTTATTGTGGAAAATGCTAACAGGCTGGGCGAAAGAAAAACCAACCTTCAGGCCTTAAGGGAAGTCTACGAATGAAGAATATTATTACAGGAAAAGGAAAATAAAAAAATAAAACTTACTGTATATGTCATCAGACAACACTTTCATCGTTCACGTTTTTGAAGGGGAAGTCCTGAGAAAGAAATGAAGAGGTCGGCCTAGGATGAAATACTTGGAAGACATTGAGATGAAAGAAGGATTTGACAGTTACGAAGAAGTGAGACAAAGCTAATGACAGAACAGTATTGTGGCATCGACAAGGCATTAACCTTCTGGGAAATTTTTATATACAGTCCCAACTCCACTGGGGTGCAATTACATCCGTCACAATACACAGATTTTTAATGTAAAAACCACGAAAAGATTGAGGGTTCGTCGGTGACAATATAATGGTGCCTACTGTTTATCACAGGAGAGACAGGGAAACTAATTTAGCAGTGAACCTACTGATGTGGAAAACTTGGAAAAATGAATTAAAAATGGAGATGGCATGTGAGTCGGTAGTGTGGCCGAGCGGTTCTAGGCGCTTCAGTCTGGAACTGCGCGACCGCTACGGCCGCAGGTTCGAATCCTGCCTCGGGCATGGATGTGTGTGATATCCTTAGGTTAGTTAGGTTTCAGTAGTTCTAAGTTCTAGGGGACTGATGACCTCAGATGTTAAGTCCCATAGTGCTCAGAGTCATTTGAACCACTTTTTTGATGGCATGTGACCACGTGAATCGCTGTACACGTGCCCAAGAAGTGATTACCGGATATGAAGACGTAATAGACGGAAGACTTTCGGGTGGATAGCGACTAGGTATCTTTAGAGAAAAGGACAACATGGATCTGTATAGGTAAGGATAGTAAAGCATAACGAGTGCATGACGTGTGCGTGTTTGGTGCATGATGATAAGAGTAGATGATTTTTTTAAATTCATGATTCATTTATTTGGATTTATGAACAATACCTCAGTTATTTAAATTCATTAACACTCCGCTGGTGTTTAAAACTGCATCACCACGAAGGATACCAAATACCGATATTTTACTTATTTAGCGCACACAATACACTAGAAAGAATAAATAATTAAATATGTATGCGATCTCAGGGCACAGTTAGTGTGAGATTTAATACACAGAGCAGCCACCTCTGGCAGCAGCAATGGCTCTAATCTGGATTGACGTCGAGGACCTGGTCTTGAGTGACATATATATATATATATTTTTTTTTATAAAATGACTATGGGACTTAACATCTGTGGTCATCAGTCCCCTAGAACTTAGAACTACTTAAACCTAACTAACCTAAGGACATCACACACATCCATGCCCGAGGCAGGATTCGAACCTGCGACCGTAGCAGTCGCGCGGTTCCGGACTGAGCGCCTAGAACCGCTAGACCACCGCGGGCGGCGTGACATATATTTGTATGTCATTCTTCGCTATGATTGTGTGCATCACTTTCGGCGTACTTCTTTCGCCAGACGTGTCAAGGGAAGCCGTGACAATTTTAGCCTGATTGACAGTCCATGGTGCTCCAGACACCGTCGCACTGTCCGTGTATATAGATATTTTGTTGGAAACATTACAGTTTCCTGAGCAGGTACGTGAAGTAGTTGTACGTTTCTGCACGTCCGAGAAAATGTGTCGTCTCTGGGGTTAGTCGTGTGAGGTCTACGAGAACATGCATGGGGTGGGAAATGACTCTCTCGCTTCCAAATTCTGATTACAGTCGTGATACAGCGTCAAATGCAAACACCAGTGCCACAAAACGATAAACCGCAGACTCAACAGTCTACGATCCTACTACTGTAATTCCGACACATGCAGGTAGACATTTCTCACCTTTACACGAGACCTAACATTATTCTTTCGCAAACAAATATTAAATGAGATATCTGCATGAGAAACTGGCAGGATAATCTTTCTTTATACGCTGCGCAACAAAATTCGAGACACAGTTTTTGAAACCTCGTCATGGTTATCAGGTGCCTACAACCTTCTCCCGCAGTTGTGTAGAAGCTTGCCACCTTCCGACTAGCCCCTCGGTCTCGGAAACGGTTAAAAACAATAAGGTGTCGACACATGCCAAATAGAGGTTAGAGCTCAGAAGTTCATGTGAGATGTAAGGTGGGTTAATGATGTCACATTGGCATCAAATTTCACCACACCCCCACCCAGCAGCGGACCTGCCACACCATAAGGAGATCATAATGTCTCCCCCCTTCCCCGTACCTACATCACACTCCTCTTGACGCCAGTACCGCGACGAGCAGTGTTGAAATCACGTTGTTCATGGGTGGCGAAAAAAACATTTGAGACACACTGCTGCTGAGATCTGGCACGAAAAGCCCAGGAGGTGTCAAAGACCGTCAATAAAGCCATCCCTTCCCTCAATGTGTTCATCCTCACGCATTTGAAGATTGAATATCTCATATGCAGCACGACAACATTTTCGACAACCGACAGCCTTCGAGATTGATAAGCCTCCAACCCCAACCCATCCGCCTGGGACGACTCACCGAGTGTCGTGTCGCAACGATTAGCACACTCGACTTGCATTCGGGAGGACGATGGTTCAAACCCGCGTTAGGCCATCGTAATTTAGATTTTCTGTCATTTCCCTAAATCGCTGCAGGCAAAACCCGGGATTGTCCCTTCGCAAGGGCACGTCCGATTTTCTTTCCCTTCCTTGAAATCATCCAAACTTGAGCTCCATCTCTGATGACCTTCATGTCGACTGACCGTTAAACTCAATCTTCGTCCCTTCCTTCCCTGGGGTCGTTCAAAACCATTCGACGGAACCTTGAATTTCGCCGATACACAGAAGGCTAAGTGTCCTTTTTCAACCTGCCTGTTTTACGCACAGTAGTGTGACCGCATTGGGGGGGGGGGGGGATGCAGGGGGACGGAGGGGGCTTTGGTGCCATCCACCATCCACGCACCTTTGTTGAGCGCTTCAACAATATACCTCCACGGAGACAAATAGTCACCGATTCCTAGGCGCCTGCGCGATAGCCTGCTTGCCACATGCAAAACCTGAGGGGTGTCGAAGTATTGCCCATTCCGCAGGCGCCAGGAAGCAGGTACATTCTTAAAGTGCTTAACACAGGTGCATGGGTGACGTCGAGGGTGTTACCGAATTAAGGGGTCTGGGATGGACCCCGTGCCATTTTATTTCTGCATGTGTCAAAGTCACCCCAGTCAACCCACTCTCCTTTCGTGCTAAAAGTACAGGGGGGGGCGAGAAAACTGAGGGATAAAAAAGCATAAACACCCTTTGCTGCTTCAGATCACGTTCGAATTTCATCGAATGGGTATGAATGGTCCCTAGTGCTTTCACCCTGTACTCCAGAACAAACATTCCGGCCGCTCTCCACTCCCGAGGGGTGCGACAAAGTTCAGTGAGGTTACAGCCCTTTGTTTCCTTAGAGAAGCGTTGAGTCATCTGTTTTTTTTTGTTTTTTTGTTTTTTTTTTTTTTTGTTTGTGGTTTTAGGGCGCAAAACGTCTATGGTCAATAGCGCCCAAACATCATCATCTGGGGGTGTCAGCTGCCTCCAAGGTTGACGACACTGTAGTCCCCTTGTACATCGCACTGCAAACTGTCGGTTTCTATTGTGAAACGTACGAAAATTAACACCTCAAGAGAAGGGGTGACTTCATTGACGCCCTTTATGACATTCCCTTAGGCCTTTTAGCGTCAGTTCTGGGCAGCAATGTGCCTGAAAACGTTTCTCGGCCGCTCATAAGAAAACAGCGCGATTTTGATGCTGGGCGTCGCTGTATTTAGATCCATCACAGAGGCATTAAAAGAAGAGTGTGAGATGGGGTAAGGGTGGGAGGGCGTGTGTCCACCTTCTCATGATGTTGTAAGTAGGCGGTTTAGGTTTTCTTATTGGTAACGCCACGTAGCGCTCTGTATGAAAAATCACTGGCTGTGCTGTGTGCAGTCTGTGGCTAGTTTGCATTGTTGTCTGCCATTGTAGTGTTGGGCAGATGGATGTGAACAGCGCGTAGCATTGAGCAGTTGGAGGTGAGCCGCCAGCAGTGGTGGATGTGGGGAGAAAGATGGCGGAGTTTTGAAATTTGTAAGACTGGATGTCATGAACTGCTATATATATTATGACTTTTGAACACTAGTAAGATAATTCATTGTTTGATCTCTGTCGAAATCTTTTATTTGCTAACTATGCCTATTAGTAGTTAGTGCCTTCAGTAGTTTGAATCTTTTATTTAGCTGGCAGTAGTGGCGCTCGCTGTATTGCAGTAGTTCGAGTAACGAAGATTTTTGGTGAGGTAAGTGATTTGTGAAAGGTATAGGTTAATGTTAGTCAGGGCCGTTCTTTTGTAGGGATTTTTGAAAGTCATATTTCGTTGCGCAAAAATGTTGTGTGTCAGTTTAAACACAGTCATGTATAATTTTTCTAAGGGGACGTTTCATATGTCGACCCTCAGCCGAGGATACCTCACTGGAATCTTCTGATTTTTCTTGTAGTTTGTGTAATTAGTGTAGCTTTTGTTTATTGCTAGCGCTTAATTGTAGAGAGAATCTTCCTTCTAGTTGTAGTTTTTCATTGTTGTACCGTAAAACAGTTGTGGCATGCATGTAGATTTGCACCAAGTATTTCGCAGCTGCGCTTGCAATTAACTAGATATTATTTTCAGTGCTATGTTAATGTGTTCTATTATTAAATGTTGTCGTGTGAAATATTGTTACAATAATGGCGTGTGAAAAACGTAATACTAGGCTCCAAAGCAAACTGAGAAATGACAGTGAAGACGAAAGCAGTGTGTTAGCGGAACCATGTATTGAATTAACTAATGTTCAAAGTAGTAATTTGGTAATTGTGCATAGGGAAATGGAGCGGGCTGCAAATAATGGTGTAGGCAGTGAAACAATTAGTGAACAGGGAAGCTTTATCGATCGATCGGTCGGCAACAGCTCGCCTCAGGATTCCTAAATGATGGGACACAATCTTGCAAATACTGTAGATTCAGGTTTTGCGTCCTCACCGTTTTCTCAAATAAATCAAGACACATTTTCTGCTTTTCAGAATGCGAATATTGCCGGTTCAAATGCACTGCCGAATAGCACTGAGGAACATGTTTCAGACACCAGTGCACTGTTATTACGGTTAATGCAACATATGGGACAACGGCTACAAAAGTTAGACACAATGCTTGAACAAAATCAGAAACAAATGGGACAAAATCTTTAAAAGTTAGACACAATGGAACAAAATCTTCAAAAGTTAGACACAATGGAACAACACCAGAGACAAACACAGCAACAGTTAGACACAATGGAACAAAATCTTCGGAAGTTAGACACCACACTTGAACAAACACGTGAAGATTTAACTACTGAGTTACATATCATTGAATCGAAATGTCAAAAAGTCTGTAATGACGTAAAAACACAAATTTGTGAGCATTTCCAACCTATTTTTTCGCGTCATGAAAATGTATTATAGAATCACAAAGCAGCCATAAAAGAACTGCAAACTATTGTTCATGAAAATGACGACACCTTGCAAGCTAAAACAGACTCAGTTGCATCTACCGATTCGGTTACGCAACTTGCAAAAACTCAGGAAAATTTGAAGGACACAGTAGATACGATTTCAACACAAATTGACACTCTGAAACTTGGTTCTGAAAAACACACAGAGGAAATAATTTCACTATCGGATAAAGTAGCCGAACTTTCGGATCAGTTCACTAACTTATCTACAAAGGTGGATGATGATCTGAATGACACAAGACCTGTGGCCTTCACGGACACTGAAGAGTATAAACAAATTAGAAAATTCAAACAAAATCAAAATCAAATCAATACACAGTACAATAGAGAAATCCGGGAAGTACAAGATCAGTTGGCACAAGTAATACAAGTATTACATATTTCGAAGGACACTCGCGTTCCAGTACGGGAAGAGGGACATAGAAATACGGAACAACCACAAAATAATAACACAGGACACTTCGGAAATTATGAAAGAAATTGGCAAGTTGCACCGAATTTTGAGATGGAACCGCCGAAACGAAGTAACAATGAGCGATGTGCGACTCGCCGGCACGATGATTTTGGCTATAAGCTGTTCATTACTACACGTAAATTCAAAACATTTAAGAATTCTGACAACGACATTCATCCACAAGCATGGCTTCATCAATTCTTTTATTGTTTTCCTCCCAACTGGTCATTGGAGCACTGGTTAGAATTTATGAGTGGCTACTTGGAGAATGATCCAGCTGTAAGAACGCGATCGGTCATTCACGATTGTCACAGTGAAGGAGAATTTTATCATGCCTTCCTCTCAGCGTATTGGTCTCAAGCTACACAAGACCGAGTAAAACATAGCATCATAATGATGAAACGTTTCGAACAATCTGAATTTTCCACTCTTATGAAATATTTTCAAGACTTGTTGCATAAGAATCAGTATCTTTCAAACCCATTCAGCCCCTCAGAACTCATCCGCATTTGCTTAATCAAACTGCCTGAACATTTACGAGATATTATTTTAGCAGGACGTTGCAAAGACGACACTGAAGCTTTTCAGGGACTGTTACAAGAACTGGAAACTGACACTGACAATCGCGGAACGCGAAAACAGGAACACAACAATTTCAGGTCACATCCGTCGCAATTCCGCGATGAAAGAAATAATAACTGGACACGACAAGGCTATTCTCACAACACAAATCGTGACCAAAGCAGACACCACCCTATGAAAACCGTTGGCAGAGTAGTAATAATTACAGAGAAAGATCGCATTTCCGTAGTAATGAATATAACAGATACAATCATAGAAACAGGCAATATGGCAACCAGAACTATTATTATCACGGGAGACAGAATAACTTCAGACACAACGGTCCACCGTGCAGTGATACATCTACACCTAAATCTATATCTACATTTATACTCCGCAAGCCACCCAACGGTGTGTGGCGGAGGGCACTTTACGTGCCACTGTGATTACCTCCCTTTCCTGTTCCAGTCGCGTATGGTTCGCGGGAAGAACGACTGTCTGAAAGCCTCCGTGCGCGCTCTAATCTCTCTAATTTTACATTCGTGATCTCCTCGGGAGGTATAAGTAGGGGGAAGCAATATAATCAATACCTCATCCAGATAATTCAGGGAGAACTTCTCCACCACTTAACCGACAAGAAAGAAGCTACAGGAACTACCGACATGACGACAGCCGATATAATTGTAGCAACAGACTTAAATTGCATCAGAACTGGCGAGATTCAAACACAGCAGGGCACTCTCGACAAGGTGAATTTGTAGAAGTTGGGTCTATTAATCCTAATAACGACGCGCGCCAACAGAGAGACAGACAATGACTCGCACCGCAGGCAGCCGCGTGCGCCGGCTGGCTCAGAGAAAAATAACATAGACGCTAACCTTGAGAAAAATTACAGTATTCGTTACCGAAGTATACCGCATGATAATTGCATTCAAGTTGAAACTCTGAGTACTATGAAGAGTAAAAGATTGCACCACATTGCACATGTAAAACCGTTTATTGAGAGATAATCTGCTTTTTAACTTAGTCTTTGCTATAAAATATTTCACTTTACATTACTAGTATGCTTTGTCAGACTTAGAATCTGTTGACATGCAACAATGTTTGAAGTTAAATATCCAGTCAAGAACCAAGAGAACTTATTTAAACAGAAATTACGAATGCATTGTTATTGTGAACAGCCGACACAGTGTTATTGTGTGTGTACATTCTTTCTTGTTAGTTGCACGATTACGTAACGACTATAAGGCTCACATACTTAGAACATTTACCAGTACTGCTAATGAGATTTTAATGCAACATTTTGGTTTACTTGAAAATACATTCTGGATTTAAGGTACTTTCTGAGAGATACCAGATGACACAGTGGTTAGTTTATGTGACAGCTACACGATTTTATCACGACGCTACTAATGAGTGACAATTTACAATGTTGCTTTTGCGGTGTATCTGTTTTATATCTGCACAGTTTTTCTGAATTCTGCTGGAAAGTAAAACATGTTTTAGTAGTAACTTTTGTGGTATAGCTACAAGGAGACAGCCTTTTCCGTAGCACAACAATACGTTACAGCACAGTACTTTCTACATCACAGCAATAAGCGTAATAACTAAGATATCTATACACAATGCATTTCACTTTTGTTTATCATGAGGTAAGTACATTGACTTCTGCAGAACTTAGCTTTCAGAGGACAATAACTACGACACTTCCACAGAGATTATCTTACAACAAGATGCACAGTTTAGCGCTACAGTAAACATATTTGAGTGACTAATTTTGTACTTAAAATATTTATTTTTAAAGGTATTTGAAGTACAACGATACAAAGGTTTTCTGTGATACATTTCATTCCATTGCTGTAATCTGTAACACCTGAGGGTATAATTACATTAATCCCAAGGGGGTACACACCTACTTTGTGTACCATGTGTTTGGCAAGCACAAGGAGCCCTAGCTAATATGGTATTTGCTTATACAACTTTACACATCAGTACCATATTTCTCTAACACATAAATTACACAGCTATCTGATCATTTAACTGGAAGAGACAAACATTTATTTTACTACATCAGTGACAGATGCTTACGTAATTACACAGCTGAACAACTTCACACTTATGAAACTGTATTTTGTCTGTACTTTGTGAACCGTTCATATTTTTTTTGGAACCATTGTGATACTATGAGAGCTTTGAATGATGTATTTGGTATGGGATCATGATTTTTAAAGTACGTTTGAGGTAGATGACACTTTTGACATGAGCAGAGAATTTTTTTCGGTTTTGAAATTATTGAAGGAAGCTACGACGATTTTGAGATTTGGCTGAGGTTTTATGATGTTATGATGACGATGTGTATTACGCTGTTGCGGTATGTTTATGATCAATAAGCTGATGCTATATGAGGAATTTGATTATGCTACATATTTATTATGATGAAATATTGAAGAAGTGTCTACGAATATGTATATGTGTAATAAAGCAAGGAATAATGAGTGGTGGTTAGGGAGTCTGGTTTGTGAAAAAGGATGTTGGAAACCGAGAATCGTACTTTAAGAGTTATGAAATGTGTGTATCTGCGTGAATGTATCACTATGCTGGCGAAAATTTTTCGGACACTGTTATATTTACAGGATTTTGTTTCTACAGATTTGAAACACAAATTCTCGACCTGTGAAATTTTTATATGAGACTGTCACTGTAGTGCAAACTGGTGTCGTAAATATTTCGGTAAGAAAGTTAAGTGACGACCTGCACGTAATGCGTCGTGGGCAATCAGCTGCGCGACAGTCACCTGGAAAGAAGCATTAGTGTGTGCCTTTCAGAGGCACAGCTCGAGAAAAAAAAAAGAGGCCATTATCCTCACAATTGACATTCCTTTGTAGAAAGCATCGCAAATACGACACGTTCAAACATGAAAACATGTGATTATACTGTGGAGCTCTTAATTTATGATATTTCCTAAACTGCCTAATGAAACGATGAGAAACATTTCACGGCTATTGTCTTGCTAGTTGAGAGAAATGCCATATGGCTTGCTTTATGTATTTATTTACTCATTTTGTTTAATATCTAGTTTCTAGCTGCACTGCAGCATTGGTTAAAATAAAATTTAGTAGATAAACTAATATAGTTATTTTATGCCTACAGATCCAGTCAATAATAAATTAATGATCTACTTCCAAGAAAACGAGGGCACATAAATAGACACTTCCCTTCACAGGAATTGCATAAAAATTTTTTTTACGATTTGGTAACTTATCTGCTAGTGTAAGCTCTCGTGATGCATCACCCTAGTGTTAAGATTTGATATAGGTATTAAACATGGCCATTTTTACTGTAAAATTTTTTCTGCTTGAGCTTTGCCATGTTTAGATATAAGTTATTGCATTTGCTGCTGCTTGCTTTGCCAATTTCCATTTTTTTGTCATTGCTGTTTGTGTTAATTTTTTTGTGCGGCTGCATTGCCTCGTCCCTTAGTTTAGCATCTGAGCTCAGTAAATTTAAGTTAGCTTAAGAGGGGGTACACTATATAAGAGAATGAGTTGCGATGAATTGGAAGAAATGCATTGAGAAGTTATGCGATAAAAGTACAGAAAGCAGCTATAGGTAGGATTTTCTTGGAAATAAATGATGAGGTAAGATAATGGAAAACAAATAATGAGGTAAGAAATATGTGAACATATAAATACAGAAGGCATGCTTGGATATGATTTTTTTTGGTGGAAACAAATTTTGAAATAAGACGAAAAATCTATGGAATGAAGTTTTGGGTTGGACTGCAGAACCAAATGTTACACTGAAAACAATCCCTGTCCTGTATTTTTGTGTTATTACACTATGTAAATTTGTGTTTTTCCTGTCTGTATGTGTTTAGCTAATAAGATTTATGTTGTAGAATTTTTCTGATAATATGTTATTTACCTTGTAAAGATGCTTGGACGTTATTTATACTGTTTTGTTTTAATGATCATGTGTGAAATTAATGTTTCAAGAACTATTCTCATTATTTTATTTATTTACTTATGTCATAATTCCTGTAACACTGATGTATATGTCTATTTCTATTCTTTTGTAAAGCCTGTATTACTACAAATGTTATCTGTACTATTATGTTCTTTAATGATGTTTTTTGTACCTTTGTAATTGTATTCTTAAATTGTAAATTTATAATAATATAGACACCAGTTCTTCAAATTAAGTTACATTTCACTGCACACGTTTCTGTTGGTCATAGTAATGCACAGCATGTGAGAAATTGGGACTGTTAGTGTTTGCACGTGTGTTAATAATTCAGCAAGGGACTCGATAACAGCACTGCAGGTTCTAAGGACATTTCAAAAAAATTTTTGTGAGTGCACAAGTGATGGTTCATGGACTTGCTATATTGTCCACAAGACTCTTCGATGGTGATTGTGCACCTGCACAGTCGCAACGGATGGCTGCCAGCCATCTCTACAAGGACTACAGTGGGTCTACACCTTTGATGACTCACCAATACCATTATTTCTACAAGGACTGCAGTCGGTCTGCACCTTTGGTGGCCCACCAATACCATACTCTCTACCAAGACTATAGTGGGTCTGCTCTGTGATGACCTACCTACCAATATTCTTCGAAAAATCGAATGACGCTGCTGTGGGTTTCCTCTGTTGTGGCCCATTACCTGTCAGCATGTCAAGAGTCAGCACTGTCTTTCCGTTGGAAGGACAACACTACTTCTTCAAGACTGCATGGAAATCCACTACTTCCGTGTGCATTGTCTTTTACTGCTCAGACTTTGAGAAAAGGAACGGCAGTTTTACGGTGATGAATGATTAGGACCGTCTTTATGGACTGTGAGAAAATTTTAGCTTTTGACCAACATTGTATTAATAAGTGTGTGCATTTGATATCTTTCTTACTGTAATTATGAAAAAGTATTTCAAATCTGTATTGGCCAGTGCCCAAAACAATTTGTAAAATTTTTTGTGGGGAGCATGGGGGCTATGTAAGTAGGCTGTTTAGGTTTTCTTATTGTTAACGCCACGTAGCGCTCCGTATGAAAAATCACTGGCTGTGCTGTGTGCAGTCTGTGGCTAGTTTGCATTGTTGTCTGCCATTGTAGTGTTGGGCAGATGGATGTGAACAGTGCGTAGCGCTGAGCACTTGGAGGTGAGCCACCAGCAGTGGTGGATGTGGGGAGAGAGATGGCGGAGTTTTGAAATTTGTAAGACTGGATGTCATGAACTGCTATATATATTATGATTTTTGAACACTAGTAAGATAAATACATTGCTTGTTCTCTATCGAAATCTTTAATTTGCTAACTATGCCTATTAGTAGTTAGTGCCATCAGTAGTTTGAATCTTTTATGTAACTGGCAGTAGTGGCGCTCGCTGCATTGCAGTAGTTCGAGTAACGGAGATTTTTGGTGAGGTAAGTGATTTGTGAAAGATATAGGTTAATGTTAGTCAGGGCGATTCTTTCGTAGGGATTTTTGAAAGTCAGATTGCGTTGCGCTAAAAATATTATGTGTTAGTTTAAACACAGTCATGTATAATTTTTCTAAGGGGACGTTTCAATGTGACACGTCCACGGTGGCATTGGGCAGAATTGCGGCGAAATTTGGTGACATTGTGGAATCATTAACCCATCCTACATCTCACGTGAACTAAGCTCTGGCCTTTATCTCTCTTGTGTCGCCACATTGCTGTTTGAAGCGTTGCCGAGTCCATGGGCGACGTTGCAGGGTTTCAAGGTTTTGCACCACTACAGAGGCAAACTTTATGCATGTTACAGCCAAATTCGAACTTCGGAGTTGAAATGGGAGAAAATGAGGGAGTCTCAAACAATGATCCGTTATTTTTTTTTCCGTAGTGTATTTAAAAAGTAGTTGGTGTTACAGCTACCTAATTTGCATACCAAAAAATTGCATATACAAACATATAACACTTTTACGCCAGTTTTATGTGTGTTGAATGCCACCTTCATGGTATTTCTATTTTAATACCCAGCAGTACGTCATTTCGTTGTAAATAGGTGTTTCCAAAAACAGTCATTTTTTAAGACTTTATGAATTCCTATCTGTTGCACGCAATGCTATGTGACTTGTTCCGTTTGAATGTGTATCCAAATTTATGTATTTATCAAGGAAATGAGGACATAATGCTAGGGAGAAATTTTCCCAGAACAATACGTGGTCAGGAACAGACAGATGTGTACAATTCTACAAACGGTTACAGAAACGGTAATATGCACAAAACGCACAGTGTCTGCCTACAGCGTTTTTGTATGAACGAAACACACTTTAGGATGGCTAAATTTAAGATATGAAAGACTACGGCAGCTGCCATGTTTCCGCCAGTGTTTTAGTCATGGAAATTAGCAGTGATACTTTTTCGTAACAGAGCAATCACTAAGACTAGGTAAGACTATTTTCGCTATCTGTCACACACTTTTCAAGTTCCATTGCTGAATCATTCACACCGGATTGTAATATAACGTTTTTTTAATATACTCTAGGAATGTACCACCTAATTTCGAAAGACATTCCGTCTCTAATTACCTCGCAGGCAACGGGATATTAATCTCTAAACATCCTTCCTTTCTTCCTACGAAATATTTCAATTTTTGTATCCTTTTTCACATGACTGATGCACAGAAATTGTTAAAACTAGTTATTATAGTCCATTTAGCTGTTGTTGTAGCAATTTCTCGATAAATATGCTGTATCACTTCTCAGTATGATATGAGACAGAGCATGAAAAGTCGGAAGTAGAAAAAATGGAATTTTAAAAATCCGACATATATATATATATATATTTGTGTGTATGTATACATCAGAAGTGTTGTTTAGCAGAGGGTACCGAAAAGATTGATTGAAAAATGGTTCTAAATCAGGTTTTAACTCGTGCAAAATACGGGTTTAAAGTCAGATCCACTTTTATTCGAGACGGGGATTTTCTTAAATAAAAAAAAAGTGAAAAATCTAAGGATAACGCTTTGATGTCTTTACTGAATCGCAGGGACGGATATTACACAAAAAGGAAAATCACAGTCTTGCTGAAATATTATGCATTCGTATAGAAGTACTAAATGCTCCCGGAGAGGAAGTAATATCCGAAACTATAAGTTGTGCGAATGGTGCGTGTCGGTTCTACGGTAAACGTCGCGGAGAGAGAAAAGAAATAAGACTAAAAGCGCACACGAGAAACTGAGGACGATGTCGATTCGTCTCTGACTTCCTTGAATGTGTGAGCGTATTGGCTGCGGCCTTACTGATGGAAGCGTCCCCGATACCGGCTGTAGTTATTTACAAAACGAATGTTGTACAGTTGCCGTATCTTTCACAGCGACACTGTTAGACTGTCAAGCAGTTCACGACATAATAACTCTGCCGTGGTGTATGTCAGCCACACATTTTGCTGCACTGTAGCAGATTTATCCACCAAACCGCCTGTAACAGAATCCGTTGGAAGAGACGATAAGAATCGTGAAATTTGAATCAATAAAAGGTTTGCAGTCCTATTGGATATTGTACATCATCCATACCATTTAACTGTTTCCCGCTGTTCAGCGACCATAATAACCCTAGTAGTTTTAGGTGTAATAATTGTAGAAATATTAGTATTGATGTTAGTAGTAGAAGTAATTTTCAGCAGTTTTTCTTGCTGTAGAAAAATCTAGTTGGTGATATTAATATTAAAGATTTTGTAAATAATTGTCATAGTTACACTGTTTGCTATTTTAGCAGTAATATAGACTGTTGTAACACTAGTAATAGCGCTAGCACTTATAACTGTACTATTATTCAAGATAAATTGAAATAACGAGAATTTGTGTCTTTTTGTGCCACAGTAAACGAAGACCTGACTGAGGATAGACAGAGATGCCATAGGAAAACCATAGGTAGCAATCTAAATGTTAGAGTGACAGTAATAGAAAAAATAAAAATAAGGAAAAATAACGTTACAGGCAATGTAAACTTAACTGATGTTTAGAACAGAAAAAAGAGTAAAGAAAGATAAGCAGGTAATCATGAAAATGGATACACAATCCATGTAAATCTGTATTTATCAGTCCATTGTTGTAATCGAGATAGTGGATTATAATAAATGTATAAATAAATGAAGATCACTGATGACGTTATTAGGATCAAATAGTGGCTGTTTTTGGTTCTGCCCACATGGTTTACATGTGTATATTTCTACACTGCATTTGCTATTTAGGCAGCTTAATAACTGATAGCGGTCGAAGTAGTTGAAATAATATGCAGACTTGCAATAGCAAGGAAATAGTTTCAGATAAATAAATATTTCTTAATATCATATATAAATTCACGTCTTAGGAAGTATATCTTAAATGCATTTGTCTGGAGCACAGCTGTGTACGGAAGTGAAACGTCGACAGATAATAAGCTCAGACATGAAGGGAATAGGAGCTTTCCAGATGTGGTACTGGATAAGAATGCTGAAGATTAGATACATAAATCGAATAACGGAAGAGGAACCGAACTGGGGAAAAAAATTGTTGACCTACAGGAGGATTCGATTCACAGGACTGAACTACAGGCATCGAAAAATAGTGAATTTGGTAATGAAGGGAAGTGATAGTGGTTGAGAATTATGGGAGACCTAAGCTTGGTTAAACTAATCTCATTCGCGTGATCTCAAGACGAGGTATACGATGCAGTCAGGAGAGCTGCTCTAAATGTAGCCAGAGTTTCGTGAGGGCAGCATTACCGATCACGTTAAGATTAACATGTGAGGTACCTGCGTACCTCCGATAAACTTTGTTGGCCACGTCGACCGCTTACGATTCTAACCGAGCGGCTGGATGGCTCTGGGCAGCAGTCACCACAAACACTGGTGCAATACTCTAGAATCTAGAAGATGGTTCTCAGAAGATGGCCTTGACTTTCCCGGAGTACTTCCCGAAAAACAAGGTCTGACCTTCGCATTCCACATTACTAATTTCGCGTGTAGTCTCACTTTGTATCGCTTAGCATCACAATCCTAAGTATTGACTAATGTAACAAGCTTCTAAGTTTATCATTGGTGTTGCAATTACTACGAATTTCTTTCTCTTGTTTATTGACATTGTTTTGCAGTGGCAGTCATTTGTATTTAGGAAGGCTTGCCTCTTTTTTTTTTTTACTCTCAAGTAAAAGGCCGCTGGACCTGATGGGATACCAGTTCGATTTTACACACAGAGTACGCGAAGGAACTTGCCCCCTTTCTTGCAGCGGTGTACCGTAGGTCTCTAGAAGAGCGTAGCGTTCCAAAGGATTGGAAAAGGGCACAGGTCATCCCCGTTTTCAAGAAGGGACGTCGAACAGATGTGCAGAACTATAGACCTATATCTCTAACGTCGATCAGTTGTAGAATTTTGGAACACGTATTATGTTCGAGTATAACGACTTTTCTGGAGACTAGAAATCTACTCTATAGGAATCAGCATGTGTTTCGAAGAAGACGGTCCTGTGAAACCCAGCTCGCGCTATTCGTCCACGAGACTCAGAGAGACATAGACACGGGTTCACAGGTGGATGCCGTGTTTCTTGACTTCCGCAAGGCGTTCGATAAGTTCCCCACAGCCGTTTAATGAGCAAAGTAAGAGCATATGGACTATCAGACCAATTGTGTGATTGGATTGAAGAATTCCTAGATAACAGAACGCAGCATGTCATTCTCAATGGAGAGAAGTCTTCCGAAGTAAGAGTGATTTCAGGTGTGCCGCAGGGCAGTGTCATAGGACATTTGCTATTCACAGTATTCATAAATGACCTTGTGGATGACATCGGAAGTTCCCTGAAGCTTTTTGCAGATGATGCTGTGGTGTATCAAAAAATTGGCTCTGAGCACTATGGGACTCAACTTCTGAGGTCATTAGTCCCCTAGAACTTAGAACTAGTTAAACCTAACTAACCTAAGGACATCACACACATCCATGCCCGAGGCAGGATTCGAACCTGCGACCGTAGCGGTCTCGCGGTTCCAGACTGCTGCGCCTAGAACCGCACGGCCACTTCGGCCTGCTGTGGTGTATCGAGAGGTTGTAACAATGGAAAATTGTACTGAAATGCAGGAGGATCTGCAGCGAATTGACGCATGGTACAGGGAATGGCAATTGAATCTCAATGTAGACAAGTATAATGTGCTGCGATTACATAGAAAGATAGTTCCCTTATCATTTAGCTACAGCAACTGGAAGCAGTTAATTCCATAAATTATCTGGGAGTACGCATTAGGACTGATTTAAAATGGAATGATCATATAAAGTTGATGGTCGGTAAAGCAGATGCCAGACAGTGATTGATTGGAAGAATCCTAAGTAAATGCAATCCGAAAACAAAGGAAGTAGGTTACAGTACGCTTGTTCGCCCACTGCTTGAATACTGCTCAACAGTGTGGGATCCGTACCAGATAGGGTTGATAGAAGAGATAGAGAAGATCCAACGGAGAGCAGCGCGCTTCGTTACAGGATCATTTAGTAATCGCGAAAGAGTTACGGAGATGATGGATAAACTCCAGTGGAAGACTCTGCAGGAGTGACGCTCAGTAGCTCGGTACGGGCTTTTGTTAAAGTTTCGAGAACATACTTTCACCGAAGAGTCAAGCAGTATATTGCTGCCTCCTACGTATATCTCGCGAAGAGACCATGAGGATAAAATCAGAGAGATTTGAGCCCACACAGAAGCATACCGACAATCCTTCTTTCCACGAAAAATACGAGACTGGAATAGAAGGGAGAACCGATAAAGGTACTCAGAGTACCCTCCGCCACACACCGTCAGGTGGCTTGCGGAGTATGGATGTAGATGTAGATGTAGAAGCGAAAATCCTGTTTATGTCTGAACCAAACTAAGGCTGAATCACTCCTTCTGCTATTATTCTCCGCCTCTTAAATTACTAATCTTTTCCGTAAATATCATCTACATTTAGTTAAAGGCATCGTTAGTAAGCATTGTGTGCATAAATACACCTAAACGCTAACTACACAGTATTTTATGTAACATTCAAATGGTTGAAATGGCTCGAAGCACTATGGAACTTAACATCTGAGGTCATCAGTCCCCTAGAATTAGAACTACTTACCTAACTAACCTAAGTACATCACACATATTCATGCCCGAGGCAGCATTCGAACCTGCGACCGTAGCAGCCGCGTGGTTCCGGACTGAAGCGCGTAGAACCGCTCGACCACAGCGGCCAGCTTTATGTAACATTATTCTAGTAGTTTTTCAGTATGCTGATGGTAGTGATGGATACTGTTTTGCTTGAAATCATGAAATCATGTTCACGAAGAGTAAATGACAATTATTACTACTGCGTGTAATGGTAAAATTAGCGTGAACTGATCAGTACTTCTGAAAGGGTTGACAACTCATTTGAAAGTCCTCATCTCATTCTTACCGGCTGTCTGTGTCAGTTTTCGTAAAACTAATAAACTTAAAAGATATTTGGTATGAAATATGGTCACATCAAAAATACGTCCTGCCAGCTGAACCTTTATGCTTGTTAGACTCGAGGATATGGCTCTGTATTTTTGTTGCCCCAATTTTCTTGAACAAGATAACACGCTTCATTATTATACTTTGTTGGAAGTCCCGAAATGCTTTCAGTCTCAAATACTGGATGAATATAGTCTGGGTATTTTCCGCACCATGGATTACACTGCCTCACGGCATATACAGTTTCTGGCTTTGTGAAAAGCGTGACGCAGTATTACAGCTGTTAATAAGCTAGCATTTCAAAATTTTAAATTCCGCCAATAATTACATGAAATACTGAAAATTACATTTTCATTGGCCATGGAAGCTGTTAAATAGGCAACCTACAAGATGTACTATGAACCGTGAACCGGGTTTGCCCTTTAGTAACATAAATTTTTCTAGCCAATAATTTGAGAAGATAGTCCATATTAATGTAATGACACGCTATAATATTTTCAACGGCTCACTAGTTGTAAATAAATTGTCAAAGACGAGTGACATCCATCATATCCATCGGTGAACGTACTGTAATGGGATCTCTCATACCTATGACGGCAAACAATCGCGAAAGCTCATCACTCTAAAGTCGAAAGGTCTACTAGTGGCTGTGTGGCGAAGTAATAGGGGAAAATGTGCTCTTCAGTTGCTTGTATTACATACGAGTTTCACCAGGAAAGCAGATTCCGCCACTTAGAGTGAGGCGTTCCTTCGCTTCGCCGTCGGCGTATTGACACATCACAAGTGTCTGGAGCAGGCGGCTTCAGCGAGTGTAACGTGAGAGCGCTATCGTGCTCACACTCTCCGCTTGCCTGGCTTCTTCTACAAGAATTTCTAACACTCCACTCTATACTTAACATCTGTAGCTGAGTTTACCAGCATAAAAGCGCCCATTTACTGTGGATCAAATGTAGCCTGGCATGTGCACGTGTGATTGACTGGCAGGTGAAATTTAACGGAATATTAATGCCACGCTTTTTACTATCAGTTACTGCACAATGCTGAAGTAGCACTAAGTGATACTGATGCTGACGTTTTTCCAGATGTCAGAAAGATGACAAGAGATCACATCTGCTTCAAAAAAATTAATAAGTGTGGGTCTCCTTTAACAAACTGTCTAGCAAACATTAGAACCGCAACAAGTATCGCTTGTGCTACTGCTATAAACTTACGAATCTCGATATTTGGAAGAATCTGGGACATACCTGTAACTGCTTAAATTTTAAATTTAACAGGAGAAATAAATCCTTAGAAAAGAAGGTAAGTTTTGTTACGGATCTGTTGAAGAACCTTCATCGCACTACAGCAGTCAGAATACATGGATATCGATTCTTATAGAATGGAACTGCTTAAACACTACCTTTGTATCGATGAACAGCTAAGATGAACACCTTCTGTATCGTTTATCTAACAAACAGGAGACCTAGGCTATGTCAGTACTTGTTAAAACTGATACTAACTTGTAATTTCCTAAGTTTGATTACGTTGACTTTTCGAGGTAATTATTTGCTCTTCTGTGCTTTACGTTCATTGTAAATGTAGTTATTTTGTTGCAATATGGGGCTATGGAGAAACGTTCGCAGGAAAACTAACGGGTCGCAGTTTTATTTCCCGTAAGCAAACTGTGACAGTAATGAGATTTCCTTTCGTGTGCCGCTCTCGCTTACTTGTTATAGCGAGCATGACTGTTTATGTAGTGTCAGGTATATTGATCAGACTTTATACCTCTTAAAAAAGCAACACATAATCCTACACGATATGTCTATTCAGCATATCACAAGTCTATCTGTTTATTAACCATCTTTATCTCGACGTTTTTCCTGAAGAATTTCGCACTAAAGGTTACTACTAAAAGGAAACACGAAAGCGTATAATCTGACACACCGATGCGTTACACAGAATGTCCTGGAATAGCTTGTACTGTTAATGTCTGTGACAGTACTATCAAGGATAAGATCGGACTCTTCATAAAATGTCCGACGTAATGCGAATATGAAATAATAGACTTTTGTAGAGCCCCGCTTAAAACTAACTACGAGTAGTTACAGCTGACACTGAAAAACAGCTAAAAAATAAATACCCACAAAAAAGCCATGCTATTGAATGAAACTACTTTGTGCAGTTTATGTTTAGCAGTATATGTATATGTCCCACGGAAAAGCCACACATCCCACGAAAAATGATGGAGACGTTTTATGTGCTACAACAATATATATGTATATTAAAATTAATATCTACGATATACGGCTGTAAAATGATAGATCAATACGTGGAATCATTGATATGACATGCATCACATTTAGTTTGTGTGTCTGATGATCATACATCCATGGACAAATTTTCTGCTGTTACCACCTCGGTATCGTGGATACTCGCAACAGTGCAACTCTGTAATCGTGCATAGACACCATAACAGACGTTTCGGATGGTATTTAGGAAGCTAGTTTTCCACAATACTGAAAACGTAAGTGTCGTCCAAGTTCGTCACTGGATGGTCCTGGAAATGCAGAGAGGGGCCAAATTCGACCCTTGACTTCACATACATATTTAATATGTGATGAGTCTGATTATCGTTCTGGTCACAACGATTAAGGAACACTTTCAAAACCCTGTTGGTGCTCCAGTCGTCGTGCTACACTCTCTGCAAAATGGAGAACATCTGGTAGTCATTGGAAACGACAACGATAGAGGCTGCTCGTTCTCAGCTTGAGCCGTGACACAAATATGAGAACACAGAGCTGCTTTTTCTGAAGGAGTAGGCGGACACCAACTCAACAACTGGAAAAATGTCTAGGAAAGGTCCACCTATATCCCTATTCCAATTCCGAAATTTGCCCTTCAGGTGGAACAGCACACACATTCATTTGGACAGACGAGTTATCTGCGCTTTGGAGAACGACAAATACGTACGAGAGTTGTCACTCTCATTTTATTTCTGTTACAGTCACCTCACTGTAACTCGAGAAGGGTACATTCGAGTAAGAAGCGTCGGCGCTGGCTACGTACCAAAAGCTGACAAGATCACCAAAGAATCACCTACATCATAGTTTTGAAATGAACGGATTGCATATGCTGAACTGAGTTTCATACATAGCATAAATGTTATCGTCAGCTCAAAAATGTATTCTGAACAACAGTTCTTACAATTGAAGCTCGGTAAAATTTGTTTTCTTTAAATAGTTTTAAGTCGCCCTTTCGCCAATCGGAGTATTTACGATTTTGCTTCACCTTTATTTAATCATTTTGTAACTAAATCTAATATGACTTTTTAACTTAAAATTCATACAGTTCTACTTGTGGATTACTGATTCGTTGCTGGGAGGGGTCACTAGAAAGTCGCCTGCTTGCTCATAGTTGCAGAGTTTGGGTACTAGTGATAAGGATAGTCTTCGGAAAGTTGCATAGTTCGTGTGCTGAGCGGGTAAAAGATGGGCAGTTCGTCTGAGCCGATTAGAGTGGCAGTCGAGCGCTGGCCATACGAAAAGCACTTCATCACCTGTAGATCGCGGGTTCACGATGCGTGAGACACCATCTCCGAACTCGTTGTCGCTAGGGTTTCGCGCACCACAGTTCGAGAGTGGGGGAAAAACGCTCCTTCCAAAGTCCACATTTCACTTTTCGTACTTTGTTTGGTTGCGCTGTGAAATTAAATATTTCATATCATAAAAATGTAATCATTAATGGCATTAGTTAAAGGAAACGTATAGAATAAGCACGAAACGTTATCTACGTGCTTACAGTGATCTTTCTTCGGCTGGAAGGGAAACTGTATCGGAGCGAGGGAAGCAGAACGCTCACCGTTGGATGGAATGGTATTACGTAAGAGAGAAATGCAATACCCATTTTCAACTTACAATAATATTTAAACAAATTAAACCTATTATTCACAGAAAGAAAGTGAACATATTTTAACGCGAACTGTTCAATGTTGACAATAATCAAGAAAGTTAGCATTAGACCTAGAAATCTTTTCGGTAAGTCATTAGTTATAGCACAATTAATCCTGTTTACAAGTTCACCTTCAATTTGCAACGCACATAATGCACTAAGTCTTCCGTACAAAGCAGCAGTCCAGAGAAAAACTTTTGCAACTAATTCTTTGTAAAGATAAAACGACTTGCCTATTGATAAATTAGATATTGTTGTTGACAGGTGCAATGTGAGTGCTGTCGTGATGTTTGGCTATTTTCCCACCAGGAACTAAAGAGCTTCAGTGGGGCTATTTTTCACCTTTGTAAGCTTATACAGGGAACTTCATTTTATTGGTAACCAGAGAGTACGTTTCCATCCCTTTCTCTAATTTTGTATGATCGAGTCTACCGAAAAGCCGATCGAGATCTCAGTGCGTCCTCCTTCCTCTCGGCTCCCCATCCCGGGTGTACCTCTCCTATGCATAAATCTGGGCCTGCGTAACAGGTTAGCAAAGCTGCTGTTCTATACATGTAGCCCTGCTCACCCCAATTTGCAGTCAAGACGGATAGGCATTGAGGCAGGAACACTAATATACAGCACTGTGAATACTGTCGTCTGGACTGATGAGTCGCGATACATGACGGCGGAGATCGTCTATGTTTAAAATATAAGGAGGCGCATCCCACTTGCTTTCAGTGCCCTGTTCAGGCCAGTGGCGGAGATATTCTCGTGTGTGGGATATCGATAGGTGCGTTTCTGTAGCTGAGTGCACAGCGCATCTGACTACCATGTGGAAGATCTGGACACTCCGTGTATTACCAGGGAGTTTTTCCTTGTGCGAGGACTGGAAGGGGTGCACTAAGCCTCGTGAAGTCACTTGAAAAGCTGTCTGAATGAGTACTGGGGATTGCAAGGTGTGGAAAACCGACAACGCTCAAAAGAACGGTGTGTTGATGGTGCCCTTCCATACCGAAACCGAATGGCGCCTTATAGCAGAGGATGACACGGCAGCCGGTCGGTACCATGCGGTCCTCTGTATTTGATTGATGAGTTAGGTGAAACTTAAGGCAGACTGAGCTCTAGTGGCCTCCACGTCCGAACATGCGATCCTACCTGACCAATCTCCGACAGTTGAACGGTCATGGCTCATGCTTCCTCCTCAGCACTTTCAGTGATTCGTGGTCCGCCCCCGATAGTTGAGTGGTCAGCGCGACAGAATGTCAATCGTAATTGCCCGGGTTTGATTTCCGGCTGGATCGGAGATTTTCTCCGCTGAGGGACTGGGTGTTGTGTTGTCCTAATCATCATCATTTCATTCCCATCGACGCGCAAGTCGCCGAAGTGGCGTCAAATCGAAAGAATTGTACCTGGCGCACGGTCTACACGACGGGAGGCCCTAGTCACACGACATTTTTTTAGTGTTTCGTGGAGCCCGTGCCGCGAATTATCGCCACCATTATCAATGCAAATGGGAGTGTTGCGTAGGTGTCGCTAATTTGAGATTAACATTGCAAAAAAAATAATGGAGATGAAATGAATTGCTAGGTGCTATGCCTTAGTTTTAAACATTTTCTTTTTCGGAAGAAGTGACACTCGGCTGTTCTACATCCGTTAAAGAGACACTACCAAGAGTTTCAGTACAGAACTGTTGCTTTAAAAAGTGAAAAGAATTAAAATGAAAGTACTCTCGTGAAAATCTTCGCACTAGTAGTACGTATGGTTTCCAATAGATAATTCATACAACAAACTGAAAGATCGTTACTATATGGTGTAATTAGTAGATTAGAGGTGAACATCTTCAGCACGCCATATCTTCCCTGTATTTAGGCATGATACTAAGAAGTGATACGTAATTAATACCTAAAATAGAATTAGGAAAGGTGAATGGAAGGCTTAATTTGTTGGAAGATTTCTGGGAAAGTGTGGTGCATCCGCAAAGGAAATCGCATTTAAGACACTGGTGCAACCATTTCTGGCGTGTTCTTCAAATGGTTCAAATGGCTCTGAGCACTATGTGACTTAACTGCTGAGGTCATCAGTCCCCTAGAACTTAGAACTACTTAAACCTAACTAACCTAAGGACATCACACACATCCTTGCCCGAGGCAGGATTCGAACCTGCGACCGCAGCGGTGGCGCGGTTCCAGACTGTTGCGCCTAGAACCGCTCGGCCACTCCGGCCGGCGAGTGTTCTTCCACTATTTGAAGTCCTTATGAAACATAACAGGCATCGAACTACAGTAGCGTGCAAAACATAAGGGTGAAAATAGCTTTCGGATGATGTGTCATTATGAAGTAACAATTTTATGAGACTTGCGCCATACATCAAAAGAACTGCTAGAGTATTTTGTAGTGTAGAAGGTAAGAAAGAAATACGTTATGAGGCGGACAGAAATGACACTTTTATTGAAAGCCAATAATTACAGTGAAGTCGCCACGACCTACGAGAGTTCTCTGGACATTACAAAAGGTGATGCATGGTTCCTAATAGGGTGTGTCACCACCGACAATGGGAATGTGTGCTCTACAGCTAGCTCGCATGCTGGCCACAAGCGTGATAAGGAGTTCTTGTGGTAGTGCGCTCCATTCCTCCAATAGCACAGGTGACATTAGTTGGATGGTCGTTGGTGCATCTGGGCATGCTGCAATATGACTACACAGCGCATTCCACACATGATGGATGGGATTTAACTCGGGGGAACGGAGGGGCCAGCTCATTCGCGAAATATCCTTCCACGACCTCCTCCATCTGCAGTCGAACATTTTAATCCATAAAAATACGAACATGGGAAAGGTGTATAGTGTCACGATAACACTGACCGTCGAGTCAAAAGTGTTCAACAATTTAGAGGTCAGTACTCCCACGTAACATTATACCTCTCCACACTAAAACACCTGGATCACCAAAACGAACATGTCAGACAATGTTCCTGAAACACAGGAGCAATGAGAGCGCTTATAGACACATTTAGCTAATAATTTTTCCCCTCTTCATTATACTAATGGGATAGGAAAGAAGATTATTAATATATACTATGCACACACTGTCATGCACTGTACAGTGAGGCACAGAGTGTTTATGTTGAAGTATAACAATTTATTGTTTTCTATATCGTGGACAGTTAGAATAACGCCGGCGGTTCTAAACGCTGCAGTCTGGAACCGCGCAACCGCTACTGTCGCAGGTTCGAATCCTGCCCCGGGCATGGGTGCGTCTGATGTCCTTAGTTTATTTAGGATTAGGTAGTTCTAGCTTCTAGGGGACTGATGACCTCAGAAGTTAAGTCCCATAGTGCTCAGAGCCATTTGAACCGTTTTGAACTAGAATGACAGCCAAATCGCGCTTCGGAGCAAGGATTTTACGCTGGAAGCTTAGCAGGCCCATCTTCAATAGTCGCCCATTGCCGTACCTGCTCCTACTGTCTTTAAGACAGTGGACAAAAGATATTTATTTACTGCTCTCTCGATGATGGAAAATGAAGAATTTCCGAAAAAGTACCTTTAGCTCACAGTATTTTTCACTTTCGGTTTCTACCTCTGTTAAAATTCAGGACTGTCAGATCACAGTTGATAAATAAAGTCGTTCACGTACTTTTTGTCCTAGTCCGCAGGAGACATCTCCAGAGTCGCCTTCCGCGCAAGAGGACGTTGAATGTGTTTGCCAATAGGTTTATGTATCGGCCGTGGCATATGAGCTCTGAAGCTTTAACAGGATAAAACTACCACTGATCACAATAATTATGTTGCTTAAAGTAATTAGAAAGTGCATTAGCTTAAGGCGACATTTATTTCATCATCGAGGTTTTCACAGTAACTAGTGTCAGGGAATTGTAAGCTGTACTGTTTAACGCAGTTTCTTCTTTCTCTTCTTACATTCTCATAAGTTTCCAAGAGATGATTAACTATACTATCCGTTACTTCGTGAGAAATTACTTGAAGATCTGCTAAGAATACTAAAGCAGGTGCTGTAATTAATACGTTTACAACATTAATGTAGACAGTGATGTATGTCACGACGGCTTTAGTCCTGTTAATTTCTCGATTCAGGAACCGCGTAAGGTAGCAAATATTTTGAATATTTTACTAAGAAAAACTAACTTGTTCTCTGAAGGAATACAAGACTACTATTAGAAAGCCATCCGGGATAACATATGCGAATAAAAACACTCCACAGATTAAAACGGAATTAAAATTTTAGAGAACTACAGAAAATTTAAGATACCTGTTAAGCGCCGCTATTAAGTCTTGTGGAGGAGAATTATCACCATGTGTGGCCACTTAGTAATAATAGAACCAGGCCGCCATAGTTGCGTCATATAACTACGATAGTATGTAAGTAGGAATTAATTCAGTACGCCTTCAGATAGTCCCACCACATGGCCGGTACATATTGTCTTATCAACAGTAAGGGGCACTTTCGCCTGGAAGGTCATTGCCAGGAACGTGTCAGAAAACTTGAGATAGACCGTTACATGGAATCGCGGAAGACGGAGAACCCGTTTTATTTTGCAGACAGGTCATAATATCGTACACACGCAACAAACTTACGTACACTTCGTTGTTTTATCATATGTCGAAAATCTCGTTTCCATGTCTTAAGTTGTTCATGAAGCAAAATGGGCTGTGAAGTCTTACGTGACTCACCCACCAAAGAATTAACTATCAAAGTACAGTACCTACATCCATGATTTTTTAAGCAAGTTACATAGTAGGATCTTGTGAACTTCGCTGCCGGTAACGGTAGCTGCTGAATCTGGGTAGCTGCGTCATTCGCCGATTTCCATAGTTTCCAGATGTTCTATTGTGGAGTGCATTAAATTCACATTTTACAAACCTATAGTATGGACAGATAAGCAACTTTGTTATGGCTGACGGGGTACCAGATGAAAAATGGAAAGGTTATGTATTCTGTACAACTACAAATAGCACTATAGTAACTACATCTAGAGTTTTTATCCGTAAAAATTTTTTTTTTGAGGAAGGTTTATGCAGACGATTCAACAAAGTGAACGAAACGGAATCATTTACTGCCACGCCGTGGGTACAAGTGTTGCTCTGTTTTATAATTTGTCTGTCATTAAACAGATATTGTTCATCACTGAAAGACCTCAGACAGGGGAAACTAAACAGTCTAAATCGTGATGTATGCTGATAACACTGTGTCGAACATATAAGTGGAAGTTATTCAGTCCTTGTAACTGCCACAATGTTTTAATTCATAAGAATAAATTATATATTTGCACCGATTAGTTCTAAAACTACTTCCATTGTTCGGAGGGAACATCGCTGGGCTGCAGGCGTTGAAGCTATTGGAAGCACGTACGTTGCGCGAAGAGACAACAAACACTATACGGCAAAATCAGCGTTCAAAAAGCAGTGAATCAGTAAAACACAATGAACATTCATTGTATGTACTCACCACAGAATTTCCTTTTAGAAAGCTGAAGGAGACGACCAAACTTCTATGTAGTTTCGGTTCTTGAATCCCATTCGTCGCACAAGATTTCTCAGCATAATCACTTCACTAATCATTAACAACGAGTTCTTATAAAAGGTCGCTGCAATAACAGTTACATGGGAGTTTGTTGCCTATTTAAAATTAGAGCGCAATTACAGAATCTTATTTTTATTTGTTTTTACAATCATTATGGATTAAAAGGACCTTACTAATTTTTTTTCTCGAATTGAGCGTGGTATCACGCAGCATAATAGCTTATAATAACTTACACCACGCCTTTACTGGCAAACAAAACCGCTTTAAGAATCACACTTTGCCCCATGCAGTCTACCCGCAAATTTCAGTGTCCATTGCTTTTAAATTGACACGTCGATCTTTGAGATCTGGAGCAAGGAAAAACAATTACTGATCACTCAGCTATAACGCATCTCTTCTCCTCGGCACCACAACTGCATAAACTGATCTGTCATTCCGTAAAACAAATCTCATTACTAGCCACGCAGTGAGAACGGAATTATATTCTGCACACCTCGCTATACGGACATTAATTTAGTTTAATTACTCGCTTATAACGCATAAAATTACGTGTAAGTACTTCAGCACTGTTAACAATGCTTCATTCTAAAGTGTAAGGATGTGCGCGTAAATGGGCGGTTGTAATAGACGGAAAACTGTGACGGAAAGTTTCTCTGTTAACCTATTTATTACGGGATGTTTATGTCGGAGCACATTCCATCTCTGAAATAGAGACATGGCCATAGTCATTTATTCATTGTCTCTTATTTCAGTTCGAACGACGTACATCAGATAGACGCGAATGTGCTCTCCTTATTCTTAAGGGAAATTTGTACTATTTATCCTACGGATAGCTTTGTGGCAGAGGTGTTTCGTATCACTTCTATATAACGTTTGCCATCAAAACAGTTTTTGGGTGAGAAAATGTAGACATGCAACAATACATAGCGCTGTGTTTGCGAATTGTGCGGCACTGAATAGGCGTGGGACTTAAATACAACATTCATCAGAAACATATGTCTACAGGACAAACTAAGGACGCTTCTTCTTATTCAAAGTCTCGCGAAACTCTTTCTCTCATTAATGACACGTATTTTAGGGTATATAAGTGTTAAATAATCTCTAAAATGTCTTAATATGAAACATAAGTACGCGTATGTAAGTGCTAGAAGGGAAAGACTTCTAGGTAGGAGTAAGAGAGAGAAAGAGTACGGAACCACAGATTTCACTGATGGTTACAAGTGAGGTTTGTCAGAGGGCAAATTTTTTATAAGAGAAGAAGCACGTTACCTTGTTATAAATTTTAAAAGGTACTGGAAGTTAAAAAAAAAAAATGTTTCTTCGAGAATGTCAGGGTGCATATTGTGTACAATTATTTCTGATACATATAATTTTGTGACCTAATACCAAATACATGTTTCGATGTCTCACACAGTACAAGTGTTACCCTACTGCTAAACCTCTAACAGTGTGAAATCGTTGGGTGAACAGCAAAGACATCACTGCAATTCCAAAATTCGCTGAAAGGCGTGATAGTTGTAAGTGGCTTCAAACACAAGGGCACCCAAAACACACGGCATACGTGCAAATTTTTACAGAAAATTCACACTTAAGTCACAAAATTTTGACAGTTATAAAACAAGTACGTTATTGTTGAAGACAGTGCCAATTACAGTAAAACATCGTATTATGTGCCAGAGGTACGACGATGTACCGATGTCCACATTCGAAAAATCTGAATCTTATTCACATATGGATTTTTTTTATTTTATTATTCTCAAATATGCCGTCAAAACGCAAACGTTTTATCGACGCATAAATCTCTTAGAGCCGTTTGGCTTTAATTGGCTGGAAGCCAGTGGGACAGAATGGATTTAGCTCCTAGGCGTACCTAGGTTGTCGGCGGCGTCGATGGCAGGAAGCGACGATGCGGCGAGCAGTAGCAGCAGCAGCAGCAGAGGAGCGAGCGCGGGTGTGCAGGCTAGCGGCCGACGGCGTCTCGGCGGCTGGCACGCGGAGCGCCGACACATCGCGACGGCTGTGCAACGTGAAGCAGCGCGCGCCCCGACAGCCGAGACCAGACTGCCGAGCTGAGGCCGCGCGCCCGCCGCAGCCTGGCGCGGGTCGACGCCAGCGCCAGTCGCGGCGTCCGCTCGCACCACGCGCCAAGCCAGGCGCAGGCGAGGGGACGCTCAGCTGGGACACACTTTCTGTTGCTGCACGCCTCACGTCAGCTTAGCCACATGTCGATATTGGTGTGGCATTACACGTGATCTGTTTCTTTCAGACGCTGGAGGACAGTAGTGTGCAGTATCTGTCTACAGGCACAGTTTCTCACGCAGAATACTGATACTAATCAGGATACAAATTTGACCTCAAATTGGTAGTTAATAAGACAAAAATAGACTTTGTTAGGAAACTACTAAAGTAAATGTGTTTATCGTGCTCATGACACGATTTAACGATAGAAAGTATTTATCTATAATGTTTCTACTTTCGACACCGTTCGTCACAAGCGTCTTCTACCCAAACTGCGTGCCTATGGAAAATCGCCTCAGTTGTGCGACTATATTCGTGATTTGCTGTGAGAAGGGTCACAGTTCGTAGTATCAGTCATCGAGTAAAATAGAAGTAATATCCGGCGTTCCCCAAGAAATTGTTATAGACCCTCTGTTGTTCTTGATCAATATTAACGATATAGGAGACAATCTTAGTAGCCGTCTTAGGTTGTTTGCAGATGATGCTGTCATTTACCGTCTTGTAAAATCATCAGATGACTAAAACGAATTGCTAAATGATTATATAATATATCTGTATGGTGCGAAAAGTGGCAATTGACCCTGAGTAAAGAATGGTGTGAAGTTATTCACATGAGTACTAAAAGAAATCCGTTAAATTTCGATTACCCGATAAGTCACACAAATCTGAAGGCTGTAAAATCAACTAAATACTTAGGGATTACAATTACAAATAACCTAAATAGAAACGATCAAATAGATAATGTTGTGGGTAGAGCAAACCAAAGACTGCGATTCATTGTCAGAACACTTAGAAGGTTCAACAGGTCTTGTAAAGAGACTGATTACACCACTCTTGTCCACCTTATTCTGGAGTATTGCTGTGCGATGTGGGATCCGCATCAGGTGGGGCTGACAGATGACATCGAAAAAGTACAAAGAAGGGCCGCTCGTTTTGTACTATCGTGAAATAGGGGAGATAGAGCCACGGACATGATACGTATATTGGGGTGGCAGAAATTAAAACAAAGGCGTTTTTCGTTGCAACGGGGTCTTTTCGTGAAATTTCAATCGCCATTCTTCTCCTCCGATTATGAAAACATTTGCTGGCATCCACCTACATAGGGAGAAATGATCATCACAATAAAATACGAGAATGCAGGGCTCGCACAGGAGACTTTGAGTGCTCGTTTTTCCTTCGCGCCTTTCGAGAGTGGAACGGTAGTGAGACAGCTTAAAGGTGGTTCATTGACCCTCTGCCAGGCACTTTATTATGAATAGCAGAGTAATCACGTAGATGTAGATGTAGAAACATTGTTTTTCCCCTAACGTCAGTCAGTTTATACCGAAGTCGACAAAAACGACACCGATTGTATTATATTAGATATACTTAGTCCCACAGACCCATTGCGAGGAGTTTTTCAAGGATGTATGACATTTCCCTTCACGAATTAGAAATAAATAAAAACCTAAAAATCTTAACCTATTTTCATTTAAGAACTAATAACAAACAAAAATCTTGTTTATATCCAGCACACTGAGTTACATATGGTAATTACTTGAAGAAATACAGGAACCAAACACCTTTTTTGTACAGCTTTATTTTATACAAGACAGCGTTTCGACCTTTCACCCATCTTCTACTTGGTTAATACGTATAGATCTTCATCAAGATAATGTTTCTAAGGATTGCACTGTGATTGGGTCACCTGTCCTTTATTTTGTTTGTTCTGTTCTGTAAAGAGAACAAAACGCAGCTGCAGTATTAAGAGTGCTGTAAAAAAAAAAAAAAACGAATATACTGATCCAAATATATTGCGCAAGTAGAAGATTGGTGAAAGCGCGATACGTGTCCTTGCATAAAATAAAGCTGTACAAAAGTGTCAGGTTGTTGTTTTTCTTGAACTTCACTCTAAGGCAAAAAAAGACCCAATACGGAGGATGCTGTAAGGGTGCCGCTGATGACAATCGGAGGGATTCTTCTGCGAAAATAAATGGCACCCCAGACGGTCATTCATGGTCGTCGGGCTGTATGGTGGTTTCCCACTGCTGCTCAAAAAATGTTCAGATGTGTGTGAATTCCTAAACGACCAAACTGCTTAGGTCACCGGTCCCTGGATTTACACACTAATTAAACTGACTTATGCTAAGAACAACACACACACCCATGCCCGAGGGAGCAAGACGGCGCGCCACTCCGCGCGGCCCTCTTCTGTTCGAGGCGTTAACTCAGGAGTGTCTCCAGACACGTCTTTGATGCTCAGCGGATCTAATTTCGAAGCGGGGCTCATCACTGAATGTAATTCTAGTCCAGTATGAGTGGAAGACGTGTCAGGAGGCGCCACGGACAGAGATGGGATATCAACCTGACTGCCACCCACTATACGGCCCGACAACAAGGAGTGATGGTTTTTAGCTGCCCTTTGGTTGTCATCCGCTGCACAGCGGCACGTCGACAAGCCGTCCTGGACTTACTATTCAGCAAGACAATGCCAACCAGCACACGTATTCTAACCATGAAAGTGACACAGAATCTATATGAAGATTATTCTTATTTCAATTACTGATTCCACGAACGGAGACGTTCATATGAAACAAGAAGACATACCCTTTACCACAAATTTCATTATTGAATAAATAAACTGGAAAGCATTAATTCATATCGTCAGTTCCTCGAACAGCCTTCTGCAGGACGTTGTTGAGATCAGAGCACAGGTAACTTGCATTACTCGCTGCTGGAATAAGAAAACTTGATACTGTCGAGTTACCCCAAAAAATGACCTCGAATGACATTGTGGAATGAAAGTAAATGAAGTAACCACATTTTCTTATTTTTATATCGGCTGTATCTGAAAACACATTGCCTAAGGATTGTTTAGACACTTCATCAGTGGTGAGGTATGTTCCCTCCTATTGAATCTATAAGTAGATGAAGCACTTGTGGGTACCGTTTGTATCACGTGCAAGCACTACACGAAATAAATTACTTCTGGGGTTTTTGCTTGCACAAATTTTTTATACATTTTTTAATTTTTTTTTAAGGTTAAAAGAGCTGCTCCATACGGTCAGTGGAGATTTAAGTCGCGTAGAGCACATCAGCCACTTTATTCACAGAGGAGTACATTCGTTCTTGCTTACTGAAAACAGAAAATATTAATATGCAGTAAGTTAACTCAGGAGTGTCCATGATAACGTCATACAGTTTGTCTTGTATTCTAATGTTTATAATGTACATATAGTACTAAGAAGGAAAGCTGCTTGAGACCAGAATTCAATAGCATCTAAATCTTAAATTTCGTTTGTGATACCCAGTGCGATTCTGCTATGATGTTCACGTCAGATATTTCCTGATCAGTTAAAAATTTCGTGTTTCTGTTTTCAGCCAACTGAATTGCAAAGAGTCACAGTTATTGTGATTACAGAGACGCTGATATCAACTTCGCTTTTTCAAATAGAGCAATAGTAATTTCTGCTGCTGGTGTCATAGTTCTAAAAGAGAAAAATTCAACGTCGTCTCTCTGGTACCGCGTGCCGCGGAATTTGAATCCCGGCCAGACGTTATGGACGTCGAAGACCCCTAGAGGTCTCTGCACCATCGCGCTGTAAGCTGTGGCGGCGCGCGCCTCCTGGCCCGCTTTTAGTGTGAGGGTGCCACAGTGGAACATGTGGTTCCAGCGGCCAATAGCGGCGCCCCCGATAGACTACTTAAGCGCCTGCCTCTCGCTCAGCCAGCAAGGCCAACCACTTTGCCTCTCACCTCTCTGATTTTTTTTCCATACCAGATGATCCCCAATTTGATTATTCCCTCTTCCCTGACGTCATGGACTGTATGAATACCTCTGTTCCTCCCCTTGCTCCTAGCTTCCAGTACTTGGGCCACACACCACCATCTGAACTTAACACTCCCATCACTACACAGGACATCAGCCTCACACTCTGCACTAAATGCAACACTGCTCCCGGCCATGACCGCATTACCTACTGCCACCTCAAACACTCCCCTCCCTCCTTCCTTTCAGTCCTTGCCACGCTCTACAATGTCATCCTTTCCACTGGCTTCTACCCTGACCTGTGGAAAACCTCCCGTATCCTGATGTTCTCCAATCCCAACAAGCCTCCATCTAATGCCTCTTCCTATCATCCTATCTGTCTCACATCGGTGTTCAGCAAGCTCTTGGAATCCATCCATATCCGGTGCATCCATCACCACCTCCATCAAAACCACCTCCTCTCCAACACCCAATGTGGCTTTCGACCTTCCTTCTCTGTCGATGACCAATTCCTCCGCCTCACTCATCTCCTCTCCCTCCAGCTTAATTCGTATTGCTCCACCACTTTTGTCTCCCTCGACCTCTAAAAGGCCTACGACCATGTCTGGCATCCCGGTCTTCTGTTTAAACTCCAAACCTATGCCCTTCCTGTCAACTACATCTGACTCGTGGCCTCCTTCATCTCCTACCGCCCCTCCTATGTTACCATCCGTAATGCCAATTCCAACACCTTCTACCCCTCTGCAGGTGTGCCCCAGGGCTCTGTCCTCTCCCCTCTCCCCTACCTCCTGTACATGGCAGATCTGCCCCAACACCCCCCCCCTCCAGTACACCTCTTGCAATATACCGATGACACCGCATTCCTCGTCCTCGCTCCTACCGTCCAACGGTCCCAACGTCTTCTCCAGAATCAACTTGACCTTTTTGCCGCCTGGTGTAACCAGTGGCTCCTGAAAATCAATCCTTCCAAGACCCAGGCAATCATCATCCATCGTACCACTCACTCCTTCCGACTCCTGGATTTCTCCCTTACCATCTGCACCTGTCCTGTCCGCCTCACCCCCACCCTCACCTACCTTGGCCTCACTATTGACCGTAACCTCACCTGGATCCCTCATCCCCACTCCATCCAATCCAAAGCCCACAACCGCCTCGGACTCCTCAAGCTCCTCTCTGGCCGGACATGGGGGTTGCATCCCTCTACCATCCTCCACACCTACAAATGCTGAATCCATCCCATCCTCTGTTATGCCAGCCCCGCCTGGATATCTGCCTCCCCCACCCCAAATTCTATAAGTCCCTCCACATCCTTGAGCGTCATGCATTCTGCCTCGCCTTCCGTATATGCCTCCTTTCCCCCAAGCTCCTCTCCTCTTCTGTCCCTGCCCCCTGCCACGCCTTCACTGTTGTGTCCTCCTTACCCTCCATCTCTGCAGCCTTTGTCTCCTTTCCCAAGGTGGCTTCCATTGGCTCCCCCTCCCGGATGATGCCCTCTCTCCCTCCATCTATCCCTCCTATCAACTCTGATCCTCACCCACCCTCCTTTCCTCCATCCTTTCCCTGGGCTCCCTCTTCCCCTCCCCTTCCATCCTGTTTTCTCCCCACCAAACCTCTCCCTACCTCCCTTCTCCCGCCCCCCCCCCCCCGAATCCTTTTGTATTCACCTCCTCTGCCTTCCCCACTCCCTGTCGTGTCTGCCGAGCCTCCCCCACCCTTCTTATGGGTCCTCATCCTCGATTGGCTCCTTTCCCCCTCCCCCTTCGTCCCTGTCGCGTCTGCCCAGCCCCCCCCCCCACCCCTCTTATGGGTCCTCATTCTCCATTGGCTCATTTCCCCCCTCCCTCATTCGCTTTTTCTCTCCTTCCCCCTTTTTTATTTTCCCTTCATCTGTCCAGTTTCCCCCCACCTGCTCTCGGCTGTGGTATGTGATATTTGCCTACCTTTTAGTGCAGTGTTCCAGTGAATGTTCAGTGCTGTTTCGTCTTTCCAAGTGTTGCGAACAGAAACCATGCTATCGCTGGGTGTGAATTTTATGTCTTTTGTGAACAGAAACCAGACTGTCGCCGTGTTTTTTAATTGTCTGTCTATTATTTTACGTGTCTGCTTCATATGTATTTTATTAGCATCATTATACGTTTGTTCTATGTTTTAAGTTCCACGATTTTTTCGCCATGTTACCATTTCAGTCTCCGATTTTATCGCCTGTTTTTATTATATATTTATCTTCACCTTTTGAAAACAAAGTCTGTAGGCTGAAGAGCGGCATACTAAGCTGCTGTCAGCCCGCCCACTTCGGGGGGAATCGAAGTTCAATAAAGAAAAAAAAAAGCTCAGCCAGCCAGTCTAATCTCGCGTACGTCCGTGGACACATCGCCTCACGTTTGACAACTTACTTACTTTCTTGTTCTGTGTACGAGTGGACGTGTTCGTTAGGTTTCCTTGTGACGCCGTTGTTCGATCTTGTTGTTGTTCGTTCTGTCTTTCGTTGGTCGTGTTCGTCCTCTCCTGTTGTGTTGTTATTCGCGGGCCTCTCCGCGTGTCCCGCCGCGCTTTCCGTCATTTCAACCCCGTACTGTCCCGGTCGCAGTTACAACAGTCTCGTTCTTCAAAATCTGATTTTTTTTCAAAGAAATTGAAATACTTAGAACTTAATATAAACTGTTTCGAACATGAAACCAGTGTCTGCCTTAAGCATAAATTCCTGTTGTTATACGGTAAAGTCGCGTCAGGCTGATGTGCTGCATCAGCGTGACGTAGCTAACAAAGTCTACTTACAAAACAGGTAGTGTAGCTAGAATTTCAACTTAAAACTGATACTAACCACACAGCTATATGTGGCTGCACCGACACACCAAGTGGGAGGCAAAGAGAGGATGCGGTATTTAGTGATGATACACCAGTTAATTACGTTAGCAAATTGCATATCAAAATTTTAATGGACTTGTAAAACAGGGGCTGGGGAGTAACGATTGTCAAATAATATCTCCACGTCAAGAGTTTCTCTAGATGTACACAGACATTGATAAATTATATCAGCAACCGCAACAAAAAGGAAATTACAAAATAATGTGGTCGTAAACATTTCCTTAAAATTCCAATAATTTCATCAAGTGTTCAAAATGCCAACTGCTTACTGCAATAAACATCTGCAGTCACTGGTGAAAGGACTTCTTGGCGGACTGAAGGAATTCCTTCGATATAATTGCACTTGCTGCGTTATTCGATGTTTTACATCCTGCTGAGTCTTCGGAACTTATGCACAGACTTTATCTTTGAGTTAACCCCAGATAAGCAGAATGGAAGATTACGGTTTAAGATCCCGCCGACATCGACGTCATTAGAGACGAAGTACAAGCACGGACGGTTTCATGGATATGGGACGAAATTGGTCACGCCCTTTCAAAGGAACCATCCCGGCATTTGCATGGAGCGATTTGGGGAAATCACCGAAAATCTGATTAAGGATGTTCAGAGGCGGATTTGAAATGTCGTCTTCGCGAATGGGAGTCCAGTGTGCTAGCCACTGCACCAGGTCACTCCGTTACGGAAATAAAAGTCTAGTGGCTTCAAACCAGGAGCACTGGCTGGCACACTTCACGGCCTTTCTAGAAACCAGGAAATAACTGGATGTGCTCTTTCCTTGACGGAAGCGAGTGTTGACCCGGGCGCCCATCGTGCTGTTACCACATACATCTACGAATTTCAGTGGTACATCCTCTTGAAGAGTAGATGGCACTTCGATAAGAAACTATGCGAATTTTTTATTCGTTAACGATACTTCAATGAAGTGAGGACCTGTAATGTTGTCTCCATTAATGCCGCACCAAACGTTCATGCTTCACTCCCCCGGTACTCACGTTACCTGAGACATCGCGGATTCTCAGCGGTCTAATAAGGCATATTTCTTACATTCGGCTTAACATTATTTGTAATGATAGCTTCATCAGTAAACAGAATCCTTTGAAGAAAGAGTTGGTTGTCTTGATGTCGCATCAGACTCGAGTAACAGAATATCTTATCCCTTCTGCAGTCCCGCTGGTTTGTCTGTTGGTAAAGTGACACATAATAGGATTGGAAACTGTTTACACACATCGTAATGAATGAAAACAATGTATACAAATCTGTAAGACACAACTTCTACAATTTTAGGTTACCTACGTCGAAAATCCAGCATCATTATGTTGCAATGTTGACTGCTTGTGTTCACGAAGTAGTGAAGGGTATATGAAGCACTTTTTTGACATGCAGGGTGTCCCACGACGAATGGTCAGTACTCAGTGATGTGGCAGGAACGATCATTCGAAGCTAGAAGTCTGCTACGCATGGACTCTAAAATGCATACCTTATGGGCTATGAGAAATGATGTGTTTCACACTGGAGTAGGTGAAGAAGTGCTCACAGCTCTTAAGGCATGCATTTTAGACCCCATGTTTACTGATTATTTTTCTCTTGTTTCGGTCAAACTGCGACTTTCATAATATGGAAAGCAAAGAGTTTGCAGCAGAAGAGATTTTTTTCTCACTATCGAAGTAGAAGTAGTGGTCATAGCTCTAAGGCTACGCATTTTGGAGCCCATTTAAATTGACTTCTTTGCTTCAAGTGATTGTTCCCACCATATCTCTCAATACTGGCCATTCCTCCTGGGATATCCTGAATATTCACATAGCATAAGCCGACACACACACAAACACACACACACACACACACACACACACACACACACACGCACACAACATGAAAAAGTTTTTGCCACTTGGAAGTCTGTATCCAAAGATATTTGACATATAAGAGTGCCAGAAAATAAATATCGCAGAGATGTTTCAGTAAGTACATTGATGTGACAGTAACAGATTTGCAAAGATGGTTCAAATGGTTCAAATGGCTCTGAGCACTATGGGACTTAACTTCTGAGGTCATCAGTCCCCTAGAACTTAGAACTACTTAAACTTAACTAACCTAAGGACATCACACACATCCATGCCCGAGGCAGGATTCGAACCTGCGACCGTAGCGGTCACGCGGTTCCAAACTGAAGCGCTTAGAACCGCACGGCCACATCGGCCGGCAGATTTGCAAAGATAACCGTTTCATTACGTGCAATTGACTTTCAGTGAGGACTGATTATCATTCAAATAAATAAACTAGTTTGTTCGAAAATGTTACAGAAATGATATTGTGTAAAATTGTGGTACACACAGGCAACAAAATAAATGATGAATAACACTTGTGCACAAATAAATATTGCGACAGTGGATATTTCATTAATTGTAACAGTTAATTGAAAGTTAAAATTAATTTAACGAATATACTAATGTATGATCAAGCAGGCTACTATACTTTAGTGCAGTGTTTCATGTTGTGTTAGTGTCTGCTTATTGTTATTGTCAAAGGGAGTAAATCGCAACAAAATGACGCAGGATTTTCAACGTGATAGCTGTCTGAAGATGACCCTGTCGGTTCGAAACAGGCAAAGACGCTGTTTCCGTAGATGAATTGCATTATCAGCGGTGGCTGGTTGCCGTTTTCCTCTCTGCAAGACTCAACCTGTATTAAATTCAAGAGTATTTTAGGATATTCTTCAGACGCGCTATAAGATGTGTGTGTGTGTGTGTGTGTGTGTGTGTGTGTGTGTGTGTGTGTGTGTGTGTGTCCAGTAATGGAACAGCAGTAGGCATATGGTACTCAGTCACAGAACATTTCAACACGCACTTAAGTGAAGTCAAATTCTTGTTGAGTAACAAAACTGAATAGAGCAAAAACAAATTAAAAATAATCTGAGAAATTTACAATGGATCTGGAAGTAAGGTTTAGCACGGGAGTCTGGGAGTTATAGGAAGTTAAGGGCGACAGTAAAATCGATAAACAGCCCAAACACGACTGCACAGAGAATGACAGAAAGGGGCCCAAAACACTGAATTTGGATTTACGAATTTGTTTCTCTGCAAAATATCGTAATATTGTTCCTCCTGTCAATCATAACACGAACATCAAAATGAGTAATATTAATATAAGTGGTAACGGAACAGAAAATTTGCTAAAATTGCTAAATAGAAGAAAGACAACTTGGTCCCATGAATATACGTGAAATCCTATATTATGACTAAGACATTGCTTCCCTTGTCATAGCAGTTGGTCACAGGTTTGTGGAGCAACAAACCGTTAAAAGTGATTGGAAAAACCCATGTTTTTTCATTTTCTAAACGCTTCTCAGACAGGTGCTTATAAATATAAACCTATATCGCTCACACAGGTTTATATCTACGCAAGACACTTAACACTTGCGTATTCTGATAATTTTAGGTTATAAAAAATTTCTTTAGTTGATGCAATATGAGCCCCAGAAATAGCGATCTTGTGAGACTCGCCATGTTCATTCATATGATCTGAAGAAGGTAAATGTTGACGTCAAGTAGAAGGTATCATCCTTGAACGGCAGAAGGCTTTTGAGAATTAGATACAGTTATGCACTACTGAAGAGTGAAAAAAATACAAACTTATGGAGTACGGAATGCTAATTTTCTTTGGAGTCCCTTAAATGATGTGGAAATGGTATCAGGTGGTCACGAGAACCTCCATCGCCGACGTAAGCAATGAGAGTGACGTGTTGTTTATGTGGCACTCGGTTGTATGGTACCAACACAGTTAGATGATTCGAAGTCGAGATGTGATGCAATGTCACAAAAGTGGTAACATATATCGAAATGCTCATAACAACGCCACCAGTAAAGTTTCCCAATTTGTTGGCATATCGAGAGGAACTTTCCGTCGTGTCTACAAGGGATGGTATAGCACTTGCAACAATATAACCCGGTGTAAGAACAACGGTCGTGAAATGATTGTAGCCGATAGGGCCCGGAGACCAGTGTCACGCCTTGTCAAAACATTAGCTTCCAATTCCACAGGAGTTACTGCTGTAGGCGAATGTATAAGTATTACAACTAGCTTATGAGCGAACATTGTGAAAGGGTCTGCAAGTAGTTAACATTGGGAGTCGGATACAGTGCAAAAGGCCTCGGAAAGGTCACTGCTCACAGTGGCACTTAAGGCTGCCCGTCTTAAGTCGGCTAAACAGTACAGATGCTGGATGGTGCTTTACCGGAAGAGTGTCGTGTGATCTCACGAGTCGCGGTTTTGTCTCTTTTCAAGTGATGGCAGGCGTAGAGTCCACAGGCGGCCCAATGAGGCGTTTAAACGGCACTGTGTGGAGATTGTAGTTCCTGCTGAAAAAAAAAGAGGTTTAAATGGCTCTGAGCACTATGGGACTACTGAGGTCATCAGTCCCCTAGAACTTAGAACTACTTAAACCTAACTAACCTAAGGACATCACACACATCCATGCCCGAGGCAGGATTTGAACCTGCGACCGTAGCGGTCGCGCGGTTCCAGACTGTGGCGCCTAGAACCGCTCGGCCACTCCGGCCGGCGTTCCTGCTGCAGGTGGCTTTGTGTTGTTTCAGTAGGTGTTTGTCGCATCAAGAGTTGGTCACAGTCGTACAGGTTACCATAAATATGGATCATAGCGGCACAACTGTGTTGGTGCCAGCAGCCTTTGTTTGGAGTTGTGACGTCACCTGAGCAAGGCCGAGGCCCCACGAGAGAAGAAAAGCCGCGGCGTGTACGTCACAACACGTGCCACTGCCGGTCTTACGAGTGCCAACAGCCGTCTCCGGCGAGGAGCGAGTAACTACAGTATTTCTGACAAGTTTAGTTTATATGCTGGCAAGTTCTCGATAGCGTAAGAAAAACTGTGACCGTTGATCGGTACGTTTTCAATTAGATATTGATTTCGTGTGGGCTCTGCATGGAGCCGAGCATTCCTCAAGTGTGGCGGACAAGCCTACTAGTGTGACACTGCAAGTTCTTTGCAGGGCTCGTATACCTCATTGGCCAAGCACCATGACAGCACAAGCCACATCCATTATCTGTGTAACAATCTTTGCGTACCAAACCTTCATCCTTCTATGACATCATGTTGATGAGGAATTTAAAAATTCCAGAGGGCACTTGCAAGAAGTTAAATTTTTTTTAGCTTCCCTTAAAAAATGAATGTGTTAATCAGAGAGCTTAAAAACGCAAGACGACGCTAACTGTGGGGACTTTTTAAAATATTTTTTTTGTTCATCAGAATGGAACAGCCTAGTACAGCGCAGTAGCTTTTAAGTAGAACGAAACAGCTGATAAGTTCTAAATTATCTAATTATGCTTCAGTATTTTCACATCAAAAATTAAATAATCGTAACCTGTATTTATGTCATGTTCAAAAAAAGTACTTTCAGTATTACATTTTTTTTCAAAAGTTACATAATCTTCTTCAACTGAATTTCTTAAATTAGTATCACACACACACACACACACACACACATACTCACATACACATGGGATTACAAGTCACTACATATCTACATCTGTATTATTTACCAAAAAAAATTATAAGCAGCTAACATTCTTCCTCACCAGTACATTTCTATCTGTCATTTGCTTTATGCTCCACTAAAACGATTATTCCAAATACTTTACTGCATGACTGGTAAATTTAACACGTCTGTATTACACTTCACTAAAGAAATATTAGTCAAATTTCATTTATCTCTCCCTCTCTCTCTCTCAATCTCTATCTCTCTATATAACAGTCACTTGAGTGAGGTATCGGTATTATACTACAGAGGTGAATGCGAAGGGAAAAAATAACAACAAAATACTTTAGATGTAAACTACATTTAAATTTTCACACAACAAATCATTTGTTAAAAAAAATGGTTCAATTTGCTCTGAGCACTACGGGACTTATCATCTGAGGTCATCAGTCCCCTAGACTTAGAACTACTTAAACCTAATCACACACATCCATGCCCGAGGCAGGATTCAAACCTGTGACCGTAGCGGCTTCGCGGTTCCAGACAGAAGCGCCTAGAACCGCTCGGCCACAGCGGCCGGCCTGGTATTGCTTCACCATGTTAAACACTTGTTCATAACTGACTTAGGCATTGATATGTCTATTTAGTAGTATCTTCTAGGCACTGAAGCTTGGTGGGCAAGTGCGCCAGTTGTTTAATAACAAGGCTGGGTTGGGTTGGGTTGTTGTGGGGAAGAAGACCAGACAGCGAGGTCATCGGTCTCATCGGATTAGGGAAGGACGGGGAAGGAAGTCGGCCGTGCCCTTTTGAAAGGAACCATCCCGGCATTTGCCTGGAGCGATTTAGGGAAATCACGGAAAACCTAAATCAGGATGACCGGACGCGGGACTGAACCGCCGTCCTCCCGAATAACAAGGCTGCCCTTGTGCTAATTTGTATCTATGTATGCTGGTCGTTGTACGCGATGCACTAAGGTGACTAGTAGTCTTTATGGTTTGAATAGCAGTTACAGAAACTTCACATTATTAGATCAGGTCAACACTAACGTGGAGGAGTGATAATAATGTGCAGTAGGCGCGGGTGTCTGACGGTGAATTACACACTCCTGACTTGGAGCGTCTACTAACATAGTGGTGGGCAAATGACTAGCAAATTTATACTGTGCGTTTTGGACTTACGGACGGTGATGAGAATAATGGCCGCCACATGTCATCAGTTACTGTGTGTGAAGAGTCTGATATCTTTGTTTTGAAAGTTTTTCTTTTTTTGTGATAACGGGCAAGGATGTCGCATATTAACAGTAAAGCCTATGATACAGTACAAGATACATTTTAGAAGTTACACTTTGGGCATGAATGAATAATGGTGGCGCACGTCGTTGGTTTATTGCAGAAATGTAAATTTATGTTTCCTTTGCAGCTGGTAGTGAGGCAGATAATGTTGATGCTAATAATGACTCTTTTACCACTTACTTGTATTCTAATTGTTATATTTATTCTTCAGCCAAGATCCGCTATAACTGATGACATAATGAAATGTCAGCTTTCCTTATTCCGTTGGTGCTTGTTGAAATGTGCCCTGTGACACAATAAATTACTGTTTGATTTATTGATTCAACCCTGGCTTAATATATGCCCAAAGTTTCGAAGAATGCTAACGGATATTAGCCTCTGAACTGACGCTGTGAGCATTAGGCATACTTTAAACATACAAGAGTGTGCCCTCTTTCATGCGAAATTGTAGTAGTTGTTTGACGAAGTAATTTAATCTGTGATACAGTTTATTTTCAAAATATTAGCACATGAATCTATCAGGTGAACAAATTATACCAGTGAGTGAGGCTTCCACAATAATTATCAGAAAGGTGTCAGATTGATCATTCGCTGTTGCTTGAACATTTACTGGATCAGTTCCAGTTATCTCTAGCGATGACAGGATATGAACGCAGAACAGACTGCTGAATTTTAACTAACACGTTTATTTTGCAAAATTTTCGCTGAAACAACAAAGATTCGCACGTATTCCATATCAGTATAAACAAAGTAGGCTTTTGTTTCGTGAACGTACACATATCGAAACGTGATTTTCGGCAAATGTTAGAGCGTTGAGGGGCGCATATATTATACATTATTGTTTGGTTAATGTTTTTAAAGCTGGTATCAACTGAGATAATGAAATGCTTTTTTTTTTTTAATGGAACCGTATACTTTTTATAAGTGCACTGGATAGCTCTTGAGAAGACAGTTACAGCGATATAGTTTTGTTAATGTTGACGTTGAAACCTGTCGTAAAAAATTCGAGAGACGTCCTAGAATGTGAAACCACAGTGGCCGGAAACGGCATTTGCTGTCCGAACACTGCCAAGCAGGCGTCTCGGATCAGGCTGCGTAGTTGAATACCTTAACGTAGGGTTTCTCTTAGAGAATAAAGCTTTATTTCTGATGGAACCAAGTTACGACCTAGATGCAGGTTCACCTAGGAATGTCCTGTACGGAAATACGACATAGGCTATAATTTAGTGCATCACAAAGGGCTTTGGGAACACTATTTCCCATTTGTACATCCTCCGAGACTAACATGATCTGAAACAGAGAAATCAACTATTCACTCTTCAACAATCAAGGGGTCTTATAAGCTCCCAAAAGCAACTACTGTATTAAATGTTTAAATGTTAGAAGGAAGATTTGACCTGTCTTTTCCTGTACGTGCTGTGTGCTTCTTAGAGGGAAAATATATGCGGTCGGACAACTGTCTCTACGTACACTGCTCTAAGTCATATCGTATGGGATATACTTGTTGAACTAAACATGTTATTAAAAATACTTTGGTGACAACTTTTGTACCACCCTAATCACATAACATAAATTTATTCTTCCAAAATAATAACCTTATCCTTTATTTAAGCATGCGTTCAAATTCTTGACCACGGGCTGAAAGGCACATTTACAATCGCCTTTAGAAAGAACCAGGAACAGATGTAATTGCGGTGGATGACATGGTAGAGCATGCACTGGCTATTCGACGACACATATCGCCTGGCATAGCTGGGACTTCGTCATAGAGTAAATATTTGAGTGCACCCCAAAGAAAGACATCAAGAGGAGTCAAACCGGGGGACATCGCAGCCAATTTTACTACAGAATTTCGCCTTAACCAACGTCCAGGAAAGTTGTCATTCAGTATTTCTGCTGCAACATATGTTGTGTGAGCTGGACAACCGGCATGTTGCAACCACATGCACTGTTGAATTTCCAGTGGTACTTCTTCTGCAAGAACCGGCAGAGAGTTTATCAGAAAGGGTGGGTACGAACGTCCTATAAAAACGCCTGAGATGAAGTAACGTCCCACAGCGTAATCTCCTATAATGCTGCAACACACGTTCAGAATCCACGGCGGTTGAAGTTGCACCTAATCAAACCAGTGTGGATTTTCGGCAGCCCAGTAGTGCATGTTGCGAAAATTTACATTAGCGTGGTAGTGAACGTTGTGTTATCGTTAAATAGCACACATTGGAGGAAGTAGGATCATCTCTCAGTTGCTGAAGGGCAAACCGACAAATTTCTGTGCGACGTTAGACATCAATGTTGTCGAGTGCCTGATGTAGTGACAGATGATAGGGACAGAAACTCTGTCGATGCAAGATGCAAATGACTCTCGTCTTGCTGATTCCATATTCTTTGGCAATATTTGTCGTGCCATTGTGCCGATCCATTAGAATGGTAGCTAGAACACTTTATTCGAGTTGTCTGTCGGTTGAAATCTTCTTTCTTGTCCACTTTTTGACGTTCAAGCTGCCTGTCCGCTATAGCGTCTTAATAATTCGAGCAATTTCCTGGCGCGCCGGACATGGCGATCTGGATAGATGGCCTTAATCGTTGCACTATTTTAACGTTATTTATTTTACACTCGCCATATAAAAGTAGTATATCCAACTTCTTCTCATTGGTGTACATATCTGCATGCAACGAACGTTGAAGAAGAAATCAGCGGCCTGCAAGGCACACAAGTAAACAGGTAAACGTGTTGACATTCTGACACAGGGTAACACGAGAGCTCTGCTTGGCGGTGTTGGCACCGCTAATGCTGATTCCGACCAGCGTGTTCTCAAACTCTAAGATATTTCTAGAATGTTTTACGAGAGGTTCAACGTTAACATTAACAAACGCTTTATCACTGTAATTGTCTTCTCAAGAACTATAGAATGCAGTTATACAACGGCTCCATTTAAAGAAAAATGTATTGGATTCAATATCTCCGTTTATACCAGTGCTAAATACATCAACCGAACAAAAAAATACGTGCCCCTCGACGATCTAACATTTGCTGAAAACTGCGTCTCGATGTTTATAACCTATTTAACTGCTCACGAAATAAAAGGGGTATTATATATAGTGAAAAAGCTAACAGATCGCCATCTGTATCCACCTTTGAAAAGTGAACGCTCAGAGCCAGAAGGCCCACTGTCAGTCTGGTGCAAAATGTGCGAAGCAATCAGGCAACTATGCCACGGAAGCGCACTCCTGCTTCCTACAGCCAACTAAGGGATGAAATTGCGCCATTCCGAGTGGCGGGATGGGCCTTTCAGAGAACTACCACACAAGTTGAACTTTCTGCGTCAGTTCAGCTACTATGCAGATATCTGTGACCACGTGAACATTTCCACATACCTAGACGTGCTTCTGGACGTCCTACAGAATTGAAGCCGGCCATAATTGTCGTATTGTAAGGATAGCAATGGCAGATTGAAAAGCTACTACAGCAGAGACAAGATGGATGTGAACCGAGGCGTGACAACACGAACTGTTGCCGACCGGATATTAACTGTGGGACTAAGGGGACACACTCCTCTATCCCGTCTTCCACTCACGCTAGTGGATAAGTTGTAAAATAGAATGGCGCGCCGTGGTCTTCACTTATGAAAGCATAATCTGCCTGCACGCAAGTGATGGTCGTTAGAGCGTACGACGAAGACCTGGTGAGCGCTGTCTCGCATAGTGCATTCCTCCAAGACAGACAGTCCCCACTACAGGCCTTATAGTCTGCAGCGCAATAAGCTACGACTCTCGTTCACTTAGGGTGTTTCCGGAGGGGACACTAACCAGCGACTGATAGGTTAGCTCGTTCTTTTGCTGCTCTGGCAACAGGAAGCTGATGTATCGTTGTAATAGGATAATATTCGCCCACCCACTGCCCTTGAAACTCAACGTGCTCTGCAAGACTTGCAGCTTCTTCTCTGGCCAGCGCGAACACCGAACTTGTCTGCAATCGAGCATGTGTGGGATATGATGTGATAAGATGTGACTCGTATGAGTCGTCAACCAACGTCACTTAGAGACCTTCGTGAACAGGTCAAGCACGTGTGGATTAACGTATCGTCGACAGGATTCACCAGCTGTACGATCGACAGCCTGGTTGGATAGCACGGCGATGCATAATGGTACAAGAGTCAAATACAGTTGCACTTCACTAACACGTGAAATTGCTTGACGAATCTGTTGGCACTTTATAGTAATGAAGAAACTAGTAGCATACTGAGAGAATTCACAATATTCTGCTGTACAAAAGCTTACCCAGGCAGTTAAGACAAATACTTTGTTAAAAATAACCTGTAAATATTTTTCAAGAAACAGCCAGTATGAAAATAGAGATTACGAACTAAGTCATTTATTTATGTCAGAAGTCTCATGCAACTGTGTTTCTTTATATGGTTCCTGCTACGTTTAGTAGCTAAGTATTTACAGACGCTGAGTTAAAAAATGTATGTGATTCGTAACTCGTTTAGTCGTCAAAGGCTAGTAAGCGAGGGGACGCTTATAATGTTGCATCTTAACAGCTAATAGTCAACATGCCATCAATTTGTCCCTCTTACAAGATACCACTATTATCTATAATTTTAAAGGGCGAATATTAATGAAAACCGACAAAGTGCAGGGACACGTTCCTGATTGGAAATGGAGGAAGTAAGGCCCTATGAACATGTGTCCGGAAATGCATCGTTACAACGGTAGATGGCGCTGATAAACGAAAGTTCCTCTGACCACGTGCCTTGTGTTTCTTGTGTGTTACAGAATGTGTCATTGACTCAACGAACGTACACAAGCAGCAGAATGATCTGGTATTCATGTCGGGAACAACCGAAATGGTGGTTGTGTACGGCCAAGCAGATGAAGACGGTCGAGAGCCACCACGGCTACACCAAAATAAGTACCCTCACAGACACAGACCACGTCACACATCATTTCAGTACCTTTTTGGGCCTTTATGTGAGAATGGGTCCTTTCAGACAGACGAACATGTGGACTGAGTTCTACACTATGTTGAGACGACCCCTAGTACAAGCTCCAGGCAAGTGGCCTGCCAACATGGTGCAAGCCTACTTACGATTATGTGTATCCTGCGTGACAGCTGCTACTATCCTCATCACCTGCAGCGAGTGTAAACATTAGTAGCAGAGGATTTCCCTCTATGGGAAGTATTTTGTTGATGGTTCTTACACCAAACCATCACAATTATGGAATTTCGGTCATCAGTCCTCTTTTACTTTACCAGAACTAGCATCAGCAATTTGGGTAATCATCGTCTGTGGGCTGCAGAAAATCGTCTCATCAGCATTGTTTCAGCATCAATGTGTGGACAGAGACTCTTGGCGACCATATGCTAGGACTAGTTATTATTTCACAACTCCTCGACAGAGGAACGTAAGTGAACTTCCTGAGGAATACTCTGTCTGGGTTGCTTGAGTATGTGCCCTTTGCAATACGACAGGTTATGTGGTTTTTGCATAAAGGAGCACAAACCCACTTCAGCATTACAGTTTGCCGACACATCAACAACATCTTCCCCGGACGTTGGATGCCCTGTAGCATGGCCTGTTAGATCACCGGACTTACATCTAGGGGTATCTGAAAAGCGTTTTGTATGCTGAATCGGTTCCAGATGTACAGGTCCTTAAACAGCGTTGTGACGCTCTTTGGAGAGAATCCGGAATTGATATGTGGCTGGTTCGATGGATGGATGTTTTGGCATGGGCACACTACAGCAATATCTTTAGAGCCCGCGCGAAAACAGTTTGAGACGAGTGTCGGTAAAATACGCTAAACAGGAGTATAAAAAAGCACGTAAAATACACGTAACAGAAGTTGTAAAACTATGTCTGTACTCACACAGAAAAAAGGAATGAAGTGTCGCATCAGTATTAAAACATTAACTAAACAGGAGGAAAATTATATAAGGAGGTACAGTAATATAGCAGATGGATGTGGCTGGCTGATCGCAAGAATAAAAAAGGATGAGCTAGTTACTTTGCAACACACTAAAACCTCCAGCCAAAAAGTTTACGCCAGAATCCAAACACATCATAATCTTTAAAACCTTAGTCACAATTGTCTCATCGTCAGCTAAAACAGAGGGCAGATCCCCACCAATATTTGCTTCTGTCCATGAGTCACGATATAAAATGAGCTCTTTTAAAAAATGATGTACAGAGATGTGCACGTCACAAACATAAAAAAACAGGGGGTCTCCCGCAGTAGTAAAAGGCCATGGCTGAGAGGGCAGTGCCCAATGCGAAGACGTGTAAGGGTCACTTCATCTCGCCTGAGCAACTGGTAGGAGGAACGCCACAGACGGATAGTTGGCTTAAACAGCCGTTGCTTATTATCTGTTACCGCCAGCCATTTCTCATCCCACAACTGCATAAACTTCCTGTATAGTGCAGAAACGACTTCCTGCAAGGCAATAGGACGCTGTGCCACATCCTGTCCTCTATAGGCTTCCTTGGCAGCCCGGGCGGCCTGTAATCTGCACGCAGCAGAATGACACCTGCTTTCCCTGCCGTTGGAGATCGCATAGTTGGTCGTGTATCAGCTGAGACAACTTCGCAGATAGGTACAGATTCTGTAACAATTGTAAGGTACTATGGGAATCGGAGCAGATGAGAAACCGTTTACCCTGAATACGTCGCATCTCCTCCAGTGCCGTCTGGATTGCGTGGAGCTCCGCTGAGAAAACGGTATACTCATCACGACGGCGATTTCTGGTGACATGGTCGGGGAACACAACAGAGCAGCCAAAGGAATTCCTTTGTTTGGTGCAATCAGTATACACTACTGTGAAATGCTGATGTATATCTATAATGTTTAAAAATGGGGACTGAAATTTAAAATCTGGCGTACTACCTTTCTTGAAATTGGTCAAGTCTAAAATAAGTCTGGGCCTCCGGAGGAGTCAAGGTGAAAATATGCTACAACCGCGATGTAAAACATTAATACCGGCCACATCAATCTCTCAAAGGCAATAAAAACAGGTTCAAATGGTTCTAAGAAATACGGGACTTAAGATCTGAGGTCATCAGTTCCTTAGACTTCGAACTACTTAAATCTAACTAACCTAAGGACATCACACACATCCATGCCCGAAGAAGGATTCGAACCATCGACCGTAGCGATCGCGCGGGTCCGGACTGAAGCGCCTAGAACCGCTCGGCCACAGAGACCGGAAAAAAGCAATCCTGTGCGAGAATCTCATGGGACCTCGTTGCCCATTGCCAGTTACGAAAACGGCTATCCATTGGAGGCCGAGCAACGGTGTGGTATGCGAGTGTGTATGGTGTGGACAGTGTTTTATATGCCTGACGCAGAGTAAGTAGCCGTCGCGGTGGCACACTGTAATGGATTCTGTCTTGACCAGCCGATGTGTCACGAGCCGTAGACAATGCAGAATCCAGATCCCACATGGAACTCGTAATCTTCATCAGTGGTTGGAGTGGAAGTCCAAACTGCTCCTCTCACCAACTGTATCCCGACCGGCGGTTGCAGTAAATGTGACAAAATAGACCGCCATAGTCTGGGAAGTGTCTCGCCGATTAGCCGATTGGTTTGGAGAGTGCCATTCACCGTTACAGCAGCCATGGGGCACCTCCCTACTCTCCCAGAAAATCTCCTGATGGTCACCCATACAACAGAACTCTACGTGGAATGATTAATGGTGTTTAGGAACTGTTGCCGCGACCTCTTCTTGCTCTCTCGAATAATCCGGTGACCTTTCGCCCCCACCACTCAAACGGCTGCAAGATTGTTTACAGTTGGCTGGCACTTTAACCTATGCAGAGCTGCACGACCAGTCCTGATTCCAGAGCGGCATTCTGCACTCCATCAAGGGACAGGCTGCCTCTTCAGTTGTCCCGTGTACTGTGAAACGGGTGCGTCAGTGGCGTGGTACACCATTTTGGTAATATGATTCACCCATTCCTCAACACCTGCCCATAAAGTGTCCAGTCTACTCTACTGAGCATCCATCATGGTCATTTACTTTCGGATTCCACTCTGTCTGGGGGGGGGGGTGAATCCATATCGAGAAGTGATTACTTCCGTGCAAGTCATGGCTAATTCCCTTTGAGCAGAGTGAGCAAGGACTGGAGAGCAAAGCGAAAATCGATGGCAGAAAACGACCCAGCTGCAGTGCAGAAGTGCATGCTCTGTCCCGTATTTAGCAAGTATGCACACAATGACGCGAGAAGTCTCTCAATTGCTCTACCCCTGGAACAGGTAGTCGCAGAGCCCCAAAGCACATTGTGTGTATTAAAATCACCGAAGGGGATGAAGGAGTGGTAGAGCTGTGTACGACGGTCTTGCAGAGCCTCTTCGTCGAGAGCATCATGTGGCGGTGGATAAAGAGAACATATTTTCAACAGATGATACCCGTGTACTGATATGCCAACTACCTGTAAATTGATTGTAAGGGAGAAAGACGAGGAGTGGTAGTCGTAACTGACGAATACGCCTAGACCTCCTTTAGTTCTGTCTCTACTCAGATAGTCCTTTTTGAGGAGACATAGCCCTGTAGCTACGGGGTGTGTTATTAATGGAAATTGGTCTCCTGGAGACACAGACACAGTGATCTACCCTGACATAGTTGACGAAGTTCCTCCACACGAGCAGGTGAAGGTTCAGTCATGGGGCGAGATGATTGCTCCACACATACCTTATAATCCATCAGCTCTGGGGGAAAGTCAGACAAAGCAGCAGATAGAATCACATCCACATGGTCCGACGGTTTACTACTTGGTTTTACCTGCTGTTGCTGCTTTACAGTAGCTTTTTGCTGTTTTGAGGGCTTTACTGGATCTGGAGTAGCAGTGGTAATGGCTGTGCTGGGTTCTGAACAGCCTCAGGCGTAAGAAGTGGCTGGGGCTTGCTCATGTACCTTTGTCTGCTGTTCTAGAGAGGGCTGCAGGCTCTGAAACACTTGCTGCCTTGCAAGTGCACTGACATGTGCAGGTGTCTCAGCTGATACTCGCTACCTCCGTTTGGAGTAGACTTCTGAAGCATTGACGCAAGAGATCTAGCAAGTGTAGATGGCTGCATGGACTTATAGATCTTTTTGGCCTCCTCATGGGGGATATATTTGGTTGTTTTTATTTCCTGTACTTTGCGTTCTTCTGGGAGGATTCTGCAGTCACTACTCCAAACAGGGTGGTTTCTAGATCAGTTGATTCATCTGGCAGGAGACGAACCACCAACTCCTTCATGAGCGGCGCCTTATGCAACTGCCGCGCATCGCTTCTCCCTTTTGCCCTAGGGTTGTGTGCCCAAAACACTGTCACTTAAAACAGCGTATTGGGTTCGAAAAATAAGACCTCACGCTAAGGAGAAGAAAGGCAGCCTTAACATGCTCAGGAAGTTGTGTGCTACCGAATGTCTTGGTAAAGCAGTCGGATTTGATGAAATCGCCATCTACCCTACATGATGTTCTGCACGTCAGCTGTACCTTCTGGAGCCCACTGATGTAGCAGTTCCTCCTTGGGAATGCGAACTAGATCCCTGCGTGTTACAACACCTTTGCTATAATTCGAGGTGCTGTGAAGTTCAGTGTCTATTGCATACACAACAAGGCATTTAGCTGTTTGAAGGTTAGTAGCTTTCCGGGAATCTGAAGTTTCCACAAGCAGTGTCCCATTGCGCAAACGCTTTGCTGATTTTAAGCAGCCATAGATTCCCACTAAACACTTTCGTATGTAGAAGGGCGAAACCTTCTTCCGTTTCACTACTAAAACCAGTTTCGGAGAACCAGCATGCGTTTTGTTGCCACATACTGTAATTCTGAAATGAACTCCTGAGTCAGAAGAATTGGCTACACGAGTCCTCTTGTTAGTGGGGTGTTAGTATCTTCCAGCGCCCCTCCCACCCCGCTAGGAGGACGAAAAGAAAATTACGGATTATCCATTTCAGTCCGACGAGCAGTTAGAGAAATAAGGGTCCACTCAGACAGAGTTCCACATGCCTGAGTAGGATTTATACAACTGAGGTGCGGCAAATTCCCCAGAAGGTGCCCGACTGTTCCACCTATAACGCCATGCACCTCATCAGCGCACAGCTCTCCTTGAGATTGAGGGTTTTCTTACAGAGGTTTTTGCCATCATAACGATCCGCGCAGTCGAGACAAGATCCAGATTCCCTGTGACACACCACCTTCCACCACCACGCCTCACGATGTCGTTGAAGCTTGTCCAGAGCTTACTGTGACTGAGGACTGGTTGCGCTGAGCAGTCATCTAATGCAAGAACACTCAAAACTTCCTGCAGCCCCCTAGATTGACTAATTAAGCTATCAACAGCAGCCTCACGGATGCCTGCTTTATATCGCCAAGACGATTCACCCAATATGTGTCGTGAGCTTAATTCCTATACACTTCTTTGCGCATAGGCTTACTGTCCCCTAAAAACTCACATTTCCCCGCAGTCCTGCCAACGCTGCCGAACCATCACTGAGCACAGCAACTTCCTCACCAGTGAAGTCGAGGCTTAGGTAAAAGACATTCCCCACAGCGCCGCCAAACGAGCAGCCAATTCAGGCGTTGCACCATCTCCCGATCGCTGCCTAATTCGTAACTTTCATAAATCGTGCAGAAGGTGGTCTTCCTTGAGGTATCCTATCCCTGGGCACTGCCTGGGTTCCATGCTAATTATGACTACCTGGAAAACTGTATGTAATTAACCAAATACTGTTTACAGTTAAGACGAGTAAGGTAGTAACTGAGTACGCTATCGCAAGAAGGAAAAGGATGCCCGTCCTGCCCTCTCGGTCCTTCCAGGACAAGGGAAATAACAATGCTCTGGGTTACCATTTGATAATTAGGAATTGGGGTGGGCTGATTTGTGAGTCACCCTAATGGAATGCCTGGAGTCCCCAGAAAACTGCTTCAGCGTTCATCAACTTTAATACATTACTTGCCTTTAGTAAAGCCAAACGAGCTTTAAAAACAACCAACAGTAACGTTGCCTGAGCAGACTTTAGAAAAATGACTATTAAATAGCTGCCACTAATTGTGAGCCACCAGCCCCCAACTATACACCAAAGGTAGAGAAGAAAAAAAAGGAAATTTTAACTGTTGTTAGGAAAACTCGCTGGGCAGTGTTTAGAACTAAATGATCTTTCAACAGCTGTCATTAATTATGAATGCACTAACACTCGGTAGACAGCAAAAGTACAGAATTTTAAAAACAATTAACCGTCACTGAATAATTATCTACAGTTTATCAAATTTTCCTGACCATATTTTAAGCAAATCGCGTTTAAACTGCTGCTATTAATTATGTACCGTCAGTCTTTCAGTAGACAACAAAACACAGAACTTCAAAAACAAGTGACAGTTACTGAATAAGCAGCTACAGTCAGCCAACATTCATTGACCAGATTTGAAGCAAATGACTTATTAACCGCTGCCAATAATCATGAACCGCCTGTCATTCAACACGCAAACAAGGTACATAATTTTAAAAACAATTAACAGTCACTGAGTAGGCAGCAACAATTATCCAATGTTCAGTCATCAGATTATAAGCAAATTATTCTTGAACAGCTTCCCGTTCAGTTTATTGCGGGTCAGGATATTAACTGGATTCAGAATCTCGAAATTTTACGGGATCCCACAGAACAGTGAGCCAGTTTCTTGGATGAGGTTGCACCAGCCTTAGCTATTACGTTAAATCTATGCACAAACACACGGTCTCCGACATTCCCCTTGAATTAGCGCCTCCCACAATTGTATCTACGTGTGTGATGCCTACGTGGGAGCTCTATGTTGCGTCTCGCTCTCTCCCAGTTATGTTGGATAATTTGGGTGAGGGAGGGGGTTGGTGTTGCTTACCCACGGAACAGCTCATCAATGGTCCAAAGATTACTCGACGGAGATTTAATCGGATAGGCCAGGATTAATGGAGCCAGAGTGACCCTGATGATCTCATGCTGAGCAGTATTAAAAGGAAAATTTAACCATCGGATAGGAATGTCCCAGCGTCTTTGGGGCCTAGCATGAAATATTATCAATGCACCCTTCAAATTCCTATTCATGAGCTTAGCAAAGGTCGGCTGGAAGTAATTAAGGGTAATGGTAAAATGTCTAACACAATGCTCAAAACAAAATATCCCCCCCCCCCCCAACCACAGGTACGAGGAATAGGCCCAACGTAATCCACAAAGAGATGGTCCGTGGTTCTGCTGTCACAAGCAGACTCGGGAAGATGCTGGTGAGAGTTAGAATTCGGATTCCCTTCTTTGCATAAGTGACATCTCCACCCCCAGTAACTGACATATATTCTTACACATAGATGGCCAAATCATATGTTGTCTAATTGTGGCCAAGGATTTACGGTAATCTAGATGATCGTCTACCACGGAACTACGAAAATGTCTAAAAACATTGGGAAACAATACCTGAAGTAAACAAATTTTTAATGTGCAGTCGCCCTTCCCCTATACACACGATGCCTTTCTTAAGAACGTACCCGTCTACGTGCCCGCCATATACAAGTCTTTTCTTTATTTGGAAAATACGGGAATCTTCTTCCTCTCTCCTTTTGAGATCGAAATGAGTTGAGGAACTTACGTCGATGCAGCGCTGCCAAAGGCAAATTGGCCACCGTCCTCCGCATATTGCGACTTAAACCGTCGGCAACGCTGTATCCTTCTAGCAGGATACGACTTCCGTGCCTCTCATGGCCGTGGAGTGGCGGTGTATGTAAGCGAAGGCATATTGACTACATTATGTATCTCTTGTCGTGCAGGGGTATGGCGTTTACGATTCACTTTGCGAGTGTCATTAATCTCTATACTCCTTCTGGTTCCGAGCGTCGGCGTAAAAGGGTGGGATTTTACGAGGAGATGATTGCCTACTGGTTTTAACTCGACATGAACATCTTAGCCTTGGAGGAGACTTAACGTGTGTACTTGGCCACAAAGATAAGTACCCAAATTTTATAACGTGCCACGAAAGGAGTCTCATTGTTCGCGATCTAGTCGTGGATGGTACGGCGCGCAGACGACCTGGGCCTCATGTTTCACACTAGCGATTCGGCAAGTCAGTTAGTCTACATTTATGTCTCCCGTGGGTTGGTTGATATGGTACTCCATCTAAAGCGCGTCCATTTGGTGTTCTCTGGCCACAGTGCGTACATGTGTACACCGCACGCTCCCAGCAAGGAAATTTGTAGGAGCTGCACACCGTAGAAACTTAACACGCAGATCTGCTGGACCTGATGGTTGTCACTGTAACACAGAGATGTGGACGAGGTGCAAACAGCGGCGTTGACCCTACGCATCAGTGGTGGACTGGTGACTGGAATGAGTCAAACCGACGCTCCATTGCACATTCCTCACTTACAGCAGGAAGATGGCTGGTAGGCACAGGCATACTACAGACTTCTACCTCAGCGCCGTCAGCGATCTTGATGGCTAGCCATCTTCCCCGGAAGTGCAAACTTAACGAAGCATGCTTAAGGTCAACTACTAGCGATTTCTCTCCAAAACCTGCAAGTGCTTGTGGTGCGTGTCCACAGACCTTACGTGGTGTGACGGGAGAAGCCCTCCATGCATCATATTGTGCACGATCGCAGATACCACAGACAAAACGTAGTCACTGAACTCGTTGATCCGCATGCACAGTTGGTCACCTGGCAAGAGGACACAGTCGATAGTTTTTCCAACATTATCACCGAGTCTGTCATACCGTTGATGGTGCTGTCGAGGACTTCGATCCTGTCACCGTGGACGTACCATGCACCCTCACGGTTGAGGAGGGAGTTACGTTAATGGAACGTTTCACATCCAAGGAGATCATCATCGCTGACTTCGGGGATGCCCTGTGCATGTCTCCAGGGATCGATGGCCTCTCTAATGAATATTATCTTACGTTTTGTGGTCTTAACGTCTACACCATGGGCGGAGACGTATAACGAACGATCACATTTGCAGTTGCGACTGCACAAGCTTTTATCGAGAGTATTATTGTTCCCATTCATAAACAGATACCTGGAATTACGACGCCCTATCACACTGTTAATACTTAATACAAGAATTTTGCGCGGTTACTGGTGGCGCGCTGCAGACAACTCTTACCACTTGCCGTCTCCACCGAGAAGGCGACGCCAGGCGGCGCAGTTAACGTCCAGTCAGCCAATGGAGTCTGTCGTGACGTGACTGCGCTGGTGGAGGTATGAAGACTTCCTGCAGCGACAGTAACTGTACATTTTGACAGCACGTTTTGACAGGGTGAACCAAGTACTTCTATACTCTGTCTCAGAATAGATGGGATACCCTGCCATGTTCAGGCTCTGTAGCAGGGCGGGTTCGTTACATGGGTATGTCGGGGTCCGATTCCGATCCAACGGTGGGTCGGCCAAGGCTGCCCCTTTCCATGTACCTTTATGCGGTGGCGCTGGAGCCGCTCATAGGGTTACTGTCGGCGCAGTTGTCAGGATTCGTCTCATGCGATTACACCTTTAGAAGTAGCGCATACGCAGGTGACCTGCTGTTGGTTCGTTCCCGGGAGGAGGTCACACAGATTCTCAACATCATTTCTGCTCTTCGGAAGACTGCTGGAAATGTCATGAATGTTCGAAAATCCACGTCTATTGGTCGCAAGCTAACCCCGAAAATCTGGCTCCCCTGCCCTGTGTCCAACGTCTCCGCTAAGTTGGGATCAATTTTATGCTGCCAAAGCACCGTGTAGCTGCGGTCAACTTTCCCTGGGTTTTGAGAATTACCAGTATGATTATCACACCTCCTCAAGCCCAATCGATTCTTTGCCAGCATGAATGGCAATGTGGCATCCACAATGGTTCATTTTGCGCTGGTTTTACCGATACCAATTACGGCAGCGGCATTCGTATATTTTCTGCTGAAATGGTTCAAATGGCTCTGAGCACTATGGGACTTAACGTCTATGGTCATCAGCCCCTAGAACTTAGAACTACTTAAACCTAACTAACCTAAGGACAGCACACAACACCCAGTCATCACGAGGCAGAGAAAATCCCTGACCCCGCCGGGAATCGAACCCGGGAACCCGGGCGTGGGAAGCGAGAACGCTACCGCACGACCACGAGCTGCGGACGTATATTTTCTGCCGGCTTGGCAAATCTTCAGAGTATGAGGTGACACACTTTCCCCCTTCCGCTTGTAGGAGGGCTTGGTCTTCCTAGCGAACACTATCGAGCGGGCGCAATTTATATGGCCACGATGCATAAACAATGGCGCAGTGCCGAGGCCTCCATTACGCACCATTTCTTTGCCGTCCTGGCGCCAGTGTTCCTCCCCACTCTGGTCCCGGTCGGTATCATCATGACCGCGTTTACATACATCGCGGCGTTCATTGCTGAATTCAGTTATGCTCGCGCCGAACTCACACGAATGCACCGTCCACGGATAAAGGATTTCTACGCCATTTTCCTGTGTACCGTTGCCTTCAAAATGCTTCAAATGGCTCTGAGCACTATGGGCTTAGCATCTGACGTCATCAGTCCCCTAGACCTAGAACTACTTAAACCTAACTAACCTAAGGACATCACACACATCCATGCCCGAGGCAGGATTCGAACCTGCGACCGTAGCAGCAGAGTGGTTCCGAACTGAAGCGCCTATAACCGCTCGACCACAGCGGCTGGCGTTGCCTTTAACGTCGTAGAACACAATTTCCCATTGTTGTGGTGGACTTTGATTTGGCGGCACATTCATCGCAGATTCTTTTCGACACATATCAGACCTACTTGTTATAATGCTGCCCGTGGCAAGTATGCAACTAATCAGTGGGTCCACGCCATAGGACTTGCGGACTCAATTCTGCGCCGTCTATCGTAGTGTCGACGATGATCACCATTGCCTCGGTTACGCTATGTGATCAAAAGTATCCGGACGCCCCCTCAAAACATACGTTTATCATATTAAGTACATAGTGCTTCCACCTACTGCCAGGTACTCCATATCAGCGACCTCAGTTGTCATTAGACATCGTGAGTCCGCGGAATGGGGCGCTTCGTGGAACTATACGGACTTCGGACGAGGTCAGGTGATTGTCACTTGTGTCATACGTCTGTACGCGAGATTACCACACTCCTATACACCGCTAGGTCCACTGCTTACAATGTGATAGTGAAGTGGAAACGTGAAGAGACACGTACAGCACAAAAGCGAACAGGCCGACCTCGTCTGTTGACTGACACAGATCGCCGAAAGTTGAAGGTCGTAATGTGTAATAGGCAGACATCTCTCCAGACCATCACACAGTAATTCCAAACTCGATCAGGATCCACTGTAAGTACTATGACAGTTACACGGGAGGTGAGAAAACTTGGATGTCATGGTCGAGCGGTTGTTCATAAGCCACACATTACACGGGTAAATGCCAAACAACGCCTCGCTTGATGTAAGGAGCGTAAACATTGGACGATTGAACAGTGGAAAAACGTTGTGTGGAGTGACGAGTCACGGAACACAATGTGGTGATCCGATTCCAGGGTGAGGGTATGGTGAATGCACGGTGAACGTCATCGGCCAGGGTGGGTAGTGCCAACAGTAAAATTCGGTGGAGGTGGTGTTATGGTTTGGTCGTGTTTTTCAAGGAAGGAGCTTGCACTCCTTGTTGTTTTGCGAGGCACTATTACAGCACTGGCCTACATTGTAGTTTTAAGCACCTTCTTGCTTCCCACTGTTAAAGAGCAATTCGGGGATGGGGATTGTATCTTTCAACACAGTCGAGCACCTGTTCATAATGCACGGCCTGTGGCGGAGTGGTTACACCACAATAACATACCTGTAATGGAGTGGCCTGCGCAGAGTCTTGATCTGAATCCTATAGAATACCTTTGGGATGTGTTGGAACGCCGATTTCGTGCCAGGCCTCACAGACCGCCATCGATACCTCTCCTCAGTGTAGCACTCTGTGAAAAATGGGCTGCAAGGATAGCGGTGTGCCAACACCATATTGAAATCCAACATTACCGATGTATGGCGCCACGAACCTGAAGGTCATTTTCAGCGAGCTGTCCGGATGTCTTTGATCACATAGTGTATGTAGATGTTGTGAATGTCTGGTTGTTGGGGCGAGAAATGGTCGTGTGTTCTCTGCGATTGCCTCTGGCGCATTTTATTGACACAGAGTGGTTTCTTTACCCAGCGGTGGAATATTATTTTACAGTCACTAGACCTCGGGCGGTTCTCTCAATAAAGGGTTGGACCTTGGCATATGTATATGGAGATGCTCATCACTCACGCCTCGATTTTTGTCTGTACTTGTAGACTACACATGCGGAGGTTGCACGCTGTTCCCATTACCATGGGTATTTCGCCAATAATCTTAACAGAATTTTAACCACGGCTCCACTAAGATGGCATGTTCCCGGAGTCTTTGAAAATGTAAAGTTCCTATGGAGTTCTAGTTTAGTTCTAAAGAACAGTTCGCACTCTAGAAGTGTTCCTGTTATATATAATGACAACTCTTATTTGTATGAAAATGTATCTGATTTTGCTGCTCTTTCATATTATGTATGTAGTACAGTAAATTACAACAGACGAACAGCAATTAGCGAAACAATAAATAACGCTCATATAATAATTATTAGAAGTGGGAAATTCTGAAGGAGGAAAATGAGTTTGGAATTCGATTCATATGCTTTCTCCCTATTGCCACATTCCACTAGCTATGCAAGGTATAAACACACCATCTGTCTGTCGCCGCTTCTGAGTCAGCTCTTATTCTGTTCAGTGACAGAAGATCTAGACGGACTGCAAATAAGGCTGTTTGGGGAGCTCCTGCCATCATCCGTCAACGGCCACACACTACACCCACCGTCCAGTTTAGCTGCAGGTGCAACCAGCAGAGATGGGCCTCATTCCTAACTGCTAAGTACCACAACAGTAGCTTCAGAGATACCCACCTAGTTCCTCCGTTAGTAGTATAGAAGCCCGCATTGTGATACCAAAACGCTTGAAGAATATTCAAGAAATGGTCACTGATGCCGGCCGCGGTGGTCGTGCGGTTCTAGGCGCTGCAGTCCGGAACCGCGTGACTGCTACGGTCGCAGGTTCGAATCCTGCCTCGGGCATGGATGTATGTGATGTCCTTAGGTTAGCTAGGTTTAAGTAGTTCTAAGTTCCAGGGGACTGATGACCTAAGATGTTAAGTCCCATAGTGCTCAGAGCCATTTGAACCATTTGGTCACTGATAAGATAAGATGGGTATCAGGTTACATAGATGTAATAAAGACTTCCAGTGATAATGCGTATCTCAAGATCACTGATAAGATGAAGACTTCCGGGTATCATTTTACATACGAGGCAATTGGACGAGGTCACCCCCAACTCCTCTCTCCCTCGCGAACCATCATCTAGCCCAAGCAACCCTTCCCGCCGCTCACACCCACATCACCACCACCATTCCCGGGCCAATTAGAGTCAAGCACCCGCTCCTACTTCTTATGCACACATCAAAAAAAGTTTTGCATCACTCCAGTGGCCAGAACTCTTGAAGACAAACGTTGACTGTGGATGTTATATCACAGATACAGCCCCTTTGACAGTTCAGAGATGTTACTAAACCCGCCCAGACACGTAAACAACCATGCATGAGCAGCGCCTATTAGACCGAGGAGTTCCGACAGCCGATCAGTTCCAGTCATACCACAAGGAGGGAGGTACACGCCTTGTGTTGACTGTACTTCATGCATGCCTAGACGGTCAATAACGCGGTTCGATCGTGTCCGCAATGTTACTTTGTGACAGGAAGGGCTCTCAACAAGGGAAGTGTCCAGGCGTCTCGGAGTGAACGAAAGCGATATTGTTCGGATATGGAGGAGGTATTGTGAGACAGGATCTGTCGATGACTTGCCTCGATCAGGCCGCCCAAGGGGTACTAATACAGTGGATGACCGTTACTTACGGATTATGGCTCGGAGGAGCCCTGACAGCAACGCCACCATGTTGAATAATGCTTTTCGTGCAACCACAGGACGTCGTGTTACGACTCAAACTGTGCGCAACAGGCTGCATGATGCGCAACTTCCCTCCCGACGTCAATGACGAGGCCCATCTTTGGAAACAACTACACCATTCAGTGCGGTACAGATGGGTCGAACAACATGCCAAACGGACCGCTCAGGATTGGCATCACGTTCTCTTCACCGATTAGTGTCGCATATGCCTTCAACCAAACAATCTTCGGAGACGTGTTTGGAGGCAACCCGATCAGGCTGAGCGCCTTAGACATACTGCCCAGCGAGCGCAGCAAGGTGGAGGTTCCCTGCTGTTTTGGGGATGGCATTATGTGGGACCGACGTACGTCACTATTAGTCATGGAAAGCGCCATAACGTCTGCACGATACGTGAATGCCATCCTCCGACCGGTTGTGCAACCATATCGGCAGCATATTGGCAAGGCACTCGTCTTCATGAACGACAATTCGCGTCCCCATTTGCACATTTTTTGAATGACTTCCTTCAGGATAACGACATCGCTCGACTAGAATTGTCAGCATGTTCTCTCGACATGGACCCTATCACACATGGCTAGAATAGATTGAATAAGGCTGTTTATGGACGACGTGACCCAAAAGCCACTCTGAGCGGTCTACGCTGAATCGCCGTTGTGGAGTGGGATAATCTGGAACAACAGTGCCTTGATGAACTTGTGATTAGTACGCCACGACGAATACAGGTATGCATCAATGCAAGAGGCCGTTTTACTGGATATTAGAGGTGCCGCGGTGTACAGCAGTCTGGGCCACCACCTATGAAGGTCTCGCTGTATGGTGGTACAACATGCAATATGTGGTTTCCATGAGCAATAAAAATGGTGGAAATGATGTGTATGTTGTCCTCTATTCCAAATTTCTGTACAGGTTCCGGAACTCTCGGAACTGATGTGATGGAAAACTATTTTTGATGTGTGTAGCTTGTAACTAGGGTAATTGAGTGAAGTGCATCTTTCGGGTTCTGAGCGCTTTATGAAGAGAATCAGGTTTTTTGGAATGATGGTGTGGATGTTAATTATAAACAATAATAAAAATTTCAATTTATTATTGTCCGAAGTACACGAGTTTAAACATTTGTAGGGAGAGCACCAGGGTGTAGGTATTTTTGACCAATTACAAATTAATTATATTATTATTCCAATTAGTTTTGTCCCACTGTCCTCGAAATCGCATCATGTCACGTAGCGTCGTGTTATATGTCAACTGAAGTATCCTGATATTATCTGCAAAATGGTGGTAAATATTACATTAGAGATACATTATAAATTAATGACATTTCACCATATTATGCTACATGGTGGTAAGTGTTAACGTAATCTGTAGTATAACACTAAGGAAATTCAGCTGTGGTTAAATGAATGATGTTGATGAGTTATGGAAACTAGTGGAAATTTTTTTTCTATTATGGTGGAAGACTGAGACATATTCATTACAAAATATAACTTTCTTTCTGAATTTGATTCGTGCGAGTAATTGCACGTTTTTGCAAAAATGGCGGAAAATGATGGTCTTTCCAAATGGTCGTCAAAATTTTTTGCACAAGGACCAATACTGACGTGGGGAGACACCTCGGACCGCAAATGTACCGACATTATTATTAATTGGTAACCAACATGAATTAATTTGTTACAATCCTCCAATAGACTAGCTATAGTAGCAATTTGTTGGCCGGCGGCAACCAAGTACTGACGTTAAAGTGGGCACCATTCGAAACACTTCGTGTCAACTGCTCTGTTACAGATTGCTGCCACATCCAAAGTTCTGGCAGTGTAACCGCCACATAAAGTGTTGAGTTGTCTATGTGAGCAGAAGATTAATTGATTACTAACTGTAACTGTACTTACATTTAAACGTTCACGCCGGTGTTCACGAATGCTTTTTCGCCGTTGGGCGGTGCGCGTATTCATACTTTACTTCATCTGGCAGCGCTGCTTTTCGTGTTTCTCGTCGTGGGGCGACGGTGGTATTCAAAGGCCCGAGGCTACTGTGATAGTGCATTAACCTTTACTAAATTAACCACAAATTATGCCATATTTCATTTGTCCATAAAGCTATCTCGTTGAAGGATCACTCAAAACAAGTGTATCACAGAGGTTCATTGGTCATTGTCCTTACCATGTGAAAAACTCGACGGAGTTTATGAAGATACTTCAAGGGAAAGGTCTCTATGAATGTGACACCATGAAGTCACGTCTCTCTTCACACGGATACCTGTTGATGACTCCTCGACATTACTAAGGGGCCACTTCGACGAAGACACAGTGGAACTGTTCCGCCACGCACTCACTACCACATACTTCCAGTGTGGTGGTAAATTCTATCAATAGGTGGACGGAGTGGCCTTGGGTTCCCTCCTGGCTCCATGTATCGCAAACCTCTACAAGGAACACGTCGAAGAAACGGCTCTCGAAACGGTGGGTCTGAAACCGATGGTGTTCTGCCGCTAAGTGGACGACAGGTTCGTGATTTGGCCGCATGGCGAATAAAATCTACAAGTACACCATAACCACTTCAACGGCATACATAGCAATATTAAATTCACAATGGAGGTGGAAGAAACCAGGTGTCTGCGTTTCCACGGCATCGTGATAAAGAAGCACACTGATGGCACGGAGATCATTCTGTTTATAGGAAGACGACACACAGACCTGTACCTTAGCGCCGGTAGCTGCCACTATCTAGCACAACGCCAATCCGTGTTCACCGTTTTAGTGTGCAGAGCACGAAGCATATGCGACAAGGAGTCTAACTGCCGAACTGCAACACTTGAGGAAAATGCTTCGCGAGAACGGCTGTTCTGAGACACAGGTAAGACACACTTTCCAACAGAGCAAGAAGAAGAGGGAAGAGGTACACGAGGAAAGCACTAAGCGCTTCGCGTTCCTTCCGTATGCTGGGCGCCCCCCGGCAAAGATTGCCGGGATATTAGAAAAGAGCTACATTAAAACCACCTTTCACTCATCGACCAAAATAAAGAATATGTTGGGCTCAGTGAAGAACAAACGAGGAATACAGCATCAACTGCGACTGTGGCAAACAGTACACCGGCCAGACGCAGCGACGTATGTCGCAGCGCTGCGCAGAACACGTAAGGAGCTTTCGCCTAGGCCGCACGGAGAAATCTGCAGTTGCGGAACACAATCTCAAAGAAAACCATGTGTTTGATTTCGAACAAATAAAGCTGCTATGCAGGGCGAACGGGTTCTGGGATCCGATCTTTAAAGAGGCTGTGGACGTACGATTCCATGATAACCTTGTCAGCGGAGATTGCGGTTTACAACTTAGCACCGCGTGGGATACTGCGATAACAGAAATACGACAAGAACGCTCCGACGCGAAACCGGCGAAGGCAACGGACAGAATGGACAGGCCCCACCAGATCACGACGCCTGCATCCACCAGTACGCGGGGAGCCCCCACCGGCCGCAATTCCTCCTCGCCACCACCCACCCCTCCGCCACCCAGCACGGGCCGCGACACCCCTTCCGCCGGAGGCGCGCAATTGGCGCTGCCGACGCAGACGAGGCAGAGGAGCCTGCGGTCCAGCGGCTATAAAGAACCGACCGGGATACGAACCCGACATTTCGTTTAAAGATGACAAGTAGGAGACTTGTTGAAACGTTACCGCAGAATGACGCCTTTATTCGGCTGATAACCCGAGAAGATTACATCCTCGAGGTTCGCCGAGAAAGTCTAAATTCGCATAATATGCGTTACGGTTTACCTGGTAGCATTTTTGAGAGACAATTAAGGCCTGCCACTGAATCTCATTTGCCGTTCGCGAAGAATCATTTCAGGGAAAGCAAAAATATAGATTAAAACTTGGTATACACCACTTTCGAAACAAACGGTCCAATATGGTCATACATTGCGTGATGTTCAGAAACATTAATGCGAAGAGCTTCCTGAGCTAATGAATGGACATTCTGAGGGAACATCAAAGACAGATGGATTTACTGCGTTTTCAGTTACTTGTTGAATTATATTGATACTGGACCATCAAGTAAGTTTCCCTGACCACCACCGGGCTCCTCGCCCATAATCTATTCGCTTTTACAACTTTGTGTTGGAAACTATGCAAAACTCGCGATGTTTGTTCATACTGACGATCAATTGTGCCAAACAAAAAAATCCATGAATTCGTCAATATTCCGGTACGAAGTATACCTTCATTCATAACGTTAGTTTATGCAACATGAATGAGAAAACTGTTTGGCACATTAATATTTTTGACGATGTTCTTTGTATTACTAGTTCAAATGACTCTGAGCACTATGCGACTTAACTGCCGAGGTCATCAGTCGCCTAGAACTTAGAACTAATGAACCTAACTAACCTAAGGACATCACACATATCCATGCCCGAGGCAGGATTCGAACCTGCGACGGTAGCGGTCGCTCTGTTCCAGACTGTAGCGCCTAGAACCGCACTGCCACTCCGGTCGGCCTTTGTATTACTATTTGACAACAGTGATGAATTCTTGAATTTTATTATTTGAAGTCATTGAGTTTATAACACCTAGTATGATGTAAATGTTTTCTGAACCTGATGAGCCGGCCGCTGGTGGCCGAGCGGTTCTGGCGCTACAGTCTGGAACCGCGCGACCGCTACGGTCGCAGGTTCGAATCCTGCCTCGGGCATGGATGTGTGTGTTGTCCTTAGGTTAGTTAGGTTTAAGTAGTTCTAAGTTCTAGGGGACTTATGACCTCAGCAGTTGAGTCCCATAGTGCTCAGAGCCATTTGAACCATTTTTTGAACCTGATGATGATCGTTAGTCCAAACCTGGTTGTCCATAAAGAATATTTCTCAGCAGCTGTTGGCAGTGAAACTTTACATTTTTCAGACTGTGGCGAGTGTTGGATTCGTGTCTGTTTTGCCTATGATAATACATCCACTGTAGTGTTCGTGCTAGTCTAATTGCAATCCAGTTTTCTTTTTCATTGTTAGACCTATTGCAGCTAATCTTACTCCAGTTGCCACCAGAGCTGAAGTGCTAACGCGAAAAACTGTTTCGTTTCACCAAATGAAATACAATCTTCCCATGCTCGACTAACTGAAACAGTCACTGAGAATGTTATGATAATCATGGTAGGCGGTACACCTGTTTTGAGCTTATTTGAATACGTTTCTCTGAAAATGTAATTTGTGTACCATTTTTATACATTGATCCATGACGTTCTGGGAATGCAGCCATACTACTTCATCTCTTGTGGTATTTCGGCTGCGAATCTCCGAACCATCTTCAGAATGAACCATAACACATACATGTTTGTGTAATTTTATATACTGATCGTTATCAGAAAGAATTTTCACTCTGCAGCCGAGTGTGCGATGTTTTAAACTTCTTGGCAGATTAAGACGATGTACCGAGCCTAGGGCACAGGTGAGGATGCCTCGGATAGGTGTTTTACAGTTGTAGAAGGTCGTGGGAGGATTTAATTCCCATGTACTGCCTATTACCTGGTTTAGTAAGTTTTGTCTAATGCGCTGCGGCCCAGCGGTTCTAGGCGCTTCAGTCCGGAACCGCGCTGCTGCTACGGTCGCAGGTTCGAATCCTGCCTCGGGCATGGATGTGTGTGATGTCCTTAGGTTACTTGGGTTTAAGTAGTTCTAAGTCTAGGGGACTGATGACATCAGATGTTAAGTACAATTGTGCTTAGAGCCATTTGAACCATTTTGTCTAATGAGAACGGGGTTGCTGGAGGCCGAAGCTCACGCTTGCCCGACCTATGCATCGTGGGCCGTATAGGAGTATTTCACGTCGCCTAACATAAGCAGAAACATGTACTTGTTACCATCGTGCATGAAACACAGTGGTTGTCAAAATCTTTTACTCAAAATCCAGTACTGACATTGTGGGAGGACACCCCGAGCCTCATATGTGCCGATATTTTTATGAATAACCTTTAACTTTTATAAGCCCCCAGAAGACTAGTATTTGTGCATTTAATTGGCCGCCCGGCCCCAAGTACGCTTACCAATCGTTAAAAGTTGACACGATTTGGAACACTTCGTATTGGCTGTCCTCTGCTTCAAATTCCTGACACCCTCAGTGATCCTAAAATTGTGGCCCCGTAATTGTCTGACGATGCGTTGTTGCGTTGTCTGTGTAAGGGAACGATTAAGAGTTTAATAACAGAAACTGTACTTATTTTTAAATGCATTATGTAATAGGTGACACGATCACAGATATTTACTAAATGTTTTGAATGCTGTTTTTCTTCTGCTCATTGCGTTGTATTACAACAACCAAAATTTAATATCATATACATTGCTGCAAATATGTACCGCATTTGAGAATGACAGTCTGTACAATGCACACTCAGGGATCCATGTTGCTATCGTTTGGAATTCATACCATAATAGCTGATCGGTGCGAGGAAAACACGCCCATGAGCTGTCAGCACTTGAAGATAAGAAAGATAACTTTCCCCCTGTAAAATCACCTCACCCTGCAACGACAAATCTATCTGCCCCTGTGCCCGCTCCACAGGTAACCGGCCTACTTTTCTCTCACCTGCTATAATTCCTCCAGAATTTTTTGAGTCGACAACGGAGTCAGTTAAAGCCAAAAATTGAAAATGGTGAGGACTTGTATTTTAAAGGTAAATTTAAGCATACAAAATGTTTCATTAACGTTTCTTCTGATGTACTTTTTGGCTTTTTTGTCCAAATTTGCACCTATTCGAATGTACGAGATTACAGTCCTAATTGTGGCTTCTAAATGCGGAACCTTTGACTACCATGTGACACAGAATTCTCATTATAGTGCTATTAATATTACTTTGCAGATGACTGCCGACGAAAGGGACGCACTGTGTTGTCACGCTTAGCGGCGCACCAACAGTTGCAACAGAGGGCACGCCAGGCAGATGCCAACTATCCAGAGTTCGTACGCAATACTGCAAGATGTTACTGGCGTATTCAGATACAGGCGTGGAGTACTCTTAACTGTCAAGTCAAACATAATTTTAAATGCACTATAGCTGCTATTAAAAGCTACAACACGATGAACAAAATTCTCTGTGCGTGGTAAGAAATTTACGATGTGATAAGTACATCGAGAAAATTTTAATTAAAACCTCCATCTCACAGATTTTTGTAATTTGAAGAGCGCCCGAAAGCTGAAGTCCCGTAATTATTGGTCTCTTTTATTACTGATACTATTATTCAATTGAAGATACACGGGTAGCTGATCTGCAGCCCCAAAGTACTGATTGCTTTATATCGGTACCATTCCAAGCAATTTGTATTGACTGTTGTATATTTCAGATTGCTGCCAGCTAGAGAAATTTAACAGTTGTGACACAATAGATGCGTAATGAAGAGTTGTTGGTTTCAATATGAGTGTGAGTAACTTTCATAAATAATAGTATCTGTCCTTCTAAAGCTTTACAAATTATTTAAATACTGCTTTTCTTCTACCCAGTGTAGTGTATTACAGCAGCCTTAATTAAAAAATGTTCAGATGTGTGTGAAATCTTATCGGACTTAACTGCTAAGGTCTTCAGTCAGTAAGCTTACACACTACTTAACCTAAATTATCCTAAGGACAAACACACACACAAACACACACGCCCATGCCCGAGGGAGGACTCGAACCTTCGCCGGGACCAGCCGCACAGTCCATGACTGCAGCGCCCGAGACCGATCGGCTAATCCCGTGCGGCCAGCCTTAATTGCTTTTATATTCTATGCTGCAAATAAGTACCGCATTTGAAGATGATCTTTCCTGTAATCAGCGTTCAGGAATCCACGTTACTTCCCTGTGAAAATTGATACAATATCAGCTGATGGGTACGAGTCGCTCACGCCAGTGAGTTGTCAGTAGGGAAAGACTAGCTATAAAACATTCTCCCTTTCAAGCCCTCTAATACCGCAGTGGCCATGCAGCTTACTCTTCCGTCCCTGAAGTGGGGGCCTACTTTATTTAGCAAACGGCCAAATTTACCACCCTCAATTTCAAATTTACACGCCTTAAAATACTGCCTCTGTAAGTCTTTTTCATTGTTACTGAGCAGGAAAACGACGCTCTTTAGAAATTCTTAACGTTAGTTGACGTTATCACATCAGACTGTTAGCTGCAAGATGCATGTTATAAAATATGGTTGAGAACCGCGGGCCACACGATTTCTTGGTTTGGGTAGCACGCGTCGCATGGGCTGCGCTTTTACGAGGACTGGTCTACCCACTCCTCTAGGTGAACTGCGTGTTTTCATCACATCAGTAAAGTTAGCCAAGAGGGAAAATCTAAGACAAATACCACACCGCAGTGCATAAAAACTTTCTAAGTCATCCCTATTTTACTAGTGTATGTGTTAAAACGAGCACGTTCTCCTTCTGGAGAAATAACGATGTTACGGCATATTGAGAAATAATGATGTCACCACATATTATGCAAAATCTCGTGAAGTACTTACATAATGTATGGCGTAAGACACTAGTATGTGACGTAATAGGAAAATTCTCTTAGCATTGCAGTTCACCGATTTCGAAGACATGAATAATTACCGTCTGCATAAGAATTAGCACAATACTACATATATACATCCGGCCGCTATGGCCGAGCGGTTCTAGGCACTTCAGTCCATAACCGCGCTGATGCTACGGTCGCTGGTTCGAATCATGCCTCGGGCATGGATGTGTGTGATGTCTTTAGGTTAGTTAGGTTTAAGTAGTTCTAAGTCTAGGGGACTGATGACCTCTGATGTTTAGTCCCATAGTGCTCAGAGCCATTTGAACCACTGGAACAAATATACACCTGAGGAGGTGACCAGCAGCGTGTGAGATCCTTGTAGGGTGGACTACAATCCCCGGGCTATGGAAGGGAAAGTTGGATTATTCAGACAATTTATGTGTAATCGTTTCGGACGCGACTGGCTTGGTTGATGGCATAAAAGGCACAGCTACGCGATCTAGCGTTCAGGGAGGGCATCCCACCCACGTCAATAACCCCAAGGCTGCCGTAACTCGCTGATGACTACGCAACCGCTAGCGGAAATACGTGGACGGCCGTTCAGATAAGCCTCGCTAATAGTTGGAGCGCCAAGCACTCTCCCATTTCTCCCTGAACCAAAAAAAGTAAACTCCCCCAAGCATCGGACTTTTAATACTAGAGCTCGTGTATGGGCGACATTAATTTTGATCACCCAGTGTTCCCAGGCAGAATAAAAAGGCACGTAATCATAATTAACATGCCACAACACAAAATTCAAACAAATAAACACTTGCTACATACCAAAGCAAAATCACTCTTATAATGTTGTTAATGTATGAAGTCGTAGTACGCGTCAAATAGCTCTTATTAATGTAGTATGATGAGAGACGCTTGAATGTTTAATATATTACGTAATGCACTACTTAAGAGCAAATATCCATTTTCTAAGTACCATTTCTACATTTTACATGAACTGTTAATGTACAGTGTCATAATGTTAAAACAATAGCATACATAATCCAACGTACGAACACCTACCTATCACTGTTTACATTATTTTGACTGACTGCCTCCTCGTTTTTTCAAGAAAACGCACTATATGCTTGGCTGAAGAAGTGACACGCACTGCAATAAATAAAACTAAGGCTGCTTACGAAGTACTGGTGTTAACGTGCGAAGTTACTACACCCACCAGAGACGCAGTCTCGATTACAGCGCTCTCTCGCTGCCACAGTCGCTTCTTTCAGAGAGAGTGTGTACGTTAACCGTAGGGTCGGTGGATGAGTGGCGGAGAACCGCCACGGGCTCAACACATACTCATTGGTTATCAGTAACATCCGGAAAAACTCCTACAATAACGTGAGAAATATAGACTCACCGCCATTTGATGGGAATGGCGGATAAATATACTTCATTAAAAACCTAGTAAAAAATTATGAGGAACCCTACATGCGCGGCCTACGTCCGTAGCTGGCTGACGAAGAAATGTGCTGTGAAGCTGACCACGAGATCCTAACCGGTGGAAACAGGCAGTGCCCCCGAGCACAGGCAGCCCGCTCTGTGACCATAAACGATACATCAGGTGGGCAATAACCCAACGCCCACAGACAGCCGACATTTGCTCTCGTCGGAAGCAAGGGCTTGATTAGGCGCCAACAGCCGAAAAGGGCTACAACAGAGCGGTATTAGACACACGCTGATATTCTTTGTTACACATCTCTCCAGTTCTCAGAAAACCTTGCAAATATTATCGTCTAGGAGGCGGAAAATACTTATTTCTTCGATGCTTATTTCGTTAACACTTGTCGTTTCAAATTTTATGTAATTGTGTTACTTTCCGGGTTGTAAATTTGTTGGATGCAATTTGGAAAATTTTGGTAGCAGTAAATCTTTTGTTGCTTGCAAAAATCTGAAAAAATGATGTAACACATTCTTTAGTCACCGATGAATAAGATAGTAGAGGGCTTCCTTTAAATCAGACACATAATGCTATGTCAGATAGACCTGCCATTGGTAGGTTGGATCAACAGGCGACTATTACGGAGATGCTTCGATAACTAAAATTCGGTGATGTTCTTTTCGTGAAAAGAGCATTGAGAAAATTTAGAGAACTGCCATTTATAGCTGAGTTCAGAACAACATTACTACCGCCAACGTACATTTGGTTATAGAAGTTTACGATTCATAATTGGAAGAGTCGTCATGACCACGTTTAAAAACACGGAGGATCTTGATATGTGTACAGAACAATCTAGCATCTGTCTGCAGCAGGAGATTATTTGTTTAAATATCATGTAGCGGCATGTTAATTGTGACTGCGTGCCTTTTTATTCTGCCTGGGAAGGTTGACTGATCAAAATTAACCTCGTCCCTGCATGAGCTGGATGATTAACGGGGAGGGGGAACTTGTTTCTGATTGGTTCAGAGAGAAAGGGGGGAGAGGGAGTACTATTACCAACTCTTATCTGCATAGCCTTTCACGGATTTCCACAGGCGAACGCGTAAGCATCAACGAGTTACGACAGGACTGCAGTTATTAACCTGTGTGGGTTGCCATCCCTGAATGCGAGATTCCGTAGCAGAACCTTTTATGCCATCAACCGGGTCACTCGTGTCGGAAACGAATACACATAAATTGTTTAAATAATGCAGATTGCTGGAAGTTGGGTTCGCGAATTGTAGCCAACTCTAAACCGCTTCCACATGTCGCTGCTCACATCTTTATGGTCGTACTTGTAGTACTGTGCTAATTATCAGCCGGCCGGAGTGGCCGAGCGGTTCTAGGCGCTACAGTCTGGAACCGCGCGGCCGCTACGGTCGCAGTTTCGAATCCTACCTCGGGCATGGATGTGTGTGATGTCCTTAGGTTAGTTAGGTTTAATTAGTTCTAAGTTCTAGGGGACTGATGACCTCAGAAGTTAAGTCCCATAGTGCTCAGAGCCATTTCAACCATTTTTGCTAATTATCATACATGCTGTATTTGTGCAGGTCTTGTAAATTGTTAAAAGTGCAGTACTTAGAGAATTTTGGTATGGCGTCAGATACTTGTCTCCCATGTCATACATCTTGTTAATATTTATCAAGATTTTTGGAAATTTTGTAACATGGTCTTATGGGACCAAACTGCGAAGGTCATCGGTCACTAAGCTTGCGCACTACTTAATCTAACTTAAACTAACTTACGCTAAGGACAACACACACACCCATTCCCGAGAGAGGGCTCGAACCTCCGACGGGGGGAGCCGCGCAGGCCGTGACAAGACGCCTTACACCACGCGGCTATCCCGCGCGGCACCGATATTATAACGAATATGCAATGACGTCATTAATTTAAGGACACAGTGCGTTGTCGTAGTGTCTTACACCATAAATTGCATTAGTGTTTGTTGCCATTTTGCATAATGTAATGTGAAGTCATTAACATAGCCGCACGATCCATTACCATAGTGCCTTACATCATAAATTACGTTAATACTTATCGCTATGTAGCATAACGTGCCATGACGTCATTAATTTACAATGTCACGTTGTATTAGCTAGTAACATTTTACTTCCATCTTGCTGATAGCAATTTGACACTAGTGTTGACCAAAAGAGATTCGACGTGACGCATTTCAGTGCAACGCGACGTCGATGGCACTGGGATGAAACGAACGTGGTTGGAATAATAATCTAATCAATTTGTTGTTTATAACAAATTCCCTCACTCCATGGTCGTCTCCCTACATAGTACATATTTCGGATGGTAAAATTCGTGTAGCTGTAATTACAATAAATGTAATTTCTTGTTATGGTTTATAATAAACACTCACATCCTACCCCAAAGAAAACTGATCGTCTCCGTATGCCGCTCAGAACTAGACCGATGCTTCCCACTGAATTAGCGTAGCTATAAGGGATGAGAAGGGGGAGAGTTGGGCCTCGAATTTTGTTAGTGGGGAGAAGGGAGTGGGTGGTGGAAGGTTGTGTGGGCAGGATGTTGGTTCCCTGATGGGAGGAAGTCATTATCTGTTCAGTGTAACCTATACCCACTTGTTTTATCAGTGACCCTTCCCCGAGTACTGCTGGAGTGTTTGGATATCCAGAATGAAGTTCCCCAGACTATTTTCGTTGATACCATTTTCAATGCAACATGTAATCATCCTACACGCCACGCTCCACACTGCGGTTATAAGTAAAGGCTCTGAAACAGGCTCTGAAACATAAACTTTTAGCTGTTACATGAAATATTTGTATTTCTAATCGTTATTGTTACGTAAATTGGACACTTTAAATTAGCAATATTTCATTCACGATAATATTTGCCCTGGCCTCTTATACAGTGATGAGAATTGTTTTAAAAGAGCTGGCTGTTGGAAAGTGGTTATACAAAACGTATTTAATCACCATATACAATGCCCGCATCTCGTGGTCGTGCGGTAGCGTTCTCGCTTCCCACGCCCGGGTTCCCGGGTTCGATTCCCGGCGGGGTCAGGGATTTTCTCTGCCTCGTGATGGCTGGGTGTTGTGTGATGTCCTTAGGTTAGTTAGGTTTAAGTAGTTCTAAGTTCTAGGGGACTGATGACCATAGATGTTAAGTCCCATAGTGCTCAGAGCCATTTGAACCATATACAATGGTGTGCAAAACTTAAGGACGAAAGTAATTTTCGCATTGTGTTCACTGCACTGTAATATAACCTCATGAAACTTGGACCATAAATAGGAAAAACTGCTTCAGTATAGTTCATAAGGTAGCCGTAAGAAATAAGCATCGAGGCAAACAGGACGAACGCTTTTATTCAAACATTATGCTGAGGCCACTGCGATTTATGATGATCCCCTGGACATGACAATAGGTAGGACAGCAACAGATGCCCTACAACGTGCTCCCATGGTCGCCGCTAGTTTGGTAAGGAGTTTTTATGGTAGGGCGTACCACTACACTTCCAGCGTGGTTGACATGTGCTGGATACTCGTTGGTGCATGTCGATGTGCTCCAGTACATCCCTTAAAAACATCCCACATGAGCTCGATCTGTCGCATGCTGGGAAATGGGCAGGTCAGTCAAATCGCCAAATCTCCTCTCGTGAGAAGAGCACCTATATCTACTCTGTTTGATGGGGTCGCGCATTATCATCCATAAAAATGAAGTCAGGGGCGATTGTGGCACTGAAAGACGTACTTGTGCAAGGAGAGAATGGTCAAAATAACGGTGATCAGTCAGTTTACCGTGTTCAAAGGTCTGGAGGTAAGTACGCCTATACAAAATTATGCCTCTTCACATTATAGCACTTGGACCACCAAAACGATCATTTCGGACAATGTATCTGTGCATTATACGTTCCTGTCTATCACCATCTGAGGTTATCTCTAGAATCACTACTGAGACTGAATGTGCTCTCATTCGAGTAGAGCATGCGTCCCTACTCTTCGTTGGTTCACTCACTATGCTCTTGGCACCATCTCAAAAGTTGCCCCAGATGTGCCGGTGTGTACAGAACACAATATACTGGACATTGAGGAAAGGCACCGCGCCCATGAGGTCACTTTGACACTGTGAAGCGTGAGATTTCATACCTTTAAATCCTGTTAAATGTTGTTGCAGTAGCACCCGCTGTCTGACATGGATCCCTTCTTGCCTAACGCGCAATTTAACGGTCATCTGTTCCTGGAGTTGACCTTAGTGGACCACTTCCTCTCCTTCGGGCAACACTGCCCGTGGTTCAAAATGCTCCCCAAGCACGGGAAACTATGCTGTGATCAACAGAAAATTCCTGAGCTACAGTAGTCAAACTTTGTCCTTGTTGAAATTTCCCGACAGTTGTTCCCAGTGTGAAGTCACCCAGATGTGGTCCCTGGGTGATGCTGTAATGAAGAAGACCACGAAAGTGCACCTTAACTACTCCCTGATCGACACACGTTGTCTTTTCCCGTTGCTTCAACTGCCTCATGTTGGGGTGCCAGCCCCATTCGACTCTTTTATTGCGTCAAATTTTCTGTTCCCGACGGCGATACCTCTGGCCACATTTTCCCAAACATTCATTAATTTTCACCCAGTAGTAGTTGATGTATTATGTTACTTTATCTGTTTCGTCCTCCAGTTTTGCAGAGCAGTGTATTAATTCAAAAATACACATCCTCATTAATTCATCATCATATAGAAATTGGCGAGACTGGACAGAGCCAAGAATGGGGATTTGTATGGGCGATGACAAACAAGTTGCTGAGCGCCCCACAAACCGAAATCATCGTCGTCACCTGTCTCGATTGAATATAGTAATCGATTACTACATAACTTGCTCACTAATATGACGTGTGACTGTAATATAAGCCAACAAAAGCGGTATGTACTGTTCTATGGGCATCAACTGACAATGTAATAATGTAATAAGCATACCGACTAAACGACAAACAGCCCCCGGCGGAGGTTCGAATCCTCCCTCGGCCATGGGTGTGTGTGTTTGTCCTTAGGCTAATTTAGGTTAAGTAGTGTGTAAGCTTCTGGACTGATGACCTTAGCAGTTAAGTCCCATAAGATTTCACACACATTAGAACATTGGACAAACAGCCTTTATGCTACCGACTGTATTTTGGTTCTCGGAATATTTGCTACACATGTTAACCTAATACTGACACAGATATGAGAGTACACGTTGATTTGGAGTATGAATACATCCGAAGAACTAATTATTTTAGCAGACAGTTAGCATAACTTGTATTTCTGTTACAAAACTGTGGTCACAACATTTAAGATAGGCTAAAACGTTCTCTGCGAGAGGCCTGCAGCAAGTAACGGAACCAATAAACACTTCACATCAATGACTGAGACTGACAACAGAAACAGGAACTACAGAGGTTTAATCATTGCTAATACTCACCATAAATAAACTAGAATTAATGTGTTAAAATAGTCATATTCAGAAAAAAATACACCTTCAACGACTAGATATAGGGCGTCTATATTCATAGGACCCGTACATTAGTACGTTTTCCAGAAATAATACCTGTGCGTTCAAGATCAACGTCTATATCGCAGAGCATCTACCAGTAAAATGTGCCTGCTGCTCTCGGTGTCACTATAAACCGAAGGTAATGGGTCAGTGTGACTTGAAAATATGTTCAGAATACCTATTAGACGTACGCGCGAACCGTACCGTCAAATCAAAGAGTTTGAAGGAATATGATGCATCCATCCAGGAAATAGCTGCTTGTGTGGGACGAAATGTTTCAACAGTGCAACGGAATGTGAAGAACACGTGCCTTCTGGATGTCACAGGGCGTAAGCCTTTTGCCCTGTCCAGCCAGGTCACTAAACTTGCAACCAATTGAAAATGTGTGGGATATGGTGAATTAATGGGTGCAGTGCTTTGACCTGCAGACAGGCGTGTCAGGTCCCACCGCCTAGACTCCCCGAGAAGATCTACACCACATCAGAATGGCATTGCAGGATTGATCTGCGTGCTCTTCATCTCTGGAGCAACAGTGGAACTCAGCGCACAGTATCAGAGGTGACAGTCCGTCGTCGTTTATTATGCCATTGGTTAGGTGCACGTCGTGCACTTCTCCGCCTACCTTTGAAGAATGTGCAGAAACATACTAGAAGGCCATTGTGTATCGAACGACGTCACTGGGGAAGGAATGGCATAAGATAGTGTTGTCGCAAGAATACAGGTTCTGCTAGTTTGAAAAAGATAGCTGCTTTTTGGTTGGCTGTAGACAGGGGGAGCGGCATCACAGTGGCTGTATTCGCACAAGACATAGAGCTCCAACTCAAATCCTCATGGTGTGGGGTGCTATTGGGTACGACGACTAATCACAGTTGCTGCGTGTCCAGCGCGATCTGACCAGTGTGACCTATGTGAATGAGGTCCTGCGACCCGTAGCCATGCCCTTTCTGCAAAACACCCGAGACACCATTTTTCAGCAAGACTATGCACGACCATATGTTTCTACACGAAAACGTGCCTTCTGGATGTCACATTACGTAAGCCTTTTGCCTTGACCAGCCAGGTCACTAGACTTGCAACCAATCGAAAATGTGGGGGATATGGTGAAACAATGGGTGCAGCGCTGTGACGCAATGCCAACCACAGATGAACTTTGGAAAAGGTGAAGGCAGCATGGATGACTATACCACAGGACGCCACTCGCGCCTTATATGCGTCGATGCCATCGCGCATGGAACATGTAACCAGGACCCATGCCAGACCCTGTGCCTGCTTGATAACAGACTCAAATGGCTCAAATGGCTCGGGGCACTATGGGACTGAACATCTGAGGTCATCAGTCCCCTAGACTTAGAACTACTTGAACCTAACTAACCTAAGGACATTACACACATCCATGCCCGAGGCAGGATTCGAACCTGCGACCATAGGAACAGCGCGGTTCCGTACTGAAGCGCCTAGAACCGCTCGGCCACAATCGCCAGCACTTGGTAACAGGAAATATGCTATACCATGGTGACTGAAATGCTTCTCATTTTTGCATAACATACTACAGTACAAGTGGTATGCATACGAAAGTCCTCTCTCTAGTCGTAGATGGTGTTCTGTTTTTTTTCTGAAAATGTGTATATATCACTACATTCATGAAGGTCTATAATACTCAGTCGACTCTTTCCTGCAGTTAGAAAGTGAGTATCAAGAATGCGTAATCTGTCTACGAAAATGTGGGGTCCTGCCCACTCGTCTCGAATAGGGTGCTTAATGCATGCTGCGTTCTCGGAATGCTATAATACAATTCAAGCAAATCACATTAAAAGTTTTATTACAATAAAGAAGATAGACAATACTTCTAATTTACAATGGTGTCGCAAGTGACGAGAAACATGCAAACAAAGTCCTTTGCTGTATACAAGGACCATGTAAACAATTGATATGGATCACACGTCACTGCTATCGTAGTGCTATCTGCTAATACTGTGCTAATACTATCCCACTGAGGCTGACAGAAGCGGCGCTTATATTCTCTTCGGCTAGAGGGCGCTCCTGTTGTAATGCAGGTCCTAATCAGCGCAGCACTGGCCGACGTCGTCTCACCGCCGCCTCCGCTCTTGCGTTCTTCATCTTTGTTTTACGCCAGAACCGAAAATGTTTTGGATATACGTTAAAGGATTCAATTTATCGGGAATAGGGGAAGATGGGTGACCAGATTGGTGAAGGTGATCGCTGCGTGTTATTTGCCCTGAACAGGGCTGCTACATGCCGAGATGGGGTAAAATAATATCTAATGTACACCATCACTTTTGTCAGTGAGCTTGACGGAGGAAGATTGTTACGTTATTTTCTAATAAAAGATTTTCTGACTATCCGTTGCCTGATGTAAGGTAAGTATCTTACATCATCCCTGTTACCTGACATGAACACAGATTAATACCTTTTCTACAACGTAAATAGTAGGTAGTTATAACGAAAGTGCAGTTACTCACAGCGGTCCAGTGTGGGTTGCAATTATCGTATGTCAGCGATACGTGGTAGGTATTCCAACGCGTCAAGGTGGAACCGATTTACGATGAAAAAATAATGAGTTCCTGTTTCATCCAACAGGTGCAAATCGGCACTGTGAATGCAAGAGGGTTATACAGATATGTTTCCTCAAGTAATGAATTAGGATCTGGACTTGGATAGAAAAAGTCAACAACTGAAAAACGGATAATGTTGAATTTGTTATCAACCGCAGCTTACACAATTTGTTAACATGAGCACCGGAGACGTCGATGAGATGCTGCATCCGTAAAACGACGCACTCAAAAGTTACTCGCAGCAGTTCCGTTAGAATCTGAGCAGCGTGTTCCTGTGTACTGGTGTTGAGATCAGGTAGAGACCAAATGTATCCCTGGTAAAAGTGTTCTTTTTGATCTCCAGAGCCAAAAGTCACATGGACTCTGATCAGGTGATATTGCAAGTCATGCATCTAGCAAACCTCTGTAAGTAAGACGTTGGTGGGAGGCTGCATTAAGCAGATTTTCCACAGGGCAAGCGACATGAAGTATTGCCCTATCTTACATAAAAATTGTGGTTTCCAAACAGTTGCGCTCTTCCAAATCAGGAATCACGGGCTGTACAAGGAGGTCTCGACAACCTGCGGACATCACGGTACGCTTGACAGGTCCTCTGGGTGTATTCTTTTCAAAGAAGAACGGACAGGGAATAAAAGTGCTTGTTAGTCCACACTACATAATACGGCGAGTGTAAGGCTCTTCGTGCACAGTATGATGTTTAACAATACCCCAAATTCGGCAATTTTGTGTATACACTGCACCGTGTAGGTAGAATGTGCCTAGACACTCTATAGAATATTTCCCGGTCAGGTATCATCAACTTCGATCCGTGCCAGAAACCGAGGAACGAATTCAGAACGTAGCAGATCATGATGTTCCAGTTGCTGCACTGTCTGGATCTTGTAAGGCTATCACTTTAAAACAGACCGCATAATTTTACGTACTGTTGACCATGGGATTGATAATTCTCATGACCCTGTATGAGCACTAGCACTACCCTGGACGCTTGGTACGTGGTCGGTTGCAGCAACAGCCACCTCGTCAATAACTTCCACCCTCAAGAACCCCTGCCTCCAGGCGCCAATCCTACCTCATCCGTGTTTTCGAATTTCATTATCATCTTCTTAAAGCATTTAACGACTTTCCGCATCTCATAGTTCACTCACGTTGTGGCTTTTCAAATGGGAGCGTGGGTGTCATACCGTCATACAAACAGTGTATCCCCCAAGATTTGCTCCTGGTGGCCACAATTCGAACTAATTTGTTTTCCAGTGTAAATCAAGTCATCATTAACGCATTAGCATATGAACATAGTTCAGCTGCCATAAGAGATTTACAGCCCATATTGGACCTCCGTGGGTAGCTGCAGTTTAATTATAAACAACCGGTATTAAAACAGCATCATTGTGGATATCCACACCGTTGATCTATGAAACAAAAGTAGCGTATAATACACGCATCATTTACTTCATGGGCACTGATGGTCTGTAGGAAAACTATTCATGTGTCTATAAAATTATTCAGTACCTCTATGGTACCAGTTTATGCTGTACGTGTTTATAAAGCCACGCAGTATGACTCCAGAGCCAGATGATAGCTCTTTAAATCCAAGCGAGGTCTCTGTAAAGGCAAAAATATACTTTAGGTTTATTTCTCTGTCAAGCCAGTTGATTTATATATAAGGCAATTTGTAATCTATGTGAATCCAGCAGACGTCTTTAGAAAACCAGATAATATAAATATAAAAATAAAATAATTCTAGGTCTTTAGCCACGTTATTATAAAACACTTAAGCAACTAAACTGCCGACATTTCGACGAGTTGCTGCAGTCCTTCCTCTTCAGGAACGCAAAAAGTCGGTCGAAACGTCGACAATTTAGTTGATTCAGTGTTTTGTGGTGACCCTCACTAATACAAAACTGATTACATCTACTATTCAATATTAAGTAAGATAACGTCTCCAAGGCGCTAGGTTCTGTTGTTATAAAGGTTAATAACGTATCTTTAATCAATTTGTTGTAGGTATAGAGCCTATTGACATTACTATGAAGGACGCTGATGTACATGTAAGCCACTTTATGTCACTATAAAAGCAGATGATATCTATGTAAAGCCAGGCTGCGTCTGTAATGATCCAATAAAACCCTTTGCCGTCTTTATACAACTATTTGATCCTGTGTGGTACATGTTATTATACTGGGGAGTTCTTGGCCCTGAGAAGACTTTCAATTTATCCATAAAGTAATCTGATATCTTTACAAAGGCATTTGAACTTCTGTACAGACAGCAGACATTTATAAATGCACCAGTCGTCACTGTCAAACTATTTGACGACTGTATAAAAGATTGTTCGTTTTGCTATAAAGCCTTTTGATATCTCTGTGAAACCAGTTGTCTCAATAAACCCAGTTAATATCCCTTCGAAACCTATCGTAATTCCCATAAAGCTATTTAGTTTCTGCATGAAGTCAGATGATGTCACAGTGAAGACTTATGGTATTCTGTAAAGTCGTTTGATATATTTATGAAGTCAGTTGGTTTCCATATGGAAGTATTTACTGTCGTTGCGCACTCGGTTTCTGTTACTATAATGACTTGCTGCGTCTTTTTGAAGCTAACTGACAGTATTGTAAAACATGCATTATTTCTGTTAATATAATGTCGTCACTTGATGGCCTTATAAAGCCTCTGTGAAGACAGTTAACGTTTAGAGAAACGCATATTGTGCCTGTACACAGCCAACTGCGCCTCTATCCAACCAGTGGACGTTTCTAAGAAGCCTCTTGTAGTGTCTGTAAAATCAGTTGTCGTCTCTGTGAAGCCAGTTGATGTCTTCATTAAGGCAGGTGGCATTTATACAAAGACACTTCTTTTTGTTTTAAATCTGTTTGCTATCTCTCTGACGGTGTGTCCATAAACGCATTTGATGTTACTATAAAGCTAGCTGATATCGCTACAAATGAAGGTGTATACAAAGCCAATAAAACCACTTGAAGTTTATGTAATGCCACTTGATACCTCTGTAAAGGTAGATGATATTTCGATAAAGTTATTTACAATAACGTCATTTGTTATGTTTGATACTGTGGCTACCAAAATACACGGTAAGGCTTCTGTATAGCCAACTAAATCCCCATTAACCCAGTTTTTGTTGACTAGCTAGCTCCTTCCTCCTCTGATCAGCACTGTGAACTCTTGCTACGTTGTGGAATGAGTCATTTATTGAAGTATACTTTCTCAGCGAAACGTATGGCAACATGGTGAACATATACATATTTTTTTTTCAATTACGTTCGCTGTTTAATTTCTCAATGTAATCACAGTTGATATCTCTGTGTCGGTTGACTTTTTTATGAATTCCATTTGTATCCTTGTAAATCCAGTTGTTGACACTATAAAATCAGTTTATCAAGTCTTTTGATACCTTCATCAAGCCAGTCGATGTCACCATAGACACTGAGAGAGGACAAGTTACTCTCTCACCGATTTTCCTCATACAGAAAATTATTAAAGATCTTATTTCAACCTGACGCACCTTGAGCGAGACTCTAGAAAGTTAACATGCTGAGCAGACATTCATGGAGCTTGGTCGGGTGCTAAGAGCATGAGGTACTTTTATGGCTCATAGAAATGGCATGTTGGGAGTTGAAAGCAATTGGTGGCGAGCCCATCCCTCAGTAAATCTTGCTGGACAGGTCCACAGCTGTACAGGGCAGCCAGGGCAGGCACTCCTCAAGACAGGTCTGCAAAATAACAATGCCGAGCTACCTGCAGTGGCGCCAGCAGAAGTCTGGGCTGGGGGCGACGGACTGAAGGAACGTGTCGACACAGTGGAGTCGTAAATCAGGCATTGTGTACAGAGCCATGTGTAATAAAAATTCGGAAGTTTTTGTGTTCGCTGATACTGCAAATAGGCCTGTGAACCACTTCCATTGGCCGCCTCAGTTGTATAAGAACTTCAGTGTCTTAGAAATGTATGGCTAACAAGCTCCAACGCACAGGCGATTTAGATAAAGATCTTTAAAATTGTATCTGTTCGCTTGTTGGCGGGGGAAGCGACACGACTTCAGAGCAAATCATCTTTCCCCTCTGTGAAAACTTAAAAAAGCCAGTAGTTGGCGGTTACTTCTTTTCAGAGACGCAGGTTTCGTAACTCTTGCCCTGGTTCGACATGAGTTAGTGCTAGATTAGATTAGACTAGTTTTTCGTTCCATAGATCCGTGCTGAGGAGATCCTTGTGGATGTGGAAAATGTAAATTTTTTTTCAAGCTGAAATAACTATACTAATAGTATGAGTATATACAATACATCATTTTTTAAGCTGAAATAACAATACTAATGGTATGAGTATATACAATACATCATTTGTTTCTATTGAATAATTTGTCAATGGAGTAGAAGGAGTTGGCCACTAGTAAGTCTTTCAGACTCCTTTTAAACTGATCTTTATTTGTAACTAAATTTTTATGTGTGCTGGCAAATTATTGAAGATAAATGTTCCTGAGTAGTGGACCCCTTTTTGAACTAAAGTAAGTGCTTTTAAGTCCTTGTGCAGATCATTTTTGAACCTGGTATCGTATGTATGAACTGAGCTGTTTGTTGGAAAAAGAGATATATTATTTAGGACAAATTTCATTAAGGAGTAAATATACTGAGAGGCAGTAGTTAGTATACCCAGTTCTTTGAAGAGGTTTCTACAGGATGTCCGTGAATTTACTCCACAAATAATACGTATTACACACTTTTGTACTCTGAAAACTTTTGGCTGACTTGTAGAGTTACCCCAAAATATTATACCATATGACATTATGGAATGAAAGTAGGCAAAGTATGCAAGCTTTTTCATTTTTATGTCGCTTATGTCTGCTAACACTCGAATTGCAAATACAGATTTGTTAAGGTGTTTCTGCAATTCTGTATTGTGCTCCTCCCAACTGAATTTATTATCAAGTGGTAATACCAGGAATTTAAGGCTGTCAACCTCTTCTATCGGCTCTTCTTCATACTTTATGCATATGCTGGGTGGAAACCTCTTACAGGTTCTGAATTGCATGTAGTGAGTCTTTTCGAAGTTTAATGTCAGTGAGTTGGCTTTAAACCATTTATTAATGGTTCAAATGGCTCTGAGCACTATGGGACTTAACAGCTGTGGTCATCAGTCCCCTAGAACTTAGAACTACTTAAACCTAACTAACCTAAGGACATCACACACATCCATGCCCGAGGCAGGATTCGAACCTGCGACCGTAGCAGTCGCGCGGTTCCGGACTGCGCGCCTAGAACCGCGAGACCACCGCAGCCGGCAAACCATTTATTAATATCCATGAAAATATCATTAGCAGATCTTTCTAGAATTACACTCGACATACTATTTATTGCAATACTTGTATCATCTGCAAACAAAATGAACTCTGCTTCTGGCAGTGTAACTGATGAGAGATCATTAATGGACACAAGAAAAAGCAATGGCCCTAAGATGGATCCTTGTGGGACACCACATGTAATTTCTTCCCATTCTGATGATGACTGATGACTTAATTCACTAGTCCCTTGCACTGACACCCTTTGCTTCTTGTTAGCGAGGTGTGACTGGAACCATTTTGCAGCACTGCCTGTGAAACCATAGAATTCTAATTTATTTAAAAGGATGTTGTGGTGCACACAATCAAATGCCTTTGACAAATCACAGATAATACCTGCTGCTTGTAATCTGTTATTTAACGAATTAAGTACATTTTCACTGTAGGTGTAAATAGCCTTCTCGGTATCAGAACCCTTCAGATATCCAAACTGTGTTCTTGATAATATGTTATATGTGGTCAGATGGTTGAGAAGCTGGCTGTACATTACTTTTTCTAAAATTTTTGAGAATGCTTGCGAAAGTGATATCGGTCTGTAGTTTGATGGTATCTCTTTATCCCCTTTCTTGAGTAGAGGCTTAATATCTGCATATTTTAGCCAGTCAGGAAATGTCCCAGTTATAATTGACTGGTTACACAAGTAACTTAGAATTGTACGAAACTCACGAGAACATGCCTTAATTAACTTTGTTGATATTTCATGATAACCACTAGAATGCTTTGTTTTGAAAGATTTTGTTATGGAAGTTACTTCTTTTGGTGAAGTGAGTGACATATTCATGTACCTGGAGCTATTTGTAAAGGCTAGTTTCAGATATTCAGGGGCATTATTTACTGATCCTGACAATCCCATCCTATCAGTAACGGATATAAAGTAGTTGTTAAATAGATTTGCCACACTATGCCCATCGGTTACTAATGTGTCATCTACCCTTAATGCTATTTGCTCCTGTTCCTTTCTGGTGCTACCAGTCTCCTCCTTCACTGTATCCCCATATTGTTTTTATTTTGTTCCCTGGCATTGCTATCTTCTTATCGTGGTGCATTTGTTTAGATGTCTGAATTATTTTTTTAAAATATTTTACAGTATTCCTTGTATTTAGCTAAATCATCAGCATTGGAACAATTCTTGGTTGACAGATACATTTTCCTTTTTGTCTTACAGGAAACCTTTATTCCTTGTGTAATCCATGGTTTTATTATAGACTTCTGTTTGATTGGAGTAGCTTTTAGAGAAAACAGTTTTCAAACATGGTACTGACATTGTTCATGAATGTGTTATATTTTTCGTTCATGTCATGAGCACTATAACATCCTTCCAGTTCATATCTTTGAGCAGTTTCCTAAAACTCTCAATTTTTTGTTGATTGACTACTCTCCTGTATTCAGATTTAGCAGTCTTGATAATGTGCTTAGAATTTACATCTAAAACAAGGAGCTGCATGTCATGATCTGACAGTCCATTTATTACAGGTTTTACGATATGATTTTGTTCCCTTTTATATGTCTATAAAAATGTTATCAGTGGCTGTCTTTGAGGATTTAGTGATCCTAGTTGGAAAGTTTACGGTGTGAGTTAGATTGAAAGACAACATTATTAACTGCAGTAAATGTTTACTGGAAGATTGCATTAGAAAATCTGTATTAAAGTCACCAGCAATCAATATTTCTTTGTTTCTACCTGTTAAATAACCCAAAAGAGCTTCTAGATGATTTATGAATAGATTATAATTTCCTGCTCGGTAAGTAGTTAGTATTATATAGGATCTGTTATGGAACTCTACTTCTGTTGCACATGCTTCTCTATGCTGCTCTAAACAGAATTTATTAATGTCAATGTTCTTGAATTTATGGCAGTTTTTAATAAATGTGGCAACACCCCCTCCATCCATATCTCCTCTGCAGAAGTAGGAAGCGAGCTTAAATCCTGAAATGTCTAACATATCTATACCAGTGGTCACTTGATGTTCAGAGAAGCAGATTATGTCAATTTGGTGAGACAAATTCATTTAATCAATACAAATGATTAGTTCATCAACTTTATTTCTGAGTCCCGGAATGTTCTGGTGTAATAAAGATAACTGATACTGCATACTAATGGGATTATAGCTGCTTTGGCGAAGATGAACTGGCAGTTTCTGATTACTTTCTGTTAAACATTGTTTAAATGGAGGCTGTATGCTAAAATCTGACTCCTGTTCATCTGTTTTCTCAAACTGAGTGTGTCTGCCAATCTCTCTTAAAACTCATTTTTTTCCCCCTTCCCTATCCTAAAAAAGGCGTCCCTCTGACACCTGTGACAACTGGTATTTTACCACTTGTGACAGTGTCCCCCCTTAAGTTTTTTGCAATCAACCCAGACAGTTTTCCCTTCCCTTTCCTACTGAGGTGAAGGCCATGCCTAGTGTAGTCCCACCTATCGATAGCATCCACAGGAATCAAACCAATATGGGACCCTGTATCCGTCCTTAGCAGCCATTCCAACTCCAAGTTCACCCTCGCGACGGAAGAGTTCAAATGAGGCCGATCATGGCGTCCCAACACAGACACAAATCCCACCCTCGTATGCTTCGTTGCTGATGCTATCTTCACCAGGTCACTCTCTATGGAATATTCAGAGTCTCTGTCAATGCTATTTCCCTGACCACCCACTATAACCACGGCATCCTCCTTTGTGAAATCCTTGCATAAAGAACCTACATCCTGTGTTAACTGACCTAGATCTACACTAGGCTTGAAGAAGTTTGTGACCTGGTACTCTGGACCTAGATTTTCCTGCAGTAGTTGACCAACACCTCTACCATGGGAACTACCTAACAACAGAGCTTTCTTTCTCTTTACAAATTTCCCTACCTTTTTCAAGTCCTTGAAAGCTTGTTGTGCCCTTTCTACAACTTCAGCTACATGAGGCTCATCCGATTCTGACAGAGGCAACAGGCCAAATCTATTTTCAAGATTTATGACAAAGCTATCTGATGCTCTCCTTTGACTGTTCCCCCTATTACCTGTTGCCACTTCCCACCTTGTTCACCCCTCTCCCTCTTTAACCTGTCCAGATCCTCCCTTGCCTTGTCTAAGTCAGCTTGAATAGCTGCAATTTTCCCTTCCTGTTCCAGTATTTTCCTATCTCTACTGCAGATCCTACAATACCACTGGTGAGCCTCATTTATATCCCCATTTCCCACGCCACTACATTCACCCCAGTGAAAGAAACTACAGCACCCATCACACCACACCCCGGAACTAACGATCCTACGGCATGTCACACACTTCTCACTCATGGTAAAAACAGAAATCGTATAAACTTATTTAAGTACTGACTAAACGTAAACAAAGGACCATTGAAACTATTCAGGCTGATATAAATAAATTGAATGAGTACTGAATAAAAAAACTGGTGATTACATATCTACATCTACATTTATACTCCGCAAGCCACCCAACGGTGTGTGGCGGAGGGCACTTTACGTGCCACTGTCATTACCTCCCTTTCCAGTTCCAGTCGTGTATGGTTCGCGGGAAGAACGACTGTCTGAAAGCCTCCGTGCGCGCTCTAATCTCTCTAAATTTACATTCGTGATCTCCTCGGGAGGTATAAGTAGGGGGAAGCAATATATTCGATACCTCATCCAGAAACGCAGCCTCTCGAAACCTGGCAAGCAAGCAACACCGCGATTCAGAGCGCCTCTCTTGCAGAGTCTGCTACTTGAGTTTGTTAATCATCTCCGTAACGCTATCACGGTTACCAAATAACCCTGTGACGAAACGCGCCTCTCTTCTTTGGATCTTCTCTATCTCCTCCGTCAACCCGATCTGGTACGGATCCCACACTGATGAGCAATACTCAAGTACAGATCGAACGAGTGTTTTGTAAGCCACTTCCTTTGTTGAGGGACTACATTCTCTAAGGACTCTCCCAATGAATCTCAACCTGGCACCCGCCTTACCAACAATTAATTTTATATGATCCTTCCACTTCAAATCGTTCCGCACGCATACTCCCAGATATTTTACAGAAGTAACTGCTACCAGTGTTTGTTCCGCTATCATATAATCATACAATAAAGGATCCTTCTTTCTATGTATTCACAATACATTACATTTGTCTATGTTAAGGGTCAGTTGCCACTCCCTGCACCAAGTGCCTATCCGCTGCAGATCTTCCTGCATTTCGCTACAATTTTCTAATGCTGCAACTTCTCTGTATACTACAGCATCATCCGCGAAAAGCCGCATGGAACTTCCGACACTATCTACTAGGTAAAATTGAAATGTCGTGTGGCTAGGGCCGCCCGTCGGGTAGACCGTTCGCCTGGTGCAGGACTTTCGATTTGACGCCACTTCGGCGACCTGCGCGTCGATGGGGATGAAATGATGATGATTAGGACAACACAACACCCACTCCTTGAGCGGAGAAAATCTCCGACCCAGTCGGGAATCGAACCCGGGCCCTTAGGATTGACAGTCTGTCACGCTGACCACTCAGCTACCAGGGCGGACATCTACTAGGTCATTTGTATATATTGTGAAAAGCAATGGTCCCATAGCACTCCCCTGTGGCACGCCAGAAGTTACTTTAACGTCTGTAGACGTCTCTCCATTGAGAACAACATGCTGTGTTCTGTTTGCTAAAAACTCATCAATCCAGCCACACAGCTGGTCTGATATTCCGTAGGCTCTTGCTTTGTTTATCAGGCGACAGTGTGGAACTGTATCGAACGCCTTCCTGAAGTCAAGGAAAATAGCATCTACCTGGGAGCCTTTATTTAATATTTTCTGGGTCTCATGAACAAATAAAGCGAGTTGGGTCTCACACGATCGCTGTTTCCAGAATCCATGCTGATTCCCACAGAGTAGATTTTGGGTTTCCAAAAACGACATGATACTCGAGCAAAAAACATGTGCTAAAATTCTACAACAGATCGACGTCAGAGATATAGGTCTATAGTTTTGCGCATCTGCTCGACGACCCTTCTTGAAGACTGGGACTAGCTGTGCTCTTTTCCAATCATTTGGAACCTTCCGTTCCTCTAGAGACTTGCGGTACACGGCTGTTAGAAGGGGGGCAAGTTCTTTCACGTACTCTGTGTAGAACCCAATTGGTATCCCGCCAGGTCCAGTGGACTTTCCTCTGTTGAGTGATTGCAGTTGCTTTTCTATTCCTTGGACACTTATTTCGATGTCAGCCATTTTTTCGTTTGTGCGAGGATTTAGAGAAGGAACTGCAGTGCGGTCTTCCTCTGTGAAACAGCTTTGGAAAAAGGTGTTTAGTATTTCAGCTTTACGCGTGTCATCCTCTGTTTCAATGCCATCATCATCCCGGAGTGTCTGGATATGCTGTTTCGAGCCACTTACTGATTTAACGTAAGACCAGAACTTCCTAGGATTTTCTTTCAAGTCGGTACATAGAATTTTACTTTCGAATTCACTGAACGCTTCACGCATAGCCCTCCTTACGCTAACTTTGACATCGTTTAGCTTCTGTTTGTCTGAGAGGTTTTGGCTGCTTTTAAACTTCGAGAGAAGCTCTCTTTGCTTTCGCAGTAGTTTCCTAACTTTGTTGTTGTACCACGATGGGTTTTTCCCGTCTCTCACAGTTTTACTCGGCACGTACCTGTCTAAAACGCATTTTACGATTGTCTTGAACTTTTTCCATAAACACTCAACATTGTCAGTGTCGGAACAGAAATTTTCGTTTTGATCTGTTAGGTAGACTGAAATCTGCCTTCTATTACTCTTGCTAAACAGATAAACCTTCCTTCCTTTTTTTATATTCCTATTAACTTCCATATTCAGGGATGCTGCAACGGCCTTATGATCACTGATTCCCTGTTCTGCACATACAGAGTCGAAAAGTTCGGGTCTGTTTGTTATCAGTAGGTCCAAGATGTTATCTGCACGAGTCGGTTCTCTGTTTAATTGCTCGAGGTAATTTTCGGATAGTGCGCTCAGTATAATGTCACTCGATGCTCTTATAAGTTTAACTCACTGTTTACTTACGATACGCGTGCGTGAAATTAAGCCTAAAATCCGAGTTACAGGCGCGAGAAGGAAAATAAACTTCTTACCACGTTTAATGTTCTTTAACACCTCACTAACACTTCCACTAGTGTAACAACACTTATAGGTAAACGTTTCCAGTTGCTATAAATGCAATATACGTTTAATTCACTGCTTACTTACGATTCACGCGCGTGAAATTAGGCCTAGGATTCGTGCTACAGGCGCGAGAAGAAAAACACGCTTCTTACCCCGTTTAATCTTATTTTATACTTCATTAACACTCCCACTAATGTAACAACATTTAGATTCTATTTATAACAACTGTAAACGATTAAAAACAGCTTAATAACAACACTTTTTATAATTATTTATTGCAGCAAATACTCGAAGAACTTAAAAGAATACAGTTTCAGAAAACTTGGATGATTTATTCAAGAGAAAGAGCTTCACCAATTGATCAAGTCAGTAACGCATTGAAGCGTCTCCGGCATTTATACAAGCTGTTATTCGACTTGATAATGATTGATAGAGTTGTCGGAAAACCTCCAGAGGGGTATAATGCAAAATACTGTCTAATTGGCGTGTTAGATCGTCCCAACTCCTAGGTGATTGTACGACGCTCCTCAGAATGCTCTAAATGTTCTCGACTGGCGGGAGATCCGTCTACATTTATAGCCAAGCTAGTATTCGGCAACCACGGTGACCAGCAGTAGAAACCCGGGCAGTGTGCATTATCTTCCTGAAAGACAGAAATCTAAGCCCAGAATAGCTCAACTTGAAGAGCAACAAAATGAGGCGAAGAATATCGTTGACGTACCGTTGTACTTACGAGTTTCGAAGATGACAACGAAAGGGATCCAGACGATCACTCGTTGTTGTCTGCGGCTGAGAATCCCATTGACTGGAGAAGAATTGGCTCCAGTGAAGAGTTTCGCCTCGAATTGCGCCCGGTGACCAGTGCTATTCAGGAGCAGTAAGATATGTGCTGGCACTGGGTTTCTCCCACTTCTCTCTGTCTCATAATCAACCCACACAATCATGACGCCACACTACACATATACATGACAGACAAAATGGTTCAAATGGCTGTGAGCACTATGGGACTTAACATCGGAGGTCATCAGTCCCCTAGAGCTCAGAACTACTTAAACCTAACTAACCTAAGGACGTCACAAACATCCATGCCCGAAGTAGGATTCGAACCTGCGACCGTAGCAGTCGCGCGGTTCCAGACTGAAGCGCCTAGAACTGCTGGGCCACCAGGGCCGGCGTTACTGACACTTACCTTTAAAAGATACACGCACAACAATTGTTCAAATGGCTCTGAGCACTATGAGACTTAACACCTGAGGTCATCAGTCGCCTGGAACTTAGAACTAATTAAACCTAACTAACCTAAGGACATCACACACATCCATGCCCGAGGCAGGACTCGAACACGCACAACACTCACACTTCACAGAGGAAGAATACCATTGTGTACGAAGCACAGAAAACCTTTCCCATAAGGCAGCTGAACCTGCCATTCGGTGTCTCCCAGCCAAAAGCGCTATAAGACATTACCTTTTTGCGTTCACTTTACGTATCAATAAATACAGTAATTCTGTCTAAAATCAATTTATATCTGTGTGAAACCAGTTGATGTGTCTTCAAAGGCACTTTTATCCTATAAAACTGGATTGTGCTGCTGTAGGATCAAAAGAATTTTCAAAAAAAAAATCAATTTTCCATAAAGTCAACTGACATACGTATAACGCCAGTTCATTTGTCGGCATAGTCAGCTGATGTTTCGATGAAGCTTGTTATATTTCTGTGATCAGCATTTACTTCTTTCGAATGGCAGTTGATGTCAGTTTACTGCGAAACAGGCGGCTCACATGTCTATGAAGAAGCTGATATCTCTAATAAACCAGTTCATGAAATTGTGAAATCTGCTGATGACAGTATACAGTCGTTTGATGTATCTGTGATGCCAGATGACCAGCCAGCACTTTTAACTTATGAAGTGTATGGCCATTTCAGGAATTGTTTTTCTACTACGTAATAAACCTACTTGCCCAGATTGGAAGAAACTATGCCTTGTAACAAAATCAGTAATGACACTAGTAACACTGTAAAGAACGCAATCTGTCTCTGCTATGAGAAGAGAAACTCAAACGCGGAACACGCGCTTGCGTGAAATCATGCAACGGAAAATATCAGGGTAGCATTAAAGACTGAACATCACTGGACATGAATAACATTCACAAGATTCTGTCACTATCAAGAGAGTAGCAATGAGCAACTTACAGTTGATCATTGTACAGTGGGAATATAGACGCTATAATAAACATATACACTATGTGATCAAAAGTATTCGGACATCCTCCAAAACATACGTTCTTCATATTAAATGCATTGTGCTGCCACCTACAGCCAGGTACTCCATATCAGCGACCTCAGTAGTCATTAGACATCGTGAGAGAGCAGAACTCACGGACTTCGAATATAGTCAGGTGATTGGGTTTCACTTGTGTGATACGTTTGTACGCGAGATTTCCACATTCCAAAACATCCCTAGGTCCCCTGTTTCCGATGTGATAGTGAGGTGGAAACGCGAAGAGACACGTACAGCACAAAAGCGCATAGGCCGACCTCGTCTGTTGACTGACAAAGACCGCCGACAGTTCTATCCAGACCATCACGCAGGAATTCCAGACTGCATCAGGATCCACTGCAAGTACTATGACGGTCAGGTGAGAGAGGAGAAAACTTCATGGTCGAAGGGGTGCTCATAAGCCACATATCACGCCGGTAAATGCCAAACAACGCCTCCCTTGGTGTAAGGAGCGTAAACATTGGAAGAGTGACCAGCGGAAATACGTTGTGTGGAGTGACGAATCACGGTACACAATGTGGCGATCCGATGACAGGGTGTAGGTATGGTGAATGTCAAATGAACGTCATCTGCTAGCGTGTGTAGTACCAACAGTAAATTTCGGTGGCGGTGGTGTTACGGTGTGGTCGTGTTTTTCATGGAGGGGCCTTGCACCCATTGTTGTTTTGCACAGCACAGGCCTACATTGATGTTTTAAGCACCTTTTTGCTTGCCACTGTTGAAGAGCAATTCAGGGATGGCGATTGCATCTTTCAACACGTTCGAACACCTGTTCATAATGCACGGCCTGTGGCGGAGTGGTTACACGACAATAACATCCCTGTAATGGACTGGCCTGCACAGAGTCCTAAGCTCAATCCTATAGATCACCTTTGGGACGTTATGGAATGCCGACTTTGTGCCAGGCTTCACCGACCGCCATCGATACCTCTTCACATTGCAGCATTCCGTGAAGAATGGGCTGCCATTCCCCAAGAACCCTTCCACTACCTGATTGAGGAGAAAAGAGTGGAAGCTGTCATCAAGGCTAAGGGTCAGCCAACACCATATTGAATTCCAGTATTACCAATGGAGGATGCCATGGACTTGTAAACGATTTTCAGCCAGGTGTCCGTATACTTTTGATTCCACCACATTTGACAGTTTTCGCAAACATTCGAGAAGATTCGAGATTATTGGATAACATTCCACAACATTCCAGAATGTTCCGGGATATTCTCGTATGTTCGGGAATAGTCTGGTGCATTTGGTAAGATTTCGGAATGATCTGGAACATACGCTAACACGTCAGATAATTGTGGAACATTCCAGAACACTCTCGAATGTTGTGGAATGTTCTGAAACATTGTGAACCATTCGAAGCCTTTTTGGTATTTTCTGGAAATCGCCAATGGTAGGGATACCAATTGACAGGGGTGTATAAAGTGAGATCCGTCGTTGGTTTGCTCATCAGTTTCTAATCACTGACAAGGGGAGGAACCAAAACAGTATTTCAGTGAGTGTATAAAAACAAGGAGTGAAGTGTGAATAGTCAGAGTGATACAGTGACTGACTATAAATGGAAAATGAAAAATATGTAAAATTTGGAAAGGGTACTTAGTGTATTTGTTAATAAAAACTTGTATTGACTTATATTTTAGACAATATCCATACTTAAAATAGAAGAACATCTTGTCAGTTCTGAAGAGAACGCTGAAAACGAAAAACAGTGAATAACGGAACAGACCAAGAGCGTGACGCACGTTTAAGTTCCCAACGAACGAGAATGAGCATTTTGAGAAGCAGAGAAACCGAAGAACAACGAAATAAATGGAATGAAGAAACAAGAATTATGACAATCTTACAATAAAAGACTGCGAACTCAAGCCAGGCCTAAGAATGTCACCCTAAGAGAAGAGCGGACAAGTAAACAGTACAAATGTTGCACTCCACTACGACCCGACGATAGAATATAACAAACACTTCGTTTTCGGAAAAATGGATAACATCTGCCGATTTTGCAATGTGAAAAAATTCATTACAGAAACACCAGGATTCTCTTACATGAATGGTAAATTTCGATTACCACTAATGCAAGCACCTCCGCAGGAATTTTTATAGTACGTGATTGGGGAAACTACAGAATCAAAACACTTACTTCAAAATGGGTACAACGCCTGCTTTCAAATGGATTCTTCCGGTGTCACTCCGATCAACAATAACAGATCATCATTCGGCATTGGTGACACACTTATCGAAGGAGGATGAACTACCCCTTGCGCCCTTAAACTACCACTGAACATAGCCGAAGAACAGTTTTTGCTATGCACAATCTGAAGAGCATCTGGACGGGGTGAACTTCTACAGCAAGCTAAAATTATCTTCTCGGACGAGCACACAGCAGCACATAAAAAATCACTCAATGCCGTGGACAGAGCGTTCTAAGAATTGCGAGACAACTCTGCAATGGTAGGAGGAGTTCTGCTCATACTCTGAGGAGATTTTCGACAAACACTTTCGGTTATCCCCAAGCCAATACCTGCAGGTGATTTCAATGCATGCTTTAAAAAAAATCACATCTCTGGCCACACACACACAAATACTGCGACTAAAAAAAATGAGAGCTGAATTATCGAAAGGCGAAACAACAGCACATTTTAATTTAATTTTTTCCATATTTTACAGCTTCAAACATGACTGTATTCTATACACTGGAATTGTGAATTAATAAACGGCATCAGTAACAAAATTTCCTGTTTTATTAAATTCACGATGCATTTCGGACCCTATGGGTCCCTCATCAGTGTAATTTGTCGTAATAAACGCTTTATTTTTTCTCTTGAATGAAGTGAAATGCATGTTTTTGTCTTGAAAACGTTTGATGTTAAGTTATTAAGTTATAAATTTCGTGAGTCGAAGGCGAAAAATATGAGCGAAATAGTGAAAAAAATGATGAGTGTGAGACTACCACATAGCGCAAGAAAAGCGTTTTTAACTTTTTAGCATGATCATACATACTTTTCTCCATCATGTTCGTACTTACCACTTCACTCAAGAGGCACATTCGCACACACATATCTGTAAAAACGTCACCGATGTTTTTGTACATACTGTGATCAAAGATGAATTTATTCATGGGGACAGAGATCTAATTATTAAACAATTGACATATACAGAGAACAACTTTAGAAGAGGTCTTTAAAATCTTAATCTGTGTTTTACATCGTGTTTCAGCCCTTTCCTGAGTAGATGATGTTCGTTTCTCTGAAGATTAGGTTAGTTAAGTTAATGACTCTGTCATAAAACTGTGTTTTGTTGGATGGTTGGTTGTTCTGTTGCTGATGCAGCTTTAGTTGCATGGCTTCTAATTTCTTTCGATGGCTGTGTGTGATTCCAGATTGTACTTTCTTTACAATATTTTCAACATACTCGTTAGTAGCTTTTAGTTCACTTTGCTCAACAACTTTTACAAATAGCTGAAAGCACATGTCCTACTGACCGGCCGACCGGCCTCATTAAGCTCAACAGTGATTTCTGGAACATAGCCGCTGTTGAAACCGAACTCATCCACAAAATTTTTCCTAACATCGTTCACAACTATACCAGTCCGGACTGGCTATTTGAAAGGGTAATTTAGGCAGCTGAAAATAATGTTTTCGACGATATCAAAATTAATATTAAAAGAAAATTCCCGGTGCGGGAATTCCCTGGGCGAAGTCGGGTACTGCAGCTAGTATAATCATAATAGCCAAATATGAAACATTGGATATATACTGGCAATAGGAATTAAAGTAGGTTGAATGATGTTGTAGTCTGAAAGATATGAATTTGCGTTAGTGGAATGTTTATAGTTGTTATGGGCCTTAGTTCAAATTTCCAACAGTAGATGGTGACACCATCGAGGAACTGCAGTCGCTTGTGCCCTGGTGGTAGGGGGATATTAAAATTCCCAAAATGGCTGATTGGCTGATGCTATGAATTTAAAAATTGGAGGCAAATCTAGAAATCTAAGATGGGGAATGGTGAGAAATCTATCAAACGCAAGTATTGTGCTACTGGGAAACTGTAAAATTCAAGACGGTAGATCTACCTCAACTGTTGTTTATTCCCCAACCCAGTCCCCCCTCTCCATCCTTACAGAATGTAGTTGTGAAAGTTCACAGGCTTTTTTGGTATCAATAAATAAAATATATTTAAAAAAGTCCAACATGCCCAGCTGTGCTCTCTACCTCACACCCTCCTCCTCTCCAGCCAATCACAGCGTAGTGATAAAATGAGGCACAAAAAATAGCACCCAATTGAAAGATACTCATTATTTTCGTGGAAGTCATAGACATTTGTATACACACATGTACATCCGTATATTATGAGCATAATACTATTATGAAGCGTAAAGGCGGAGCGAAGTTGCAGTGTTTCCTTTAAAGGCAAAGATATTTTTGTAAGATTTGTCTTTCAATTGCTCACACACACACACACACACACACACACACACACACACACAGTGCTTTCTGTACCATCCTTGTATGTACTATACCATCTTCTCATGTAGATTTCTTTTTTAATACGTACCTCTCTTTTCACCTCTGCTCCCATAATTAAATTTCATCTCACATGTGTCCGATCACAAAATTATTTCCACGTCTGCCTCATCATTACAATATATGCGATCCCGTCACATTAATATGACTACGACCTACGTTTGGCGTCAGCGTGCAATAGCCACTCACGGACTGAAGGTGGCAGCACAAGCAATGGAGGGTATATAACACTTATCGGGGAGACGCGGAGAACGGTGCAGTTGTTATTGTAATGAGGGAACGGAGCGATTTATGCGACGCCCAAACGGGTGCGATCATTGGCTATCGAGTAAAGGGTGGAGACATTTCCCAAACGGCTAATTTGTAAACTGTTCGCATGCCACATAGTTAAAGTAATACGTATATAAAATGGTCCTATCTAAATCCGGCGCTGCGACAACTTTGGTGCACCACTGGCAATAGATATGACTGCTGAACGATGCTTGTGGAGGTGTACAGGGCGAACAACCGTGCAGCCGTTGAGCAGCTGATTACCTTGATGAACTAAGGACCTACCAACGGTGTCTCCTAAACACCTGCTTACTAGAAGTTTCTGTGTATGGGCCTCTGCAATAGGCTCCTGGCTCATGTACCCATGGTGAGTGCTGTTCATCGGCGACGACGGCCGCGATTCGCATGCAAATACCGTAACTGGACGCCCACTCAGTGGCGACAGGTGGCCTTTTCAGATTGAACCACGTTTTATGCTTCATCAGAGAGAAGCCCGTCGGCGCTTAAGGTGCGAGAAGTCTAAAAGGAAAAACCCAGCAACAGCCGTCGGAAGGGTCCAGGTGGGAGAGCATTTCCTGGGTGATTTCGTCATTCTGAACGGCACATTGGATCAATGCAAGTATGCATCATGGATCATGTCAATCCCTGCATGCAGTTTGTTCTCCATCGGCATGTTGGTATCTACCAGCAGGACGATACAAGGTCTCACACACCTTGTAATGTACGTGCCTGGTTCAAAGAGCACCAAGATGAGTCCAGCGAACTCACCTGGCCACCAAACTCCCTGGATTTAAAGCTAATCGAGAATCTGTGGAGCCACCATCGTCGGGCTGTTCGCGCCATGGATCCTCAAGCGAGAAACCTAGCGCAGCCGTCCATGGCACAAGAGTCGGCATGGCTGCACATCCCTGTCGGTACCTTCCAGAACCTCACAGACTCTTCCTGAATTTCTCGCAGCGGTCTGTGCTGCAAAACTTGGTTATCCAGGTTTTTGATTGGAGGACCCAATTAACATGATAGTGTAGTTTCCCATACTAGAACATGGAAAATAAACACAACTTACATTTAATGTAATTTCTTCATCATCATATGTTCTCTTTGTGATCAAGAAGTGCCTGTTGCAATTGGTCAGATTGTGGAAAATGACTGCCACTGTGTAATGAGGCCTGTAGTTCGCACTGCAACAAGGACGAGCTGCATGTCGGTATGCACCAATGAAATGGTTGTGATCTCTCTGTTTTACATCATCTTCCTCAAATGCTTCGCTGAAAATATGGTAGACCTCTGCCGAGTAAAATACCAACTCTTACTCTTCTTCCGGGATTATTTCCATCTTTTTATATTGCAATAAAATGTCATCGACATTATCTGCATTTGCATAGAGTGATTCGGTGCCACATTCCACGCAGTCGATACCTCGGTACAATTTGACCTCGGACTATCCCTGACCATGTCCGTCGTGTATGCAATAGGCGCCGGTCTTTAGTGGCCGAGCGGTTCTAGGCGCTACAGTCCGGAACCGCGCAAACGCTACGGTCGCAGATTCGAATGCTGCCTCGGGCATGGATGTGTGTGATGTCCTTAGGTTAGTTAGGTTTAAGTAGTTCTAAGTTCTAGGGGACTGATGACCTCAGAAGGTAGGTCCCATAGTGCTCAGAGCCATTTGAAGCAATTTGCAATAGGCAATATTAAATAGTTTCTGCAAATGTACCTAATCGGAATATGATCCAGACTCAGTGCTATGACTGCAGCTAGCAAATGGTTTCAACATACATTCTGTATCAGCATAAATTACAAAACGTGAAATAAATTTGTTGTTGAATTCTGTAAATTTTACAAAGCCGATTTCGACACAAGGCAAGGCAAAGGCTGACCGGTTTAAACTGTGCGCAGTAAAAGAAATATGTACGGAATTTTTATGGGAATAACAATAACACAGGTAGCTTTCACACACCATAAATGAATACTGACAGGCAGTATTATCACTCTGTGGTGATTTCGACAAGTTTTTTTTATGTATTATCAACCTGCAACATTCATATTCTTACATGTTTCTCTGAATGGTAATATGCAGTGGCATAATTCAGAATTTTTCGTTCTCTGTCTTGTCTTCTGTCTCAGTCAATTCATATTCAGAATTTTGGAAAGTATAGGCGTTTACAGAATAATCTTCATTTTGTTTTCCGAAAATGTGAATATGTTTCAGCTTTGCGAGGAACAGTGTGTAGCCAATAGCGACTTTCTCTGCATATGGAAAGTAGTTAAACACATGTCCTGCATGCTTATTTACAGGTCAGAATTCTACCTGAATTGGACACTTAAGCATTGTTTTATAACTGACGTTTTCTACTGTGTAGTTATTTGCAGTTTCACGCATTCGGTTGCATAAAATTTCTTATTTACATTTACATAAACATCGAGTTGAACTGTTTCTTTCAATTCCCAGCAAGAATCTCTTCTTGAAATTGACTTAAGATTCCTTAACAGCTTATCACTGCATTATTCAGGCACCAATCATTACTAAATTTACACAGGATTAAATTCATTTTCTTTGTATTGAGGTATTTCTGTTTTCCTTACCTGGCTGGAACAAGAGAAACTACTAGTGAAACAATTTTAACAGACTGGTTAATTACTCTGACATTACTGTTCATCCAGCATCTAACGGTTCCCAAGATTATGGGATGGCTTCAATAAATCTGGTTTTGGCGGAAAACTTGGACTATTAGGTCGTCTCAGTGGATGGGGGCTTGTCTGTACCTTAGGCGTTATTTGATTTCTGACAACGACGAGTTGCATGTGAATGTTATGGAGAAGTAAGGTCGTCCATATTTTCTCATATAGGTCATGGTCTCTTGAGTGTATTCGTGGATGTATCTCACATTTCCTATGGATGATGTGGGTAAGACCACCATTGTTCTAATGTCGTAAATGTTTCAGTCATTTATGACTGCGTTTCGCCGTGTACGTATTTTTCTGTAAGTAGCTTCTTCTGATTCAATCTTATGTAAAGCATCCGTAAAGGATCCGTTCGGATTATGTTTTTGCACAGATATCTACGAGGAATTGTAGGAATAATCGGAGAGTGTTGAGAATGTGATACACTAGACTCTCGCTAATCCACCCTCAGCAGTCAGGCCTCTCAGTAATCCGGCGCACACCCAAAAACACGAGCACAATGAATTATCGTGCGCAACAATGCTTAATTAAACAATGCTTTATATACTGTACTTGAAATTGTAGATTTCTTTACAGTTCTGAATCATGTCTTCTAAAAGGAAACACGTTACGCTAGACCTCAAGAGAAAACTCGAAATTTTAGGTAAGTTAAATCGAGGTTCTTCGCAGAAAGTCATTGCTGCTGAGTTCAGTGTTGGACGAGCGACTATTTATGTCATCAAAAAGAAAGAAGATGTTAGTCAACAGTACTCAACACAAATGGCTAGTGAGATGGTAAAACGGAAGATTATGCGAAATAATGAGAATGAAGAACTGGACGTAGCTGTTTATAGATGGTTCATACAACAACGTACTTAAGGAAGTCCAGTCAGTGGCCCGATTATAAAGGAAAAAGCAGTTGCATTTAACAAACAACTTGGCGGTAGTAACTTGTTTGCAGCGACCGAATTTTGGCTATCAAAGTGGAAAATCGACATGGCATTCGACAGCTGACAGTCACCGGGGAAAGTCGCTCAGCTAACGATTACGATTCTGATGAGTTTGTAAGGAAGATACGGAAGTGCCGCATCACGACGTGGCATGGACTCGACTAATGTCTGAAGTAGTGCTGGAGGGAATTTACACCATGAATCCTGCAGGGCTGTCCATAAATCCGTAAGAGTACGACGGGTGGAGATCTCTTTTGAACAGCACGTTGCAAGGCATCCAAGATAAGCTCAATAATTTTCAAGTCTCGGGAGTTTGGTGGCCAGTGGAAAAGTTTGAACTCAGAAGAGTGTTCCTGGAGCCATTCGGTAGTAATTTTGGACGTGTGTGGTGTCGCGTTGTTCTGCTGAAATTTTCCCAGTCCGTCGGAATGCACAATGGACATTTCACCCGGCAGAGTCGTATCTAGACGTATCATGAGTCCCATATCACTCCAACTGCACACGCCCCTCACCATAACAGAGCCTCCACCAGCTTGAACAGTCCCCTGCTGTCATGCAGGTTCCACTGATTCGTGAGGTTCTCTCCACACCCGTGCATGTCCATCCGCTCGATAGAGTTTCAAACGAGACTCGTCCGACAAGGCAACATGTTTCCAGTCATCAACAGTCCAATGTCGGTCTTGTAAGTTGAATTTAATCTGTACTAGTACAGTGAATATTTTAATTGTGTTTCCCATTAGTTTATTGAACACAACAGTAATCATCAAAGAGAAATTAATCAGCAACAGTATATTCTTTCACAGTATCTAAACATTCTGACAACACTAAAGTAATTTACAAATTCTACGCCTGTAGAAAGCTACAGGTTCTAACGATGTCATTAAAACAGTGTAATTTGATGAACATTTTCGTCTAGAAATGAATTGCCTTGACGGTTGATCGATCAAGACTGGGAAAGGTAAAATTTTACGAGTATACGAGCAGAGGGACAAGTGGCCGAGAGATGACATCCCCATCAATCTACTGGATAGTTTTGTTTCCCATGTCAGTAGAGTGCGTTATCACGCTGTATCACACTTGATGTAGTTTTGCGGGCGATTTGCTTGCACCGCGACCGAAAGGTGCCTCAATTGTTGGCAATAAATTCCAGTTGTAATAGTCACACCCTTGTAGAAGAATTCCTAGTGCAAAACACACTTTTGGCGTTATCTGATGGAAAATATTATGTTCACACTACTCTTTGCTCGAGTTTACGTCTTTTGATAGGACTCAGCCTTTCATTTCTTCTTAGGAAGTTAGAGATAATGGCATCATAACTCGTCACCAGTAACAGTATTGTATAGGAATGCTCAATGAGGGACCTGATGACGTTAAACAAAACTGTAATAACAGTCACTCAATTGATTTTTGTTGTTTCGAATTAGAGGATGAAGTACTCCTACACCAGACCTCTGAACCTAGCCCGTTCAATGAAAATGTCACATGATGGTTAAATGGTAATCCATCACTTATATCAGTAGTCGATGCTTCCCTAATGTGGAAAATCATACATGCTAGAAAGATCTTTGGTGAATCAAGAATATCTTATTTTTCCCAAAAGCACTCACTCCACACAGTTCAAATCTTTCGAACTGCCTACTCTGCATTCACCCCTCTATTATACCAAAAGTAAATACAGTGTTACCGAGCGAGATGGCGCAGTGGCTAGCACATTGGACTCGTATTCGGGAGGATGGCGGTTCAATCCCGCGTCCGGGCATCCTGATTTAGGTTTCTCGTCATTTCCCTAAATGGCTCCAGAAAACTGCAGGGATGGTTCCTTTGAAAAGGCACCGCTGACTTCCTTCCCTAATCCGATGAGATCGTTGACCTTAGTGTCTGGTCTCCTCCCCCAAACAACCCAAATACAGTGTTGCAGATGTTACATCTTTTTCCACTTACGTCCCCAATTTTACAACGCTTAACCGTAGTTCATGATTTTCAAGTATTCAAAATCCAGTGCTTAACTGCAGGATAATAACTAGAACTTAAAATTTGAAAATGACAGTTGATGCATACACTGGCAGCTCAAAAAAATTATGCATTAAGGTACTTGCTTGGTAGATTGGTGTGGCTTGTATTGTTCTCCTGTTGTAGGCAAGTGTTCACTTCCCAAATCATCTACGGTAATTTATATTTAAGATTCGGTATCTTTCACTCTAAAAATCTGTATAAAACGCGACAAGCACTCATTCCTGCACTAAGGCCTCGATGTGCTTCAAAAATTTCAGCTACTTTTCAACACCACTGCTATTTATTAATTCATATTCGCAGTGATAAAACAATAAGATATGTATCCCTAGTTTTTCCACTGTGGACAACTGTGGCGGCAGAATTCTGGAGTTCAGCTTTCGTTCTGTTATTGTTATTTCTGTTTCTGTGTCATCACCGTGAGTTTTAGCATTAGTTTTTATACCACTGATAACTCTGACCACAGACCAAAATTTAGAGTGGTTTGGGCTATATTTGTTTTTATGATTGTGCTATAATATCCATTGAAGACCAACACTTTGCTATGATTGACGTTGCACCTAATCTGAAGCAGGTGTGTATCGTTTGATATTTACTGCTGTTTTAGGTATACTAAAGTGATCTTACCATGGTTCTAAATTCTGATTCATAAATTTTCATGTTGCCCTTTATTAACTGTGTCCGTCCATCTGAGCAATATTTCGATTTTATTGCCACTATCCCATTAAATAATCAGAACTCTTCCTTGAGAGACGACCCAACTTGCTATATCATTCAGCAGTTGAATAAAATTTTTTCGTGTTTATGTTACTCTTTGACGTGTTGTGATATCTATAGTTACTATTACACGACGATCCCTCATGCCAACTATCAAGTGGAGCAGGTCGGATATCAGGTACTGCAGAGTTCGTGAAATTTTCAACGTGCATTAAAGTGGATAGTGTACGGGAGCGGTGGGATGCCATGGCCAGGTGGCGGGGGTATGCCGGCCGCTAACAATATCGCGACGCTGGTACAAATTGGTGGACGAGGTTCGTTCGCATACCGGCCTCATTAGGGCTGTGGAGGGGGCGAAAGCTAACCAGGGCTTAATGAGGAAAATTTCATATCAGCAGCGGCAGCATTCCGTAACCACAGCCACGTCCACGCTGCACGTGCGTGCATGTCACCCACGTCAAAAATGCGATCGGCCCTCGACTACGACAAACATCGTAAACTATTCGAAGTGTCACCTCCTGCTTTTGATGTGATACTTGAGCGAAGAACTGAATCACCCACTAAATACTCACTTACCACTAGTATTCAATGAACACGATCATTTGTGAAATCTGAACGCTGATTAGGATAACTGTGACTGAAATGTATGGTGTACCAAGGACGTGATATATCGAAATACATCTCGTGAATAAATACAGATGTTGTTAGTTAACTATTTTTCCGATAGAATTTGTTACGATTACACGAGGAGATTAATGTATGTAAGTAAGAAAGAAAGATCTTGCAGAATTTTTTACCGCTGCTGTAACGGTCTAAATAAAACATGTAAAATGATTTACGAATGTTTGTAAATTACGTTAAAATACAGTCATAATTATATTTGAAGTACTTTAATTTTTTTGCAACAAGGGGAGACAACTATCTTTGATGTTATGATTCAATCATAATATGTGAATTATTTAATAATCAGTTGTTAATGTGTGTTGTAATACGAGTAAACTGCCGGCCATAAAAATTCCAACAGTGAAGAGGATAGCAAATAACGAAATTTTATTTATGGTGTATATACAGTGTAGTAGGGTTAATACGTGTTTAAATTTGTAGCTGATGTGGGAGTATACAGGGCGTGAAATTTATTACAGCCACATTTGGTAGCAACTGTGGCTCTAAACTGAGCTTGGATCACAGATACGGGCATGTCATTCCATGGTCTTTCAACTGCATTTCAGATTGTCGGCATCGTAGTGGCTGGCACTGATGCCGCTCAAGACTCTCGGCGACCTATGGGTAGATGTTTTCCGCGGTTTGCAGACTTGAACATGTAGGCCTGCGAAATAGTAGAACATCCTCTGCATCAAGCAGGACAAGACATGGCTACCAGAATGCGATTCTGTGTTAACTTGTTGAAAAATAATGTCAGGTTAAAGTGAAAATATGGCACAGCTATCGGCTGTAATGCGACACCATTACGACGGCTGCTGTATAAATAACAGGCTATGCAAAACAGAAGTGTTAGTGTCGTGAATGCCAGGAGCTGCGCTCATATGACAATGAGAAATGCAGTTTGTAAGTGTCATCAGAACCTCCACACAGATGCATCCATTGTGATGCTGTATGCAGAACCGGGACACTTCTAAAACACGACATGTTATGACTCTTGTGTCCAGTGTGGTCGTTGTGCGTAGTACTGTCCGTGTCCTACAATCTGCTGCCTCTAACAAGGGAAGTCGCATTAAATGGTCAGCCTGCAGGCATCCATGTTGCTCCACACGTTGTCGCTCTGTCCGTGTGGAGGCACGTCTCGCTGCAAACAAGCCCACTTTCTGGCATAAGGTACATGACGTGGCTGTACTGCACGGCCGAGTGAAAAATATGTCTCCTCTCTTGAGTGCTAGTTGCGTGGGACTCTTTAAGATACAGCATAGCGTTAGGCATGACTCTCATGAACACATCGATTCTATGGTCATATGACAATTGTTATATTCTGAGCAACACTCACAGCAATGTTACGAAACAGTAAACTACAGTTCTGGTAGGTCACAATACTGTCGCTATTGAATTCCGACCGATGCTTGTAGATGTTTTTACTTCTCATCTTAGGCATAAATCGTTCTTCTCTGAAACAACTATTATTTAGCTGATATTTTTAATGAAAAATCAATTCCATAATCTTTCCATATATACGGCACTGGTATGGCATTACTCCTACCTACTTTGCCGCTTTGCTCTGAAATTCTTATCGCTTGCATAATCGACCATGTAATAGTATAGTTAATTTGTCGTTTGTTGCCAGCCTTCCCCATGTTGTTGTAGTTTCCATGGTCAACAGTTTAATTAGTAAAAGTATCTTGCTGATTTAAATTTTTGGCCTAAAGTGAGACAGGATTGAGAGTAGATTGTGTCGTCATGATTAGCCCACTGCTGTTCTTTAACTACACTCCTGGAAATGGAAAAAAGAACACATTGACACCGGTGTGTCAGACCCACCATACTTGCTCCGGACACTGCGAGAGGGCTGTACAAGTAATGATCACACGCACGGCACAGCGGACACACCAGGAACCGCGGTGTTGGCCGTCGAATGGCGCTAGCTGCGCAGCATTTGTGCACCGCCGCCGTCAGTGTCAGCCAGTTTGCCGTGGCATACGGAGCTCCATCGCAGTCTTTAACACTGGTAGCATGCCGCGACAGCGTGGACGTGAACCGTATGTCCAGCTGACGGACTTTGAGAGAGGGCGTGTAGTGGGTATGCGGGAGGCCGGGTGGACGTACCGCCGATTTGCTCAACACGTGGGGCGTGAGGTCTCCACAGTACATCGATGTTGTCGCCAGTGGTCGGCGGAAGGTGCACGTGCCCGTCGACCTGGGACCGGACCGCAGCGACGCACGGATGCACGCCAAGACCGTAGGATCCTACGCAGTGCCGTAGGGGACCGCACCGCCACTTCCCAGCAAATTAGGGACACTGTTGCTCCTGGGGTATCGGCGAGGACCATTCGCAACCGTCTCCATGAAGCTGGGCTACGGTCCCGCACACCGTTAGGCTGTCTTCCGCTCACGCCCCAACATCGTGCAGCCCGCCTCCAGTGGTGTCGCGACAGGCGTGAATGGAGGGACGAATGGAGACGTGTCGTCTTCAGCGATGAGAGTCGCTTCTGCCTTGGTGCCAATGATGGTCGTATGCGTGTTTGGCGCCGTGCAGGTGAGCGCCACAATCAGGACTGCATACGACCGAGGCACACAGGGCCAACACCCGGCATCATGGTGTGGGGAGCGATCTCCTACACTGGCCGTACACCACTAGTGATCGTCGAGGGGACACTGAATAGTGCACGGTACATCCAAACCGTCATCGAACCCATCGTTCTACCATTCCTAGACCGGCAAGGGAACTTGCTGTTCCAACAGGACAATGCACGTCCTCATGTATCCCGTGCCACCCAACGTGCTCTAGAAGGTGTAAGTCAACTACCCTGGCCAGCAAGATCTCCGGATCTGTCCCCCACTGAGCATGTTTGGGACTGGATGAAGCGTCGTCTCACGCGGTCTGCACGTCCAGCACGAACGCTGGTCCAACTGAGGCGCCAGGTGGAAATGGCATGGCAAGCCGTTCCACAGGACTACATCCAGCATCTCTACGATCGTCTCCATGGGAGAATAGCAGCCTGCATTGCTGCGAAAGGTGGATATACACTGTACTAGTGCCGACATTGTGCATGCTCTGTTGCCTGTGTCTATGTGCCTGTGGTTCTGTCAGTGTGATCATGTGACGTATCTGACCCCAGGAATGTGTCAATAAAGTTTCCCCTTCCTGGGACAATGAATTCACGGTGTTCTTATTTCAATTTCCAGGAGTGTATATGGACAATTTAGGAGACAATCTGACCAGCCGTCTCAGGTTGTTTGCAGCTGATCCTGTCGTTTATCGGCTAGTAAACTCTTCAGAACATCAAAACAATGTATAAAAAAAGTTAGGAAAGATTTCTAACTGGAGCGAAAATTGGCAATTGACCCTAAATAACAAAAAGTGTGAGGTCATCCTCATAAGTAGTAAAACGAATCCGTTAAACCTCGATTTCACGATAAGTCAGTGTAATCTTAAGACCGTAAATTCAACTAAATACCTAGGAATTGCAATTACAAACAATTTAAATTGGAAAGAAGACGTAGAAAATATTCTGGGAAAGGCAAACCAAAGACGGCGTTTCATTGGCAGAGTCGACCTCGGTGGTCGAGCGGTTCTCGGCACTCAGTCCGGAATCTCGCTGCTGCTACGGTCTCAGGTTCGAATCCTGCCTCGGGCATCGATGTGTGTGATATCCTTAGGTGAGTTGGGTTTTAGTAGTTTTAAGTCTAGGGGACTGATGACCTCAGCTGTTAAGTCCAATAGTGCTCAGAGGCATTTGAACCATAAATGGCAGAACACTGAGAAAATGTAACAGAACAACTAAAGAGACTGCCTACACTACGCTCGTCCGTCCTCTTTTGGAGTGCTGCTGCGCGATCTGGGACTCTTTTCGATAGGATTACTGGATTACATCGAGAAAGTTTAAAGAAGAGCAGCACAATTTGTATTATCGCGAAACAGGGGAAAGTGTGCCACGTACATGATACAGGATTGGGGATGGACACCACTAATACAAAGGCGTTTTTGGTTGTGTAAGAATCTTCTCACGAAATTTCCAACACCAACTCTCTTCATCAAATGAGAAAGTATTTTATTGACGCTGACCTACGTAGGGAGAAACGAAATCAGAGCTTTCACGGAAATATATGTGTGTTCGTATTTTCCGCACGCTGTTCGAGAGTGGAATATTAGAGTATTATTGTACAGGTGGCTCGATGATCCCTCTGCCTGGCACTTAAAAGTTATTTGCAGAGTAACCATGTAGATGTAGATGTAGAGGTTCGGCCACACACTGTTGCTGTGAGCCCTGAAAGAAGCATCGATCTGTCATAAGAGACATTAAATTAGCAAAGGCCAATCGATGCAGTTGTAACAATACAAGTTAATTAATGGGTTAATAACATAAAGGAGATGTTAAAAGTGTGATCACTTAGGAAAATGAAGTAGCCTAGAACCATGGCATAAATGTTCGTTATTAGTTTATTCAACTCAGACACAAAGTTCCTCCGTGTAGTGGCACCATGCGCGCTGTTCCCATTGTTATTTACTGTTTCCACACAGTAAAGAAACAAGAAATGAAATGATTAACTGAGCAGGGCAAGCAGAGCGTTCGCTGGCATTAACGAAATGTGAATCAAAAGCAGTGAACTGTGCACCAAATCACATGACCTGAACTAAATCCCTAAATTCAGTAGTTCACTCAAGACTATATACATTAAAAATTAACATTCGCAAAAGGTCCGTCATTCATAGGTATACTAGCACGCAGAGTCCCACTGGTATACACCCAATTAAGTGCGCATCGAAATAATTCTAACGTTCACACCTTACGATCCAGTCTTTGCAACAAAGACACATACATCATAAACACTATGTACTCGGGTCTGCACGCCTATTTGAAACTTGTTCATATGAGGGACTGCTAGATTCGATGGAGCAGCGTACAACTAGACAACCGTTCTCACGATTATACATATGTACATTACACATACACTATGTGATCAAAAGTATCCGGAGACCTGGCTGAAAATGACTTACAAATTCGTGGCACCCTCCATCAGAAACGCTGGAATTCAGTATGGTGTTGGCCCATCCTTAGCCTCGATGACAGCTTCCACCCTCGCAGCCATACGTTCAATCAGGTACTGGAAGGTTTCTTGGGGAATGGCAGCCCATTCTCTACGGAGTACTGCACTGAGGAGAGGTATCAATGTCGGTCGGTGAGGCCTGGGACGAAGTCGGCGTTGCAAAACATCCCAAAGGTACTCTGTAGGATTAAGGTCAGGACTCTGTGCATGGCAGTCCATTAGGGGGGGGGGTGTTACTGTCGTGTAACCTCTCCGCCACTGGCCGTGCATTATAACAGGTGCTCGATCGTGTTGAAAGATGCAGTCACCTTCGCCGAATTGCTCTTCAACAGTGGGAAGCCAGAAGGTGCTTAAAACATCAAGGTAGGCCTGTGCAGTGGTGGTTCCACGCAAAGTAACAAGGGGTGCAAGCCCCTTCCAGGAAAAACACGACCACACCGTAACATCAACGCCTCCGAATTTTATTGATGGCACTACATATGCTGGCAGATGCCATTCACCGGGCATTCGCCATACCAGCACCCTGCCATCGGATCGCCACATTATGTACCGTGATTCGTCACTCCACACAACGTTTTATCACTGTACAATCGTCCACTGCTTACGGTCTTTACACCAAGCGGGGCGTCGTTTGACATTTACCGACGTGATGTGTGGCTTATGAGCAGCCACTCGACCATGAAATGCAAGTTTTCTCACCTCCCGCCTAACTGTCATAGTACTGGCAGTGGATCCAGATGCAGTTTCGATTTCCTGTCTGATGGTCTGGATAGATGTCTGCCTATTACACATTACGACCTTCTTCAACTGTTGGCGGTCTCTGTCAGTCAGCAGACGAGGTGAGCCTGTACGCTATCGTGCTGTACGTGTCCCTTCGCGTTTCCACTTCACTGTCACATTAGAAACAGTGGACCTAGAGATGTTTAGGAGTCTGGAAATTTCGATTACAGACGTATGACACAAGTGACACCCAATCACGTGACCACATTAGAAGTTCGTGAATTCCGCGGAGCGTCTCATTCTGCTCACGATGTGTAAGGACTACTGAGGTGGCTTCCATGGAGTACCTGGCTGTAGGTGGCAGCAGAATGCACCTAATATGAAAAGCGTACGTTTTTTGGGGTTTCCGGCTACCTTCGATCACACAGTGTACTTTTAGATAGTTAGGAATCTCATACGACATTATTAAATGCTGAATGTTCAATATTTGTTAAGATTTTGTGCGCTGTAAACGGAACATTGAAAAGCAAGTGAAGTTCATTTCTTTATTTATTTTGCTACTACAGTACCACGTTATGCATTAGATGATACCACAAATATTAACTCAGTAAATTTCATTAAATAAGCAAAAAAATTTGTTAATGTGACAAATTAATCATGCTGACACTAATCGTCAGCACACATGTTGAGAAATCTTATCTTTGACAGCATTTCACGAAATTATCAGTAAATCATTTATACGGATTATGTACTTGTTCAACAACAATAAAACCACGATCATTCTTTAACTAGCACCAAGCCATATCCAATGTGTACCATAAGCATTTTTTACTTTCAGGGTATCATATATTATTCATTTTATGAACAACTTTCAGTCATAATGTTAATAACTTCGTTTATAATTACTTTATGTACAAGCCTGTAAGTTGAGTTAGTTCGTCTTTTTATCGCAATATCAGGGCTGTCTTTTGCTTTTATGTTGCCTGTCTGGAACTCGTTTTCATGTTTTCAGTGAATATTCGAAACTTCCATTTTACCACAGTCAGAAACTAGCCAGTTCAGTTTGGGTCCATAAGCAGGAGACGCCATCGCTTACCGAACCGCCACGGTGTTTCCAAGTGGCAAGCGCATTGCCGTTGCCGCCAGCCGGACAGCTACCTCACCTCCTTTCACAGCTCACGGCAGTGACTCGGAACGCTGCTCAGCGCCCACTCACTTACCTTAGCCACCCACCAGAAGGGAACTTGCCAACCACAGGTCGCTCAAACAAACAATATTTTGTATACAGTTGCAAAGCAGAGCCACCGCTAGTACCCGCACAACGGAACGAATGTGGTTGTACAATATGTAAACATCAAACTCTGATAAACTAAGTGATGTGCGAATATCTTTCTAAGTGCACATCTGAAGTTAGAATAACAGTTAATGAGAGACTGAATGAGTTTTGTGGGATAATGGATTTTGGTTATTTTGATACAATACAAGCAACGCTGTAAGCGTTATTATTATCTTCAGAGTAACTGCTATGTATCATAATTTCATTCTTGAATGAGAATGAGAATCAGAGGAGTCATGCAAAAGGTAGTGTCTTACGAGGATCTTCCGACACATGTTATTTGTTGTTAATAGTTTTTTTCACTTTAAAGTTGATGACAATCGTAGATTTCAGCCAAGTTAATATACTTCATTTGTTGCAAAGTAGATTGGGAAACAATAATTGAGTTACAATTCCATGTAAATTTTTTGTACTGTTAGTATATTACAGGCCTACAAAGCTTAAGTGCTAGAAGCAGTGACGTGACCATGTGCTGCCTGTAGCCTAGCCTCGTTCGCCTTTAATTTCAGTCTTCACAGCCATTAATGGATTTACTACTAATAACTCGATTAACACTGATTCCACAGTAATAATTAATTCAAATGGATTTGCACCAATTGATAATTATTTAAATAAGTTCAGGTTTTACAATGCTAGAGCAAGTAGTTTTTATATTTTAAGTAATTTGGTGGAAGCCAATATTGGTTACTTTTATAATTAAGACTGGTAGTAAATGAAAATTTCATTAGTGTACTGACAGAATACTGTAGCTTTACGAATCGCAGAGACGCAAATGCTTAGAACTGAGCATAATGTGAGCCACTAAACGTTGCAGTCGGACCCTGGTAACGTCCTGGAGAAGTTGAGTTGCTTTTTAGGAAATTCTCTCTAAATGGTTTACATGGAAGCTCACAAACCGTTAATCTGAGCAGCTGGAGGGTAGTGAAGAATACCTTGCAATCAACTACATACAAGATAGCGAAGTTCCGGCGTTTCCCACACGATCTTCGGGGTTGATTTGTACACACACCGCCATTTCAATGACGTGGCTATGTTCATCGGACTGCCTTCAACACGACGGAGCCAAGTTGCTGAGATTCCTCAAATCAAGCCCGAGCGGTTCTAGGCGCTTCAGTCTGGAACCGCGCGACCGCTACGGTCGCAGGTTCTAATCCTGCCTCGGACATAGATGTGTATGATGTCCTTAGGTTAGTTAGGTTAAGTAGTTCTAAGTTCTTGGGGACTGATGACCTCAGATGTTAAGTCCCATAGTGCTCAGAGCCATTTGAACCATACCCAAATAAACGTCCTTGGTGGTTGAGATTACGCAGAGTGGGACCTAAATTAATATGCAGTAGTTTCTCTAGGATTCGAAATAACTTTATATTGTCACACAAAATGCGAACTACAACCCCACTTCTCTGTTCCCGTTTGCAGCGGTTGTTGTATCGGAACAGTGCAGGCCAACATAATGGCGTTTTTCATCTTATCCATTCATCTTTTTCAGCACGGCTCTTGAACCTGCCACTGTGCCTAAATGTGAAATGCTTTGTACCGGTACCGTTACCAGTCACTTTCTAACGACAGTTTTAATTTCTCTTCCTCTATTAGATGGTTTTCAGCCTCTACAGGTTCACCGCCACACAGCGAGTGTTCAACGTCCCCACGTACCCATAAACTGTCTGCATCTGGTATAAAATACTCTATGAAGCGCCTGTGAACATCCGCCGCCTGGTAATAAGCCTGCTGCGACTCGAAAGCTGGCTAATAGAAAAGTGAAAGTGTCTTTAACAAAATTGTTATCTAGTGATTGGTCACAGGAACAATATGAAGAATCCGCTACGACGCTGACATAAAGGACCCCAGTCTGGGATGCGGGAGACGGGGCCGAATTGTTAAAGCTGTGCGTTCCATTAGGGACTTATGAACTAACCTGAGGTCGCCCATATTATTACCACATTGATTGCTGTTGTAACCTCTCATCGCTGCACTCTGCCCTCCTGTATCCACCGCACTTCTGCCATATCAGAATGTTCTGTAGAATACTTAATATTAATCCTTTCCGAACTGACAGAGAAAAACTGACGCTTACTTTCAAGTTTCGCCTCTATTTCAAGGCTCTTGTATCTCTGAAAAATGGCTCTGAGCACTATGGGACTTAACTTCTGAGGTCATCAATCCTCTACAACTTAGAACTACTTAAACCTAAGTAACCTAAGGACATCACACACCTCCATGCCCAAGGCAGGAATCGAACCTGCGACCGTGGTGGTCGCGCGGTTCCAAACTATAGCGCCTAGAACTGCTCGGCCACGCAGGCTGGCTGTATCTCTTAGTTTGGCTTCATTTTGGCTGTTTTGCCGACAGCAAGAAACTCAGCGATGGTTACTGGAGTATGGCAATTGTATGAAGGAAATATATGGCAGATATACTGTTCCACACGTCCTAAAATTTTAGTTTCGTTTAGGCCATCCTGTGTGTTGCGGTTTTCACTTACGTTCGTGTAGTTGTCAGCAATACGGCTATGAACGAGGTGCTTCTTGTAGGGGTCATAACAAGCCTCCTGCTGTCGGCAACGATGTCAGAGAAAATAATTGTTACTTCATAACTGGAATGAATATTATAATATATTATGGGTAGTCATAAAGTTTTAATTACCATACCCAAAAGAAAGCCTTACATACCTTTCTTTTTTTTTTTTTTGCTTCTTTCCAGTTACATCACTGCGTTCGTGATACAAATTGAAATTTCCGCGCTACAGTACCGCAGAGTGCCATTAGAAGAACGAGAACAAAAAGGCACAGTCCACTGATAAATTGTACACCTCCGTGGCTGAGTTGAGCTGAGCAACTGACTGCCATGTGGGGGACCCGGGTTCGTTTCCCGCCAGGGACTTTTCCTTTGTGAGAGGACTGGAAGGGAACATGGTGCCAGCTGCGGACCTACTTGACACAACATTAGTGGCAATAGGTCTGATAACCGACATTGGCCAGGAGAGCGGTATACTGACGGTACGTCCCGACATATCGTATCTCGATGGAGTCATTGGCTGACGATGACATGGTAGGCGGTGTGGTCTGATTGGTTCGCCTGTGGTTAAAACGCCGAGCCTTTTCATTCCATTCATAAAGTGAACTATCGTGCGGTAGCTCGCTTGCTGCATTTGCAGGGGAACAACGTATCATCATTGCATGGAGATTTGGTGGGTGTGTACCTTAAGTATGCACCATTACATGACATGGTGGTTAGGTACTGCAGGCCCTTCCATTTCGTGGAAATAAGTTTCAATAACGAAGAACGAAGTGGTAGATCGGGGATCGCAAGAGATACTGGGGACCTGGTGTTGGAGACCAGCGTATCACAATCGAGGCGATAAAGGAAGAAGTGAAATTCAGTCAAGAATCAGTTTTCAACGTATTATAAGATATTCTGCATCTGACAAAGGTCGTAGCCCACAGAGATCCACAACAGTTCTCATATATTCAAAAAGCCTGCCGAACTGAGGCACCTTCGGAAATGTTGCAGTTATAACAGACCAATTCAGGTGACGTTTTCGGCTGATTAGTCATCATGGAACAGTCTGAGCGTACCACATGACTCAGAGACAAAGGAGCAATATGAGAAATGGAAGGATATGGACTTATCAATCCTCAACAAGGAAAAGATCCAACCACCATAGAGAAAAATGATTCTGAGTCTTTACTCGGACACCTATGCATTGTTGCTGAGATATTAAGCTTGCAAGGCGCAAACAATCACGGAAGAGTACTATCGAAACCTCCTGACGAGGAGACGGGAGTCTGCAAAGCGGAAGTGTCGCAGCAAGCTGTCCAACTGTTGTTATTGCTCGACGACAACGCCTCATCCCCTTCTCCACAGGACACAGTTACACATCACATATGTGGCTTCTTTGAGCTTTCGCATTCCTCCCCTCCCACCCACCCCTCTTTCCCCTGAGTGACTTCTTCTTCTTTTCTCAGATAAAGAAACCATTTCGTAATAGGCATTTCCAGAACGACAAGGCGATTTTCGAGCTTGAAGGTATTCCAAACAGCCAAATGCTACAAATGTAAGCTGCAACAAGAAAGTTGTCCGTCAAGACATCCATTGTAGGGAAAAATGTATCACGTTGTAGGGAGAGTATGTAGACTAGGTCTAACACTATCACCAATTTTATTCTTTTGAGTGGATAATTCGAATGTTACCTCTTGTACGCCACAGGGATGCACAAGAGTAATAAACGGAAATCTGCCTTTCTAATGAGGAATATTTATTTAACACTATACTTAAAGCACTAACATCTGTGAAGCAAAACTACTAGAAAGCTCAGTACTCCGAAATTTGATTGAAGAAATAGTAGCGAAATCCGTAAAATGTGCGGGTTGACTGATATCTACCAATGACACTGAATTTTCTTTGAAAGAAGATGATAAAACACAGTGTTCGTTACGAATTGATGAATGATTTTTGCTTGGTTGAGCTATCTAAAAAGGCTTAATGGATCGAGCCTGACTTTGTATTTTTGAATACCGTTCCACCACTTCGCTAATTTCCACACCAATGGAGGTGGCACAGTTGTTAAACCACACTGCAAAAAGAAGGAAATTGTCTGCCTCAATACGTGTATATGCTAAACCCATATGTTGTTCCCTACTTCAAGTTCTACGTGGACTACTACCGTAGATAAACTGCGAGAGTAAATCCTAACAGTCAGCACTCGGTGGTTCACTGTTTGTGGGAAGAGAGGTATATTTCTCTCATGTATTCTAAGGATGCAACATGGTCTCCACTGGAATTTTCTCTCCGAAGGTCACAGCTTCTAACAACGCTATTTTCAACAGAAAAAGTTAGCGCGGTCACGGGAATTGCTGCTACTGTCACTAAAAGAATGCTCACAATGTTTTGATTTAAGGACATGGGTCCCAGCTTATTTATTTGTCAGTTGTGTTAATTAAGGAAAACGCGTCTAGCTAGAAGATAAAATCAATAACACTAGAGCCAGTGAAAGTCTATATGTCAATTTACGTACGTGATATGTTATCATAATACCGAGCGCGGTTTTTTTTAACTGATGTAACTGTCTTTTTTTATTGAAAATCACTTGATATCGCATCTAATAGTACCAATAGCCCTTTTAACATATTTGTTGCTCTTAACTTCAAAACTGTGATGTTACTGACACATTTAGCTATGCGATATTAATTAATTTTCTGCCGCTACTTTGCGGTTATTTTAGTACGGATACTGGAACAGTGTGTTTTGGAAAGGCGGCCTTGCGCTCACCCTGCCGGCGTGGCATGACACTGCAAACAACTCTATGGTGCTTTTTGTAGGCAGAAGGCGGTCTGTGAATTTCATTAGGTCAAGAAGGCCTCCTCGGGGGATACAGGTAGTTTTCCAGAAGTCAAGAAGCGATCCGCTCCACGGCTATTGAATTCCAGGCACGCGCCTGTACCCCCTGTGGTCAGTGAGTGCCGCGGCCATCCCACAGGTCCCAGTGAATAGTCGAGCATGACATTTTCGCCTTTCTGCATGCACTTCAAACATCCAGACGATGCAGCACCGTCGGACGAGCATGGGAGAGTCATTTGCGTTCGTTCTACAATGGTATTCCGTCGCTCTGGTCAGCGATCTTGGCATGTAAGGTTGACAGATTATGAAGACACTGCTTCAGCCCAGTACCAACTTAGTGTTAAAAATGAGCGTGCTGTACGCGAAAGTAGGGAACTTACGTATGCTTTCCCTCGTGTTTTCATGAGTTTAGCAGCAGTTCTATCCCTTTGTGTTGGCAACAGCATGAAGTTGTCCCTTGCACGTCGAGAGTACTGAAAGTAGCGAGATGAGTTCTGTGAACTTGGTTTCCGGGCATTTCTGCTCCAGACCGTCGCAGATAGGACGTTATCTCCGGCAACCGCTTGATGTTGACTGGCGCACACTAGCTGTTTAGGGGAATGTAAGTGCCACAATTGAGGTAGCACGATCCATGCTCTCCGCATCTCTTTACTTGCTTACTTTCCCATGACACTTGCGTCCGTTACTTTGATTAAATCTGTAGCTTCTTTCTATAACGTGAACTTTGATTTCACGGGCTGCTCTGATAAACAGATTTTGCTGTGCTTACTTCATGCAGCCTTCCACACTTTTTGGTACCACCTCACTGAGTTAGCATAATTTACTAATTTGATTTGAGTTGGATCGATCTTTCCTCTCGGTTAATTTCATTTTGGCTTATGTCAATCATCATAGCAAATAAATAACTGTTAACATCAGTCTTGACTTAGATTTCATGATTCTTTAACTCTTCGTAAAACTTGTCCTGCTGAAGTGACCTATTATAAATAAATGTACCTTGCTGTATACGCAATTGGTTAACTTCACTGTGTCAGCATTTTCCTTGTGGACACTAGACAAATACAAGTATAAATAACTCATTATTTTGAGAAAGCCACGAGCATTGCACTGGCTCTTCTTGTATCAGTACTATTTAATGTTACTTGTTTTCCCGTGTCAAGAAGACCCTTGCACTTAGTCGTTTGGTTTATTAATCAGGGAGAAAACTATATGTTATTCATTCGATAACAACTTACATATTAAAATCATCAAAGACTGAGATAAACTGCTGAATGAGTACTCCCGACAGTTTCTTACTTGCACACGCCGAGTGCAGTTTGTTACACACAGGTCATCCCCACCAACATTCGTTGACTTACATGTATTCATTTGTTAACCTTAATAGGGCATTTTTAGTAAATAATGTTGTGGGAATGACACGTCAGTAATAGTAAGGAGCCGACCGGTGTGGCCGAGCGGTTCTATTCGCTTCAGTCTGGAACCGCGCGACCGCTACGGTCGCAGGTTCGAATCCTGCCTTGGGCATGGGTGTGTGTAATGTCCTTAGGTTAGTTAGGTTTAAGTAGTTCTAAGTTCTAGGGGACTGATGACCTCAGCTGTTAAGTCCCATAGTGCTCAGAGCCATTTGAACCATATGAGTAAGGACTGCAGTATGAGCTTGACTTTGTTATCGGTTATTAATTAATTATTATCATTTGGACCTATGTATATTATCGCAAGGTTCGTACAAAAAATTTCTACGGTATGCCTAAGCGCAAGGACAAGATCTTCTATCGATGGAAACTCTCCCACATTCTGTGTCCAGGAGTCTTGAGCATCTCTCGTAGTAGGATGGGTAATCTGCCTGTATTGTATGCCACGTGAAGCTACAGCAGTGAATGCAACTCCGTATTGTAGTGAAATTATGACTCACTACGTAACATAATTGCCAACATCTCCTGATCCAAATGTTTCCTGATATTTTCTAGTTTCAATCAAAAATCGAAAACTGAAAACGTATAATGGTGACCATGCCAGTCGCCTCGCCACTTGCGCCACCACAGCATAGACCCGCGGCCGTTTGTGTTGCCGTACTCCTAGCATCATAATACGAAGCCAGCCACATGTGGTCGAACATACTGTGTGATGACTAATATTGGAGGACCACATCAGCAACCCACCGATATGTGTAAGAGTACACAGCAGCACGTCACACTGCATACATCCCAAATTCCAGCTGGCTCTAGTAGAGACATTGACATTAGCCATCAGCACTACACACTTCCAAAAGCGGTGGTGCGAGCATGTCACGCTCGTGCGTCCGCAAGTCACGTATCATTTCATGGAAATCATTGCGCCCGATTGTTAAAGATGCTACGTGACCATTAGCCGACAGCATTCTCTTACGCTCCAGGCATGACATGCCCCCCCCCCCCCCCCCAAGCAGCCCATCTGTCGGTAGCGTTCATCAGCAGCAGTTCCACTGCCACCCAGAATTGCAACTGGACATCAACTCAGTCAGTCCCAGGACTCAATTCCAGCCTTAACACCACCCGGTCATCGCCTTGGACGTCTTCGCCTGGCCGAGCCCATCATAACCTTCCATTCGCCGCAGCAGCAAATTATTTCAGCACTTGTCTCTAATCCACTGCCGGCGCTCTGCCAACGTCCCATCGGCTAACCTGCACGTCGACCAGACGCCGACCAAGTACCTCGAACGGGACTAAAGCTGCGCGACTTTCTCACTGTAAGCGTATTCGAAATTTGTGGTAAGGTCTTATGGGACCAAACTGCTGAGGTCATCGGGCCCTAAGCCTAGACATTACTTAATCTAACTTAAACCAACATACGCTAAGGACAATACACACACCCATGCCCGAGGGACGACTGGAACCTCCGATGGGGAGCCGCACGGTCCGTGACAAGGCGCTGCAGACTGTGCGACTAAGCATATTCCCTATTATTTTCTATTTTACGTCAAAAATGTGAACTGTTCGTTCATATGTTTATCAATAAACGTGTTTCTTTAGTTGTACCCTAAGAGCCGAATTAATTGCGTGCTGTCCATGTTGCTACGTAAGGATGGTAGATGTAAGATATACAGTATAACTGCCAATCGTACTGGATGTCTACCCATACTTGTGCAATCTTGTGTTTCATTATTCTTGTCTGAATGAATTTCGAAATGCCATTTAGTAACACACAGCTGCTTGTAAACAGTGAGACACCAGTATTGAGAAATGTGATCACAATGAAATTTATTCCAACGATTACAGACACGACAATGCACAGATTATCAGCATTACAGACCTGTACATGCACTGCGACTGTGGAAATTCAGTACGGAGTAGTGACACCACATGCTCCAATCAGAGCCACGAGAAGTTGTGGCATAGCATCAAAAAGCACCTGAATACGTTACTCGGGAGGAGTAGGGCAATGTCCGTTGTGGCGGATTTGTGTTAGTGCGGGTTGCCTACGTCAGGGGCAGGTATGCACTCAGTGGGAAACCTATTGATCTCCTCTTATTGACAGGTACTTAACCTATTGTTCTCCTTCGATTGACAGGTACTTAACCTATTGTTCTGTTAAAAGGATCCTTCCTTTTGATTGACAGGCACTTATCCTATTGTTCCCCCACCCCCTCCCCCTCACACCCCCCTCAGGAGACCTCAAACTTACCCCCTCCCCCTCGCGGCTACAAGCACACTTTCAGATGTGAGTTATTGGAATAATCCCTCTCATTCTTATCAGTTTGATTGACTACTTAATTAAATTGATCAATTAATTAACCTCTCACCCTCTGGTAACCCCCCCCCCCCCTCCTCTCCCAACCTCCCTCCCAGAAATTGGCGGAAAAAAGACTCACTTAATCAGTCACTTGGAGGGAAATCGTCGCTGTGTATGGAATATTGTTTAAACAATTTGGACAATGTGTGGAATGTTTTTTATTTCAACAATTTAAGGGATTCAAGGCAGTGTATGGAATATATGGAAATTGATGGAGAGGAAGAACCTCATAACAGGAAATTGAAGAGTATATTCCTTATTTATAAAAAATTCAGTTTGTGGGGGCTGGAATTCTCTTCCTCATCATTCTCTGCTGTTTGGAAACATGTAGGTCTTGTAAGAAGTAATTACATGGGGCAAACACATTGCATAACCTAATGTTCAGCACTTTACTATGGGTGTCGTAACCTAATGTTTGGCCCTTTGTCAGCACTTTTCGATTGTTCTGTTAAGTGGTTTTCCATGTCACCCTCATTCGCTTAAACTATTGTACAGCTGTTGATACCAAATTAAGTAATTATTTATGTAATTCCACCATTTTCTGCTACACTTTTCGAATTTCACATGCTTTTGAACGCCATTTGTGGGGCATTCTTCTTTCTCACCCATCCCCTTAAAGTATTGTACTGCGTTTTACATAAAAATTATGCAACTTAACCTATTGGTCTGCATTTAACCTGTTGTTCTGCTCCTTGTCACCCACTCAGACACACCCTCCCACTAACACAATGTTGATATATAAATTTATGCAAATTAATTAAATAGTTATTCTTCACATGTATGGAGTAGTTATTTATTTTTTACTTTGCAGCATCCTGTTGGTCGGTGAAATCGATGGAATAGAGTTTAAACGAAAGATCGATAGTATAAAACACATCCCTCCACTCGACGCCCAACGCCGACGTCTTGTTACAGCAAGAATTATAGAGAGGCTAGACCTCCTAGCCTACTGCGGCAGCAGTCCCTGGCACCCAGTGAGACAGTAGAGCAGTTATGTAAGTGGAAAAATGGAATTGTTTGTGTCTGTAGTATAGAGGGTTTCTTTTCTTCTTCTTTAAGAAATCTATCTTTCGTTCTAGACAGTGTCGATGAAATATTCACGTCGTGGACCCAAATAATCAGCAATCTTTCTGTCCTGGCAGTAGCAGCAGCAAGCAATAACTAGAACAGTGTACTTAATTTTTTTTCGTCATTCTACAGTGGATGCGTCAGGGGGCAATACGCGCAATACGGCGTGGCTCGCGTACTAGTGGCGGCGAAGCCTATTACATCGACATGTGGTCCTGCGCAGCGTGCTTCGCCAGCAAGGGTGCCACTAGTCGCCGCGCAGGAAGCCGCCGCCGCCCCCGCCCCCGCCCTCGCCACCACCCCTGCCACAGCCGCCACAGCACCGCGTCTCTGGGTCGAGGAAGGAGCTACCATCTCTCAGCAGGAGGGTACCGCGACCCTGTCGTGTTTCTAAGGGCGTGCCATCCTGTCCTGGAAACGGTGCTCCTCAAAGTAGTAGTAGCAGAGCAGTTCGGTGCTCTGTGTCGAACTATCGCATCCACCTCCCTCCAAAGTTGCCTTTGGCATTGAAGAGACTAGTCTACAAATCTTCATTATCTTTGGAGAAAGGGGGGGGGGGGGGGGAGGGATAGCGTGGCAACTTGGAGCACATCAATCGCTGAGTGGTTTCGTAAATCCACCTTGAGTGCTGTACTGGCCCAGTTTTCGGAGATGGAAGTGACAGCGTCAGCTAAAGCATTTATCCATACACATGTCTATGACCAGGTAAATGGAGGGTCTAGTTACATTAAGCTCCCTAAGGATATAGCTTATAAGGGGGCATACATTAACGTCGAAAATAGAAAGTTCAAATGGCTCTGAGCACTATGGGACATAACTTCTGAGGTCATCAGTCCCCTAGAGATTACAACTACTTAAGCCTAATTAACCGAAGGACATCACACACACCCATGCCCGAGGCAGGATTCGAACCTGCGACCGTAGCGGTCGCGTGGTTCCAGACTGTAGCTCCTAGAAAATAGAAAGGATCAGCCTTTTTTTGCATCGTCAATCCTGTCTTTGGAGAGAAATTATGATCGTAAGGGTCCCATTACATACCATGTAGGTAATATTTGTGGGTATTATAACTTTGATGATATCTAGTTTCCTGTCAAGATCCAGGGCCTACCTAAATTTGAAACGCAGAATACCAGAATACAGGTTCATATTTATGGTCTGGAGAAGAAAAGCAAGTCAGGTGAGCAGGACAAGCATATTGTTGTCGACACCTCCATTTCTGAAAATTTGCAGGTGAAAGTGAGATGCATGTAATCGTGTTACTGCTCTCTGAAGGTGATAATTATCACTATGTTTGGATGAAAAACATGTCCCGACTCCTTTTCGCCAAGCTGAGCAAACGGCATATTTGCTTAAGATTCCTCATTGCCTTTTCCATCGACAAGTTATTGGCGGCACATCTAGTACAGTAGATTGCGCTTCCAAGGAGGCGGTACGTGTTATTATGCCTACTGAGGAAAACAAATTCATCAAGTTTAAAAATGCTCACTACCAGGAGCGATGCCCGTTTGTGGTGTTTGCCGACTTTGAGGGCCTCATCGGCCATGTTACACGCTCTGAAAGTGACCCCACGACCTCACATACCACCTTTACGGGAAAACACGTACCATATGCGGCAGCGAAACAAACTGTATCGTCCTACTACTCGAGTCTCAGCCGCCATATATCTTATGTCGGAGATAGTCCAGCAATTTGCCTGCACACTGAGCACGTAAAACTTTCATGGGAGGTTGATAAGCTTTACACCGACAGTGTTCCCATGGCAAAATCGGAGGAGAATGAAGATCTGTAGAATAACGCAGTTAACTGTCATATTTGCGGGCTGCCGTTAGATAGAAAAGCTGAAACTCCTCATACGGACCACTGTCATCTGTCGGGGAAGTTCCGTGTCGCAGCTCACAGTACATGCAATTTGGTGTACAAATATCACACTGGATGTACGTACAATATCTTAGTTATAAGAATTTACTGAAAGATTAGTGCCTGACGATACGAAACAACCAAAATGTAGCTTACTACTGTTTACATCCTAGGTCTTCAATTGTGTTAATTAAATCGTCTTTGACGTTGATACTATCAGGTTATTCATGTTATCGACTGAAATTTTGGGGAAACGTTTCCAAACCGCAATTTTTATTGCTCATGTCTACCTACAACTCCTACCGTTGCAAACTGTCTTTACAGAACACGAGGGACCACTTGTAAGGATGGTGTCACTAAAAAAGCAAATAGGAAATTGGAAAGATCATAGCCTGCGATCTGAAACATACCTGGTTCCAGTTCCAATCGCACGTTAAGTTTCACTTTGCCAGGAGGTTTCAAAAGAGCATCCAGAGGAATGAAAACTCGTTCTGGATGTAATCCCTTAGGGTGCAGTAAAGCTAATCCGACAAGGCACGCACGAGAAACTCTGTGAAATTAGGAAAGTAGGAGAGAGGTACTGGAAAAAGCAGTGCTGCGAGACCGAATCGTAAGTGGTGTCCGGATAGCTCAGTCGGTATGTAAAACGCAATGCTCCAGCTTCGACAGCCAGGCCGAAACACATTTTAATGAGCCATGATGTTTCAAAACAGCACACACTTTTCTTCATAATGAGAGGTTCATTCAATTTTAGTCAATGTTGACTGCAAGGCACTATGTAATTCTGAATGTAGCTCGTATAAAATAGAGGAAGTGAAAGGTTGTCTACAACTTGTCCAGAAACCAAACTGCATTTGCTGAAATTGATGGACATGAAATGGAGGCAGTACTTCAGTAGAGAGCGAGAAAGGATTGTAGTCTATCCTGAATTAATCAGTACATCGAGAAAGCAGTAAAGGGAACGGTAGAGACTACTAAAGTTGATAAAAATTGAAGTTCAAGTTGAGCAACAAAATCTTTCATACTTACACGGTAAGGTGGCTATAATTTCGCACCTTACAAGCACTCGTCTACATACTTTGCCGTGACTTACAACCAGAATTGGTTATCATTTGATAGGTTGTACATCGTGTATATGAATATTTAAAGAAGACTGACACTGTGACGTACACCTTGTAAATAGTTATTAACGCTTATTGCATGAAAGGGGACGGAGTGTCTTTATTATCAAAACGGCGTAATGAATGATTGCCTGTACTAGTAGAGGTAGGAACGCCAAGGGAAACGAAATGCTGTAACTCAAGCCCTGGGTAGAAAAGCGCGCACAGGTGTGCTGGTCCTTTTGACACAAGAAGTAGCCAAGACGGACGGTCGGGGCACCTGAATGCTGAAACACAATACAGCGGCGGCCGGCCGGTTTGTAGCGGGGCTGGAAGGATAACCAGATAATACTTCCGAAACTCAGAAAATCTTGGACACAGCAGAGAGTAACGAGGAAGCATTACCTCGGAAATCACGCAGGTAGGGTTATTTCAGAGGATTTTTACTCTGAGAAGCACACCATTGTATGGATTCATAATTAACGGGTATAGATATTTCCTCGCAAACTTTCCGCGCTCGACGACAAAAGACTAAAATATGATTGGTCAGCGTTCGGAAAAATCTGTAGAGAGGGAGAATATTCCGTGGTTTAGAGAATATGATTCGCTTCCTGCATTTCCGAGGGAGGGGAGCCTAGCCTTGCTGGGAAGTCAGTGGTGGATAGAAATAGTCTTCCGATTTGAGCTCCCGTGTTTGATAGTCGTTCAGTATCAGCTTTTGTTGGTGCAGACGGACTTACTGTCTTTGCTCTAAGGAGATTTTATAGTTAGAACGGTCAGGCACTGTACTGTTGCGAACTTATACGATTCTGGACTTCGTCTCCGGGTAGGGAGTCGTTGCTGAGTACGCAGCGTTCAGTGACTAAGAGCACTTCTTCTGTCTGTATTCACGCAGAGACGTTTTCTGAATTCCGTCCTTGTGGCTGGAAGTTCGCGTTTCTTGTCTGTAGAACAAAGAGAGGAGAATACAGTATTAGATTATACTAGTCAGAGGACCACCTTCTGCTGTCCTGGTGTTTGAAAGAGTTTTTATTTGTGGCTGGAGTTCTCCCATAGTCGCAGACGTGTATGAGAACCATCACTCCGACGCACCAGACGCAGTACATCCGGTAAAATTGCTAATTACTTTGGCATATTAGGGCTATAAAGCTAAACAGCAGTGATCACGTAACTTTTATTTACACTGAGGTGGCACACCACTGTAGATCACCTTTGAAAGTAGTGTCTTCTAGTGTTTGGTACGTAGATTACGTGGTCATTTCGCGTTATTTACATTAGATCGCATAGCCATAAAAAGGGGTAGATTCGGGCAACTGATCAGTAATATTAGTTAGGAAATAAAAAAGATCTGAAATATATATAAGTGGTTTTTTAATCTACAATGAATGTATAATCAGAAACAACAATGATCATTTAGTAGTTACTAGTTCCCTTAATCATTCCTTTATGTTTAGGTTGTGATGTATACGTTAAAGAGCAAGAAGAAGGAAGTAATATCACAACTAAGAGATCCTATGATCTGCTTTAGGGGGGCAGTCAAACAGGGCCAAATCTTGATTTTAGCGTTCAGTATTTTCCGTTGTGCACATTCATTTTACATTCACCTGGAGTAGCATCTTGGTACATGTAACACTGCAATTCGGACGGGGACGACAAAGGACCTAGAAGATAAATTGAATCTAATGGACATCTTCTTGAAAAGATGTTATGAAATGAATACAAGAAACTAAAAGAAATCGGATGGAATATACGTAATTAAATAAAATGATGCTGAAGGAATCAGATTAGCAAATGAGACACTAAAGACAGTAGACGAATTTTGCCATTTCGGGAGAAAAATACCTGGTGATGGTAAATTTAAAGGTAATATAATACATATGCATGCGATATCAAGGAGAATTTTCTGAAACAGAGAGATCTGTTAATAAAAGTCATTAATTTTAATTTACTAGTCAGGTAGTCTTATCTGAAAATATTGGTCTGTAGTGTAGACAGACAAAGAATTTGTATGTGGACGATAAACACTGTAGACATGAAGAAAGTAGAAACTTTGGAATTGTAGTGCTGCAGAAGAACTATGAAGGTTAAATAGGCAGATAGGATAATTATGTACTAAATCTCAACGGAGTGAAAAGAAATTTCTTTCAAAATCTGACGAAAAGAAGTGAGGGCAGAACTGAGCTAAACGTATTAAATTCGTAATCGATGGATGTGAGGGGATTTAAGCTATTGAGGGAGAATAAGACATCTACACAGGAAACGCATTCATGTGGATGTAGGTTTCAGAGGTGAAGTTAAGCGCCTAGTATGGAATGCTGCATCAGACCACAACATCAGTTGGCTAAGGATTTTATGGTGGTGTCACATGCTCACACACACACAGACACAGACACACACACACACAACAGGCTGTTAAGACGCAGCATTTCTCTTGCCCACTGAAACTAAAACTGAGCCAGAATGGCATAGTTCACTAGTTGGGATGCCAGGTGGGTCCCATCAGAGGGAAGTAAGGGCAAAATTTTATTGGTGTGTAAATAGTCTGAAGTTTGAATGTGCACTGAATAATAGTGTCACATAGGGAAGTGACTGTAAGAGACGAGAACGATCACCTTATGAGTTCAATGTGTTTGCCTGGGAGCCTCATTCGCCATTATGAAGAGGCTGCCCTGGCAGTCAATGGGGGAACGGTGTGTAACGAGTTGCAGATTGCAGCATACGTTGTAATTAACGATGCCCGCCATCTGGGCTCCTAGGTCGTCCATCTACTGGTAGAGAAGGTTCAGATGACCAGCCTTGCTCATAGAATTTCAACGAAGTTGACAATGTACAACAGGATCTCGAGGTCTTATCGAGACACCTCAGCCCCGAAGTAATGTCGCGTTTTCGTATTTAGTTGTATTTGTTTACCAGTCGCGCCGGAACTAGCACATGTATGCCACTTGTAAACCAGTATGCGTATACTTAAAAGTAGTAGGGACCGTTCACTGCATCTACTTGCTCTGTGTAATCGATTTAGGTTAGAATTTTGTTTCATGATTTGATTGTTTCGTTTATCATGTGTGCGACAACTCGCCATTATGTGCAATGTGTCAGTAGGAGCAGAATAAGACTAATTTTCTTTTTGAAAACAACATCTTGGTTATTTATATAACTGAAGTTGTGGTTCTAATCTTAACCTACAACAAAATATGGTAAATGTAATCCAATCACGTACATACTACCTACCTACTCAGATACTTGTCTACACAGTAAGGGTTGTTACGTACAGATGACAGATTAATTTTAAAACTTTCGTTACCGGCCAACACATTTCATTTACAAGGGAGTTTAATTTTAAAACTTTCAGTACCAGCCAACACATTTCATTTACAAGGGAGGGTCGAAATTATTTTTATGGGTGCATATTTCGATTTTGTGCAAGATTGTGGTTCAGTCACGGTTAGTGGAGGCTATTTTTGTTCATAGTGCCATACTTACGGACGCTACTATTATCTGCAATTTATGCCTTATTCTTCAGAACGAAGTACATGTGAGATTATATATATTGTGAGATCGTTGATAGTATGCCAAATTTTATAAACAATTTCCCACAAGAAGGTCCAGTATGCACAACAGATATCATAGTCACCACACCCAATATTTTCTATATATGTGCGGAATTGTCGTAGGAAAATTATTCCATGCCCCATCAGAAAGTTGTGTTTCACAAGAAAGCTAATTTTCTTGTGTTCTCGTAGCCAAAACTATTAATTACACATAGAACAAATATTTTTGCATCGTTTGTGAAAGCCTATGTTCTTTGCAATTAATGCTGCATTCAGTATACACACCCTAGAATTTTAAACGGTTAAGTTTTAGTCACATCCTTTTCCCCACGTTGAATGTTTATTGTTGATAACATGTCTAACCTCGTATGAAATTGAATGAATTGTACGGCACAATAGCTCAGTCAAAGACTATTCACAAAGAATCAGTTAGTTAAACTTCTGAATGTTTCATTTATTGCTTGTTGTGATGTTGTAGCTCTGTTGGTCTTGATCATAATGCTTGCATGATCAGCAATGAGTGCTACTTCATTTTTATCGGAGTGAGGTGGGAGGTCATTCACACGTAGGAAGAATAGGAGTGATTCTAGAAATAACACTGTGGAACACGAACGTTAATTTGTTCCATTTCTGAAGAAGAGTCACCAAGACAGCTGCATGAGTTGCTCAGTATAGCTCAAAAGCCAATAACTTAATGTTTCTCCAAAAGATTGTATTGCTTTGCAATGTTAAATGCCTTAGGCAGATCACAAAATCAACTCATTGGTGAAATCATGCAGTCCAGATATTTTAATAAATGGTCAGTGAAGTGGTTGATGGCACTTCAGTGGAGAATCCCTCCTGGAATCTAAACTGCAAGTGACTCAGAGTCTTTTATTTGCAGATATGCACAACCCTTCTTAAATACGTTAACTTTTTAAAAACGTTTAAGGAGCAAGTTAATTATGAAAAACGTATGTAGTTAAAAATATATGTCCGACTATCGTTCTTAAAGGAGTGGGTAACGATGGCGTACTTAAATCTGTTTTGAAAGATACCTTATGGATGTGATGCCTGAAATACAGTATATGGGTGAGTACAGCGGCTGTACCAAGGAAAAAAAGAGTTCAAATGACTCTGAGCACTATGGGACTTAACATCTGAGGTCATCAGTCCCCTAGAACTTAGAACTACTTAAACCTAACTAACCTAAGGACATCACACAAATCCATGCCCGAGGTAGGATTCGAACTTGCGACCGTAGTGGTAGCGCGGTTCCAGACTGAAGCGCCTAGAATTGCTCGGCCACACCGGCCGGCCCTGTACCAAGGAAACATGCTTTTAGTACCTTACATGAAAAGTGACGAACCCTTTAAAAATTAATGGTTTTGTGAGAGTTAATTATTCTTCTACTCTCACTTGAAGTAGATGGAGAGACCGTGAACTGATTGTGTACTTGTGGCACAGACCGTCACATATGCTGAAATGCATTTTCTTCGGTGCTGACTATGCCAGCACATTGTGTAAGTGGTTGTTAAACAGAATTGCTGCATATTTGGCGTCACGGATCATTTTCTCTTTATCTTTAAGTACTAGATCATCTTCTTTCCTGGTAGACCCTCCCACTTCCCTTGTAAAAGTACTGCACTTTTATCTTTTGCAGAAATAGTAATTTCTGACATGGCACGGAATTTTTTAATTTTTAAATATTTCAAATAAAGGAAAATGCCATCTATAACACGAAAACAGTTGTTCATTTGTGTTTATCCTAACAGTTGTCTATAGAATGAGATTTTCACTCTGCAGCGGAGTGTGCGCTGATATGAAACTTCCTGGCAGATTAAAACTCACCTTTGCCTTTCGCGGGCAAGTGCTCTACCATCTGAGCTACCGAAGCACGACTCACGCCCGGTACTCACTGCTTTACTTCTGCCAGTACCCCGTCTCCTACCTTCCAAACTTTACAGAAGCTCTCCTGCGAACCTTGCAGAACTAGCACTCCTGAAAGAAAGGATATTGCGGAGACGTGGCTTAGCCACAGCCTGGGGGATGTTTCCAGAATGAGATTTTCACTCTGCAGCGGAGTGTGCGCTGATATGAAACTTCCTGGCAGATTAAAACTGTGTGCCCAACCGAGACTCGAACTCGGGACCTTGGCCTTTCGCGGGCAAGTGCTCTACCATCTGAGCTACCGAAGCACGACTCACGCCCGGTACTCACAGCTTTAATCTGCCAGGAAGTTTCGTATCAGCGCACACTCCGCTGCAGAGTGAAAATCTCATTCTGGAAACATCCCCCAGGCTGTGGCTAAGCCATGTCTCCGCAATATCCTTTCTTTCAGGAGTGCTAGTTCCGCAAGGTTCGCAGGAGAGCTTCTGTAAAGTTCGGAAGGTAGGAGACGAGGTACTGGCAGAAGTAAAGCTGTGAGTACCGGGCGTGAGTCGTGCTTCGGTAGCTCAGATGGTAGAGCACTTGCCCGCAAAAGACAAAGGTCCCGAGTTCGAATCTCGGTCGGGCACACAGTTTTAATCTGCCAGGAAGTTTCAATTGTCTATAGTTTTTCCTGTCTACGTCACGATGGTTTGAGACCTTTCATTATACACGGTTTCTTTGATACAATGCTGGTGCTATAGATTAGTGTTTTTGTTGTGGAAATAGCTGCAAATACGGGAGAACGTACTTAGAAAAGAATGAAATTTAGAGCTTATATCAAATGCCTCATGTACCTCGTTCCAACTGAAGCGTTGCAGGTTCCTTCTAAGGCTGTCTATTGAGAGTTCATGATATAATATTATGGCCTTTCTTGTTAATACATTATTTAGAATAGCCATGTTGCCATTTGGGGATTTCGTTATCATGGTCTGATAATCTATTTCAAACTGGACGAATATTCACCTTGTTGAATATGTCCTGACTTACAAAAATTAATAAAGTTAGTAGATTTTTGTAATTTCAGAAAATTTTTGAATGAGATTTATAAAATTTAGTGATTATAATGTTACTGTTAGGAAGTATGACTTCATATGCACATTGTTCTATGTGTTTCTCTGCGTCGTAACTAATTCTTACGGTAGTATTGAGTTTGTGATTATGTTTTACATACATAACAACACCTCGTTCTCTAGGTCGCTTTTGCGATAGAAAATTGCCAATTTATAGTCTTCAACATGCAGCATTTTTGTTCCTGCATGTGGTGCCCAGACAAGCAAAGTACAGCAGCTAGATTTCCGCTATTAGTTCATTTAGACACACTGTAAGATTATGAGTTTTGTTTTTCAAGCCTTTATATTTTGTTGCACGATAACAAATGTACTCTCCAATTTCCACGCTCTTTTACAGTACTTGGAACTTTACTTTCTTTAATTTCTTTCAGAACTGCCTGTCGAGATGGAGAGGTTAACTTGTAAAAGAAGTCCCTCCCACACCAATAATTACAGAATTTTTGTCATCTGTAAATGTGTCCGCCTACTTATTCGATTAGCTGACAAATCTGATATCAAGTTTTTCGTTTTCCTATTTCCACAGTGGTCATGTTCTGTCTTTTCTCGCCTCCTGATGCAGCGCCTTGTTAAGTCAAGGCACACCATGCTGTCGAAGTGTGTTAGCAAATACTCCATTTAATAATAAACTTAAGCCGTTGGGCATTAATATGAGCAGATACTCCAGATAAAAGATAGAGGAGCTTTACGTGGGACTACATTCCAAGTGTCGACTTCTGCAGTGAAACAACAGGTGTGGAAAGCTATAGTACGAAAGTGGCAGGAAGGTAGTTTTATGTGAACGTCTTGGACGGGCGTCCGATTGTCAACTTAATTTTTACAACCAAATGCAGCAATATACCATTGACCAGTAATACTTTTGGTCTGAACGAGCCACTTGTTGCAAAGCAAGGAAATAATTCAGCCATTTGTTGCCTAATGCTTTCCTCCTTCAAAAGTATATTGTGTGGTGGAATAGTTTGCTACGTATTTTACTGCGATTTTTAATGTGTTGGCACTCTGTGACACAAAGATTTTCAGCGATTAAAGTCAACTCTCTCCAACGCACTTCACAGACTCAGTATACGGTAACGCTTCTTGTTTTCATGAGTCTATGACCTTCGAGTGTTTACTCACAGTAAATTCCTGATGGTAACGGTATTCGTGAATGCATATCATTAAGACAATTTTCCTTTTAGTCCATGAACACATTTAACCATATGCAAAATACTTGTGTGTAATTATGTTGAGAGAGACAAAGAGCTAACAACTGCCATTTTCAGACATATAAAAGGCTCTTCAAGTCAAAGATCGATAATTACATTCACAGCTTCTCTCGTTTGCAGTTTTAAACAGTTCAATCAGTTAATGGATTTGCTTCTAATTCAACACCGGTATAATTCATGATTTACTTACCCTTTAAATACAAATGTCATGCTTTTTTCACTTTTTTATTGCTGGGTAAAGAATTAAATCGCAGAATGTATTATTATGTTCCATGTAGGTAACCATAATACTTTTAATTTATTAAAGTAACTGAAATATTACTTACAAGATTTGCGTTCAACATCGTTTGAAGTTTAGTGAGTTGCTGAGGAAAGTGTTTTTTCGCATGGATTGGGTGTAGCGACACTGTGTCTGTCTACCTCTAACTAAACAAGTAGACAGATTTACATTTATAAGGTATATAAAGAAGCGGTAGAGTCATATGACAAAGAGGAACTCGAATCATTGAACAAGCGTGTATGAACTGTGCCACACGTTTAGCAGAATAGTTGACCAATCACTGTATAGATGCGTACCAAGCAAGGCATAGGGCATAAGGCACAGAGGCGCTAAATTAAATTTGTTTAGCTGTGTAGTGCCTGAAGAATTCTACGACTAAAGTAGCAGAATAATATCGAGCGGCATCTCACGAAACCCATAGATATTCTGATCATATGTATTACTTAATTTGGCACCAACGTTAGTATACAGTCTCAAGAGTAGCACAAGAACCAAACCTGACACTAACCAAGGAAACAAAGCAGCAAGGAACTGCGTTTTAAAGTGGTCTTTCATGAAGGAAGATCCGCGATTACTGCTTTACTGTAATTCTGGTGCCGTTGGAACGATGAGTGGTACAGATAAAGTTACAGTGTCGTTAACAACGAACTGAAATTACTACTGCTGCACAGAGTTGTAGGACTAACTAAATGCCGGCCGCGGTGGCCGTGCGGTTCTAGGCGCTCCAGTCCGGAGCCGCGCTGCTGATACGGTCGCAGGTTCGAATCCTGCCTCGGGCATGGGTGTGTGTGATGTCCTTAGGTTAGTTAGGTTTAAGTAGTTCTAAGTTCTAGGGGACTGATGACCACAGCAGTTGAGTCCCATAGTGCTCAGAGCCATTTGAACCATTTTTTTGACTAACTAAATCCATGTCTGGTTCTATACTAAATTTTCAGTTGAGTGAGTCACTCTTAATCACGATACATCGCAGATGCCTTGAACACGAAATCTGTGTCCCACTGTTTGGGAGAAAACACAGATCACAATTGTCTGCATAATGGGTAGCAAAAGCGACCTGTAGAACTGCCGTTTAGTGAAATTTAAATCTATCTGTTCCTGAGTCTTAGAACTTTTCTGAGTACAAACCTTAAGAAGAATACGAACAGAATGGTCTTCCTTATGCCAGCCAGCATGAATTCCACAAACACCATTTATGTGACACTAAACCCACACTGCTGTCAAATGACTCCTTGCATGCCACTGATAAAAGGCAGTGGGCTGGATATAATATTTGTTGACTACCGAAAATCATTTGACTCTGTACCACACCAGCTACAGATATCTCATGATACAGCTAAATTAAAACAGTTTATTTACTATCTGTTTCAGTACAAGACCATCGTCTGGTGACTGTCCCAACGTTAAGAAGATAAAAATGACTACCTAACTTTAAAATTCAAAACATCATACAGACAAAAACAATATAGAAAAAATACTTACCGAAAATTGGCCAATAAAAATCACGTAACACACAGGTAGAAACGTAAAGTCACATTAACTATCAAGATCTTGAACAACAGAAAAGGTAGACAACGATTTTTCGCACCATCAGTTATTGTCATGCACAAAAACAAATAACTAAACAGATATAGACAAGACATAACCGAATTATTTGGAAGCTCAAAGAAGAAACCAGAAAGATATCTACTGGGTAAGAGCAGTAGCACACAAAGGTAATTTTAAGGTAAAACAACCACAATGACAAGCATTAGAGTAAAGTCACAAGTAACGCCGACACTGTGTCAGAATAATAAGGTACCAAACTAATTGCAGTTGCCGTAAAAACGTAGTATTAGTATAAAAATCATGTCATATTATTATATACAATTTTTGAGCGCAGTATATCATACAATTCAGTGTATCACATGTCCCAATGGACAAAGATCCAGAAACAAGGCACATCTGAGTAAATGAGTATAACTGAGTTTCCAAACATAAATGCATGACCACAGATACAAGAAAAACGCAACAGGCCTAACAGTAAAAGGTACACAGTATAAAAATACTAGATGAATTTCTGTAGAAATGCAGAAATGCAGGATATGTAATTCACATTATTTGTGAAACTTAGAGTAATGTAGTATACAATCCAATCTTACAGTCAATAGGAATAATAGGAAATTCATTTCCAAAAGGTTCAGTAAAATCAGCCATAAAGGTCAATTTGGATACATCACACTAACTAATAGTGGGCTTCTTATAGTCATTCGAAAACAAGGAGAGGACAGGGTAATCTGGCTAGGACAAATTAGCACAGTAATAAATAGACATAAAACAATCAACAATATAATGAAATAATAAAGAAGCAGATTTAGGAAAGTAACCGTAAATGAAGCAAATAAAACAAGGTTATTGGCGATTGTCATTCATAAATAAGCTTAAGTAAACTATTCATTAGACTAGTAACGTGCAGTATTGATGGAGAACACCATCGAAGCAGAAACACAGATTTACTCAACTCTGACGAGCCATACAACCATCACGAGATGTAATCCTATTAAATATTATAACACTGAACCTCATATTTTACAGGGGAACCAGAAGAGGTAATGCGGCTTATCACTTAAAAAACACGTACATATATGGAACATTGAAATAAGAATCCAGAAAATACGTAAAGGAAGGTATACATTATGAATGAAAACACACGCAACACTAGTGTAATATTCTACAATATTTATTATTTATTTCACAAACCAGTTTTCGGCTGTTACGCCATCATCAGGTACAAAGACAAGTATGCGTTGCAGTGAAATTTTGTTGTATCAAGGGTCTTAAAATATTCATTTCCAAAGATGAAAAATTTTAATGTTAGCTTTAGGAATAAAACAAGAGCCATTATTTCAGTGTAAATGCGATGTAATACTACTTAACTAAGGTAAAATATGATATACATACACTAATGAACTATATACAAATTAAAACAGCTGTTCATAGAAAAAAATAAGTTGAACAGTAAACTTTGAAGACATGTTCTAAGGATCTGGCTGAACAAAATAACCTTTTCTTTAACAGGAATAAAATTTTAAAAAACACATAAGATATACACTCCTGGAAATTGAAATAAGAACACCGTGAATTCATTGTCCCAGGAAGGGGAAACTTTATTGACACATTCCTGGGGTCAGATACATCACATGATCACACTGACAGAACCACAGGCACGTAGACACAGGCAACAGAGCATGCACAATGTCGGCACTAGTACAGTGTATATCCACCTTTCGCAGCAATGCAGGCTGCTATTCTCCCATGGAGACGATCGTAGAGATGCTGGATGTAGTCCTGTGGAACGGCTTGCCATGCCATTTCCACCTGGCGCCTCAGTTGGACCAGCGTTCGTGCTGGACGTGCAGACCGCGTGAGACGACGCTTCATCCAGTCCCAAACATGCTCAATGGGGGACAGATCCGGTGATCTTGCTGGCCAGGGTAGTTGACTTACACCTTCTAGAGCACGTTGGGTGGCACGGGATACATGCGGACGTGCATTGTCCTGTTGGAACAGCAAGTTCCCTTGCCGGTCTAGGAATGGTAGAACGATGGGTTCGATGACGGTTTGGATGTACCGTGCGCTATTCAGTGTCCCCTCGACGATCACCAGTGGTGTACGGCCAGTGTAGGAGATCGCTCCCCACACCATGATGCCGGGTGTTGGCCCTGTGTGCCTCGGTCGTATGCAGTCCTGATTGTGGCGCTCACCTGCACGGCGCCAAACACGCATACGACCATCATTGGCACCAAGGCAGAAGCGACTCTCATCGCTGAAGACGACACGTCTCCATTCGTCCCTCCATTCACGCCTGTCGCGACACCACTGGAGGCGGGCTGCACGATGTTGGGGCGTGAGCGGAAGACGGCCTGACGGTGTGCGGGACCGTAGCCCAGCTTCATGGAGACGGTTGTGAGTGGTCCTCGCCGATACCCCAGGAGCAACAGTGTCCCTAATTTGCTGGGAAGTGGCGGTGCGGTCCCCTACGGCACTGCGTAGGATCCTACGGTCTTGGCGTGCATCCGTGCGTCGCTGCGGTCCGGTCCCAGGTCGACGGGCACGTGCACCTTCCGTCGACCACTGGCGACAACATCGATGTACTGTGGAGACCTCACGCCCCACGTGTTGAGCAATTCGGCGGTACGTCCACCCGGCCTCCCGCATGCCCACTATACGCCCTCGCTCAAAGTCCGTCAACTGCGCATACGGTTCACGTCCACGCTGTCGCGGCATGCTACCAGTGTTAAAGACTGCGATGGAGCTCCGTATGCCACGGCAAACTGGCTGACACTGACGGCGGCGGTGCACAAATGCTGCGCAGCTAGCGCCATTCGACGGCCAACACCGCGGTTCCTGGTGTGTCCGCTGTGGCGTGCGTGTGATCATTGCTTGTACAGCCCTCTCGCAGTGTCCGGAGCAAGTATGGTGGGTCTGACCCACCGGTGTCAATGTGTTCTTTTTTCCATTTCCAGGAGTGTACTAGCGACAAAAAGGAGATAAGTGAAGCAACTGTGAGTATACAAAGTAATTATTTTAAAACAACAAGACAAATTACAGTAACTGAAATAAAGGAAAATGGGGCATGCTAGTGAGAGGGGTAATTGACAACATGGCCACAATGAGATTACGAGTAGTAATTGCAGTTGGAAATGGCGAGTAAGGTAACTGTGTCTGGTCGTTCAGTACTAAGCTTGGGCTAATGTACATATGTTTAACAATTTCCATTATTTCAAGGTAGTACATCTTCCTTCCATTATGGATGTGATGTAACACTTCATGTTTCACCTTGTAACTATGACGTTCTCTAAGCCAGTGGTCTGAAAAAGTAGAGCTCCTTTTTCTAAGTTTCCAACTTCTGTGGTGTTCCTTCAAGAGGGTGCATACTGCCCTGCCAGACAGACCAATACAGAGTTTGCCACATTTACAAGAAACTGAATATATATTACACTCTTTTCCAAAGCTAGAGTGCTGACTTTACCATTGGGAAAAAAGTGTCCAACAATGTGGTGCACATAAAATGATGTTTTTACGTTACGGGTTTAAGCTTCCTTTCTACATACAGGGATACTTTCCCAAAATAAAGAATTGTGTACCACCTCAAGAACAAAATAAATGCTGCCATTGACATGTATCTGACACTAATTTTTCATAAAAAATGCTATTTTGTAACTGTGATGATTTTGATATCTCATTATTCTCCTCCTGTACAAACGATACTTATGATTATATTGTAGCCGTTGTCATAAATGTTGTTTTATCTTGAAATTAAGCTTGTGTGCTACTACTCTTATCGACTAGACATATACGTGGTTTCACCTTTGAGTTTACATAAACTTCGGTTTCTCACTTTATGTCCTGACTACATACGTTCAGTGATTTGATTTTTTGTATGATTATAATTGCCGATGCGGGAAAATCATTGTTTAGCATGCTATTGTTGATGAGTTTGACAGTAATTGGATTTTATATTTCTACACTAGTATCATGTGAATTTTATTGGCCAATGTTTCGTAAATAATGCTTTTATATTGTTGTTCTCTCGACATTTTTTATTTTGAGATTCTGTAGTCATTTTCATCTTCTTAACTTTGATACAGGCATCAGACAATCGTGTCAGACCGAAACCGGTAGTAAATAAATAGTTCTCATTCAGATCTACCTAATGAGTTTCCTAAAATATATATCCACTCCTGATAATAGCATGAAGAAAATAATTGAATTTTTTGGTAGGGAAAGCTTCTGATAAATGCAATGCGCTTTTAATCGTGCGCAAAGGGAGTTACTTGGGTCTCTTGCTGTTCATACTGTATATATTAAGAACAGGACGCTCAATACGGCCAGCAAATTCTGAATTTTGTAGTTCATACTGTTATCTATAATGGAAAAAATTTAAAAATAACTCCACAAGCATTCGGTGAACTCTTGATAAATATTTAAGGAATTTGCTATAATGGGTAAATTGGTTTGAATGTTCAGAAATGTAAAATTGAGCGTTTTGCTAAACGCCAAACGTAGTATCTTTAAACTTTAATATCAGTGAGTCACTGTTAGAATCGATCAACTCATACAAAAACATGTGTATAATAATTCGTGGAGATGTGACACTGAGTGTTCACATAGTATGCATAGCAGTTAATACAAGTGTCAGACTTTATTTCGTTGGTAGGACGACGAGGAAAGGCAGCAGATTAGCAATGAGACCTCTTACAAAACACTCATGGGGCACATCCCAGAATATTGCACAAGTATATGGGAAAGCGTCGCAGGTAAGTTCGAATAGTGGACGATAAGAACGTAAATGTGGAATAATATGAATTGCCAGATGTTTGAATTGTAAAAGGTGGCGGGTAATTGTAACTGTCGACATAGCGTGCCAGTAGGTGGTATAATGTGGACAGCAGTCGGCTCCTGACGGCAGATACAAAACATTTATTTCAGTAACAAGTCGTTACAATTTCTGAATGGCCCTTGGGATGAATTTTCACCTCCTCGTATTACTCCGGCGGTGCCGGTGGAGTCGGAGGCTAGCGGCCGGTACCTGGTACGGTGACAGTGAGAAACGCAGCAGCGTGGAGATGGCGTCGGCCTTCGGCAGACGCTGACTTTGTCTGAGCGCGACGTGGCTATCGCGCCCGGCGCGGTCCGGTGAGTCGTGACGTCAACGGCAGTGAACGGATCTGCGTTCCGCCCCGTAGACCAGCTCCGCGACTAGAGGTCTGCGCGGATGCGGATATCCGCGGTTATCCGCGGTATTTGTTACTTGGCGGATAAAATCGCGATCGGCGCGGATATCCGCGGGTCATCCGCGGATAATGAACAAGGCATCTGCCCAGTACGTATGTTGCAATGTTAGTTGAAAACTTCAAGTCTGTTGACATTCTTGGAATCTTGCAGGGCCCGGGTAGAGTGGATGTCTGTTGTCCTCAGCGCCTGGCTACGACCGACGTAGCTGTACCCAAGAGACCTGCGCCTAATCCGTTTCCGTGACCGTGTCTCTTGTGTGGCCTGTGAAGTGCTCTCTGGGTGGCAAACCTGCGCACTGTCTACCAGACAGGTGCCCGTTGCAATTTTCTGCTGCCTTCAGTTAGCGCTTTGTAGTGACCGAGTGACAACGCGCATCGTAGCAAATATCAGTGAGAGTTCTTTCTTCAAATGAACACCATATCGATGGATACAATTTCGTGTAAGGTGAAAAAATGTGATTTTACATTAGTGAAGGAAAACAAATTGAAATCGGCAATTTGGAAAGAATTCGGATACGTATTTGATGGCAACGAAAAGATAAAAGATATAATGGCTTGTTTTGCATGTAGAAAAGTATATTCCTACACTGGACACAAAAGTGGAACTTCAAATTTGCTAAAACATTCTGCTGAGGCTGGACAAAGTAGCATAATTACTTATTTAAATACCAAGAGACACGTGAAAGTTCCTGTAGTTCCGCCAAATTTGAAGACAGCCGCGACAGAAAAACTTATCAGTCTTGTCAGCAAAGACATTTTACCATTCGAAGTTGCGTGTGGATCTGGGTTTCTAGAGACGGCACAGTTTCTTATTGATGTGGGGGCCAAGTACGGTGCAGTGAGTGCTGAGGTACTGCTACCTCATCCAACCACCATATCCAGAATTTTGAAGGACACGGCCGATGGTCTGCCTGAAACTGTCTCCGCAGAAGTGAAGAATATATTCAGAGATATAGGTGGAGCACTAACTGCAGATTTATGGACTGATTCGTACCGTAAAATAAACTGTATGGGAGTGACTGCACATTATGTTAATTATGAAGAAGTGAAACTTGAGGATCGAGTGTTGTGCACCAGAAATTTTGAGTGTGAGATTAAAAAAACAGGAGAAAACATTAAACTTGAATTAATTAAGATACTACGGTCGTTAGATTTATTCAGTGCTGTGAATAACATCGTGTTCGTTACGGATAGAGGTCCAAATACTGTGGCAGCACTTCGCCAATACAAGAGGCTCTCGTGCTCATCACATATTCTTAATACCGTGCTGGAGCACACGACTCGAGGAGACGTGAATGATGAGAAGAATGACGTGCTGCGACTAATAAATTCCTGTCGAGCTATCACAACTTTCTTTAAAAGATCTGGTCTTCAGAATCGCCTTCAGAAGTCATTGGAAGGAGATATAGGCACACGATGGAACAGTAAATTAATCTATTAATTCACAATGGTTTGAAGTTCTGTCAATTTTGTCAGAGAAAAATCAAGATAATTTGATTGGTTCTATAGACAAGAGGATGTTGGAAGATATAATAACCTCTCTGACACCATTTAAAATAGCTTCTTGTGATCCCGAAGCCTCCAAAACCCCTACGCTTTATTTATGTGTGTTGTGGAAGTTAAATCTTCTCCCCTTCCTTGACGAAAATGATGACGACAGCCTATTTCTAATAGATTCATGCGTTACTCTTATGTCCCATTTGCTGATTAAAATAGATTTGGCTCTTTAGAGTACAGCCAAATCTATTTTAATCAGCAAATGGAACATAACAGTAATCCATAAACTTGCAACGTTTTTGAATCCAAAATATAAAAACCTAAAATTTCTTAGCAGTGTCGAAAAAGATGAAGTTGTAAAGGAAGCGAAAAATTATGTTGCGAGCAATTGTCCACAGTTAAAAGATAAGGAGGAAACAACATCTGGAATTCCTGCAAAAAAAACAGAAGTCGGACATACTTTTTAATGAATTTGAAGATTTCTCAGAAGATGAATCGACGAGAGATCTTGACTTTGCGTCAGATGAAATTCTCAGATATACGAATGATAAAGTCCAATTTTCGGAAGGCATCGATCTGATAGCTTGGTGGGACGGACGTGAAAACGTCTGTCCGCGTCTTTCCAAACTCGCATACTTCGTGCTCTGCATTCCAGTGTCCAGCACGCCGTCTGAGAGAAGCTTCTCTACTGCGGGACAAATAATGCAGGACCGACGCACGTCTTTGAAGCCACAGACGATTGATGACATCGTGTTCCTGCATAGTAATCTTCCAAAGTAAAAAGGTACTTGTACAGTTTCTCTTACTTCACTGTATTTTTCGGGCTTATCTGAATTAGTTACAATTTTTTTTCATCTGATTCTTTCTTTTACAGAATTTGAATCAGAAGCAAGCAGAAGATGAAAATATTTAATCATAAGCCTGTGAGTTTTTATTGTACTACTTATAGAAAAGAATTTCCTAGACATATTGTTAGTATTTCTACTATTCCCAAAAAGAACATTTAAGTAACATTAGGTAAAAGAAGGAAATATTTAACAAGTAATTTGTTTTGTTGTAATTTTCATATTAAAGAGCTCAATTTTAAGTTTTTACTCTTTGCAACAAGACATTCAACAGCTAACACGTTAATATTATTAAACTAGGTAACCATGATCTCATAAGTGCCTACCTAAATTTTAGCGTGCACTACAGTAACATTTGCAGCCGCCGAGCATTGTCGCTCTTTGTGAACAGTGAAACAGCCCGGCCGGAGCGGTGGCACGGCGGGCCTTGTAATTAATTACAAGCGGGACTTCAAACTACGGCTCACGACCACCAACAAGCTGTGACTGCGATAGCTCGTGAAAGATTATTCTGTCACATTGAAAACTTACAAAATATTCAAATCATCCAAAATAATAATGTCTTTTAATTTACCAGCCAATTAGTAAAGATAGGGGCTGAAATTCGTAACAAAACTGAACATTTTAACTGTATCTCGGTATTGCTTAACAGGGAACAGTGCCCAACATTTGAAGTTATCGGACAGTGGTTTTTATATAGACATCTTGAAATCGTTTGCAGTTTCATTAAACTCTAAAAAAAGTTATTTTTTAACATTGAAAGTATTAACTGTGAAATCTACTGCAAATTTTGTCTTAGTAATTTAGACCGATGTTGAGGAGGTTTTAAAGTGTGAAAAACTTTGTTTAGTTGAGAATGAAACAGACATTTCATTTGTCGCCAGGTCTTAATTCGATAAATCAGCCAAAAGGTGAGGTTCGAGATTTCAATCCTATTTTTAGCTAAAGCAAAATGGACTCCTAATTTCTATAACCACTGATTTTGTTGTCACTCTTCGGAAGACGAGTTATTTCTTCCAGACAACGTCAATTATTGCTGGCAGTTTAACTTTTTCACAGGTGCGCCAGCGTTTTGCAGTGTAGGCCTATTACTGTAAATATTTTCACCTGGAAATGACGAGGACTGAACGCGTAAGCTATAATATAATCATCAGCTGACATGAATGGCTTCAAAATTTGACACAACCAAGTAGTGAGTAAAAAAAAACTGTCGGTAAATGATGCACTGTGCTAGTAACAGTTCAAAACCATCGTCATTATCAGCTGCCTTGGCACAAGAGCAGAGAAATATAATTATTTCTATACACGTATTTTCATCATTTAATACTATTACATTGAATTTTATTTTTTTAAATAGCGTTTCCAATCCCACGAGATCCGAGCCGCTACTGCGTGTGCTCCGGAGCGCCAATGCTTTCCTGTTTGGAATGGCCTGCTTTAGAGTAGGTATAGAGCATTTCCTGTGATTTAAGAAGTCAAAAGTAGTTAAGTTGTCGCGGAAATTGCACCCTAACAATAACTATGTCATTACATACCATAATTCTAAGTACTTCTGTCTACTACTATTAATTACTCATTCAAAACTTAAATATATGCGGATGCGGATTAGGACCTTGCAGATGCGGTGCTGATGCGGATTGCACTTTTCTTATCCGCGCAGACCTCTCCGCGACGGTAGCTCCCTGGTGGGCGGGCAGGCCAGAATCGGGAGCTTGAGGCTCGATCACGATGTCCTTTGTGGTGGTGGCGCCGGGTGGCACAGGTGGAACGTCACCCGATCACCCGATGATGACTGACTGGCCTGTGGTCGTTAAGTGTGCTCCTCCCCGCTAAGGTCTGCCGTTTTACCCTGGTCAATAGGACGATGGAAGTTTCCAGCTGACGTAATCTGGGCACGGTTACTGCACCCCCTGTCGTTATTTCGGTGTGGAGCGCACTGTAACGCACCTGTTGTCGTCCTCGTTTCGCCATTCTGTTGTCTGACTCCGATGGTCAGCGATCCTCTTACGATACGCCCTCGTTCTTTTGAGCTGCTAACCGACGTCACAGTACGTCTTCATAGCTTCTTAATGCTTTAACCAGTTTAATCATTTTCCTTCTTCACTTAGCCCTGCACGGAAGAATGCGCACCCGAATTCTACTATCACCCGAAGCACTATCTCTACAACCTTCATCTAAAATTGCTAGGGTATTAACTTTTCTGGTCCATGTGCTATGGTACTGTTTTCTTCACAACTATGTTCACGAATAATCGTTCTATTTACGCTTTGTACATAATGGCTGCGAGTGCCCTGTGATTGTATACAGTCTGAAACTTGGCTCTTCCATATATGCTGTGCTCATTGTTTTCATTGCTTCTTCTACATGTCCGAATCGGTAGGCTGAAGGCCGGCAGAGGCGGGATTTGGCACCTTTTCTCTTGAATAAATGTTACACAGTTCCTCTGATAACACAAACCATACACATCAGAAAAACTTTTGTAAAACCTCGGTTCCTAGAATTTCGGAACCTGTATAGAAAATTGCAATAGAGATCAACATAAACATCATTTCCGTCATTCTTATTGCTCATGAAAACCACACATAGCATGTTGTACCACTATACAGCTAGACCTTCAGAAGTGGTGGTCCAGATTGCTGTACACACCGGTACCTCTAATAGCCAGTAGCATGTCCTCTTGCATTCATGCATGCCTGTATTGGTCGTGACAAACTATCCACTAGTTCATCAAGGCACTGTTGGTCCATATCGTCCCACTCCTCAACGGCGATTCGGCATGGATCCCTCAGAGTGATTGGTGGGTCACGTCGTCCACAAACAGCCCCTTTCAATCCATCGCAAGCATTTACGGTAGGGTTCATGTTTGGACAACATGCTGGCCACTCTAGTCGAACGGTGGCGTTATCCTGAAGTAAGTCAATCAAAAGATGTGCACGATGGGGCGCGAATTGTTGTCCATGAAGACGACTGCCGCGAAAGTATGTGCCTTTATGGTTGCACTGTCGGTTGGAGGGTGGCATTCACGTATCGTACTGCCGTTACGGCGCCTTCCATGACCATCAGTGGCGTAAGTCGTCCCCACATACTGCAACCCCAAAAAAGCAGGGAACCTCCACATAGCTGCACTCGCTGGGCAGTGTGTCTAAGGCGTTCAGCCTGACCGAGTTGCCTTCTAACACGTCTCCGACGATTGTTTGGTTGAAGGCATATGCCACACTCATTGGTGAAGAGAACGTGATGCCAATCTTGAGCGGTCCATTCGGCATGTTGTTGGGACCATCTGTACCGCGCTGCATAGTGTCGTGGTTAAAAAGATGGAACTCGCCATGGACGTCGGGAGTGACTTGCGCAATATGCAGCCTATTGCGCACAGTTTGAGTCGTAACACGATGTCCAGTGGCTGCACGAAAAGCATTATTCAACATGCTGGCATTGCTGTCAGGGTTCTTCCGAACCATAATCCGTAGGTAGCGGTCATCCACTGCAGTAGCGGCCCTTGGGCGTCCCTGACCGAGGCATGTCATTAACGGTCCCTGTCACTCTGTATCTCCTCCATGTCCGAACAACATCGATTTGGTTCACTCCGAGACGCCTGGACGCTTCCCTTATTGACAGCCCTTCCTGGCACAAAGTACTAAATGTGGACGCGATCGAACCGCTGTATTGATCATCTAGGCATGGTTGAACTACAGACAACACAAGCCGTGTACTTCCTTCCTAGTGGAATGACTGCAACTGATCGGCTGTCGGACACCCTCCGTCTAATAGGCGCTGCTCATGCATGGTCGTTTACATCTTTGGGCGGGTTTAGTGACATCTATGAACACTCAAAGGGACTGTGTCTGTGATACATTATCCAGAGTCAACGTCTGTCGTTAGGAGTTCTGGGAACTGGGGTGATACAAGCTTTTTTTTGATGTGTGTATATAGGCCGCTGTGGTCGTAGGCACAGTGACTATTACTCGTTGCTGCTGGTTGCGCTGGTAATTCCTTAGATATTCTAAAAGGTGTTCGTTGGTGAGTCGGCCATGCTGCAAGGCAATCATCTGATTCAGAGAGGCGAGTAGGGTCGAATCCATGGTACTATTTAGGAACGTGAGGTGTTAGATGGTTAGGACTTTGGAACGTTGTTCGGGTACGTAGATGGTTCCAGTTATGGTGGTTGGCAATCGAAAAGTGGGTCCAGAGATATCATATTGAGTGCCGTTGATTATCAGTTGTTCTTATAAATCTACGCTTTGAGCGACGCTTTACCGGCTCTGATCATAACAAGGACAAATTATAACTGTATGTTTTGCTTCAGAATACAATAAATGTTGATCTGCTCGTTGGAAAAACTCCACCTTATTTGTGATTACTTCTTTGGGACATTCAGAGACTGCTTTGTGACAGCGCAATTATGAGAACTCGTGTGATCTGAGGACGGTCCGTAATAATTTTCTAGAACAGGTGGTAATCGGTCCAATACGGCACTGAAGAAATTCCTGTGTGGCCAGGAATGTATGGGTACGTCTGTCGCGAGCCGGCAATAGTATTTTATATACTTTCAGCTGCACGAACTTTCGTAGCGCTCCCATGCTACTGGGTATGACTGTAAGGCATAGCATTCAAATTTACAATCCTTAGACGTTAGAGGTATTTGGACGCTAATATCGAGGTGAGTGCCCGTTTTGTTTGCTCGTGATGGTGGCCATATGATAGTAGAGGGACAAAAATGCCTCTAATGTTGCGTGTGCTTCGGCTTGGAACCTCCTCAGTGCCACTCGTAGCTGCTTGTGGGGAGCAATACTGGTGTTACTTGCCCACGTGTGGCGTGTAAGTAGGGATTCCCGTAGTTATGTGGTACCAATAAAGACATCAGTTATACCACTTGCCAGGTCGCGTAGTAATTGTGCTACCATCAACTGCGCATCAATGTTATTCAGGAGGTTTCCGATTATTTGCAGGTCTCAATTAGTTGTCTCTGCTGATGCGTGATTGTGAGATATTAGTGTTCTGGCGAGAGCGCGCAGCTGCCGGTTGTTGTTCTCTACGTCACTTTTTAGACTGACGAGCTGGTCGCGTGCTACTTTCACCTGGTTGCTTTTTACCACCCCCTGTACTTGCTGCAGCGCCTTATTAATATTTTCCATCTCCTCAGCATCTGCCGTTTCGAAGATTGTACTCTCTTCAAAATTCGACAGCCTGTGTCCAACCTCCTCCGTCTTAGTCGTAGGATTAACTGTGTGGATTGATTTTTATATCCCGTTTTCAAGTGCCCAAATGTTACAGTCTGTCCTCAAAGTGCACAGGTGGTCTGACATAATTACGCCCGTTTGTCTAGAGAACATGACACAACCTTGTAGGGGACTATCTTTCTGGGTTTTGTCATCCTTCAACAGCACAGCACTCCTAGCACGTCGAAACCTACTGCTTCCTTCTTCCTTCTTGTTCCCGCCTCACTGCAGGGTGCTCTGGCTGCTTCCTCATGCGCTGGGTAGGACCGCGTACCCTGCAGGAATAGAAAATACTGATGTTCTTTGCTCAAGGTCTAAATGCATAATTATGAGTTATGCCAGCTACAGAGTTATCTTGTTTCCCTTGTCTAACGTTTTCCTTTTCCCTTTTCACTTCGTATCTTCCCTCCACCCTTTCGAAGATCCTACCGACAAAGAAGGCAGCACTCCAATATTTCCCTTAAATGGCCGAATATGACTCATATGAATTATCGCCGGGTGAATCAGGAGCTGTAACTCTACATTATCAGTTGACGTCATTTCAGTCACCTGAAAGGGACGCTGATATCGTGATACAAACTTTTTCGTTTTTCCTTTCGGCACGTAAGGATTGGTCATCATCCACTGACCCGCGTGATACTTAGGCAATACTGCTTTACTATTATGAGTCCTACGTTTTCGCTCCAAAGCTTCATCCTCGCCTCCTGCCTGGAAATAGTTTTCAACCTTCTGGCAAAGTCCTGTACTGACGAAATGTCGCGCTCCGGTGAGGATTTACAAAATTCAAAGGGTGACGGCATTATCCGATCGAGAATCACGTCGTCTGGCGACAACCCGGTGCTTTGATGGATTTTTGAACTACAAGCGGCCGTGATATAAGCTAGTACGTATCTCCTATTGTTGTTCTGAGAATTAAGATAACAACATAACATTTTCGCAATCGTTTTGTGAACCCCTTCAGTTCGACCGTTGGCCTGTGGATGCAGAGCGCTCGTTCGCAGTTTCTTAGTATGCGACAACCTACACAACTGTTGCATAAACTCGGACATGAAATTCTATCCTTGGTCAGTTATTATGGTCTCCAGTGTCTCAAACCTGAGTGTCCATTGATTCATCATATCCCGTGCCACTGTTGTTGAAGCTCGAAAAAGGTCTGTTATTGTCCATACATATCGGTGCCCTGATGGTGTTTGTGGTACTGGTCCCAAAATATACAAGCTGATCGTTTGAATTGTTTAATCCCCTTCAGGTGCCTTCGTAACTTGATTTTATGATGGCTGAGTTGGGCGCACATGGAATACAGTTTCTGACGTAGTGGTATACATCCAGTCTGTGCGTTATCCACTAATAATTTTATGCTGCCCTCCGGTCACTCGTCCTGCGAACCAGATGTTCTGTCAAAACTGAACCGTGGGCTAGCCTCAACGCCCTGTTGCGTAGTCTCTCCAATACCACCAAGCGTGACCTATTTCTTGCTGTCCTATACAACACTCCATGATTTGTGCAGAACTGAGTCAGCGTTTCGCGCTACCCTCCATTCATTCTCGTCTATGCCAGTGTATTCAACCGGCGTACCTTGTGGCTGACTCCATTGGCCATTGGCCATTGTATTACTTCAAAGTCGTACTCAATCAGGCTTGGAGCCCATCTTGTTAACCTGCCTTTCTGGTCTTTGGGCCCTAATGGCTATTTGAGGGCTTCATGGTCGGTTATTACCCTAAAACGTCGACCATGCAGGTAATACAGGAAATAAGAGATTCTGATCATTAATGTGAAAATTTCCATCTCTATCGCTGAGTAATTTCTCTCAACCACCCTTAAGGTGTCGTTGAAGCATAAGCTATGGGTTGCTTCTGGCCGGCTATTTCTTGCCTCAAGACGACACCTAATGCGGAATTGCTTGAGTCACACGAGAACATGAACTGTTTTTGTAAATCTAGAAAAGCAAGAACGGGCTAATGTTAACAAATATTTTAGTTTTTCTAATGCGATTTCGGATTCCGGCGTCCAATGGAACTTCAATCTCTTCCTTAACAATTGCCTAAAGGGCCTTGAAAACTTAGCGAACTTAGGCACATACCGTCGATAAAAAATTGCGAGGTCGAAATACAACTGAAACTCCTTCACTGTAGAGGCTGTTGGAAAAATTTTTACCGCCTCAATCAGCCACGAGTAGATGAGAACACAATCTTGGCCTATAACGTGGCCCAAACATAACATAACATGTAACATAAAATGACACTCCTTCAGGCTTAGCGTGAATCGTATAACGTGCAATCTACCGATACCCTCGCGTGACCGCAAAATATACTCTGGGATATCTCTAGAAAACAGGATTATATCGTCCACATATACTATGCATAGCTTGAGTTTCAAACCTTGAAACACACCATCTAAAAATGCTGTAAATTAGCAGGGGCATTCTTAAGGATTATAAAATCTAATGTCATAAAATATAGGCACTGACCCAGATTATTTGAGTCGCTGCATGTCTGACATTGGGTATGCGTCCATCACTGCTGTCTGATTCAACAATCAGCAGTCGCAAAAACACTGATATGTCTTACCACCTTATGGTGATCCTTTCCTCACAATGACTACCTGGATATACCACGGACTGTTAATTGTTCCAGTAATCCTATCCCGAAATTGCTGATTGAAAAAAATCCTCCAAAAACGTCTGTAAATAGTGTGGAAACCGATGCTGCCGCTTATAGACCGGGGCCTTGTTCCCACTGGGAATGTGACGTTGTACTAGAGGCGTGGCAGCAATGGACCCCAACTCTACGTACTGTCCCCAAAACTTCTCCACTGCCTCCCTGTCTTGTCTCTCCAGTCTCTCCAGATGTGCAACCTTATCTTACAGTGCGATCCAGTTAACAGACTCTCCCGGCGCTGTGTAACTAATAGTAAAATCTCTGGCCAACTCATGTAACACTGACAAACTTGATGTCAGGATACCCTGTGATAATTGCACTTCTTCGTGGCCGAAATTATCTGCACTAACAGGTACTATTTTGGGACCTTCCATCTCATGAACGTAGGACACGCTACGTCGTACAAAAGATTTGACTAGATCTAATTTTTCATTCTCAGACAATGGTTCGACGGCACACAAGGAATTTAATGGCAGATCAGTACCCACCTCAGCCCAGAATACTTTCCCCGCACTTTTCCGTGTAATATACCCCGCGTTGACCATAACAGACCTTGCAGGTGATTTCCTCAGACTTTAGGGTGAACCTTGCAGCAGCAGTGGTATTCCGGCCGTAGAGCTTAGATAAAACAATGTTCCATATAGTTCCACCGCTAGCCCTTCCAAGTCACACCTGGCGTGATTTCCAACCAGGAAATCACCGTAGCTACTGCCATCTAAGGGCAGAACTTCTCTATTATCTTGAAAGTTAACTTCCCCCACCCGGAAGTTTGACATCCCTGATCCGAGTGAGCTCATATGATACCCACCTACGCCGCTTAGCGCGCAGCGTACTTCCTTAAATTCCTTTTTCCCGCGTATGCACCTGCTCGCCACATATGCCTGTAAATCGGTATCAAATAAAAACTGCCGGCCGGAGTGGCCGAGCGGTTCGAGGCGCTATAGTCTGGAACCGCGCGACCGCTACGGTCGCAGGTTCGAATCCTACCTCGGGCATGGATGTGTGTGATGTCCTTAGGTTAGTTAGGTTTAAGTAGTTCTAAGTTCTAGGGGACTGATGACCTCAGAAGTTAAGTCCCATAGAGCTCAGAGCCATTTGAACCACTTTGAAATAAAAACTTGCGCAACCTGTTCCCCTCGTAGCCGGTCAGGAAAAAGTCTGCCACTGATTTCGCACATGTGCTGATTCTTACTGGGAGCGCTGTACAGTCGACATCCCGCTCCTTGTACTGTTTAACTGCTGCGAGTGGAACTGTCATCCATGCCTCTGCCAGTTCGTGTTACCGTAGTTCTCGTCAGAAAACCCCGAAATCTCTCGCATCGCTTGCACTGCTGCTTCCAACATTCCCGATTGATATGCACTTTGAGACCACACCAAAACATTTTACATCCGTACTAAATACCGTCTTTCTTTCGCGCGTTTTGATAACAGAATATACTTCCACTAACGGCAACTCGTTTTCGATCTCTTGGTTTAACGACTTTGGAAACTCCATTCACACTTTCCTGGATAATTCAAGCCCCAAGCCACGTACGAATGTATCTAGACAAGTTTCCTCGGCTTCCTGTAAAGTAGCTGAATTGACTCTATCATTTTCCAAGGGTACGTAAGCGTCAATATTAATCTTGCGGATGCAATCCTCAAAATCCTCAACCGACTCCCCACGCCTTGATGCCTTGATACAGCCTATTGAGTTGATTGCGGTAGTACTCTGCTATGTCCTTTCTCTGATATCTATCTATCAGTCCCAAAGATATCGTCAAACTATTTTCCCTCTCTTAACCTTACGTTGTACGTAACATATGCACTAGCATCCCCTATTAGTTCCAGCCCAGTCACACACAGCAACTGCTGCTTATTCCAGTTGCCTGAACTGACGGCCGTGATCGGATTATCGAAAAAGAAAACAATCATTCAAACATTCTCCCCCCATATCCCTAAAAACAGGGTGGCCAAAGTCGCGATGTTGCCATCCAGAGTTAGGGGGTCAGGGCTTGACTGTCCGCTCATCACTTCTCTAAGTGACTCCAGATCTCTCTCCAACTGGCCTAACTGCTCTATAAGAGCAGCTGAATGGTTTCCTTAACTGAAACTTCCACTATGGCTCTGGCCTATCCATTCAAGCAAAAAAAGTACACCCAAAGATAAATAGGCAGGGAAAAATACAGGACAAGAATCACCTAATATGCTCGGAACAAAACTTCGAATGCGGCACTTATGTCTTCCAATGCATGTAATATCCCTGCTGCTGCAGACCCATGTTGCTCGTTATCATCTTCTGGCTGTTTGTCCCCTACTTCTTTCGAGTATTCGTCCTGACACCGTCAATTAACCAGGGAACATCTGCTTCCAAGTATATAAAAACCTATATTAAGCGAGGAATCCTGAAGTATATTCGAGCTCCCTACGTATTTTTCATGCAGGGGCTGCTAAGACGAAGTCAGATTAATCGCAGCACCCTTAGTGAACTCTATTCAGTCGATCTTCCCAACCTGCCCATATGAGACTGGAAGGGACATTTTCTGCATCACTAAGCGGCAAAACTAGCACCATTCTTATTTTCTTGTTGCCTGTCTAACGGCTTCCATGGGCGAAAAGTTTGATTTTCAGTATTTCATATATCTATTGGCCGAATTTAAAAATTTAAAATGTTGTCATTATCTACTGCAACTTGTTGCAGTCCTGGATTACACCCACTTATTGGTATATTTTCTATGGGATTTGTTGGATAGGCATTACCTGTGGGTTAGATATTCATCCATAAACATTGCATACAATTATTGTACATCATGTAGATAGACTTCAACAGTTAGAAAAAAGGAATTGAAATGATTATTAACTGTGATGGGTGTGGTACAACACCAATTTCCTGTAATTTTGTGCATCTCGAGTCCAAGTCAGTGTAACAAATGATGAAAACGAACGTGTACAGAATAATGTGAATCACTGTAAATAATATTTCCGTGCGAACAGCGTGTGAGCCTCATCTCTCCAGGTAACTGTACCCAGTTGTAGTGTAATTTTTCCTGAGATCAGTTGAACGGTAGATGAATTATACGATCAAAATTATCCAGATCCCCCAAATAACATACTTTTTCATATTTGGTGCATTGTGCTGCCACCTACTTCCAGGTACTCCATATCAGCGACCTCAGTAGTCATTAGACATCGTGAGGGAGCAGAATGGGGCGCTCCGCGAAGCTCACGGACTTCGAGCGTGGTCAGATAATTGGGTGACACTTGTGTCAAACATCTGTACTCCAAATTTCCACGCTCCTAAATATCCCTAGGTCCACCGTTTCCGATGTGATAGTGAAGTGGAAACTTGAAGAGACACGTACAGCACAAAAGCATAAGCGCCAACCTCGTCTGTTGGCTGACAGAGACCGCCGACTGTTCAAAAGGGTCACATTGTGTAATAGGCAGACATCTACCCAGACCATCACACAGGAATTCCAAACTGCATCAAAAGCCACTGCAAGTACTATGACAGTTAGGCGGGAGGTGAAGAAAATTAGATTTCATGGTCGAGCGGCTGCTCATAAGCCACACATCACACTAGTAAGTGCTTTGTCTACGGAGCGTAAACATTGGACGATTGAACAATGGAATAACGTTGTGTGGAGTGTCGAATCACGGTACACAATGTAGCGATCCGATGGCACGGTTTGGGTATGGCGAATGGCTGATGAATGTCATCTGCCGGTGTATGTAGTGCCAACAGCAAAATCCGGAAGCGGTAGTGTTACGATGTGGTCGTTTTTGTCATGGAGGGGGCTTGCACCCCTTCTTGTTTTGCGTGGCACTATCATAGCATAAACTTACATTGATGTTTTGCCGGCCGCTGTGGTCTCGCGGTTCTAGGCGCTCAGTCCGGAACCGCACGACTGCTACGGTCGCAGGTTCGAATCCTGCCTCGGGCATGGATGTGTGTGATGTCCTTAGGTTAGTTAGGTTTAAGTAGTTCTAAGTTCTAGGGGACTGATGACCACAGATGTTAAGTCCCATACTGCTCAGAGCCATTTGAACCATTTGAACCATTGATGTTTTAAGCACCTTCTTGCTTCCCACCGCTGAAGAGCCATTCCGTGATGACGACTGCATCTTTCAGCACTATCGAGCACCTCTTCATAATGCACGGCCTGTGGCGGAGTGCTTACACGACAATAACATTCCAGTAATGAACCAGCCTGCACAGAGTCCTGGCCAGAATCCTACAGATGCCCATTGGGGTGTTTTGGAACGCCGATTTCGTCCTAGGCCTCACCGACCGACATTGACAACTCTCCTTAGCCCAGCGCTCCGTGAAGAATAGGCAGGCATTCCCCAAGAAACCTTCCAGCACGTCATTGAACGTATGCTTGCGAGAGTGGGAGCTGTCATCAAGGCTAAGGGTGGGCCAACAGCATATTGAATTCCAGCATTGCCGATGAAAGGCGCCACGGACTTGTAAGGCATTTTCAGCCAGATGTCCCGATACTTGCACAGTGTATATGTTGTAGCCTATATGTCAATTTCTCTAGCGTGTGTCGTATCTTCTCTTGTTCTGTTTAGAACGTTCATTACTGGAGTGCAATTCCGATGTTTAGCGACTCATTTCAGTTGAAGCTGGCGCTTACAAACGTCAAATTGTTAAAAAATATATATACCTGTATATTTTTGTCTTCGGAAAAGCTTTCATCACACAAAGAGCAGCCTCAGTGTTGCTATGATGCTTTTTGTACAATTTAGCCTGTAGATCTGTCAATTTCTCTAAATAACTTTTAATTTGTTATGCATTTTACAATACAGAACTGTTTCTCGTAACATATAAAATGTTATGTCTATATTTGACTCTGAAACTGACATTTTTTGTTCTGAACTAATGATGCTATTTATAATTATTATTTATATTTATCCTAAAACTGTCAGTTAAAATATTAGTGGCTCCCATCAGTCAATATTTTATATCATGGAAGGTAGATCGACAAAAATGCACGGCAAGTTTAAAAAGTTTGTACATAATACAAACGAACAAACTGGGTGGGAATGCTTAGGAAACGCAGCTTTTAGTCCATAAGACAACGAAATTTAAATTAAATTACAGTTTACAGTTATTAATTTTACGTTTATATCCAGTTACAATAAACAGCATACATACAACGTATTTGGGCTAAAACAATTTGCATAATACCTTGGAATGCGACATATTTGACCTTATATAAATTCCCTCTATGATACACAAACTTCAAGGTCCAGTAGCAATTAGTATTCTATCGATGCACTTTTCTTTCTTTTCTCTTCTTCTTTTTCCTTTTTTTGGGGGGGTGGCGGGATGTGTATTGTAACATTCTATTCACTTCGTGGTGGTTTGAAGAATATCGATGTTGATGCAGACGTGAAGCCTGCATATCAGTACAAGCCTTAATCATAATGGTAATGTGTTTCTGGAATTTCTGGTTGGTTGGTTGGTTTGGGGATTCAAGGGTCCAGGCTGGACTTTCTGTTCTCATATACAGCTATCGCAATTTCAGTTAATTACGTCCCAATTTAATGATATGTTTTTGATTGAGAATCACTGTTATTTAAGATGTTTGCTTGAATTTTTTGTAGGAACTGTGTTATCAGTGTTCAACATTACTTGGTAAAAACTTAGTAAAAACGTATATGACAAATGTCGTTTATTTTACAATATACCATGATTGCCCAGAAAGTAATGCACCGCATTTTTTCTTCAACAGTTCCTTATTGAAGATATTGAGAATCACACATACGAAAGTATGGTATTTCATCTACACAACCTATTTTTCTACGTAATCTCCATCCGGTTCTATGGACTCCTTCCAGCGCAAAGCAAGGACGTGTATGCCCTGTCGGTACCAGCCCTTGTCCTGGTGACGGAGCCAGTGCTCACAGTGTGAATCGTCTCCTTATCGTACTCAAAATGTCTTTCACAAATGGCATCCTATAATGGCTTCTATCCTCGTGAATGACAACATCAGCTCGCTGCAACATGTCAGGTGTGACATCCATCTATGGTCTCCCCGTCCGCTGCAAGTCGTGGAGCTCCGCGGAACAGCCTTCTGATGACCTCACCCTCAGTGCCTGGCGACTAACTGTACTTCTGTCGACAGGAAATGCTCCATAGACTTTTCCAAAGCGTTTATGAATATTCCCCACAGTTTCTTTTTATGAAGTGGGAAATTCAATGACGCCACGTTTCTTGTACCGTACATCAATTACAGGGACCATTTTAAAACTGTCCTGCAGCTACACTACTTTTCGGAAGTGACGGAAACTTGGTGCGCTCACTCAGGAGACTTCAAATAATACATACGTAACGTTTCGCTTTGGTAGCATTGTTTTCGGCTGACAAAAAAATGCGATGCATTACTTTCTGGGCAACTCTCGTATATACATACACGCTGATGAGTCAAATCATTGCGTTCATCTGCTTAATATCTCGTCTCTCCGTCTTTGGAGAATATCTAATTCTGCGTATCAGGGTGCCAACACTTTGATGGTAGGCTTGGAGGTATGAGGTATTAGATGTCTACTCATAGGTCATGTAATTCGCGAACCGCTGATTTGCGTACACAGTGATGACGCCCGAAAGCGACCCGCATGGGTTCCGTAGGATTTGCGTCAGGCCAATATGGTCGCCGTGACATCAACAACAGTTCACTGCTATGCTCCGCAAACCACTGTAGCACGTTTCTGTTTCCGAGACGCGGACCATTATACCGCTGAAAGATGAGGTGCTATCGAGGGAGACTTCAAGCATAAAGGGCTGCAGGTTGTTCGCAGCTGTCAGCGCGTCTTCGATAACTACCACAGGCCTCACGCAAGCGCACCAGAATTCCTTCCGTAGCGTAATACTGCTCCCATAAGGCAGCGTCCGTGGCTCGCTGCACCTTTCGAGCCGCCATTCACTCCGATGAAAGCGTTTGTAGAGACGATCATTGACCTAATGTAGCAAAAATTTGATTCACCCAAAGAGCCGACACGTTTCCATTGATTGACGGTCGGTCCCCGATTGTTCCGTGACCGCTGCAGTCATAATTGACGATGTCGTTGGGTCAACTTGTGAACGCGTGATGGTGGTCTGCGGAGCTCGGTATTCAAGAACGTACTATGAACGCTGTGTTCCGGAACACTTGTGAGTGAGCCAGCTTTGTGCTCTTTCAGCACAGATGCCACAGATCACCATCTATCCTTCTTTACAGAGCAGACAAGACCCCGAAACCCACGCTCTGTAAAAATTTGTGGACGTCCAATCACTTAGCACCTAGTGGTAGTTTCACCGTCCTACCTTTTTCCGTAGGTGCTCACGACATGAACATTCAGCTTCACCGTTTTAGAGATATTCGTTCACAGGCTCTGCATAATAATAACCTGCGCTTTCCCCATGTGCAGCCTATATCTTCGCTTGGGTGATCCCCTATTCGTGTCTGCTCCGCTTACATACTTTTGTTACCTCGTCACGTGCCCGCAACACCACAAGGCGGCATTCAACATCGCGGCGGGCAGTGGCCATAATGTTTTGGCTGATTATAATATATATACATATAGAAATTATACAGCTAATACTGAAAATTGCACAAAATTTTCCTTATGAGATTCACCAAGTTTGGTACTTGAAGTAGTCGTAACCAAACACGATTTTTAAACTGAAATATTGTCAGGCAAGTTGGCAATCATTGTTTCCTCTACTTTGTTGTCTGTGATTGTTCTGTGTGTGACACTGCTGGATGTGCGTATTATTACATCTTGATCACATTAACATTACGCTGTTCTCAAACAGGCTTAAATACGAGAAAATGAGATCGAGTTATATTAAATAATGCTAGTAACGAAATTGAAGACATATTTCGTGCCCAATTCCTGTAATATAATCCCAAGCAGTATATTCGCATACTGATGACCATTTACTAGGATTTTATCAGTGCAACTTGTTGCAGTCCTGGATTACACCATCTTATTCGTATATTTTCTATGAGATTTGTTGGATAGACATTACCTATGGGTTAGATATTCATCCATAAACATTGCATACAATTATTGTACTTCATGTAGATACGCTTCAACAGTCAGTGAAAAGGAATTGAAATGATTATTAACTGTGATGGGTGTGGTTCAACACCAATTTCCTCTAATTTTGTGCATCTAGAGTCCAAGTCAGTGTAACAAATGATGAAAACGAACATGCACTGTATAATGTGAATCACTGTAAATAATATTTCAGTGCAAACAGCGTGTGAGCCTCATCTCTCCAGGTAGCTGTGCCCAGTTGTAGTGTAATTTTTCCTGGGATCAGTTGAACGCTAGATGAATTATGTGATCACAATTATCTAGATACCCCAAACATCTTGTGTCAAACATCTGTACTCCAAATTTCCACACTCCTAAACATCCCTAGGTCCACCGTTTCCGATGTGATAGTGAAGAGACACGTACAGCACTAAAGCATACACGCCAACCTCGTCTGTTGGCTGACAGAGACCGCCGACTGTTCAAAAGGGTCACATTGTGTAATAGGCAGACATCTACCCAGACCATCACACAGGAATTCCAAACTGTATCAAAAGCCACTGCAAGTACTATGACAGTTAGGAGGGAGGTGATGAAAATTGGATTTCATGGTCGAGCGGCTGCTAATAAGCCACACATCACACCAGTAAATGCTTTCGCTACGGAGCGTAAACGTTGGACGATTGAACAATGGAATAACGTTGTGTGGAGTGTCGAATCACGGTACACAATATAGCGATCCGATGGCACGGTTTGGGTATGGCGAATGGCAGGTGAATGTCATCTGGTGGTGTATGTAGTGCCAACAGCAAAATTCGGAGGCGGTAGTGTTACGATGTGGTCGTTTTTGTCATGGAGGGGGCTTGCACCCCTTCTTGTTTTGCGTGGCACTATCACAGCATAAGCCTACATTGATGTTTTAGGCACCTTCTTGCTTCCCAGTGCTGAAGAGCCATTCCGTGATGACGACTGCATCTTTCAGCACTGTCGAGCACCTCTTCATAATGCACGGCCTGTGGCGGAGTGGTTACACGACAATAACATTCCTGTAATGAACCAGCCTGCACAGAGTCCTGACCTGAATCCTACAGAAGCCCTTTGGGGTGTTTTGGAACGCCGATTTCGTCCTAGGCCTCACCGACCGACATTGACACCTCTCCTTAGCCCAGCACTCCGTGAAGAATAGGCAGGCATTCCCCAAGAAACCTTCCAGCACGTTATTGAACGTATACTTGCGAGAGTGGGAGCTGTCATCAAGGCTAAGAGTGGGCTAACAGCAAATTGAATTCCAGCTTTACCGATGAAGGGCGCCACGAACTTGTAAGGCATTTTCAGCCAGATGTCCCGATACTTGCACAGTGTATATGTTGTAGCTTATATGTCAATTCCTCGAGCGTGTGTCGTATCTTCTCTTGTTCTGTTTAGAACGTTCATTACTGGAGTGCAATTCCGATGTTTAGCGACTCATTTCAGTTGAAGCTGGCGCTTACAAACGTCAAATTCTTAAAAATATATGTATATCTCTATATTTTTGTCTTCGGAAAAGCTTTCATTACACGAAGAGCAGCCTCGGTGTTGCTATGATGCTTTTTGTACAATTTAGCCTGTAGATCTGTCAATTTCTCTAAATAACTTTTAACTTGTTATGCATTTTGCAATACAGAACTGTTTCTCGTAACATATAAAATGTAATGTCTATATTTGACTCTGAAAGTGAGATATTTTGTTCTGAATTAATGGTGCTATTTATAGTTATTATTTATACTTATTCTAAAACTGTTAGTTAAAATATTAGTCGCTCCCATCAGTCAATTTTTAGACATTTCTTATATTTTATATCATGGAAGGTAGATCTACAAATATGCACGGCAAGTTTAAAAAGATTCTACATAATACAAACGAACAAACTGGGTGGGAATGCTTAGGAAACGCAGTTTCTAGTCCATAAGACAACGGAATTTAAATTAAATTACCATGCATAGTTATTATTTTTACGTTTATATCTAGTTACAATAAACAGCATACATACGATGTATTTGGCCTAAAACAGTTTGCATAATACCTTGGAGTGAGACCTATTTGACCTTATATAAATTTCCTCTATGACACACAAACTTCAAGGTCCAGTGGCATTTAGTATTCTATCGATGAACTTTACTTTCTTTTCTTCTTTTTCCTTTCGTTTTTTTTGGGGGGGGGGGGCGAGGGGGGTGGGTGGTATGTGTATTGTAACATTGCAGTCATTCACTCGGCGTTTTGTAGCCACCATTTTTAATTTTGGAAAGTACGACGAGGATATTGTTTGTAAGGATAAACTATGTTGTATACATTGTATGATATTTAGAAATTTTGAGACATTTTCAAGCACTGTATTCAGACAAGGAATTAAAATACGTGTGCGCTCAATATTTGGAAATATATGCGTTGATAAAGCGGACGTTCACATAACAGAAGTTCCTATATCATTCATAATGGGGAGTCATCATCCGAAGAGAATTTTTCAAATCGTGTACCATACGGAAGTGTGTCTGAGCAACTGCTCTTCATTATATACAGGGTCTAGGTTTTATGTGCACGCCAAATCAAATATTCCCCAGATACAGCTGGAAACAGTTTAAAACTTCCATTCTTTTTCTATACAAACTAATATTTATCGAGCTATCGTTATTTTTCTGTAGCTCACAAACGATAAACTGAAAGAACATGAAACTGATGAATTCGTGTTTAAGTAGATGGCACTACAATTTTTTCATGTGGCTACTTTATTTAAACAAAATTTGCTGGTATCAGACCTCCGATTCAGTTCTGAAAGACGCGAGAGAAGGTCATAACTTTAGGAACAGGGCGTTTCCTCAGGCTTGGTAGGTAGAGCTATTTCGCGATTAGCACAACCGTTTGTGGGTTTCTCTTGTACCTGTCCGCTATGTACTGCCCATGAGATCATCAGCACCTCCCCTCCTCCTCCTCTCCTGCTCCCCCTCTCTTCCACCCCCTCTCTTCCTCCCCCCCTCCTCCTCCCTTCCCCTATCCCTCTGGACCAATGAGGACCATGCATCCCCTCCTCATAGTCATCTTTTATGTGTGGGAGACTTATGTGGGGTGGGCTACTCAGGAGTTGCAGAGCATGGGGAGTGGATATGTCTATTTGTTAATAACAATATCACGTGACACCATCAGAGACCACACACAGGAAGATATGTAAATACTCTCACTTTTTCGTATTTCTCTATATTTCTCGTAGGTTCGAATGTTGACGTGTTATTCACCTATTTTCCAAGGCTTTCTATTATCACTGTAGTCACTCTAGAGCATAGAAAAAGGCAATAGGCGGTGCCCATATACTGAAAAAAATTACGCCACTTTAGTTTCATTTGTTAATAACAGTTCAGTATTTCGTTTCATCAGCAGAGACATCATGTAGACAGATATTTAAGTGCTCTGAGTTTTACGTATTTTTCGTATTTTTCTCAATGTTGCCTATTTGTGGCCCACTTTCGAATTTTTACTCGGTTTACCGTAATTTTAAGTATTTTGTCTAATTACGCAAGACGCTCCCAGACGTCACGTCGAAGTGATGATGCACGCAGGCAATCACAATGCAGAATTATATATCACTGATACTGAGGCACACCACCACAGCTCTGCCTTTTATAGCTGTGACACTTGGGTGGGATAAGTTACTCTAGAGCTGGACACCACGGGGTTAGGTCGAGTCTGTTTCTTAAAAACAAATTACGGCACTTGAGGTCTATTTGTTAATAACATTTTAAAATTTCGAGCACCATCAGACGCCACACTCAGACAGATAAACAATTACTTCAAATTTTTACTTATTTTTTCAGGATTTCCCTCAATTTTTGAGCATTGCCGCAAATTATGCCAGTTATGTGCACGACGATACTTCACGACGTTGCGACGTCTCATCACAGCGTAGCGTTCCGCCATGTCGCATCGCATTGCGTCATTGCCCGACGTGTTGCATCGTGTCGACATCATGAAGTTATCAGCATGGTCCGATTTATGTAATATTGATGGTACAAATAGTGTCAATATAGATAATTCTAAAAGCATAACTAATTTATAGCCAAGGATATCGTATGAGAAATGCCACACTACATCACTAGTTTGTGTGACAACATGGAAAAATTCTATTGCCTCCAACCAAGGATATTACATGTGTAGCACAGCACTACAAAATATACCAGTACTTGCAACATCGCCAGCGAAATTAATGTCACCTACTGGAGCGTAGATAGCTCCTCAGGCTCTGACGTGTGGATGGGAATCAGAGAATGTCGATGGTAGCGGGCACAATACCCAGTAGCGATCGATAAATATGCGGTATAGTGCTTGCTGACCTGTTCAGTGATATTGCTGTTATACAGTTCTGGCCGAGGCATCTTCCGCTCTCGGTGATAACGGCAAACAGAACCAATGACGTCGTACTGGTGAAAATACACACCGCTCTCCCCCTGAATTGGCTGAATGATGCTGATACCGTATGGAGATCCTCGTACGATCGCCACCACGACATCTCGAATAGGTGAGGTCCATATGCCTCTCTAACACTACGCTAGACCAACTCCCCAGGAACGGTAGAGAAATTTAAACAATACCAGTGTCTTATCACCACCGACCTAGCAGCAGGCGCAAATGGCGCTCAGTCACTCGTGCAAGAAGCAATCCTCCACAGCTAAACCTGTTGTAACTCGCGGGCGCCTTTGCAGATAACCGTTGCCGACAGTTTAAGCGTCAAACAAACCCCTCCCCATCACCTTGGACCTATCAGAAACATACTCCCTCTCCTTCCTGTAACCATCATTGCTGGGTTGTTTGGGGAAGGAGACCAGACAGCGAGGTCATCGGTCTCATCGGATTAGGGAAGAACGGGGAAGGAAGTCTGCCGTGCCCTTTGAAAGGAACCATCCCAGCATTTGCCTGGAGCGATTTAGGGAAATCACGGAAAACCTAAATCAGGATGGCCAGAGGTGGGATTGAACCGTCGTCCTCCCGAATGCGAGTCCAGTGTCTAACCACTGCGCCACCTCGCTCGGTGTGTAACCATCATGCTTTTATAACTAGTGTGGGGAACTCCTTTTAGCCCCGCAGTCACTCCCAATTCGAATAACGACTCGTAACAAGATAGACTCTATAAGTACATGCTACATTACCATAAGCGTTATACATTAAGCACTGGAAAAATCGAGTATTATACTTAATTTCGACGGATCCACAGAATTCCCAAAACACGCGCGGGACAGCTGTCACATTGCTGCACTTGCCACGAAAACTTACCCGTGCATTAATAATGAGTATCTTTCAAAAGTGAGGACATAATGTGATCTCAGAGAACGAGCATCGTGTTCCAATAAATCGATTCTATAAAGACCAGTTACCAACGTGATTAAAAATGCAAACAACACATGCATGTTAACCGCTGAAAAAGTGAGTCAGACATACCTGATAACAGTGCAATCTACGTCATACTTGTGCTCTTATTTGCCGGCGCTGCAGACCTAGGGACCACGAGGATCGAGATCACCGCTGGGAGCCTGTAGACAGCCCTTGAAATACTGACTAGACTTCGGCCGTGCAATATGTTTCTATATATGTACCCTCAAGTCGCAGGGAAGAGCCATCTCAAGGGCTCCAAGTACCCACACGAAACGTTTTATTCAAACTGAGAGATGGGTGGTTCACCGACCTATATGCTAGTCTAAAGGTTAACAACACATGCGAACGCTCTCGCCTGGTAAATCGCACCACCTCGTAAAACGGATGCTCCAGGAATGATGAAAAAAAAAAAATCCGAGGATCACCCACACACTAGATGTGCTGCCGGTAATCTCCAGAGGCTGGCTTGATAAAGTTACCACCATGTCGCCTGTAGATCGTGAAGCATACGATATAACCTATCGGAATGAAAGCGCTCTAATGCTATTGTTATTACACGGCTGTGAGCTACAGGAGTTAGCCAAATAGTCTTATTAATAAAAAAATCATTATTTTGTAGCAAAAACATTTTTTACTTGTATTAGTTACAATGGTAAGAGCAGATGTTGGTCGTTAAGAAATCTACTACGAATCCACCTCTCACATATCGTTAGATCTTAGACAGCACTGCGTCTACGACATGGTCGTCGACGACGAATCCTAGCCGGCCGGAGTGGCCGTGCGGTTCTGGGCGCTACAGTCTGGAGCCGAGCGACCGCTACGGTCGCGGGTTCGAATCCTGCCTCGGGCATGGATGTGTGTGATGCCCTTAGGTTAGTTAGGTTTAATTAGCTCTAAGTTCTAGGCGACTGATGACCGCCGAAGTTAAGTCGCGTAGTGCTCAGAGCCATTTGAACCATTTGAACCATTTGACGAATCCTAAATCAGGTAATACCAGAGCCTAATACTTCTGGGAGGAAAGGTAGCAGAGTCTGCCTGCACAACGAAATTTTATTAAGTCGATTGTAGTAGGAAGAGACGTTCAGAGACAAACATGCAGTAACGTGCGTCATGTTTACCGTCGTGAGGGAAGCAATTAAAAAATTCGTTGTATGTAGTGTTAAATTGTGACTGATGTTTCGCAATACAGCATCGCACTGTGTCCTTGGACGAAGGGATAAAAAAGAAATAAAAGAGCTTTAACGACCAATATGTTTTATAAGGTTGCTGTCCAACTTCGTTGCTGTGTCTCTAATTGCATACAGTGTAAGAGAGAAGAGCGTCCTAATTTCTCTTATGTTACGTTTGCTGCGAATGTCGGTTCACAATAGTGTTTTCGAGTGTGTTGTTGGTTGACCCTACCAGTATCAAGTCCAGCATTACGTCACAGATGTTTTGGAGAAAGCTCCCGCGTATTAAGGAATGTGTTATATATTTCCCGTAACCAATAAATAATTTACTCCTATGAGTTTGGTCAGCAACCTTATAAAACATTTTGGTTGATCACACCTTCGTTTTCTACTTTGCAAAAAACATTGTGTGATCCTGTCTTGTGATGCATCGATTGGTAATTTAATACTACATCGCTGTCAGAACGCATTTTAATTATTGCCCTTATGATGGCAACCATGACACAAGCCACTGCACGTATCTCTCAGAACATTTCTTTCTGGTACAATCGACTTAACAAAGTCTCGCGGTGCAAGTAGGCTCTCCTACCGTTCCTCCCAGAATTATTAGGCTCCGATATTGACTGATTTGCGATTCGTCATCGACGACCGTGCTGTAGACTGGGTTGCAATCGCAGCTCTAACGAAGTGGGAGAGGTGGATTCGTAGTAGAATCTTTGCGTCACATACCTGCTGATGTTATTGGGACTAATACAAGTATGGAAGGATTTTTCTACTAAATAATGATTTTGTTGTTAATAAATCTAAGTAGCTTAATCCTGTAGCTCACTGCCGTGTAATAAAAATTATATTAGAACTTTTCTATTCCGAGGATCTATACTGCCTGCTTTACGTTCGACAGGTGACGCAGTGGTAGCTTTATGAAGCCGGCCTCTGGAGATTACCAGTACCATATCTAGTATGTGGCCGATCTTCTAATCCTGTTTCTTTTCAATCGTCCTGCAGCATCTGTATTGAGAGTCGTTATGATTTTATCAGGCATTCGCACGTGTTGCTAACCGTTTGACTAGAACAGAGGTTGGCGATTTCCCTCCATCACACAGTGTGCATAAGACTTTCGCTGCGGTTACTTGGAGCCATTGAGATTGCAAATGTGCGGAAATGTGTTGCACGGTCGAAATCTGGTCAGTATTTCAAGGGCTATCTGGAGGCTCACACCCTGGGTCTTTAGAGGTGGCAGATATGAGCATCATCTTGTCATAAATATGGCGTTGATTGCACTGCTACCAGATATGTGCAACTAGCTTTTCCAGCGGTAACTGTGCATGTGTGGTTTGCATTTTTAATCACGTTGATAACTGTTCTATGTAGAATCGATTTATCGGCATACGATGCTTGGTCTCTCAGATCGTGTTACATAATATCTTAATATCTGTGAGTCTCTCAATTTGTATATAGGATGAATTTAACTTTACTGTGCTGTGGCATTGCCCAGTTTAGTTTGCTTGTGGTGCAGTTGCACGTACTTCCAGTTATTTACGAGTCTTATAGAGACGTTGTATACTAATACTGCGAGAGTTACGTGTCTAGTAGATGTATCTCACTGTCAACGTGGTCCCAGTATTGCATTTAGTCGCTAATTTTTTCCCCAATACGCCCGGTGTGGATCACGTGTAGTACAGGATACCTCTGTGGCACCAGTCCTGCTCAAGTATGGATAATACTCATTATTAATGCACAGATAAGTTTCCGGGCAGATACAGTATTGTAATTGCTGTACAGCGTGTGTCTTTGGGACTATATGGATCAACCGAAATTACGTAACACACTCGGATTTTCACGTGGTTAATATATAAGGCTCACTGTAACTTCGCATACAGTTATAGGGAATGTTTTGTTACTAGTCTACATTCCACCTGGAAACCTGCCTGGGTGAAAGACGAGTCACCCATGCTAGTTTCAAAGCCTGACGGTTGGCGGGAGAAGGGTGGGGGGGGGGGGATTGATAGGGGTTGATCCTGATGATGTGGGGGCGGTAGGGGGGGGGTGCTTGGCGCTTAAGCTATCAGCAACCTTTATCCACAACACAAAGTAGGCCATAGATTTCCTCTGCTGAGAGTGAAGGAGTCTTCGAGTTACCACTCGTTTGCCTAGATACTCCGTACAGCGGTTATCAAGGGATGGCGATGGGGTTGTCTGGGGCTTAAACTGTCGGCAACAGTTATCTGCAAAGACGTTGTCGAGTTGCGAAAGGTTAAGCTGTGGAGGGATGCCTCCTCCCTTAGTCATTGAGCGTGATTTGTGCCACCAACTAGGCAGGAGGTGATTACACATACGTATTGTTTAAATTTTTCTATCACTCCTTGGGAGTTGGTCTGGCGTAGTGTTAAACAGACATGTGGATCTTGCCAAACGCGACCTGGTGGTCGCGATCGTACGAAGATTTCCATACCGTAGCGGCATTACCAAAGGGAGAGAGCCGTGTGTATTTGCAGCAGTCTTTGAGTCTCCCACCGACGTCATTGATTCTGTGTGCCATTATCATCTTGAGTGGGAGATCCCTCTGCCAGGACTGATACAGCGGCAACGTCACCCAACAAAACGGAGAGAATTACGCGGAAGTTTTATCGATCTTTGTTGGGTTCTGTGTTCGGAAGCATCGGCGTTCTTGGCTACACACCAACTCGTCGGAGTCTGAGGGGCGTTGTACCATCCAGAAGGTGACATGAAGGTAAATTTTCTACCATTGTGCTACAAGTACCCTATCTGTGATGGAGGCATCAGAATTTTACTATGACGTCACAAAATCTAGTACTGTGTTGTAGCATTTCTTATACAATATCTTACATTATAAATTTATTTAGAGAATTCTCTATGACGACACTTTTTCTACCAACACGTCCGTTTCTAACACTATGACGTCACACACTGGCAATGGAGCGATGGGTTAACAATTATACATAAATCGGGACCATGCCGACAACATCACGACGTCGGCACGACGCAACGCGACTTGTCGTAACGCAATTGGACGGGGCGTGACATGACGCGACGTGATACTGTTATGCGACGTTGTGACGTCGTGATGTGACGTCGTGTCATGATGTTCACACATAACTCGCGTGATTAGATACAGTGCGCAAAACCTGCGGTAAATACAGAGAAAACACATAAATCTGACAATAATTACACATCTGTATGGGTGTGGTGTCTTCTAGTGCCCCCAAATAGTAAAGTGTTATTAACAAATAGACCTCCAGTCACGTAATGTGTTTTAGGAAACAGACTCGGCCTAACCAGGTAGTGTCCAGCTGCAGAGTAACTCGTCGTGCCCAAGTGTCATAACTATTAAAGATGGAGTTTTGGAGGTGTGTCTCAGTATCAGTGATATCTTATTCTGCATTGTGATCGGCGAGAGCATCATGAATTCGACGCGACGTCGGGAACCGTCTTGTGGGATAGGAGAATATATATAAAATCGTGGTAAACCCAGTAAAAATACGAGAATGAAAGAAAAGTAAGTAAAATTGAGAAAAATACGAAAAAGGTGTAACACTGAGAATAATTACACAACAGTCTATTGTGACGGTAGAAACCCACGTTACTAGATGAATAGGTCCAGTATGCAAGGATTGCTTTGTGGAGAGCGAGTGCGCGACATGGTGCGCCATTCGCGGAGCGCGTGGATAGTCCGTGCGAGATTTGCAACGTGTCGGCGGAATGTCTCCGCCGCCGGGCAGCCACGTGGCTCGCAGCTTGGGGCATTGTTTGGTTTCTCGCGCATTATACGAAAACTACGTAGCTTATGGTGAAGAGCGATGCGGCAGTGGATTGTGGTCAGCAATTATTACCTTCTGAAAGATCGATCTTTATTTTAAGTCACGAGGCGCAAAAGTGATAATAACTTGAAAATTGTTCAATATCACGAATATTGAAAAATTAATAGAAATAGTAAATAACAACTTACAGGGATGAGCGAGCGCTCATTAAAAACGTCTCGTCATAGCGGATCGAATGCCGTAGTCATATGTACATGACACTTATTCGACATCTGATGACATACGCTGCCAATATCTGGGGATACGCTGCGCACAGACGCCTGTGCCGTCTGCGGTTCATACGGAACAAAGTACTCAGAGTCATAAGCAACGCTCCGCGCTACACACGCACCGTGTTTCTTCACCGGGAATATCGTCTAGATACCATCTTGCAGGTATCAAAAAAATGGTTCAAATGGCTCTGAGCACTATGTGGCTTAGCATCTGTGGTCATCAGTCCCCTAGAACTACTTAAACCTAACTAACCTAAGGACGTCAAACAACACCCAGTCATCACGAGGCAAAGAAAATCCCTGACCCCGCCGGGAATCGAACCCGGGAACCCGGGCGAGGGAAGCGAGAACGCTACCGCACGGCCACGAGCTGCGGACTTGCAGGTATCCTAAAAACTCTCCACACGACTGTACAGTAACACGAGACACTCGCGTGACCCGTTTATCCTTTCTCTGGGTAACTACGATCACAACCATAGATGGAAACATAATAGACCAAAGACACTACTAGCAGGAAACTAAACATCTATGGTCCACAGCACGCTAACACGACAGTACTGGTGAACCTCTGCAACACAGCTACTACTGGCAATTCCAGATGCTCGACCCGCCGGGTTCCCGGGTTCGATTCCCGGCGGGGTCAGGGATTTTCTCTGCCTCGAGTTTACTGGGTGTTGTGTGCTGTCTTTAGGTTAGTTAGGTTTAAGTAGCTCTAAGTTCTAGCGGACTGATGACCATAGATGTTAAGTCCCATAGTGCTCAGAGACATTTGAACCATTTTTTTGCTCGACCCGCCGAAAAACAGCCAGTCGGGAGGAATCCGTACTATACACAGCACGCAAACCAGTCACACACACCCTACACTGTGAGCTGATCTATGACAGATCGCCCACTAATGTATGACGACCTGGAATTGTTACAGGGGCGCAGCAGCTGCAGCAAGCCCTACAACGAGATTCCGCAATGACAAAGGTAACGATGCACGATACCTCGCACTAACATAACCACACCTTGCGTGTACTGTCGCAGCTAGCAAGCCGCTACTGCCCTTACTACCCGTCCCACTGTCACAGAGGTTTTTTTCTCTTGGCGCTTGCCTTGGCACTTTTTCCCTCTGCCTTTACAAACCTCTACCCTTCCATCGCTTTTGTCCACTTTCTGTCTCCTGATGGACCATGTCAATGAGTAATCCTACCCAGACGCATGGATAACATGACACCCTGCATCCTGTTACGATTTCATAACTAACATGTAATACGGAGGCGACAGTAGAACTTATGGTTTGGTCTCCACGTTGATGTTGGCGTGGAGGTTTCCCATCCTATATAAAAATGGCCGGGGGTCAGTCGTCGGCGAGTTGTTAGGTAGTTGGCCGGTGGGTGGCGAGCGAGCCCCACTTGTGGGTGGCCCATGTGGTCGTTTGAGTAAGAATTTCTCGCGCCGATTTATTTCGACAATGCATATTGTTTAATAGTGTAAGTGTGAAAACATATATTTAGTGAACTGGAAGTGCTGCGATTATTTGCGTGAATACGAATTACGTGGTATACATCGGCGTAAGTGAACAAATGGCGATCTGTGATTTCGTGCCAAAACTGTTAGAACAAAGAGGACAGTGGGACTTGTGGTTCTGTTCGAATTAATTGAGTAATTTTCGATTATAGCAGTCTACATTACTGCTGTTGGGGACTCGGAGTCAAATTATTATTAAAGTAAAACTGTAAACCGTCTCACCAGTTCTAATTTCATTGGGCGAAAGAAAAGGACGACGCCTGTGGTGTCACCGCCAGACACCACACTTGCTAAATCGGCCGCGGTCCGTTAGTATACGTCAGACCCGCGTGTCGCCACTATCAGTGATAGCAGACCGAGCGCCGCCACACGGCAGGTCTAGTCTAGAGAGACTCCCTAGCGCTCGCCCCAGTTGTACAGCCGACTTTGCTAGCGATAGTTCACTGTCTACATACGCTCTCATTTGCAGAGACGACAGTTTAGCATAGCCTTCAGCTACGTCATTTGCTACGATCTAGCAAGGCGCCATAAATGGTTCAAATGGCTCTGAGCACTATGGGACTTAACATCTGTGGTCATCAGTCCGCTAGAACTTAGAACTACTGAAACCTAACTAACCTAAGGATATCACACACATCCATGCCCGAGGCAGGATTCGAACCTGCGACCGTAGCAGTCGCGCGGTTCCGGACTGAGCTCCTAGACCTGCAAGACCACCGCGGCCAGCAAGACGCCATATTCAGTTACTATAATCTGAACAGATAATATCGTGAATCATGTACCGTCAAGGGCGACGTTCATCATTAATGGATTAAAGTTAAGTATCAAGATAATTACGTCCGCTTTCTGAATTCTAATTCCTTGTCATGTTCCAGACCTCACGTCAGTATAGTTCTTCCCTCCTCACGCCAGCCTGCGTGAGCTAAAACGCGTGACTTTCGGCCTCCTCTAGTAAGACGGTGTAGGCTCTTCTGCTAACACTACATTGGCGACGAGTGTAAAAACGGTGTTCTTATCTATATTGCCCTGATTTAATTGTGTAATGGGTTCCCCACAATCTCCAGATGTACTGTCCGAATTTTATCACTTACGGAATCAGCAGTCGTAGGCATTACTGGATGCCCTTGGACAGCTCGTCCAGGGTGAACGTGCAATGCAAAACGATGCAGCAGCCGCCGCTCCACCGCTAACGCAGCCACAACACGCCATTGCACCGACTTTCAGACCTCTTGATGCTGCACTGGAAAGCTGGACGGAGTGGTCACGCCAATTTTGATTCCATCTCGCCGCCTACAGAATTCAAGGTAACGAGCGGCAGCCTTTTCATTTGTCGTCCGTCGGTGTGCACACCTACTGTCTGTTAGTCAAATTATTTCCCCGACGCGACGTAGCAACTCTGTCCTACGACGAAATTTTGTCTGCATTAGATGCATATTTCAAACAATCAGTCAAAGTAGTTGCGAAACGGTATACCTTCTTTCGTACAAAACGTACGGCAGGTCAGACTAATCGGCAGTGGGCTGCAACCTTGAAATGCCTTACTAGGGATTGTGCTTTTGAGTGTCATTGAGGACTCCCATATTCAGATACTATGGTACGTGATGCAATTGCACAGAACGTTTCTGATGTCCGTGTACGGGAACAGATTTTGAAACTAGTCAATCCCTCCCTTCAACAAGTGATGGACATATTGAATCTACATCTACATCTACATCTACATCTACATTGATACTCCGCAAGCCACCCAACGGTGTGTGGCGGAGGGCACTTTACGTGCCACTGTCATTACCTCCCTTTCCTGTTCCAGTCGCGTATGGTTCGCGGGAAGAACGACTGTCTGAAAGCCTCCGTGCGCGCTCTAATCTCTCTAATTTTACATTCGTGATCTCCTCGGGAAGTATAAGTAGGGGGAAGCAATATATTCGATACCTCATCCAGAAACGCACCCTCTCGAAACCTGGCGAGCAAGCTACACCGCGATGCAGAGCGCCTCTCTTGCAGAGTCTGCCACTTGAGTTTATTAAACATCTCCGTAACGCTATCACGATTACCAAATAACCCAGTGACGAAACGCGCCGCTCTTCTTTGGATCTTCTCTATCTCCTCCGTCAACCCGACCTGGTACGGATCCCACACTGATGAGCAATACTCAAGTATAGGTCGAACGAGTGTTTTGTAAGCCACCTCCTTTGTTGATGGACTACATCTTCTAAGCACTCTTCCAATGAATCTCAACCTGGTACCCGCCTTACCAACAATTAGTTTTATATGATCATTCCACTTCAAATCGTTCCGTACGCATGCTCCCAGATATTTTACAGAAGTAACTGCTACCAGTGTTTGTTCCTCTATCATATAATCATACAATAAAGGATCCTTCTTTCTATGTATTCGCAATACATTACATTTGTCTATGTTAAGGGTCAGTTGCCACTCCCTGCACCAAGTGCCTATCCGCTGCAGATCTTCCTGTATTTCGCTACAATTTTCTAATGCAGCAACTTCTCTGTATACTACAGCATCATCCGCGAAAAGCCGCATGGAACTTCCGACACTATCTACTAAGTCATTTATATATATTGTGAAAAGCAATGGTCCCATAACACTCCCCTGTGGCACGCCAGAGGTTACTTTAACGTCTGTAGACGTCTATCCATTGATAACAACATGCTGTGTTCTGTTTGCCAAAAACTCCTCAATCCAGCCACACAGCTGGTCTGATATTCCGTAGGCTCTTACTTTGCTTATCAGGCGACAGTGCGGAACTGTATCGAACGCCTTCCGGAAGTCAAGAAAAATAGCATCTACCTGGGAGCCTGTATCTAATATTTTCTGGGTCTCATGAACAAATAAGGCGAGTTGGGTCTCACACGATCGCTGTTTCCGGAATCCATGTTGATTCCTACATAGTAGATTCTGGGTTTCCAGAAATGACATGATACGCGAGCAAAAAACATGTGCTAAAATTCTACAAGAGATCGACGTAAGAGATATAGGTCTATAGTTTTGCGCATCTGCTCGACGACCCTTCTTGAAGACTGGGACTATCTGTGCTCTTTTCCAATCATTTGGAACCCTCCGTTCCTCTAGAGACTTGCGGTACACGGCTGTTAGAAGGGGGGCAAGTTCTTTCGCGTACTCTGTGTAGAATCGAATTGGTATCCCGTCAGGTCCAGTGGACTTTCCTCTATTGAGTGATTCCAGTTGCTTTTCTATTCCTTGGACACTTATTTCGATGTCAGCCATTTTTTCGTTTGTGCGAGGATTTAGAGAAGGAACTGCAGTGCGGTCTTCCTCTGTGAAACAGCTTTGGAAAAAGGTGTTTAGTATTTCAGCTTTACGCGTGTCATCCTCTGTTTCAATGCCATCATCATCCCGTAGTGTCTGGATATGCTGTTTCGAGCCACTTACTGATTTAACGTAAGATCAGAACTTCCTAGGATTTTCTGTCAAGTCGGTACATAGAATTTTACTTTCGAATTCAATGAACGCTTCACGCATAGCCCTCCTTACGCTAACTTTGACATCGTTTAGCTTCTGTTTCTGAGAGGTTTTGGCTGCGTTTAAACTTGGAGTGGAGCTCTCTTTGCTTTCGCAGTAGTTTCCTAACTTTGTTGTTGTACCACGGTGGGTTTTTCCCGTCCCTCACAGTTTTACTCGGCACGTACCTGTCCAAAACGCATTTTACGATTGCCTTGAACTTTTTCCATAAACACTCAACATTGTCAGTGTCGGAACAGAAATTTTCGTTTTGATCTGTTAGGTAGTCTGAAATCTGCCTTCTATTACTCTTGCTAAACAGATAAACCTTCCTCCCTTTTTTTATATTCCTATTAACTTCCATATTCAGGAATGCTGCAACGGCCTTATGATCACTGATTCCCTGTTCTGTACATACAGATTCGAAAAGTTCGGGTCTGTTTGTTATCAGTAGGTCCAAGATGTTATCTCCACGAGTCGGTTCTCTGTTTAATTGCTCGAGGTAATTTTCGGATAGTGCACTCAGTATAATGTCACTCGATGCTCTGTCCCTACCACCCGTCCTAAACATCTGAGTGTCCCAGTCTATATCTGGTAAATTGAAATCTCCACCTAAGACTATAACATGCTGAGAAGATTTATGTGAAATGTATTCCAAATTTTCTCTCAGTTGTTCTGCCACTAATGCTGCTGAGTCGGGAGGTCGGTAAAAGGAGCCAATTATTAACCTAGTTCGGTTGTTTTGTGTAACCTCCACCCATAATAATTCACAGGAACTATCCACTTCTACTTCACTACAGGATAAACTACTACTAACAGCGATGAACACTCCACCACCGGTTGCATGCAATCTATCCTTTCTAAACACCGTCTGTACCTTTGTAAAAATTTCGGCAGAATTTATCTCTGGCTTAAGCCAGCTTTCTGTACCTATAACTATTTCAGCTTCGGTGCTTTCTATCAGCGCTTGAAGTTCCGGTACTTTACCAACGCAGCTTCGACAGTTTACAATTACAATACCGATTGCTGTTTGGTCCCCGCATGTCCTGACTTTGCCCCGCACCTGTTGAGGCTGTTGCCCTTTCTGTACTTGCCCAAGGCCATCTAACCTAAAAAACCGCCCAGCCCACGCCACACAACCCCTGCTACCCGTGTAGCCGCTTGTTGCGTGTAGTGGACTACTGACCTATCCAGCGGAACCCGAAACCCCACCACCCTATGGCGCAAGTCGAGGAATCTGCAGCCCACACGGTCGCAGAACCGTCTCAGCCTCTGATTCAGACCCTCCACTCGGCTCTGTACCAAAGGTCCGCAGTCAGTCCTGTCAACGATGCTGCAGATGGTGAGCTCTGCTTTCATCTCGCTAGCGAGACTGGCAGTCTTCACCAAATCAGATAGCCGCCGGAAGCCAGAGAGGATTTCCTCCGATCCATAGCGACACACATCATTGGTGCCGACATTAGCGACCACCTGCAGATGGGTGCACCCTGTACCCTTCATGGCATCCGGAAGGACCCTTTCCACATCTGGAATGACTCCCCCCGGTATGCACACGGAGTGCACATTGGTTTTCTTCCCCTCTCTTGCTGCCATTTCCCTAAGGGGCCCCATTACGCGCCTGACGTTGGAGCTCCCAACTACCAGTAAGCCCACCCTCTGCGACTGCCCGGATCTTGCAGACTGAGGGGCAACCTCTGGAACAGGACAAGCAGCCATGTCAGGCCGAAGATCAGTATCAGCCTGAGACAGAGCCTGAAACCGGTTCGTCAGACAAACTGGAGAGGCTTTCCGTTCAGCCCTCCGGAATGTCTTTCGCCCCCTGCCACACCTTGAAACGACCTCCCACTCTACCACAGGTGAGGGATCAGCCTCAATGCGGGCAGTATCCCGGGCAACCACGGTCGTAGTCCGATCAGGGGATGCGTGGGACGAGCTGGCCATCCCCGACAAACCCCCATCCCGACCCCCACAGTGATGCCCATTGGCAACAGCCTCAAGCTGTGTGACCGAAGCCAACACTGCCTGAAGCTGGGAGCGAAGGGATGCCAACTCAGCCTGCATCCGAACACAGCAGTTGCAGTCCCTATCCATGCTAAAAACTGTTTTGCTAAGAACGTCTGAACTAATCTACAGAGAGCGCAAACAAATCGACAAAATTTAAACGGTTATTAAAATACAAGATTGCCTGCCAAGAATCGGCAGGACACACTTAACTTTGCTCAGGAATCATTTAAAACTTCGCCAGAAGTGTGTCAGGTTAACCGTACCGCCAGGCGAGCTGCAGGGAGCAGTAAACAGCCCTCGCGCCTGGCCGTGTCGCTGCCGCCAGGCTCTCAGCCACGGGTGCCACGCCGGCAAGCAAATGCAGTGATCAAATCATGCCCGCGGTGCGCTACTAAGCATTTGCGTGAGAATTGCCCGTCACGCCAAGCTATTTGCTTTTACTGTCATAAAAAAAGGGATGTTCAGAGTGTTTGCCATAAAAAGCTTAGATCGGAAACTCCAAACCATTCCACGCCCTTTGCTTCGCGCTGGAATCGGAATCGAACCAAGGATACTCTGGCTCGCGAAACTTCGCCCATGGACGTTGATGTCGTTCTTTCCACTCCGCCCACTGCCACTCTCTAACAGTGAGTGTGTTCGTCCCACAAATAGTGTGTGTCGACATCGCCAGAACTCCCGTCAAGTCGCAAGTGATCTTGTACCAGTGTCAGTTCACGTTGCACGAGACAGTCGCTCTTGTCGTCAGCAGGTTAATGAACTTTTTGCAGACTTGGACATTAACGGCAAAGTGATACCATTCCAGCTCGATACTGGAGCTGCAGTTTCACAGATCAATCAAGACACTTACAAACTGCTGGGCACACCTCTGTTACGTGCCGAAAATGTTCAGATAACTAGCTATTCAGGTCAAGAGATCCCTGTGTTAGGACAGTGCAGCCTTCTTGCAACATACAAAGGACAAACAGAGCTTGTCATTTTATGTCCTTCATTCTTGGTCTGCAGTGAACTTGTTTGGTTTGGAATTATTTCAGTTGTTTAACTTGTCTATAGTGAATCAGGTCCTATCAGTGAACAAGACTGTGCCTTCAGACAGTGTTTCTCGTCTATGTAAAGAATTTGCAGATACTTTTGCACCGGACCTCGGTTGCGCACATTTGGAACTGAAAGCAAACGCGCAACCAAAATTTTTCAGAGCGCGCAATGTTCCCCACGCATTGCGTGATGAGGTCGCAAAAACATTACACGATTTGGAATCACAAGGTGTAATTGAACGTGTGCAGGCTTCTCGCTGGGCATCACCCTCAATAATTTTGCCAAAACCTTCAGGAAAATTGAGACTTTGTGTGGACTTCAAGGCATCAGTGAATCCACAACTAGTGATTGCAACTTTTCCTTTACCCCGCCTGGAAGATCTTTATGACAATTTGTGCCCGGGCAAATATTTTTAGAAGTTGGATCTAGCAGATGCGTACTGGCAAATACCAGTGGACAAAAAATCCCAGCTGGTTTTGGTGGTTAACACGCATCTTGGTTTGTATCAAATCAAACGACTGCCATTCAGGTGTGCCTCCGCCCCAGCATTGTTTCAGCGATATCTACAAACTGTTAGTGCATCGGTCCCTACTCCATCAAACTGTCTGGACGATATTGTGATCTTCGGAAAGACGGAAGACGGACATTCAGTCTATCTCAGACCATTATTTCAGGTCTTGCGACAAAATGGTCTTCGCTTACGGAAGGACAAATGTGTGTTTTTTGCTCGTGACTTGCCATACCTGGGATATGTACTCAATGCCCAAGGCATACATCCCAGTCCCACGCACCTCCGTGCCATACATGACTTGCCTTCGCCGCAGAATGTGAAGCAGCTCCAGAGTGTGCTGGGAAAAATAAACTATCACCGATATGTGCCACATGCCTGTTCCATTTCAGCTCCGCTTCATCGCTTACGCTGTAAACGTGTTCCGTTCGTTGGGCGACGGAATGCGAACGCGCCTTTCGCCGGTTGAAATCGGCGTTGCTTTCCAATACTTGCCTTACGCCATTCGATTCCCAGAAGCCCCTGTTGTTGATGGTGGATGCATCGGATTTCGGGATCGGTGCTGTGCTTGCGCATAAAGATGGCTCGCACGATCGCCCTTTTGCCTTTGCGTCCAAATTGCTCTCGTCTGCGCAAAGAAGTTATTCACAGATAGAGAAAGAAGCATTGGCTCTCGTATTTGGTGTTACAAAGTTTCGTGACTTCTTGTATGGTCGTCACTTTACCATAATCACAGACCAAAAACCTTTGACATCGCTTTTTCATCCGAACAAGCCTGTACCTTCACGTACAGTGCAGAAATTCATTCGCTGGTCTATTTTCCTCTCGCAGTACCGCTACGATATCTTGTATCGGTCCACTGCTAAGCACGGAAACGCCGATCCGTTGACCCGTTTGCCTGCTGCTGAGGATAGGGCATTCGATTTCTTCGAACTTGCTTGCATGTTCTTTGATGCGGAAACTGATGACGTGGTCGAATCGTTTCCGATTGATTTTCGTCGTGTAGCTACAGCCACAGCTGCCGACCCTGTCCTTGCTACCGTTCTGCGTTTTGTTGCTACGCAATGGCCCTTGTCAAAGTCGCGGATCGGCGACCCGCTGGTTCGCCGCTTTTTTGCTCACAAGGAGAGACTTTTTGTTCGACGTGGTGTTTTGCTGTTGCGTTCTGATAATGATCAGTCCAGGGTCGTGGTCACACGTTCGTTACAGTCCTCTGTCTTAACTCTTCTCCACCAAGGACATTGGGGTATAGTGAGAACGAAACAACTTGCTCGTCAGCACTGTACATGGTTCGTAATCGATGCCGTGATTACGAATATGTGCTCTTCTTGCATGGTGTGTGCCGAACAACAATCAGCACCACCGCGGAAATTCTTTGCATGGCCAAAAGCCACTTTTCCTTGGCAACGCGTACACATCGAATTTCTGGTCCATTCTGGAATGCTCGATGGTTGGTTATGGTAGATTAATTCAGTAATTTTCCTTTTGTTGTCCGGATGTATTCCACGACATCATCTGCCACCATCCAAGCGTTATCTGCTATCTTTTGCATTGGAGGTCTTCCACAGACAATTGTTTCCGACAATGGCCCACAATTCATGTCCGCAGAATTTCAGTCATTCTGCAAGGCCAATGGTATCAAACATCTGACTTCCGCGCCGTTTTCGCCACAGTCAAGCGCTGCCGCTGAACGATTGGTCAGGACTTTCAAGTCACAGATGTAGAAGTTGAAAGAGTCTCATTCTCGGGAGGACGCGTTAATGCTCTTTTTGTCCTTGTATCGCTCTCAGCCCCGAGATGGTAGCTCGCCGGCTGAGTTGCTCCACGGTCGCCCACATCGAATGTTGATGTCTTTGCTACATCCGCCGCATTAGGTTCCTGTGCAGCGGCAGACACCTGCTTTTCCCCAGGCGACATTGTCTACTACCGCCACTATCGAGGTTCACGGCATTGGTGCGAAGGGCGCATTCTTCGCTGCCTCGGACGCGCTATGTACTTGGTTTTCGGGGCCTCTGGTGAGGTGCGCCGGCACCTCAATCAGCTGCGCCTCTGTCGTCGCAAGTGAACTGCCGCTCCCCGTCTGCTTTCAGCGCCCCAGGACCCATCTGCTGCCTCGCCTCAGTCCCAGGTGTTACCGACGCTGCCTTCCATTTTGCCCCATGGCGACGCGCTGCCGCCGCCGCCTGTTCTCCCGCCGGCTACGTCCGCAGTGGACGCGTCGCTGCAGGCGCCGGGCGCCCCCCTGGGTCACGCGCCGCCGATCGCTCCCCGGGACCAGTTGTCCTCCGACATGGACCTCTCGCTTGCTCCGGACCGTATGTCGCCTTCGCCCGTCGTGTGCCCCGGCCCGATGGAGGTCGACCCTTCGCCCCCTCCTGTCTCTCTACGGGCGCATACACCGCATGTTGGCGTGCACCCTGGAGTAGGTTTTCAGGAGTTCCCTAGCTCCCCGCGGTCCGAATGGCAGGGTGCGGGTGGCACAGCCTCGCCTGTTGTTAGGCTCCCCACCTCGTCGCATGTGTCAACATGGGGTCCTCCCCACGGCGGCCGGAGGTCTTATACCACAACTGTCCGCCGATTTGCGGGGAAGGAATGTGGTGTCACCGCCAGACACCACACTTGCTAGGTGGTAGCCTTTAAATCGGCCGCGGTCCGTTAGTATACGTCGGACCCGCGTGTCGCCACTATCAGTGATTGCAGACCGAGCGCCGCCACAAGGCAGGTCTAGTCTAGAGAGATTCCCTAGCACTCGCCCCAGTTGTACAGTCGACTTTGCTAGCGATGGTTCACTGTCTACATACGCCCTCATTTGCAGAGACGACAGTTTAGCACTGCCTTCAGCTACGTCATTTGCTACGACCACGCAAGGCGCTATATTCAGTTACTATAATCTGAACAGATAATATCGTGAATCATGTACCGTCAAGAGCAACGTTCATCATTAATGGATTAAAGTTAAGTATCACGATAATTACGTCCGCTCTCTGAATTCTAATTCCTTGTCATGTTCCAGACCTCACATCAGTATAGTTCTTCCCTCCTCACGCCAGCCTGCGTGAGCTAAAACGCGTGCATTTCGGCCTCCTCTAGTAACACGGTGTTGGCTCTTCTGCTAACACTACAACACCAATAAATAGTTATGGTAAAAACTTAATTGAACTGTGTCGTGAAAAATGATTTTGCTAAAATAATTGCCTACTTTTTGTTCCCTAGCATAAACTGTGCTCGTGTCTGAGTGAATATTAATTCAAAAACTGTAACTAATGCGCGGGTGTGGAACAGTGTACTATTGCACAAAGTGTGGAAATCATCCCCTGAGACTTACGTGAGAGCCAAAATTTGCACTAACATTTCTTAACGAATATTTGTATATGCACATTCGTGTGAACTCTTCAACCGCAATTTATTTTACGCCCAGTCGCAATTGGGGGCTCGTCCGAGATACTAGTGTGCTAGACAACTAGGCCCGAAGGCTAGTGGAACTAGGCGAATCTTGAACATTCGCGGAAACGTGTGTTTCAGTTAATTGCATGCGAGCCTACTGTTGCCGTTCGACGACGCCACGCAGAGCGGATCGCGCGACCGCGGACCTGCAGGCAGCCCCCAACACAGTGCGGGCGCGGCAGATTCTCAACCGTCGACGGGCTGCAGCAGCCGGGTGTCCAGCGACCAGCGGATCTGCAACAAGCGGCCTTCACTCCGATCCGCAACGCAGCCTCTTCAGCAGCGCCGAGACAGATGCAGCCTCTCCAGAAAGGTAAGTGATCACAGGAGGCGAATTTTTTGTTTTAGTTTTTCTAGTTTTCAGTTCTTGTGCTAGCCAGGGCAATGGAGCACGAAATTAAGAAATCGCTTAGTGATTGCTGGTCGTCAGGGAGTGGTAGTGAACCACAAAGTCCCCAGAGACAGGAGGAAATCGGTATCCCTGTAATGTGTAAATAATTAATTGGTCTTCTCCAAAATATGAGTAGCCAAATAGGTTCATTTAAAACTGATATGGATAATGAATTAAGTGCGTTAGACACCAATTTTGGAACTAAATGAAGTTCAGTGAATTCAGAATGAAGTTCTCTGAAAACTAATGTGGACGAAATAAATAGTCAAGTGGGGTCAATGAAACAAGAAATTGTGCCCGAATTTGATAATCGATTAGAAAAAATAAAAGAGAGCTGTCATTCCAAGGTTGAAGCGATTGAGGCTCAGCTGAGAGGTGAAACTGATTCGGGAACAGGAAAGAGGCGACAAGCCAATCTTTGGCTGAAGTTAATGCGAAAATAGTGGCTAGCAATGATAAGACAAAAGCTGTGCTGATAAATAAATTAGACAGCACAGCTGATGATCTCAGAAAGGAAATGGCAACTCTCACCTCAAAAATTAATGACGAAATTACCCAGATAGAAATGTGTAATGTTTCGGGTCATGCTGGGTGCCCAGTAATGGAGGCACCTAGTGGAAAGCCATTTTCAGGCGAAAACGGATATCATGCCATGAATTTTTTAGCCAATTGCAAGGACTGTTTTCTGTGTGGGATGTCAGATGAGGCAAAGGTAAAATTTGTAAGGAGAATGCTGGGAGGTTCAGCTCAGACATGGGCTAACTAATTTAAGGATCAGTTCATTTCATTTGAAATATTCGAACGAATGTTTCTAGGCAAATACTGGACTAAAAATAAGCAGTGCAGATTGCAAAATCAGTTTTTGAGTGGACCTTTGTGCAGGGGAGGCAGACAAACTATGAGGGAATTTTGCCAGGAAGAGTTGAATCAATTAGTACATCTGGATCAGCCTTTAGGTATGTTAACAGAAATATCTACTTTAAGGAGGAGACTACCCGAGAAGTTACAATGGGAACTCATACTTCGCCCCACTGATGCTGTGGAGAAGTTTTTGGACTTTGTTGAGAGGACCGATCAGGCTATGTGCCATAGGCCTTGCTCAAAGGGAAACAATCCAGGGTATAACCATAGGGATCTGGGGGCCGGAAGAAATACGAATTGGGGTAACACTCACCAAAATGGCCACAGAAATAGGAATTGGAGAAATAATCATCAGAGCCATCATGGGGACAGAAATATAAATGAACATTGGTGAGGAAATGGGGGAAGATATAATGAAGAGAGCCACAGTCAAAGGGATTTTAGGGACAGTGATGTAAGAAATGAACCAGGGCCAATGCTGGGAAATGGACCTGGAAGAGGGGGACTGAACAACAGCACACAACAGGGACAGCAGCCTTTAAACTAGGAGCTGTCTCAAATGGGGTCCACTTTGGGATAAGACAAGTTGCAAACAATAGGGCCAAGAGATGGAACAATAATAATTATAATCAGACTAGGGGTGATTATTCAAAAAGAGAGCATGACAATGACGATAGGTTAGAAGAAAGAATTTATGGTACGCAGGCCATTTTAAATAACTTAAATGTATTGGGGAGCTGGTGCATGGAGCTTGGCAAAAGGAGAGCTTTTAAGAGGAAGAATGTTAGGAGTTTAAAGGCCAAATGGAAGAAATCAATGCTGAGAATGTTTTTTGTAAAGAGTTTGGAGATGTGAATTCTGAGAAAGATAGTATTGGTTTGGTGAGCAGTATTAACAGGTCAGGGACTAAGGAAAGTGTCTGAATGTATAGAGGGATGTTGTGATGACCGAAGTGTGTGTGAAAGTGATAGTAAGAAATTTGTTGAGTTGTGTGTAATGGAAGCAGATACAGTGGATGATAATGTTAATTCTGAGAGGGACAAGGTGCCTGAAACTAATGGTTTTGTAGATGATGGTAATGATTTTGGGGTCATAGTGCCTACTGTTGATGAAGTGATAAATGAATATGTAGCAGAGAGTATATCTAGTGACATTTATGAGATTAGCTGTGAGCAGCCAGAATGGGCTGGCTCTGAGGTGTCTCGTGAAAGTGTTTGTAATGTGCAGGATGGTATTACAAGTGATTGCTTTGGTGTGGAAAGCTGTATCTGAATCCATGAAACACGATGAAACAAATTGTGCTATTATTTACATACATGGGGTTAAACAGCAAACTAAGAATGATGGACAGTGGAGAACTACGGGGGAATCTGAATTGAACTTAAATGATTGGGTAGCAAGGGCAAAATGGTTGCAAAAAAATAATCCAGAAAATTTGACAGTAGGGAAATACAATTATGTGAACAGTTATAAGCAGTTAAATGTTGAGGATGAGGCATATTATGATGTACTCAAGAAAATATTTGATGGGGATAGAGAGTTTGATGGTTTAAGGAGGGATTTTATAAATGAAATGGTGGGATGTGCTGTGGAGAGTAACTGCAGGGTTACAGATTGTGGAAAATTAGTGTGTGATGAGGGAGATGAAGTTGAAAAGGTGAATAACTATGTAGTGTATGAGGATAAGCAGTATGAGGGTATGGAAGAGGCTGAATGGAATACTGGTTAGATGGGAAAGAGGGAATGTGGTTTTGATGCAAGTGATTGGGTGGCTTTTTCTGATTATATACAGAAGTGGGGACCAAAAGTATGAGAGAAGGACAAGTTTAGTTTTGCCAGAAAATTAGGATGGTTGGGCTTAGAATAGATAAAGAACACAAAGATGCATTTGAAGTAATATTTGAAGGGGATAATGAAATAGCATCATTCAATGGGGGACAGGTATGCACTATGGAAGTGTACTGTGCTAATGAGGTGGAGGAGGATCTTTTAGCAGATGTCGAGCTCAAGCAGGAAACTTTTAGGAAGGTGCAACCAATAGTTAAAGTTCAGATAGGTAAATTCAGTGAAGAAGCCTTGGTGGACACAGGTAATGCAGTCAGAGAGGTAGCAGAGGTTTTCTCCAATTATATTAGGAATCACAAAATGGTAGAATTCCTGGTCACAGGGGTTCGAATAAAAATGCTACTGGTAATCACAGAGAGCCGGTGAGGAAGGAGGCTGTGTTAGATGTAAACATTGGTGGAAAGTTGTTTAGTCACCCATTCTTGGTGATTCAAAATTTAAGTACAAATAGGGTTATGGGTACAGATTTTTTAAATAAATATGGGGCAAATATAAACTGTGAGGGATAGGTATTGGAATTGAATTTTGGGGGATGTATAAAGGAGACTAAATCTGTAAATTCAAAAGGTAATTATCTAGTGGCAAGCTTGCACATGGCCCAGTGCATGTTGGATGAAGTAGGGATTGAGGAAGAGATAAATGTGGAGGTCTAAGGGACAGAGGGTATTGGTGACAGTGAGAGGGAGGAACTGTATTATTTACTGGTAGAGAATAAAGATGTGTTCTCAGAGAGACCACGGAGAGTGGTAAATTGTGAATATATTCTCAGGGTGAAGCCTCATGAGTCTGTTAAGGTTAGGCCATATCCTATTGCCATAACAAAGATGCTGTTAGGTCAGAAATAAAACGCATGGAGGCTTGGGGGGGTGACTGAAAAATGTTGGAGTGAGTACTACAACCCAATAGTGGTAGTCAAAATACTTGAAGAGAGATTAGGTACGTTAGCAATAAAAATTTTTGGAGAAGTAAACGTTATGTGCTGTGGTACCTGAATAACTGTTGTGCTTATATATATAATCTGCTTAATTGTTAGTGCATGAGGGATCCAGCACTAGGTTTTATGTTGTTTGAGAAATTTGGGGGCGTAATTGTCAACCTGAACATATTTTGCACTGGATTCTGTATGTAGACACACAAAACTTCCTTTGGTGCGTGGAGGTCAAGAGAGTGGACTGAATGTTATGGTAAGCAACACAGCGTGGGGATTGTAAAATTAACGTAAATTCATTTTGCTGCTTCTAATCTCTGTCTGGGCTAGATGGTATGAATAGAGGATAATTTTAACAATATATTGGTGAATTTTAATAGAGTTTTTAAAAGTAGATTAAGTCATTTTTTTTGAGGAAACATTGCTAAACCCTGGAATTTAATTCATGGTCTGTAATAATCAAGTAAGATTTTTTAAGTGTCTGCTGTCAAGCCATGACAACACTCGGATATTATTTAAAGTCTGTTTGATTCCTGCCACATTATCAGTATCATTTTAAGGAGGCTTTGTCGCCAAGCAGTACTGCCTCAGTGACGTGGGCATTTCTAATCTAGTACTGGGCACAACTACACAGTTGGTGTTCTAGCCTGTTCTTGGAGATGGTTTGCCCTGAAATTCTGTCTTAGCGGTGTCAGCTCTGGATTGCATGAGGATGGGTCTAGCCTCGACCACTATATGGTAAATGAGGAAAACTTTCGTGTATACCAGATTTTCATTGGGGATTTTGTGTGTTCATTGGTAGTGCTCCATAAACTGGCTAGTGGGGGACAGGAAATAGCGCCGGAGTAGGGAGCTGTGACACAACGTATAGTCTGGGGGCATCTCTGGAAGACATTTTAGGCAGTGAGAAGTGATAGTGCTCGTGAAACAAATTGATAAATGATACGTGTTCCAAAGTGAACAGATTTATTGGAAACAATGTGGTGTGCATCATACACTGTATAAAAATAGAACTTTTTCTGCTATCACAAAGTGTAAAAAAATTGATAAAATTATTATGATTTTGTTAAATTTGGTTGCGTTTGTTTTCCTTTCCCAAGCCTGTTGTAACATACACGCACATATAAAAGACACGAATTTAGAATCACAGTTAAGGAAACATATTTTTTGGACTGGAGTTATTTACAGATACGTTAAAAATTTGTTTTTGTTGGGCACAAAATACATAGGGAATTTTACTTAGTATAACAGAGTCAAGTAAACTGTTAACATTCTAGGACTAATTTAACAATACTGTTCAGTCACGTTTTTGCGGTTTTTTTTTTTTTTTTTGTTGGTGCTACTTGCTACCGCATTTACTGCATGCATGCGCTATCAAGTGGGGGTATTATGACGGTACAAACCTCCGTTACTAGATGAATAGGTCTAGTATGCAAGGACTGCTTTGTGGAGAGCGAGAGCGCGACATGGTGCGCCATTCGCGGAAGCGCGTGGTGCTCCCGCGCGAGATTTGCGACGTGTCGGCGGAATGTCTCCGTCGCCGGGTGGCCACAAGACCCGCAGCTTGGGGCACTGTTTGGATTTTCCCGCGTTACGTGAAAACTATGTAACTTACGGTGAAGAGCGAAGTGGCAGTGAATTGTGGTCAGCAATATGCACCTTCCGATAGATCAAACTTTATTTTAAGTCACGACACGCAAAAGTGATAGTAACTTGAAAATTGTTTAATATCACGAATACTGAAAGATTAATAAGAATAGTAAATAACAAATTACATGGATGAGCCAGCGCTCGTTAATAACCTCTCGTCATAGAGAATCGAGTGCAGTAGTCATATGTTAAGATTCATAAATAATTAAGCTCGTAAAAAGCAATAAACAAAGTTTGATGGGAAATTGTTTATTAAATTCAATATAAAATTCATGACGTAAAGAACGGCACTATATAATATTTTGGGTGACATCACACGTATTTCAAACTAGTTAAGTTATACTATACGCTTAACTTGCAATAGTTTTCATTGTTTGCAAATTATGACTAACATATTTCACCCATAATTAATTAATTATTATACATATGAAGATTTTGATCAGCGCAATGTGCAGATCGCTATAGATTACGTCTAAAAGCAGTGCTATATGCAGTTCTATGTTAAATCTTTGCAGCACAGATGCAAACAAACGAATTAACGTTAAGTGGCGAAATTTTACAAAAACTAAAACTTGATTTACGTACGAAAGAATAATCCTAGTTATTAATGTAACATGGCAACTAAGATGTACTTTTTAGCGCGGTGTACTTATTTCTGTTGAGGAATGTATGTGTCAGAATTTGTAACCTTAACTGGTGAGATTGGTACTTGCATATACAAGGGGGGATAGACATCCAAGCATATACAAGCGTGCGGCCCTCTTGGCCGGGGGTCAGTCGTTGACTAGTCGTTGGAGAGTTGGCCGGTGGGTGGCGGGCGAGCCCCATTTGTGGGTGGCCCATATGGTCGTTTGAGTAATAGTTTTTCGCGCCGATTTATTTCGACAAAGTGTATTGTTCAATAGCGCAAGTGCGCAAGCATATATTTGGTGAACTGGAAGTGCAGGGATTATTTGTGTGAGTACGAATTACGAGGTATACATCGGCGTAAGTGACTAAGTGGTAATCTGTGATTTCGCGACAAAACTGTCACAACAAAGAGGACAGTGGGACTTGAGGTTCTGTTCGAATTAATTGATTAATTTTCGATTATAGCAGCCTACATTACTGCTATTGGGGGCTCGGAGTCATATTATTATTAAAGTAAAACTGTAAACCATCTCACTAGTGCTAATTTCATTGTGCGAAAGAAAAGGACGACGCCAATATATAGTTATGATAAAAACTTAATTGAACTGTGTTATGAAAATTGATTTTGTTATAATAATCGCCTAACTTTTGTTCCGTAGCATAAACTGTTCTCGTGTCTGAGTGAATATTAATTCAAAAACTATAACTAATGCGCGCGTGTGGAACAGTGTACTAATGCACCAAGTGTGGAAATCACCCCTTGAGACGTACGTGGAAGCCAAAATTTGCACTAACATTTCTTAACGAACATTTGTATATGCACATTCGTGTGAACTCTTCAACCGCAATTTATTTTCCGCCCCGTCGCACTATGTGTGGTCTCTGCTGGTGCCATGTTGTACCGAATTATTTTTAAAAAACATAAAAGACATCACTTAAAACCTCTCCTTATGCTCCAGAGTACGTCCAGTTATAAAAGAGAAAAATTGTGGAAATTGGTGAACGTGTGTAAACTTGGGGAAACTCCCAAATATATGGGAAACTACATATGAATGAGAGTACTTACATATCTGCCTCTGTGTGCTCTCCCTGATGTCACGTAATATTGTTGTTAACAAATAGAAGCATGCACTCCCGATGCTGTCGATCTGCTAAGTAACTCCTCCCACACAAGTGTCTCAGTTACAAAAGAGAGAAAAAGCGTGTGTGCATGTGTGCATGATCCTCATTGGTCCAAAGAGGTGGAGAGTGGAGGGGGAGAAGTCTAAGATGGAGGGCTGGTGGTTCTCCTGGTTGACCTGGATTAATTCCCCTTGGTTCCCCGGGGGATAGGGATTGAGGGAAACAAGGAGCCCAAGTGGATAACCGGACACTGGATTTCATTGTCTTATCTAGTGATAAGAAACCTGTTATAACCTTTCTGGACCCAGAACCGACAGTATTTAACTACTGTTACCATCTACATTGAAATGTCACCCTGTATATAAATGTCTTGGCAGATAATTCCAGGGAAGTGAAATCGTCAGAAAAGTGTTACAGGGTGTAAAGAGACTTGCAGCTATTTAATGCCTAGCGTATTATGTGACACATGAGTTTACAATCAAATTACTGTAATTCAATACAAGTAGAGACATGAACAGACTGCGCGATTATCGATGATTCACTGTAATCGCACAAACCTTCCAAGTACGAGGGATGTGGAATGATCACATAAATCTGGATGGCTAATGGACAAATCAGATTCAGATATATTTCCAGGATCAATCGGAAGTGAGATTCATACACTGAGTAGTTCTTCTATAGAACCTAGAGTAGACCGATTCTTGAACATTACTCGTAAGTTTAGGACGTTGACCAAGTTGTGCTAACGAAACAGACCGAAAAGATTAAGAGCTGCCCAATTCGTCACAGTATGTATACGAGGCGTGCAAATGTCACAAACATGCTCAAAAACTACTGTGGGTGACGTTGCATGAAATGCATTTTGCGTCACGGAGATTCTCAATCATAAAATTCCTAGCGTCCATGTTCAAACACAAGTCAAAAGGCGTATTACATAGTATCTCGCGAAATAATCACTATGCTCGAATTAGAGATGCTGAGGCTCATAGACAGTCTTTCTTCTCGCGTGTTACCCACTTCTCCCAACCCCCCCCCCCCCCCTCCTTCCGAGAAAAAAAATATACGCTTGTGGAGAAGGGGGGAGCTTTAAATCCAGTTTGCCACACAGCCATCGCTGGTTTTCGGTGTACATATGTAAATTCATGCGCTGAGACCGTTGTTCAGGCTATTAGGACAAACCGTCTTTCCTACGCCACTAACGAGGATCCCACTATTCTACAACTTTACTGCGACACGAATTCAAATATTTTGTAAAATTGTATTAAGCGATTCCAAGGATTTGATACATTTGGAACTGCTAATACCGAAAATGTCTCCAGGCTCTCACAAAATTCTTATTAAATTTTACATCGAAAGTTCCACAGAACTAGTTTCATTCATTTCCTCCTTGTCTATAACCACTCGCATAGTATATAGCCCCAAATGACTGACAGAAAGTCTGTTTCACTTACGTTTCGAGGATAAAAAGCAATAACATTTTCACAAAGACTCGGTTTAATTGTCGTCTACAAAATATTTTCTATGAAATTGGCTTTTTCCTTTCCATTGTGAAGCATATCATGTACACTGACTATACACATATTGCATGTCTGAGTGCACACTCAAATGTTCAATTACCCGCCGGAGTTGGCAGTTGCATGTACTGGTGATGTTCGGAACCATAATTTTCTCACAATCTCGTTTTCGCCTGTTATATTAAAAACGAGTCGCTTGGAGTGGGGTGTGGGTTGCACAAAAATAGAAAAGTAAAGCAGCCTATGAGTTATACTTACGTTTTATGAAAATGTTTCGACGATATAATGCCCATTCGGAATACATCATGAAATTAATCACACAAATATTTCGTTTAGTTGCCAATATTAATTCCTCAAAACTCAAAGTATTATCGTCTCCTGTGACAGTTACACCTTCTGGATCCGACTTTTATTTACATATACGCAAGCGGGTTCTAGATACTAATATGACATTTATTAGTTTTGTTGTTTTTATTATGATAACGCTTACGTACGCCTTTAAGCATATATAGTTCACTAAACTAACTGGCTCCTCTTCAGTAACTTCCTTAAATGTCTAATTGTGGGATTCCTACACATCAATGAACACCTCATTCAGTGTTATTTGGCGTCTGTGTTATAATAAATGATATAAGCTACTATCTTATATAGTGATCATGGCAACTCAGTCCTTGTTACTACTGCTCGAACACTTGAATAGATAAAAACACTAACGATGGCAATCACAGAATGCTCAGTCCATTTCTCAGAATCAATTTCCTTAATTTAAATCTCCCGGTTTCCCGTTATTTGTTTTAACTGGAAATAAAAAAAATTACCTTTGGGTTCAACATTATCTTACACACTCGTTCAAAATTTATCTAAAATTACGCATAATTTTCGGTTTCACTTAAATAGAAACATCGATTCCTGAACAGATTTCATGTAAGCTTTTCAGTATTGTTCCAACACTGAGAGCTCATTCCTTAAGTCAGACAATACGAGATCAATTCAGACCCACACAGCTTTCTAGACACGAGTAATTAATTTATAAAATTATTTACTCTAAGAACGGTAATTTTTGAGCGCAGTATACAGATGAAGCACCAGGAAGTGGAGTAGGAAACTAAATGAAACTTCACGTGTTGAGAGGGTATATAACGTTTTGGAGTGACTACCCAATGGAGTCAACTTTACAAAGAACTTGGTAGGATGAGACCATCTCATTGTCTTTCACAACGATCACTCAACATCTGAAGCCGTTCATTGATCTTATATACCCTAGCAGGCCTCCTAACAATACGAAACACGAACAACAATAATGCACTCTAATGCCCGATCTGCCTATCACAGAAAATTGCAACGATAATTATTTGCATACCCGCTGATCACGTGAACGAATACGAGGTTAGAAAGACATCAGACCATGTCTTCCAGGAGCATTACTTTTTTGGCTGGCAGTTGTTCTTACTTTTATCTAGTTTGAGCTACTCCTCCATAGACGAGTGCTCTGCTTGATGACTGCCATGCAGGTGACCTGGTTCAATTCCTGGTACTGCCAGGGATTTTTCTTTAGTGGAAACACTTGGACGTGGTCTCCTCATCCTCTCGATGGCAACTGAGAAGCTGCTTGAATGAGAGGTAGCGGCTCCAACGTCTATAAAGTTGACGACGCCGAGGAGAGCGGTATGCTGACCCTACGCTCTTCCATCATGCATCCAAAGACGCCGTTGGCTGCGAATGACATGTCGGTCGGCTGTTGCCGATTGGCCTGTCTGCCACCAGAGCGGCGGAGCTTTCCTTGCGGCTACTCTTGCAGTTGTGCGATTCTTCTCGGACAGAAATATATCTCAGTGTGGTGGCAGTATTACTGATGTTTTGTGAACTCTGTTCAGCGAAGGAGGTCTGTCCTTATGTATTTTCAACACAACCATACTCCACACTGCCACGGTGATTTTTGTGTCATTCTCCTTTTGCCTTGAAGCTATTTCGTCTATTTGTGAGTTACTCACAATCACAGCATTTTAAAATTCAGTACACTGTAACTAAACAGAATTTTATGCTTAAAGCAATATCTCTAGCGACTACCATGTCTTGCACCCTGACTCATGTACACACAGAAAGACAACACAGATTTAGAGAACATAAAAACACTAAAATAAATAGGAATGGAAAGACGAAAGGGTTTTTGGAGTGCATAAAGACTTTAAAATAAATAGAGGTGGAAGGGGACAGGCAAAGTTATACTACCAGGCTCATATACACACTTAATTAACGGTGATGCAAAAACACGATGAATCCGCTATATAAATCATACAACTTAACTCTTTGGAACCATTACGTTTCAAAGCCCGAACAGCATGTTCCATTACAGATACATTTATTTATTGGTTCTTCGACACACGAAGATTCTATTAAGAATCGGTCAGTGTAGAAACACAAACTTTCTTTACATGGTTGTCTTATTTGATCTTCCCTCTCGCTTTAACGAGAATCATCGATCCTATCTTCAACAAATTTGTCTTAGCCGGTCTACCACCCATCTTCTTCCGCTTGAAGGCATCCTTTCAGAGGGCATCCTCTCAATAGCATGTCTTGGCAACCCCTATCTTTCAGAGAATCTTAATTCCTCAACAATGATACTTGTAGACTTATTGTCCAAAAATAATTCACAAGGAGTGAACCCTATAGCCTCGTCGTATCTCGGCTCACTTTTAATTCCCCCGAATGGCATGATAAAAGTAGCCCAGATTGTGTTCAGTTTACGGTAAAAATCTGTCACAGTCTATTTGATTCTGCTTCAAAGTGTTCACTGGGATTGACTTGTGGAAAATGAGGAGATATACTAACTAATTTGATACCATTATCTTGATGACACTTCTCAAACGTCTGCGTTCCATATCTCAAAAAATATCTGGAGATCTTTTTCTAATTTATCAATCAGTAGTTTCGCAGATGCTCTGTAAACTGAGTAATATGCTTGGTCTAAGTAATCGAAACTTAAAATAAGGTAGAACATCTTCCTCTGTACACTGAAAATAGCCTAAATAATTCCACATTGTTAAGCCTCCTTTTTTAGTCAGATAGAATACCTTATTTATGAATACTTACTGAAGATCAAAGGGATTGTACCCTTACACAGTTGTCGTAAGAAGCAGCACGCCTTCACATGCATTCTGTAGTTTCTGCAGGTATATTCTCTACCTACTGTCTTTAATGACAGTTCCTGGAGCACATAAAACTCATACTTAGCAACTCGGTGTGTACAGTTCTTCTCTTGAATAGTTGCAGTTTATCATTGTTTATCAAATTATATCAAAGAGCCGAAAATGTGATTCACTTGGGTTATAAAAAATATCTTACAGTAACTGGAATTATCACCGATGGCGTTTCATTGCAAAGAATCCGTGACATTAGTTAAATCTCATGCTCGGTCCTTCACGCGAAAGTTAGTAGCAGTATCACATGCTTGCCAGCTATCTTATGATTTCCTATTTCTCTTCTTGAGGGTAGGATCTTCATAGCAACTTCAGAATTTTTTTTTTCGGATTGGTCACTTATTAAGAAAAGACTACCGAAAGGTAGCATCCATTCTATAACAGCTGTGATAACATCAATATCCATTCCTTAATTAATTTTTATTACTAAATTCAGTCAGGATTTGAAGAGCCATAGCTGCACAAGATTCTGCGGTAGCTTAAGAATTTCTTCAAAATGGTTCAAATGCCTCTGAGCACTATGGGACTGAGCTTCTGAGGTCATCAGTCCCCTAGAACTTAGAACTACTTCAACCTAACTAACCTAAGGACATCACACACATCCATGCCCAAGGCAGGATTCGAACCTGCGACCGTAGCGGTCACGCGGTTCCAGAATGTAGCGCCTAGAACCGCTCGGCCACCCCGGCCGGGGAAGAATTTCGTCCTTTGTGTCAGTATACACACAGGTCATTCTATTTCTGTAACATCAGTATGTGTTATCAATTCAAGTTGAAATCAGCGCAGTTCATGGCTTCCTGTAGTAACGCTCCAATTGTAACTATCAAACGCAGTATAGGAATTTAAATCTATATCTAGTTCTATATTCAACATGCCACCTTATTATGTGTGATGGAGGGTAATTTGTGTACAAAATGTCACTTCTCCACTTTCCAGTTCCAGTAGCGAACGGCTCCCTGCAAGAATTATTTTGATAAGCCTCTGTGTGAACTCAAATCTCTCTAATTTTTTATTCACAGTCTCTTCGTGAGGTATCGGTAGGAGGAAGTTACATATTAGTTGACTTTTCTAGGAATGTACGCTCTAGGAATATTAATAGCAAACCACACTATGATGCACAATACCTCTCTTTTATCGCCTGCTACGTGACTTGAGTCGCGTGAGCGTTTTAGTGACGCTTTCGCTCTTCTTAACTGAGCCGGAGCGAAACGTGCTGCTTTTGTTTGGATCTTCTCTACTTCCTTTACCTGTCCTATCTAGTATGAATTCCAGAGTGACGAGCAATGTTCACGTATTACTAGGAAGAGTGTATTTTTGACAATGCTCCGAATGAATGACATTCTGCCATCTGCCTTTCCCATGGTGTGTCGTTCCACTTTAAATCGATCGGTACGCATACACCCATATATTTAATAGACGTGACCGCTTCCAGCGACTACTCTGGAATCGTTTAGTCATTAAATAATGGACCTTCCTGCCTATTTACGCGTAATAAGTTACATTTGTTGATGTTGAAAGGTAGCAACCAATCCCTGCACCAAGCGTCCATCCTCTCAAGGTCTTCCTGCGTTTCACAACTTTCCTGGGTTGCGACTTCTCTTTAAACAGCAGTATCATCCGCTAGAAATTCTGAGGTTGTACATGAGGTCATTTATATGTATATTGTTAAAAGTAATGGTCCTATGAAATTCCCTTGGCGTACCCCATACGCTGTTCTATGTCATTAGCTAAAGGTCTGCAACTGGCGTGCGTGATCCCTCGAATTGCTAGGTGCATGTAGTTACGGGGAAGTCCAGAAGATGCCATTGTTGCTGCTTCCGATACGGGAACCGACTAAACACGGTTTACTCTAAGCTCGTTGAGCGTGCCTCGCTCGAAAGTCCCGACCGTCTGTCTACGCTTACCCGATAGCCGCTCGTTCACTCGCTGCAGGATCATGTCGTGTGAACAGAAGACGAAGGCTCGTTGGTTGGTTGAATTGGGGAATGGGATATAACAGCGATAGGATGGGGAAGGAAGTCGGTCGGGCCCTTTCAAGGGGACCGCACTGTAATTTGTCTGGAGCGATTTAGGGGAATCACGGAATACCTAAAGCAGGATGGCCGGACGCGAATTTTGAGAGTCGTCCTCCCGAATACGAGTCCAGTGTGCTAACCACTCCGCCACCTCCATCGGTGATGCAGGGGAGTGTGAGAGGCATGCCAGATTTGTAAGAATACATTGTAAACGTGAAACAAGTTTGTCGTAGCAACGTGTCAGAGAGATTTTCGTTAGTACAGTCATGTTTCATTAGTAAAATCATGTTGGACACATGTACAGTGGCAGATTCCCTGCTCTCTTGTCTTACACATTCATCAGGACGCATCTGGAGACACATGTCAGCAGGCAAAGTGGAACGTCTGAAGCGTAGCCAACATCAGTGAAAGACTACGTGACTAAAAGTTGCGTAGAGATGTGTGTTAGCGACCTTCATCTACACTCCTGGAAATTGAAATAAGAACACCGTGAATTCATTGTCCCAGGAAGGGGAAACTTTATTGACACATTCCTAGGGTCAGATACATCACATGATCACACTGACAGAACCACAGGCACATAGACACAGGCAACAGAGCATGCACAATGTAGGCACTGGTACAGTGTATATCCACCTTTCGCAGCAATGCAGACTGCTATTCTCCCATGGAGACGATCGTAGAGATGCTGGATGTAGTCCTGTGGAACGGCTTGCCATGCCATTTCCACCTGGCGCCTCAGTTGGACCAGCGTTCGTGCTGGACGTGCAGACCGCGTGAGACGACGCTTCATCCAGTCCCAAACATGCTCAATGGGGGACAGATCCGGAGATCTTGCTGGCCAGGGTAGTTGACTTACACCTTCTAGAGCACGTTGGGTGGCACGGGATACATGCGGACGTGCATTGTCCTGTTGGAACAGCAAGTTCCCTTGCCGGTCTAGGAATGGTAGAACGATGGGTTCGATGACGGTTTGGATGTACCGTGCACTATTCAGTGTCCCCTCGACGATCACCAGTGGTGTACGGCCAGTGTAGGAGATCGCTCCCCACACCATGATGCCGGGTGTTGGCCCTGTGTGCCTCGGTCGTATGCAGTCCTGATTGTGGCGCTCACCTGCACGGCGCCAAACACGCATACGACCATCATTGGCACCAAGGCAGAAGCGACTCTCATCGCTGAAGACGACACGTCTCCATTCGTCCCTCCATTCACGTCTGTCGCGACACCACTGGAGGCGGGCTGCACGATGTTGGGGCGTGAGCGGAAGACGGCCTAACGGTGTGCGGGACCGTAGCCCAGCATCATGGAGACGGTTGCGAATGGTCCTCGCCGATACCCCAGGAGCAACAGTGTCCCTAATTTGCTGGGAAGTGGCGGTGCGGTCCCCTACGGCACTGCGTAGGATCCTACGGTCTTGGCGTGCATCCGTGCGTCGCTGCGGTCCGGTCCCAGGTCGACGGGCACGTGCACCTTCCGCCGACCACTGGCGACAACATCGATGTACTGTGGAGACCTCACGCCCCACGTGTTGAGCAATTCGGCGGTACGTCCACCCGGCCTCCCGCATGCCCACTATACGCCCTCGCTCAAAGTCCGTCAACTGCACATACGGTTCACGTCCACGCTGTCGCGGCATGCTACCAGTGTTAAAGACTGCGATGGAGCTCCGTATGCCACGGCAAACTGGCTGACACTGACGGCGGCGGTGCACAAATGCTGCGCAGCTAGCGCCATTCGACGGCCAACACCGCGGTTCCTGGTGTGTCCGCTGTGCCGTGCGTGTGATCATTGCTTGCACAGCCCTCTCGCAGTGTCCGGAGCAAGTATGGTGGGTCTGACACACCGGTGTCAATGTGTTCTTTTTTCCATTTCCAGGAGTGTATTTACATTAATATCAGGGGGAGGATTTCGCTCTTTACGTCAGGAGTTTCTAAATGTTGGTTCCGACATTGGACAGGTGAATGTCTCCAACATTCTGCCCCATCCTACGACGATGGCACGAAACTATGAAAGACAAGCTAATGAAATACGGGCGAGTAGGCGCCTAGCATCGTTCACGCCATAGCTATGGAGACGTGTGGATGTACAACGGATTTGTGGATTGATTCATATCGAAAAGGTGTTACTATCTGTTACTCCACACTTTGCTGATCAGGACTGGACACCCAAAAACATGGTACTGGCAGCAACTCACTTTTCTGAGAAGTAAAAATCTGGGTAAGTTATGAAGAATCATAGTGAGGAAACGTTATTCAGTTTACAAGAAAATCCACGGCACCTCTGTACGATTTCATTTGTCACCGAACGGGGCGAGTTGGAACAGCGTATTCAGAATGCTACAGTCTGTAGTTAGCCAGTACGACAAAATCGTGAAGATTCTTGAAGAGAAGGGCGTCCCTTACAAACATAATGATTACAATAACGGAATCGCAAAAGAACTCGTGACCTATTTGGAGCTATTCAAAGATGCAACAGAAGTGCTCGAAGGCGAGAAGTAGCCTAGAGTTCACTTTGTTTTGTTACGAGTTCCTAAAATGAAAAGCCAACGGCCTTCCACGGCGGCTACACCGGTCCCTGTCAGATCGCAGAAATTAAGCGCTGTCGGGCTTGGGTAGTACTAGGAAAGCTGACCGTCCGGTCTGCCGAGCCCTGTCGGGAAGCGGGGTGCACTCAGTCCATGTGACGCTCCAGTCACGAAAACTAACAACGATGATCTCATCACATGCCCCTCCATATCCACATGCAGTAAGCTGAGGATGATACTGCGATCGGTCGGTACCGTTGGGCCTTCAAGGCCTCTTCGGACGGAGTTTACTTTATCAACTGAAAATTCGTTGCAACGCGAGGCCCGAAGATACAGATGTACGATTTCTTAAATTATTGTAAATCCACTTTTCTTGTTTAATACGCACTGCGTATCAGAGTCAAAACACCACTTTCAGTGTCCCTGGTATTTGGCAGTGCAACCAAATTTAGCATTATTATTAGCTGTAAGTATTACTAGTGTTGAATGACCGGTGTCTCCGTCTCATGGAGGAGACATTAGAATTTCGGACATTGTACAGAATAGCAAAACTTCTGCGACCACGCTTCCGAACACTGAAAATGATGTCGGTTGCTGACAGACGAGACGTTAAATCTGTGACATCATATCAGCTACAGCTAAACGACGATAATATTATGACATGTTCGTAATGTGCTACTCTGTTTTTGTCTTCATCTTCTCTCTCAAGCATTGGATCAGGTGGTCCGTTAAGACTTCTTGATCAGCCCATTTTTTCTTGGGTTTACCAATTTTCCTTCTTCCTTTAGCGACGTGCTGTAGCGGTTGTTTGGGAACGCGGTCATCGCCCATTCTTCCTGTTTTATTTAAGTTATAAATTCCTACATTATTCCTCATGGTCTCATTTTTTAATCTGTCTCTTCTTATTACGCCATGGACTGTTCTCAAAATTCTCATCTCGGCTGCCTGGAATTCACTGCGTATTATAGAATTCATAATACAGTATTCAGTTCCATGTAGTCCACAGGGAATTGCCATAACTTCAAAAAATTTTAGCATTGGTGCATTAGAATTTTTTCCATTAGAGTTCATATTATCATGCTACACATCACATTGAATCCCTGAATCTTTTTTTCAATATCCACTACACTGAAATATGATATGATACAATCCCAGAATCTGAAGGTATTAACTTGTTCAACAGTTTTGTTTTCCAGTATGAATGTAAATCTTAAAGGTTGTGGGCCTTGGATTGCAATGGACTTGGTGTTATTTGTCGACATACTTGCTGCTTTGCAATTTTATATGGTTCATATAGCGTTCTCTGTAAATTATCTCCATTATCAGCAACTAGAATCGTGTCGTCAACAAACATAACTTCCTTCTTTGAAACGGTCATTTACATCTAATTTCACAATCCGTTGGTTCCACTCCCTCACAACGTTATCTAAACATAAATCAAAAGGTGTCGGTGAAATACACCCTAGTCTGAACACGTTATTACTATTTCTTGGGAGATATTTCCAGAGTCTATCTTTAAATCAATCGTTGATCGACATATGCTAGTGATTCGGGTAACTTTGATGAGATGTAATGACATTAAACTTTTAACGTAATATTCCGTAGTTTTCCTCTGTGTGCACTGCAAAAGGCTTTACTGTAGTCTGCCGAGACCATGCAGATATTTAAATCGTAATCTCTCCTTTATTTATTACTTCTTTTAATGATAAAATTTTGTCTTAGCACGACCTTCCTTTCCGAAAGTCAGTTTGTTCTTCTAGTAACATGCTGTCTACGATGTTTCTCATTCTATTTAGTGATATCGTCGCACGTATTTTGTATGCCATATTTAAGAGACTTATTCCTCTAATTTATACCTTCTGTTATTGGTCGCCTTTTGAAAATGGGCATTGGTATTATTTTCTTCCATTCCACTGGTAACTTTCTTTGCTGCCAGCAAAATCTAAATCCTATATTAACTTCTGGTAGTTATTTGAAAAGTTCCCTATTTAGATTTTCAGTTCCAGGAGCTTTTCTGAATTTTACAGTTCTGTAAGGCCTCCAAACTTACTACCGTCGATTTTTTCGCAATAGTTTTTCATTTGGTATTGAATCATTTACTATTGATCAACATCTGCGGGATGCGCACGTAAATTTGTTCATCTCTCTACTTTTGAAAAACTTGTTTTCTATTGGCAATGAATTTAAGTTCGCAAAGCCTCGTAAAATTTTTTAATTCTGATTAACAGCTGATCATTTATCTCTCCTACTAAAGTATAATCTTTCTTATTGATGGAATCAAGGACACTTTGGAAGGTCTTCTAAAATTTATCAGTTTCACTCTTTCTTCCTTCTTCCGGGGCACATGCTGTTATAATGCTGGTATATCCTACAGCTACTTTAAATTAGTGTGTTAAGATTCTTCGATTAACCCAATTGTAGGATGTTATCCTGATTCTTCTGTTTTTATGAAATATTTATTTTGTACCGTCTAGAGAATGGCAGCCGCCTTCACCAACCGAATCAATGAAGTCCATCTTTACGGAGTGACTGAACTGTGGGCTGCCCGATGCTCAATTCATCGACGAGGTTGAGTTGTATTTGACGCAGATGGATGGTAATGACCATGATCCGCTTGACTGGTGGAGACTTAACAACAGTCCTAATCAAAAGCTAGCTACTTTAGGGAAAAAGAGTGTTTCGTGTACCAGCCTCAAATGTAGCTAGTGAAGAAGTTACGTGCGGCAGGAAAGCTTATAACGGGTAAACGAAGCCGACTTTATTCGAAACGAGTCGATGATATTTTAAAAATTCATAGCAGTTACAACGCTAACAAAAAAAATCTTTTCTAATTTTTTTGTGGTAACAGTCACTTTTGTAAATTTGAAACTATGAAGCAGGTGACGTCATAAAAACTGCAATGTATTTTTTTACTCTGAGACCAACCGTCATTATCTTTCAAAATTTTAACTGTTTTAGAATTTTGTTGTCTTAAAGCAAGCTTGTTTTGTTTATGGGTCATAATGCTGTCTCCAGGCAGAGAAGGACAGGCAGCGTTCTGTTTGATAGAGACTCTTCAATCCAATAACGCATCTGATCTTATGTCCGCAAGATCGTATTTTGATCCCTAGGCAGCAGTACAGAACTGCATCCAACGCCTTCCGGAAGTCAAGCGGCATAAACCTGGGCGCCTGAACTCGCTGCTTTCTGAGCCTTGTAGGTCTTAAACGATAATTATTTACGGAACCCACGCTGATTCTTACGGATTATGTTATTGGTTTCCAGAAATTCCATAATACGCGAGCATAAAACATGTTCCAAAATTCTACAACAGACCAACAGCAGTGTGTGACGTATAATTATATATATATATATATATATATATATATATATATATATATATATATATATATATATATATATATTCGGTGCCTACAGTGTCACGTCTTTCAGTGTCACACACATTTTTATTTTTAAAGGGGATGACTTAAGACTATTTCCATGGGTTCGCACCTCAAAGTTCTCCCTCATATCACATAATTGTCGTCTGATGTAGTACAAACTGAAAAAATAAATTCCTTTTAAGCACAGTTTAGTATATAATTTATATTCAAAACCTCACACCTGTGTCACAGAACAAATCCTACATCGAGAATACTTTACACAAGTTTAACGGAAGAAATGCTTCCGATAATTATTACAGCATTTAAAGAACATCAAAATATGAACAGGCTGAAATGAACAAACAGTACATGAGACTATGTTAATCAATTCAACTGTAGAAGCTAAGGAGCACATTATTAGCAAAATGAGGTATGCAAAAGTGAAATGCCAAAATGAGCACTTCTCAATTGGGAGTAAATCAAAACAATCAGAATGGCTGAAAGAGAGCACAATAACATCAGCCATAAACGAATAAGACCTAAGCAACTAAGCAAATAAGAGAATAGGCAAAAATGAGATGCCAACAAAATGAGAGGTTGCCGAACTCCGTCCGCACTTACATACGGTTGCGCTCGTGGCGGCACCTCGCGACCCGTACGCAACACGCGCGCCTGCGATCGCAATGCACTCCTAGCGCTCGCGGCGGCGGCGTCTAGTGGCCCGTACGCAAGTTATGCGATTGCTGTCCCAGGTCGACCCTTTATCAATTATGTTACATGGCCCCTAATGTGGAAGGCCGTTAATTTATTAAAAGCCTGACACAATTTGTCAGTTTACTCCGATCGCAAAATTTTACTTTAAATTTTCAAATTACTATCCTTTTTCGTACCACCTTTACATTCACTGGTTCACTAAATAATGATTGATTATCACATATAGTGATATAAATGCAAAACATTTTAGTTACCTTTCAAAAGTATGACGACAGTAATACAAAACATTTTATGTTCTTCCACCTCTATTGAATAGAAGGTATTGTACAGTATGTCAGTTGACGCTTTTGTCTAAATATTTATTTTACACGTCTTATTTAAGTACAATAACTGCAATGATTAACAGGCATTTACACTGTTTGAAAATTCATTGTATATATATTGTGACATCTACTGTACATGGAAACGTCTGGAAATCGTTTATGTAGATGAAATATTTCTGTAGTGTACTTCGTTAACTTCGAAGGTACTGTTTTAAGAATGTGAATAGAAATATATAGCGCACACACACATCTATCCAAACTTTTGCATCGAGAAGTTATTTTTCAAAAAGAATATGTCAGGTTGGCTCGAAAGACCCCAAATTATCCGAGTCCTTCGAGTAATGATGTTCAACAGACACACATTTCAAATATATAAGGTAACATTTGTATATCCTTATCCTTTCCAATTTACTGGCTATTGACGTAGTTTGAGTGTGGTTAAGGAAGTAGTCCAATGGCACCTAGAAATTTTGAATATTGCTCTTTTTGTTAAGGTCCTCAGGTGAAGCAATGGTGTATCACTCATCGTTGATAGGGTACATCGTTTACATGTCCTATGACTAAGGTATTTTCTTTTTTTCAGACATAAAACATAAAAACAATTTTTGCATTTTATTTACATTATACATATTTCCTTGTTTCTTTGCCCTTTTTGGACTTATCACTACTCAGAATGTAAGTACTACTAATTATAGGCGCTACGAATTTCGTGCGACTATTTGCTATGCGACTATTAGCTATAGCCAACATTGTTCTTGTAATCAAGTTCGAGTCACACGACTCCTTTTTTTCATATCTAGTCTGATACGATATATATATATATATATATATATATATACAGGCTGTTATATAAAGATACGGCCAAACTTTCAGGAAACATTCCTCACACACAAATAAAGAAAAGATGTTATGTGGACATGTGTCCGGATACGCTTAATTTCCATGTTAGAGATCATTTAAGTTCTTCCACCTACGCTCAATGGAGCACGTTATCATGATTTCATACGGGATACTCTACCTGTGCTGCTAGAACATGTGCCTTTACAAGTACGACACAACATGTGGTTCATGCACGATGGAGCTCCTGCATATTTCAGTCGAAGTGTTCGTACTCTTCTCAACAACAGATTCGGTGAACGATAGATTGGTAGAGGCGGACCAATTCCATGGCCTCCACGCTCTCCTGACCTCAACCCTCTTGACTTTAATTTATGGGGGCATTTAAAGCTCTTGTCTACGCATCCCCGGTACCAAATGTAGAGTCTCTTCGTGCTCGTATTGTGGACGGCTGTGATACAATATACCATTCTCCAGGGTTGCATCAGCGCATAAGGTATTCCATGCAACGGAGGGTGGATGCATGTATCCTCGCTAACGGAGGACATTTTGAGCATTTCCTGTAACAAAGTGTTTCAAATTACGCTGATACGTTCTGTTGCTGTGTGTTTCCATTCCATGATTGATGTAATTTGAAGAGAAGTAATAAAATGAGCTCTAAGATGGAAAGTAAGCATTTCCGGACACATGTCCACATAACATATTTTCTTTCTTTGTGTGTGAGGAATGTTTCCTGAAAGTTTGGCCGTACCTTTTTGTAACATCCTGTATACAAAATTGTACATACTCGTATCTATTAAAAGAAAAAAAAGAAAAGTATCCCTGAATGAGTGCAAGTATCTTATCTTTCGTGAATCACATGTTGAAACGACTTGACTCTTCACAGTCTTTTTTTGTATTGATGTGCATATAGAGAACCACAACTCTCGTAAGATTTTGTCTCATGCTACGTTTCCACTATTTGTGACCTAATTGTCCTGTTATATTAGGAACAATTTTACAGTTGGTCTTATATTTACTTAGTACATATTTTAAAGAAAAAAGACATTTTATGTTGTTCCTTACACTACATTATCCTCATTCCTTTGCATTAGAAATATTCGTTTCATCAACATTTTACCGGAAGCATCTTTACAAAATTCTACTTCACACACTTAAATTTTATATAGAAAATGTGATACCTCGATACTACATTATTTCGTTTTAACTTCCTGTACTTTCACATATCACATAATATAATCAATTTTTAGGTGTTGTACTCCAAAAAAAAATTTTTTTTCTTAAGAGTGTAGGAGACATCTTTAGACAGTTAACGTGTTTAGCTGAAAATTTTTAGTAAAACAGTGAAAAAGCAAATTTATTAATAGCAACACACGATGTTCAGTCCAAGATGGTTATCCGTACAGTCATTCTGGTTTTTTAAAGATCTATATACTTTTTAATGTCTTGATGAGAATATAGTCTCTTTCGTTTAAGGGTACCGGGATACACTAATAGATACACGCCGGGATGGGGTATATTCTCTATTAAAAGAGGTCCAGTATATAATAACTACCACCTTCTCTTTTCTGATAATACTGACGATTTCACACGACTTCTAATCAGGACTTTATCACCGACTATGAATGTTCTTTTCCCAGTTAGTCTATTAGCAAAATATTTCTTCCTCAATTGTGCTTGGTGATGTAGAAAAATGGTCGCCTACCTGATCTTTTCGTCGAAAGAAATGCCTTGATTTGCACATTTCGGCCAAATTTCTGTCCTCTCACTTTGTTCGGGATTTTTAAACATGAGCTCTTCTGGAGTGTGATTTGTCGCCGAATGCGTAAGATTATTTACAATATCCTGAAAGGGTTTTAAATAACTGACCCAAGCAGTATGTTTGTTATGGCAATACCTCCTTACAAATCTATTAAACTCACGGAATACCCTTCTATGGGGTTCGCTTCCGGATGATATTTGGACACAAGTATTTGCCTAGTTTGTAGAGCAGCCAGCCATCTTTTCCACGGGGATGAGTTAAATGTGGTCGCATTGTCTGACAGTATCACTTGCGGTTTTCCCACGTGCGGTATAAAATCAGCAATTAATTTTAGAAGTATGGAAGAGCTTTTGGCCGATTTAAGAACATAAATTCTGAGGTACTTCGTAAAAACATCAAAAAATGCCACTAAGAATTTTACACCACCCCTGGCAACTGGGAAAAGCCCGCAAACATCGATCGCTAAAATCTGCAATGGAGAGTCTGGTAAAATTGGTGTAGTTCACCTTTTCTACACATATTTACGGCTTTCGCCTTTTGACAAATTACACAAGTGCGAATCAAGTTCTGGACTTCCTTTCTAAGAATGGGGAAATAACAACATGTCACAATTTTATTAGCACACTTAATATCCCCAAAGTGCCGCCAGGTGTTATGGGTATACCATATTAGTCGGTCTAGACAATCAACCGGAATACATACGCACCACTTTCCAGATGCAGGATTCTTCCTATAAAATAGCACCTGTTTTTCAAGTCTATAATGGTTGCTGATTTTTGGATTACGACCCCTCAATAGCTCCTGTTTAACCGGGTTCCACCGAGGGTCGGCATTTTGCAATGCTGCTATATTTTTAGCTAAGTCAACAAAATACTGTCTATTTGCCTCATCTTTCATTAGAAACACGCTAAATTCCAATGTTAGATCTGAGGATGGGGAATATTCGTTTAGTCCTTGGGGCATCCGAGATAGGGCGTCAGCAACTATGTTGTCCTTACCACTGATATACACTATCTCGTAACTGTATTCTTGTAAGTCGTGCAAGTAAGAGTTTGCAACTATGCAAAAAGCTTAGCGCCTTGTGATCGCAATAGACTTTGGTATGTGCACCAGCTAAATGATAATGGAATTTTCGGAACGACCACAGAATGGCAAGTAGTTCCAATTCTGTAGTACAGTAAGATCGTTCGCATGAGGTTGAAGTCCTATTTGCGAATGCAATTGAACTTGGAACAGACATAATCCTAATCCCACATTGGATGCGTCTGCATACAAACAAAATTCAATACTCATATCAGAATGATAGAGTAATTTTGCATCTAATAAGGCCTCTTTGATTTTTTCAAAATCCGACTGGCATTCTGGAGACCAATTCCAGTACGTATTCTTTTTGAGAAGACGTAACAACGGCTCAGCATTTAGTAATTGATTTGGAACATATCGGCGATAGAATGACGCCAGTCCCAGAAATGGTTTTAAATGCCGTTTTGTTCTGGGCACTGGAAATTTCGCTATGGCATTCAATTTTTCACTATCTGGGAGGATACCATATGAATCAATCATATGGCCCAAAAATTTAATTTTCTCTAGTGCAAACTTCGATTTACACAGATTAGCTGTAATACCAGCATACAAAAACTAATTTAATACATTCTCCAGTATTTCCATATGTTCCTCCCAACTATTTGTGGTGATTAAAATGTCGTCTACAAACAGTGTTATCTTAAAAGTTCGGGACCCAACGCTTCAGCAAGTTCCGCAATAGAAACCTGAGCTTATATTTAAACCGAATGGTAAAACTTTGAATTGATAACTTATTCCTGCGTGAATGAAGGCTGTATATTTCCTAGATTGTGCCGCAATAGGAATTTGCCAGTAAGAATCTCGGAGATCGAGGACAGAAAAATATTTTACACCATGGTATCTCTGTATCAATTCGTCTATATTCTCGGGCCTTGTTCCCACCGGTATTATAATTTTATTGATTTCTCTTGCGTCGAGAACTAGTCGTACTTGTCCACTTGGTTTGTCTACAGCAAGTAAGGGGCTCGAATAGGGACTGTCAGATGGTACTATGATGTTCCATGCAAGCATCTTTTGAATTTCATTACTAACTGCGTTTTTTTTTTTTTTGTTCATGGTACTTGGCAAGAACTATGACAGGCGGTTTTATGTGGCATGACATTCATCCTATATTCATATCCCCTAATCGCACCAGTTTAATTTTTTGAAATGAACTTCATTTGTATACCTGGGAAAAACCTTCCATGTGTGTCGGTTAGCCTCAGTAATTTTAGAGAGACGATTTTCAGTTTGACCTTCAACTCACATATCCCGTTAGAAAAGTCGATCTTCGCGTCCTTTTCTTGCAAAAAATAAAACCCTAAAATACAGTCCACTATCAGCGCATCAGTTATGAGGAACGTGCATTCAGTCGCTACATTTCCAAATTCTAACTCTAATTGGGCTTGTATTTTCACGTTTCTACTTCTCCCTCCAATCGCTCCCAAAACCTTACGATTGCTAACAGGCAATATTGGCACCCGTTTTGCTTTAGTGATCTGTTTAAATAAGTCCATAGAAATCACATTAATATCAGACCCAGTATCAAATATTGCGTTCACTGAAATACCTTCGATTAGTATTTTAACTGCAGGTTTTATAACTGCCGGATGATTGGTGCTGCATTTAGTGTCCTCGTTATACAACTCATTTCTCGTGTCAATGCCATCATTGTACCTTAAGATTTTTAATCTTAAATCAGAATCGTCCCTATCTCGCCCACCAGCCTGCACTTCTGGACTTAATGCGGCGGTAATTTGTTTTCCGATGGCTGAGAAATCGGCCGCATTTCGGTATCATTTACTTCATCGATTACTATTTGTGGCGGATGCTGTCGCCAGTTTTGATTTATCGGGTTTTGTGTCTGGGTATTCTGTCTCCCTTGATTTCTGTTTTGTGTCGTTTCGTTATTGTAGTATCCTGGAGTGAACCTATGTTCCTGCCTCCTATCCGCAGTACCTCGTTCCCACCGGCCTGTTCTACCGTAGCCGTACGCGTTGTTATTGTCTTGGCCTTTGGAAGCCGCGCTGGGTTCTCTGCCAGCCGGCTCGCGACGCTGGATATTTCCATTCCTCCACAACTAACTGAGATTTACAGATCTTACCCGCACATCTTCCTGCATCAAATCAGTTGCATCTAGGATGGGCATAAACTCATCAATGTTTGCGTCTACGGCGTGAATTAATTTTTGGCGTATATCAATAGGCATCTTAATCTTAAGAATGCACAACAAATCTTTATGCGAAATTGGCTCGTCTCAGTATTTCGTTTTATTCAGATACTTCTCGAAATGCTTTCGGAGCGTTCCTTTGCTATAACAAAACTGTTCGGGGTTCAATACAGCCTCACGAAGTCGTTGCTGTACCCCTAAAGACCAATATTTCGCGAGAAACCTTTTTTCAAACTCGTCATATGTGGAGCATTTTTCAATGACTTCAGTGGCCCACAAGACCGCATCATTTAACATGTATCCACTTACGTAACGCATATTTTGTGGGTAACACGCCACGAACAGAACGAATAAATACTGGATGCACCCCACTCATGTCAGGTGAGAATGACTGACACCTCCTGTGTTTGATAATGTTGTCCTCCATAATGACATTTACATAAGGTGTCGTAGCCCCCAGTAATGTATATGATTCCTGATCTCGAGTTACCTCAGAATTTACTTCGGTGGCTTGCCCCCGCATTTGTGTACTAGCATCCACTACGTTCTCTCCACGTGTCGGCGTGGAAACATCACTCTTGACTACCTCTTTAATATCGGTAAGCTCATTACTAAATTTGTTTAATTGCTCATTTACTCCCCTTTGCCATTGAGATAATTCCTGAGTAATCTGCATTTTTACTTCAGAAATCTGAGCAGTTGGATATATCGATTGTCTTTCTTGTTCTTTTGAAATGGAATTTACGGCTTCCTTTACCAAAATGGTTCAAATGGCTCTGAGCACTATGGGACTTAACATCTGTGGTCATCAGTCCCCTAGAACTTAGAACTACTTAAAACTAACTAACCTAAGGACATCACACACATCCATGCCCGAGGCAGGATTCGAACCTGCGACCGTAGGAGTCGTGCGGCTCTCCTTTACCAGAGAATCTATTTCTACAGATATTTCCCTATGCTTTAATGACAATTCGTCGAGTGTCGTAGACAATTGATTTACTAAGACCTCGAGAGCGCCTTGATTGCCTTTTTAATTGTTTTACTTCCGAATTTACAAGGTGTTTCAAAAATGACCGGTATATTTGAAATGGCAATAAAAACTAAACGAGCAGCAATAGAAATATGTTGTTGCAATATGCTTGGGACAACAGTACATTTTCAGGCGGACAAACTTTCGAAATTACAGTAGTTACAATTTTCAACAACAGATGGCGCTGCAAGTGATGTGAAAGATATAGAAGACAACGCAGTCTGTGGGTGCGCCATTCTGTACGTCGTCTTTCTGCTGTAAGCGTGTGCTGTTCACAACGTGCAAGTGTGCTGTAGACAACATGGTTTATTCCTTAGAACAGAGGATTTTTCTGGTGTTAGAATTCCACCGCCTAGAACACAGTGTTGTTGCAACAAGACGAAGTTTTGAACGGAGGTTTAATGTAACCAAAGGACCGAAAAGCGATACAATAAAGGATCTGTTTGAAAAATTTCAACGGACTGGGAACGTGACGGATGAACGAGCTATAAAGGTAGGGCGACCGCGTACGGCAACCACAGAGGGCAACGCGCAGCTAGTGCAGCAGGTGATCCAACAGCGGCCTCGGGCTTCCGTTCGCCGTGTTGCAGCTGCGGTCCAAATGACGCCAACGTCCACGTATCGTCTCATGCGCCAGAGTTTACACCTCTATCCATACAAAATTCAAACGCGGCAACCCCTCAGCGCCGCTACCATTGCTGCATGAGAGACATTCGCTAACGATATAGTGCACAGGATTGATGACGGCGATATGCATGTGGGCAGCATTTGGTTTACTGACGAAGCTTATTTTTACCTGGACGGCTTCGTCAATAAACGGAACTGGTGCATATGGGGAACCGAAAAGCCCCATGTTGCAGTCCCATCGTCCCTGCATCCTCAAAAAGTAGTGGTCTGGGGCGCCATTTCTTCCAAAGGAATCATTGGCCCATTTTTCAGATCCGAAACGATTACTGCATCACGCTATCTGGACATTCTTCGTGAATTTGTGGCGGTACAAACTGCCTTAGACGACACTGCGAACACCTCGTGGTTTATGCAAGATGGTGCCCGGCCACATCGCACGGCCGACGTCTTTAATTTCCTGAATGAATATTTCGATGATCGTGTGATTGCTTTGGGCTATCCGAAACATACAGGAGGCGGCGTGGATTGGCCTCCCTATTCGCCAGACATGAACCCCTGTGACTTCTTTCTGTGGGGACACTTGAAAGACCAGGTGTACCGCCAGAATCCAAAAACAATTGAACAGCTGAAGCAGTACATCTCATCTGCATGTAAAGCCATTCCGCCAGACACGTTGTCAAAGGTTTCGGGTAATTTCATTCAGGGACTACGCCATATTATTGCTACGCATGGAGGAGATGTGGAAAATATCGTACTATAGAGTTTCCCAGACCGCAGCGCCATCTGTTGTTGAAAATTTTAACTACTGTAATTTCGAAAGTTTGTCTGCCTGAAAATGTACTGTTGTCCCAAGCATATTGCAACAAACGGTGTATTTCTATCGCTGCTCGTTTAGTTTTTAGTGCCGTTTCAAATATACCGGTCATTTTTGAAACACCCTGTAAGTCTCTGACCGCGTCTTCGTGTTCTCGTCTGAGATTTATTATTTCTAATTTTTTTATTGCTCATACGCTCGTTTACATGAAAAAGAAAACAGACATAGATTAGCAGAATGCTAGTTTTTACCAAAAAAATAGAGATATACATATAACTCCTATTTTAATGAATAAATTGTGAACTTACTTTAGAAATAGGCTTAAGTGAAATCCCTCCTGTGCCTCCAGTGTGACGTATAACTTTATATATATATATATATATATATATATATATATTCTGTGCCTACAGTGTCACGTATTTCAGTGTCACACACATTTTTATTTTTAAAGAGGATCGCTTAAGACTATTTCCATGGGTTCGCCCCTCAAAGTTCTCCCTCATATCACGTAATTGTCGTCTGATGTAATATAAACTGAAAAAATAAATTCCTTTTAAAGCACAGTTTCGTATATAATTTATATTCAAAACCTTACACCTGTGTCACAGAACAAATCCTGCATTGAGAATACTTTACACAAGTTTAAGGGAAGAAATGCTTCCGATAACTTTTACAGTATTTAAAGAATATCAACATATGAACAGGCTGAAATGAACAAACAGTACATGAGACTATGTTAATCAATTCAACTGTAAAATGCTAAGGAGCACATTATTAGCAAAATGAGAAATATGCAAAAGTGAAATGTCAAAATGAGCACTTCTCAATTGGGAATAAATCAAAACAATCAGAATGGCTGAAAGAGAGCGCAATAACATCAGCCATAAACGAATAAGACCTAAGCAACTAAGCAAATAAGAGAATAGGCAAAAATGAGATGCCAACAAAATGAGAGCTGGCCGAACTCCGTCGTGCACTTGCATACGGTTGCGCTCGTGGCGGCACCTCGCGACCCGTACGCAACACGCGCGCCTGCGATTGCAATGCACTCTTAACGCTCGCGGCGGCGTCTAGCGGCCCGTACGCAAGTTGTGCGATTGCTGTCGCAGGTCGACTCTTAATCTATGATGTTACAAGTGGTATAGACCTATAGTTTTGTGCGTCTGTTCGACGACCCATTCTTGAACTTTGTAAATTTATGAACAACACTTTCATTTCGAGAGAAGAAATTTTCGTGTTGACCGCTCAGGTAATATGGAATCTGTTGTTTCATATTTGCTAAGTGGAAATAATGGTATTTTCATACCTTCTTTTACGTTCCTGTTTGCAGTTTTATCTAGCGATGCAGCTTCGGGCGTGTGATTTATCGTAGTCTGTTCTACATTTAGTCGAAAAATTCGGGCCCGTTCGTGACCATGAATCTAAGATATTACCTTCACGGGTAGACTTTCTGATTAATTACTCAACCTAATTTTCGGATAACACGTTTGCAACAGTTGAACACGATTTCCTGTCTCTGTCACCCGTCCTAATCACCTGATTCCCCCAGACTACTCCTGATTATTTGAAGTTGTCCCCTAATACTAAAACAGAAAATTCACGTAGCTCAAAAGGTAAAATATTGCAGCACATGAAAGAGTTAGGAACCCAGGCATTCAAACAATTCCGGATCAATCCAGCGCTTTCCAGGATAGTAGCTAACTAGATCCACATGTGGTTGATAACATTTCAAGTGCAGTGTCAAAAACAAACTCATTCACATAGTTGCTGTACTCAAAAGAAAATGGTTCAAATGGCTCTGAGCACTGTGGGACTTATCTGAGGTCATCAGTCCCCGAGAACTTAGAACTACTTAAACCTAACTAACCTAAGGACCTCACACACATTCATGCCCGAGGCAGGATTCGAACCTGCGACCGTAGCGGGGGCGCGGTTCCAGACTGTAATGCGTAGAACCGCTCGGCCATCTCGGCCGGCTTGCTGTACTCAGCCATATGTTTAGTGTATCATTTTCAAATGGTATGTGTCCTAGATCCCCCTTTGAAAACTGGCAGTATTATCTAGCATCGATCTGTTTCAATCTTAATCTCTTTGCCAACTTATTTGGAATAGATAATGAATTTAAGAACGGTTGGCTAAGATTACAGCTGAGCCACAATTTGGATTCCACGAGAATCTCTTCACAAGCATATTATGTGCTGTTTCACAGACCGTATATTAAAATACATAAATTACAAGATTTCACCTACCACGATATCTTGTGAGACATCTAAGGCATATAACTATACATATTTCAATATTCTGTAATGAGTAATTGGTTAAATCTGACTGATAGAACATAGCGTCCTGTTAGGTCTTCTGCTGATGATGTACGCGTAATAATAAAGACCAACAGAGCTGAAACAGTAAAGAAAATATAAATGAAATAGTCAAAAGTGTTATTAACTGATTCTTGGTGAATGTCCATAATAGAACACAGAGAACCAAATATCCGTTCAATTTTAAACAAAGTGGATTATTCAAAGTTCCTGAGTTAGCAAACTAATCAAAACTATAACTGGAAAGTGTTATTATATATCTTAATAAACAATTGAGTTGAGCGAAGTTTGCGTTATAGCAGATCTCAGTAATTAAAACATTCTAAAATTAGCTTACTTTAATTATGAAAGCCTTCGTCACGTGTACCGTCGCTATACTCGACTGCGTAGTTATGTTTCAGCTCGGAGCCACTTTGATTCATTGACGTCACAAGGAATAATTTTCTGCGGTAATTCCACGTGTAGACACAGACACGCGCTGTCAGGATGATATCAGATATCCATCCCCGTATGGTGCTTTAAGTAGCAACTGCGAGGAGAATCAGGCATTTTAACAACAGCCGCATATCAAACATAGTCTCTCAAGAATTGCGTTGTGAGTAATCTGGCAGCGTTAGTAAACAGCAGTGTAAACTGATCAGCCAGAACATTATGACAAACGTCCTACTATCGATATGAACGCGTCCAGGCGATAGCAGCGTCGCCTGGCTAAAACGGCAGTCAGACCCACGCACGCGGTACGAAGTATCAGAGAGCGTTCTGTCCGTGCATTTAATGTGGAAGGGGCGCGATCTATCTGAGTTTGACTGAGGGCAGGCTGTGATGGCCCAGACGCTCGGCGCGATCATTTCGGAAAGTTTACGACCTGTCGGGTGTTCAAGGGGTGCTGTGGTGAGTATCTTCAACACGTGGCGAAACAAAGGTGAAACACGTTCAGAGGACGTGGGTTTGGGCGGACACTCTTCATTACAGATGTCAGACGTCGTAGGCTGGACAGATTGTGAAAATAGGGCAGGCAGTGAACTGTGGTGAAACTAACATCAGACATTAATGCTAGGCAGAGTACAAATGTGACTGAACACACATTGCAACAAACACTGCTAACAATGGGCCTCCGCAGCCGACGACCCATGCATGTGCCAAGTTAATACCACGAGATCGGTAACGACTACTGAAATGGGCACGTGACCATCGACACTGGACGTTGGCGCAGTGACAGAGCATTGCATGGTCTGATGACTCCCGATACCTTCATCACCATGCTGATGGGAGGACACGAATCCTTCGTCTTCCAGGGGAGCAGCTCCTTGACACCTGTACTGCGGGACATAGAGAAGCTGCCGACGGATCCATAATTCTCTGGGGAACATTCAAGCAGGCATCAATGGGTCCAGTAGCGCAAGGCGCCATGACGGCCAAGGAGTATCGTACACTGGTTGCAGAGTGCGTACACCCCTTCATGACGATCATGTTCCCCGACGTAAGTGCGATTTTGCAACAAGATAATGCGCCATATCACAAGTGCAAGAGTGTGATGGAGTGCTTCGACTCAGTGGCGAGTTCCAGTTGGTGTGGTGGCCCCCAAATCGTCAGGTCTGAACCCGATAGATTTCATGATGGATGTGACTGAAAGTTGCGTCAGAGCTCATCGCCCGCTCCACGGAATATATGGGAAGTAGGTGACTTGTGTGTGTGCAGATGTGGTGCCAACGCCGTCCAGTGACCTACCAGGGCCTCATTGCTTCTATGCCACGAAGCGTCGCCACTGTTATCGTGCCAAAAATGTACATATCGACTATTAGGTAGGTGGTCATAATGTTCTGGCTGATCAGTTTTCTTCACAAATATGAAAACAAGGAACAGGAATAAAATCTAGTGTCTGCTATTTAAAATTACCGTACAATGGAAAAAGAGAAGTATGGGGACATAAATTTATTTGACCAACTTCCTTACGAATTAAAGGTGGTAGCAGGTAGTGAAAAATTTAAAAACAAACTACATTCTGTAGATGGCTTTCTGAGCAGGTAGTGTCAGTATGTGGATGGATTACCTGTATAAACTTTTGTTGTAGATTAAGCTTTTAAACCATACAGCTTTTCAAGTGGAAAGCACGTAGCTACGTTTCCAAAGAGAAAATATATCTATTGTCACGTTCCAAGTCATAGCGAACTGTCACGAATATGATCCACGGAAAACACACAAAAATTAAATTAACTAAGCTGTAAACAGTTCATATACCAATTTTGAACAAATTAACGTTAGTGTTTCTCAACCGTTCCTCTGTGTTAGTTTTCCCCATCCAATACACCACGTTGGGCCATGTCGTAGATTCAAATACATTAAGGGCTCAAACCATTAAACTTTCACTACTAGCAGAAATATTATACTCCATGACAGTGCCCCATATCACGTCTATAGCACTGGAAGGATTGAGGATCCCTGTCACACACCTACCTTAACACTCAGCTGGGTCGCCGATGAGAGACAGTATTGAATGTTATCCACAGGGCTACCTCCGGATCGCACTGTGTAGTAGCAGAGTTACGCACTTTGAAAATTTTCAGGATGACTAGGCAATGGATCCTCCAGCTCACGATTAATTAGCAGAGAGGTCTGGTGGAGACGAAGTAAAGTGTTGAGGGTCAGTGCCATCCAAGTAAACTTACGTCAGTAGTTTGACAGATCATTCAAAGCAGAATGTAACTCAACTAACAACTCCATCCGAGCCGGACTCAGAAGGCCCAACGGCACCGACCAACTGCCGTGCCATCCACAGCCGATAGGCGTCATTGGATGGAGATATGGACGGACAAGTGGCCACCACACCGCTCTCCCTGACATTGTCAGTTTTCGTGACCGGAGTCGCTACTTCTTAGTCAAGCAGCTCCTCAATTGGCCTCACAAGGGCTGACTGCACGTCCCTTGGCAATAGCGCTCGGCAGACCCAGGCGGTCACCCATCCATATGCTAGCCAACCACGACGGCGCTTAATTTCGGTGATCCGACGGGAACTGGTGGTACCACTGCAGCAAGGTCGTTGGCTAAAGTAGAATGCGCTGGCATCGAAATCCTGGAGAAAGGAAAGAGAGCCATAAATTCAAATGAGATGCTTTCCAGTTATTGTACTCACTAGGAACTCATGAAAATATATATTTATTAGAGGGAAGAAAAATACGTTTCGTATAAAGGTACACTAAAATTGCTGCCATGTGTTGAATTAAATTTAATTTGATCGGAAAAGTGAATACTGTTCGCGCACGTTAAACAAATAGTGTTGCTCATACCTCCCTCGGCGAAGTTTTCATCGCTTTATCAGTGAGAAAGGTAGGTGGCTACTGGGTGGAGTACAAAACTCCGCTTCCGTTGGTAAGTATGTACTCCAGCGTCTAGCTCCAATAAACCGACCATATACGCGAGAGTTGTGTTTGGAGATCTGCACATCCCTCACAACTCCCCAAGGCTATTCACAGTGGTCTGCTACCTGAAGCCTTGTACAGATGATGTACCTTTCGCATCAGTTGATAGTGCCAGCTCTTCGACTCGTTGAAATGTCGGGGTACTATTGAGTGAAATCGTAGGACAGAGATGAACTTGGTTTCAGTAATGAACACCTCAAGTAAATTTTAAGGCAGCGAGCTTTCATAACTGTCTGGAATTTAGGCCACGGCACAGTATCAAAATATTTTTATAATTACTGATATTAAACAGCATATTTTTCCAATGTTGCCTAATAACACGTTGCAAAGATTCTCGGTCATAACATTCACGTTTGATTTAATAACTACGATTATCAACAGTTTAGTGACCGTCTCTGTAGCCTGTTGACTATGACGCTGATATTGACAATAATTTAGACATAATGCAGCACTTTGTGCGACCCATGACCGACACGCGACCGTTAGCTGGGGTTGATGCCGCGAGACTCGTGGACCAGTGACAGTGGCGTTTCTGGCCTCACACGCTTCGGCCAGTCAGGGGCTTGAATGTTTCTTGTGTTCATATATGTTTTGGGTGTTGTTAGCCAACAGTCAAGGGGACGTTTTACCCACGTGGGTGACGCTGTGTCAAGTCACGAAACTGCTACACAGGACTCTCCACGTCATCATAACGCCACGGTTACCTTCTGCCCTGGTTGAAGGTCTTGGGCAGTGTAGCACCACTTTACGAAAGTCTTTCCTGAAACTGAATTAAGCAGTAGAGTGTAGCGCCGCTGCAGCGTGATGTAGGTTTCCATAACTGTTCTTCGGACCAAAGAACGCCTGAATTTCGTTGTCTGAACGTTAAGAAAGGAACTCCAATCACCGTTTCAAGGTTAGCTCCTTCACGTGCTACCAAAGTTTCTGTTCAGTATTGCGGTTAATAAGCATGCTGGAAATTATTCACCTCAAAGAGACATCATACCAATACCTTGCAACATTACCCCTAGCCGTGGTAGTGGTCTTAATCCGGCAATGAGGAATTTGACAAGGTCCTTCATGTACCTCGGGTGGTTATAATCAAACGTAACCTATTTAACAAGTTATTAAAAGGAAACTAATTACTATACGAGTACCAAACCTGGTAGCAGTAATGTCCAGAGTATGGGGTGCATGATTTCTATGCGCCAGAGCATCACCGTCCAGTGCCAATTATGGCCACCAGGTGTCGTGATCAGTTATCGTGATTCATACTCTCACACACCTCACCTGACGCAGTGCACTTGTTGACGTGTCAACATGAGCTTGGACAAAAGCAGCAGGGCATTATTACTAAAGCTCTGTTATCAAAACAACAGTAATGCTGGAGCTGCACTTCGAGGATATCACCGGTTGAAAGGATTACGGAAGGGTTCTCTTTCTCCACCTGCTGTGCGGAGCATGATGAAGTCTGAATCGCATGGAGAACTGGGCGTCGCTCCGGGAAGAGACCAATGACCGGTTGCACCACAGGTGGTTGATGAAATCGCTGTTGCTATGGCTGACAACGCTGCGTGCAATTACCGATCGTCAGGCACTGCGCGTGCTGTGTCACGACAGTTGCTTCACTGTACGGAAGGTGCTTCGAACCATTCTCAAGTGGTATCCGTACAAGATCCATATCGTACAGCAGCTTGCTCCACAGGACGCACAACGACGTGTTGACTTGGCTCTCCATTTTCATGCAAGGCTTGAAGTTGACGAGGGTTGGCCCTGGACCATCCTATGGACAGACGAAGCTCAGTTTTCTCTGACGGTTGAGGTGAACACACAGAATTGCCGAGTGTAGGTATCTTCACCTCCAGTCACTATGCATGTTGTTCCTCGGCATGGTGAACGTGTCACCGTATGGTCTGGCCCCACGGCTACGTTCATCATTAGCCCACTCTTTGTTGAACAGGTTGGTGCTCAAGGAGCAAAGACTTGTAGTGTGGCCTGCCAGCGCTACTGCGATTGGCTTCGCCATCATGTCATACTCGCCCTACGGGATAGAGACGCATTGAACTCAACAGTTTTCATGCAAGATGGGCCCCCACCGCACATCACTCGTGAGGTTCACCTGCTTCTCACATTTGGAAACTATTGAATTATCAGCAGATATTTTCTAAATGCTTGGCCCGCACGATCATCTGATCTCGCTAACTGTCATTTCTGGTTGTAGGGCTACCCGAAGGACAGGGTTTACCAGTGGAACATTCAAACATGTGCTGATCTGAATCGCAGACCACCAAGAGAGGTAGCCAGCATACATACGGACATGCTTCGTTCTGCTGTGCAGAATGCAATCCTGCACTTTCAGACTCTTCTAGACACTGATGGGCGAATAAATTGAGCCCCTTTTGCAGCGGTAATGGTACCGGTATGTAGTGGTATGACGTACAGTAGCAGCACGTTAAAGGTGTTTCAATTGAATTGATTCTGCGTCATATCTCTTCCTCATATCCTCGACATTAATGCTACCGTATAGTAATTAGCTTCCGTGTTATAACGTGTTAAATAGGGATAGTTTAATTATAACCATCCGGTATGTTATACCCAGCTGAAGCTGAAGTTATTCATTCACAGTTAGATTTCAAATAACTTCGAAATTGCAGGGATGATGACTGCAATCTCTCACCCACTGTTCTAAATAATTCCAGACATTTAAGGGGGGATTGAAGATCATGTGATTTAGCAGAACTGTCAAGATGTGAGTCGGTGCCTGAGTGTTCATCGGACCAGAAATGTATGGATGCTACCCTGTGAACACAGCTGTTGCCATCATGAAAGACAGAAGTGTTCGCCGTATACTAATAATGAAGGTGAAAGAAAAGGGTAACACCAGATTACTGAGAAATTTGAAATATACATCTTGATCGACTTTCACAATAATCTGAATGAGTGGGCCCCAGTCATGGTACGACTGACACTTCAAGATCATCACAGAAACACTTCTGGCCTAAACTAAAACCGGGTGAGTTGGCACAGTGGTTAACAGGCGGGACTCTCTTTCGGGAGGACGACGGTTCAGACCCGCTTCCATCCATCTAGATTTAGGTTTTCCGTAATTTCCCTAAATCGTTTAAGGCAAAGGCCGGAAAGGTTCCTTCGAAAGGGCACGGCTGCTTTCCACCTCCATTCTTCCCTAATCCGAGCTTGTGCTCCGTCTCTAATGCCCTCCTCCACGTCAACTAAATCTTCCACACACTCCGCGTTACTTGTTCCTTAGAGCTGTCTGTGCACTCTACGCCCTGTATCATTAGAAAAAGAGGGAAAATCACGACAATTCAGACTACACTACATACAACTGATCTACTACTGTCTAGTTTTTGTGTCGTTTGGCCGATTGAAAACGAGCAAATCTAGTGCCATTCGGGCCAATATCATTTTACAAATCACCGCGGTCGAAATGTCCTTCTCATGCAGCTTCCTTATCGCTATTCGCTCGGAAACCGCTTGAGATTGACAGTAGCTAGGCAAGCCGACTGTCATTGAATAGGCGTCTTCGCTTTTGGTCAGTTAGGATCTTTTTAGCACCACTGTTTTCAAGCCGTATTAGCCTATCTTCGAATGTTGCCGCACCATTCCTTTTAGACGTGTTGGGCAGTCCGTGCTAATACACCAACAAATGAGACAACTTGAAAGCTGCGTGTTAAACGGTGCTTTCATACGCACACGTGGTGCCTATTCTTTCGGACATGTTCACAAGAACCGATACGATTTTGATCCTTCAGCTATTATGAATCAAGACACTAAGGAATTAGTTACATTTAGCTGCTAGTGAGCACTGCCCATTGTCTTCACTACTCGCGGCGGTTCGACGATTCCAGTAAGAGTTCGAGAGTGATGTGAATATGCACTGAAAGGATCATTCGCCAACCTCACCTTAGTTATATTAATCGCACATGTCCGAAAGAAGAAACACCAGTTTGATTATGTAGCCATTATAGATCAAGACGCAAAGGAATTCCTGACAGTTAGCTGCTAGTGAGTATTCATTTACATCAATGGAGTAAGTTGAAAATTTGTGCTGGACCAGAATTCGAACGCAGGTCTCCTGCTCACAGGGCAGATGCTCTGACCACTGAGCTATCCGGACACGGTGGATATCGTAACTGCACGGACTATCTTAGTACGTCTCGCGTCAGACTCAAATTCTCAACTTTTCCACACACTAATGACGTGTTGCCCCTGCCCATTATTTTCATTACTCGCAGCACTTTGTCAAATCCCCTATGAGTCCGAGCATAGAGTGCATCTCCACTGTAGGGGTCATTGGCCAGCCTGACCTTAATTGTGTATGTGGCGTCTGTTCTTTCGGATAGTTTGTTTACACCCTGTCACTGTAGAATTTTGACTTCGTTGATCGAGCCACAACCTGTCCTCTGCTTGCATCACTTCATTGCTGTCAAAGTGCAGTCCTCGAAGGTGTTCTTGAAGTTCTGAAAATAGACAGAAATCGGATGGGGCGAGGTATGGGCTGTATGGAAGTTGATCGATGACAGCGAACTCAAGGCGTCGGCTTGTCACAGATGTCGCAGCTGTCATTTGTGATCTGAAATTGTCATCATATAGGATGGGGTGCTCCACGTGTGGACCAACTCTTCGAATTCAAAACTCGATTACAGCACACTGTTTCCCACGCACCGACATAGTTACGTTACACACTGCCATATTACACCCTACAATTCGGAGCCCTCTAGCGAAAAAAGGCTGAATATATGCAAACATGAAAAACAAATACGTAGATCGTTAATAACGATTCTTTTAGTTAAAAATCTAAACTAAAGAAGGTATTACTGTTCAACAAGCCGTCAAAGATTTAGCCCGACGAAGAACTGTATCCAGTGTGTTTAGTAAAATTTACAGCACATTTACGAAATTTTAACTGATTAAAAAAAACTTTTTGGGATATACAAACGGGAACTAACTAGCAAAATTGGATGGCGGTATATTAGATGACGTATCAAAACAGTTGAAAGAACTCAAGTTTGAGAAACCTTTGTAGCATCCAATTTGGTGGATAAAAATACGTTTGACTAGAAGCCGAATAGTCAGTTAACCTTGTATTTTGACTCACAAAATGTAAGTAGACCCACATCAATAGTAAAATCACCGTAATTATTGCTTGGTTATTAAAATAACACACTGCAAGATTCAGCCATTGTTCTTTCAAATCTTTACACATTTAAATGAACTGTGATTAGTGATATAAGGATAATGACTATTTCTTCTTGCTCGAAATTGCAGAGAATCGGCTGAAAGTTGTGGGGGCCTTCCGGCTCCTGTTTAGTGGTGTGGATGACATTTCATGAGCCTGGGGCGCCGTCTGCGGGCTGTGATGTCACGGCACCTGCTCTGGCCAGCGGCGCTATGCCGTGCTCTTTGACCTTGTGTGGTTTACCGGAACGGGGTATTCTAGGTAGCCACGAAGTAGGTAAGACGAAACGCTTTTAATATTACTTTCCATTTTCTGCGAAGTCACCCGAAACTCGGTTGGCGCCCTTTTTGTCATCCAAACAACAACTAGAGTGCACGGTTTCTGGTTCCCTTGTCTGATGTACCTGCGACTCATTTAGTGAAGAAATTATTTTATGGACGAATCCTGATTGTATCGTGAAATCTGTTCTTACACAATTTGCAAGTCTCATTTGCAAATGTGATACAGTGTTAATGATTTACAACAAATACAGAACTGAGCCGGGTTCTGTATCTGTCTATACATACTTGGTATAATTAAGGAGGGAAATGTTCAATTGAAGATGCTGAAACCTGCATTGAATTCTTTATAGAGGAAGGTTACACCGAAAGAAATACAATGTTAAAATTTTAGCTGCCGGGACACACTGAAAGCATTTTTAAAAAATCATGGAAATTTGCCAAATTTCTAGCTCGCCAGGCGGTTGTGGTTAATTTCAGCCCAACCTAGCTGTTGCAGACAGTTCTTTTGTAACGTGGCGGTAGACACCACATCAGTAAGCAGATAACACGGCACTATGCGATCGTAATTTGTAAAGAGCATTTCAGTTTCAGTTGATAGTTTCTGTCTCAACTGTTCATAGTTACTATTCGCTCGCATTTGCAATTCATTTAATATCCATGATAGTTAGCAGTTGTCTTTGCGGTATGGCCAAATGTTAAGAATAGAGATAAAACTGAATTTTGTGCTTTCTTTGTGGTGTCACCGCCATACACCACACTTGCTAGGTGGTAACCTTTAAATCGGCCGCGGTCCGTTAGTATACGTCGGACCCGCGTGTCGCCACTATCAGAGATTGCAGACCGAGCGCCGCCACACGGCAGGTCTAGAGAGACTTCCTAGCACTCGCCCCAGTTGTACAGCCGACTTTGCTAGCGATGGTTCACTGACAAACTACGCTCTCATTTGCCGAGACGATAGTTAGCATAGCCTTCAGCTACGTCATTTGCTACGACCTAGCAGGGCGCCATTATCAGTTGCTATTGATATTGTAAAGAATGTACAGACAAGAGCTACGTTCATCATTAATGGATTAAAGTTAAGTATTCCACCAGTTACCTCCTTTTTTTCCAAGTTCTAATATCCTTGTCCTGTTCCAGACCTCACACCAGCCTGCGTGAGCTAAACGCGTGCCTTTCGGCTTCCACTATTCATACGAGTCTGCTCTTCTGCCAATCCACAACATTCTTAGCATATGCTTCCTTGTAGCGTTTGTCTTTGTGCAGGTTCCAGTGTTTTACAGTAATGTTGAATTGAATCAACGTTTGCAGTACTGCAAGGGCAAAATATGAAGAACGTGGTATACAATCGAAATAACCTACTTCTCCTAAAGACGTGTATTATTTATCAGTTAATTCCCTGGACATTCGCCCTAAGATGTCAACATTTTGTTAGAAATTGTGGTAACATTAGAAAAACGGGAAATAAATCAAACAATTCCGTCAACTGAGGTTAAATCCATGATTGTTGTACTATTTGAAGATAGTACCTCCATAGCCCAGAGAAAACATAAACAGCACTAGCATTCAGTGGCAAAGGAAAAGCTGTACATTTTGGGTTAAGTGAATGAAGGAGAAAACGCGTAAACTTTAGCAGTGTGCAAAGCTGGTTTAGTTTCGTAAAATCTGGACATGAGTTGTATAAATGGAAGAAAGATGTACAAGATGTACGAAATATGCGCAGAAATGAAAGTCGCAAAAAATGTGAAAGAAAAACTATTAGAAAGATGTAGAACTGCTTTTGAGAGTCAACGCACTGTTACCGAGAAAGCACTACAATATGGGGTGCGCTGAATTGCAAGTGAGATGAAAATTACTGATTTCCAGGCTTCTTCAGCCTGGTTAAATTGCTTCAGGAAATTATATGGAAAAGGAAGTCGTAAAATTACCAAGTTTACTTCTAGTAAACATATAGAGGGAATCTCATTAATAGGTAATATTATAGAGAAATTCGTAGCTGATGTAAAGATTAAGCTTCTTGTTAACACTAAAAGCTGCGCATGAAGCCCATCAGCCACGTTACGTGCAAACTTCAATCTTATCATTTCGAGTGTAAAACAGACCAAGTCACTTCTGCAGTGATAAGTATCAGTAGATTACTGTTTCCGCAACTTTACCTCTTTCTTCGGGAACATCAAGGCAAATTCGGACCAAAAATGTAAAGAAAGGACTTTTTATTTGCCAAATCTTGAAATTTGCGAAGCAAAATCTGGAAAAATGAGAGAATAATTTTCAATTTTACATCCTAAACGTATTCTTACCATTTGCAGCGAATAATTCATTGCTTTCGTTGTACTCTGGGCCTCGATATAACAACTGTCTTTGGAAGGACTATGAAAAGATTGTTAATATAATTTGGAACTTATGGTGTGATTCAGCCTCCAGATTAATAAGTTTTCAACAGTGTAAATCCCTTTTCAGATAACTGTCTGGCAATACAGTTTCCGATAGCGCTCTGTCAATCCAGGTTTATCAGTGGAACAGTTTTGTTGAACTTCAACCATTGCTGTGTTGTGAATCTACAATATGACATGTTACGAATTCGATCAAGTACGTCTGGTAAGCAGCACAGTACGCAAAACAACAGCCTCGACCATTTCTTTCTCTGTTCCAGTATTGTCTAAATAAAACTGGTAATTACTGTAAAGTGCCTGAACGCGTTAATTTTTCTTTTGTCGGGTGTGCCTCTCGTAAGAAAAATGTTTATTTTTATTATCCAATTGCTATTTTCGTTTTTCTGTAACGACTACAGGGAGTAAGCGGGGAACAGCAAAATATGCGTTATTCACAAATTAATGCAAGAACTGTGCTACAAGAACTGTTATAAAATATTTAATGTCATCAAATTATACTTGCGATCGGTGGAAGTCGTTCGTAATCTAACATCATAAACTGCCTTGATTTTCTTTCCTCTGCTGATCACTTGTGTAATAATTACATATGGAACTGTTTATCTTTCGATATGAACTCCAAGTTATTAAAAAATTAATGAAGTGAGACATTTTTGGTACAGTTCAAGTACTAGAAATTCACGTGTGTGCAATTATGACTTTGCACTACACCGTGCTACCTCCTCTTGCCAAGATTACGTCTGCTTTACCGATTCGAGCGCTAGGCCAGAAGGACTGTACAGATCGCTGTTGTAAGCGGTTCTTCTTGCGACAAAAAGGAATTACTTTCATATTAAAAGAAAAAAATTCTTGAAGTGGGCCTTATCAGCTAAAATTTTGACAGCGCATTTCCCTCAGGTATTCTACCAGAGTGAAACATTTCAAGACAGGCTTCGACATATTGGATCGGGCCATTCGCTTGTCAGATCCGAGAAACGGATAGGAAGCTACACTCCTGTAATTAAGTCCGTTTGATCTTGAAGCCTCCCCCCGTCAGAGGATCGAGTACTCCCTCGGACAAGGGTGTGTGTGTTGTCCTTGGTGTACGTTAGTAGTGCGTAAGCTTAGGTACCAATTACCTCCGAAGTTTGGTCCCATAAGACCTTACCACAAATTTCTGATTTGATCTTGAAGCTGATTCCTTGCATTGTCATCGAATCGAGGAAAAGAAGAGTCAATAAACGACAAAAACAGTGAGAGTCGACAGTCACAAAAAGAGAAACTGTAAGGGTCAACTGGAGATTCTCAGTGATATTTTCGTGTGTTTCAATTACGTGGAAAGCCGGCCGAAGTGGCCGCGCGGTTCTGGCGCTGCAGTCTGTAACCGCGAGACCGCTACGGTCGCAGGTTCGAATCCTGCCTCGGGCATGGATGTGTGTGATGTCCTTAGGTTAGTTAGGTTTAACTAGTTCTAAGTTCTAGGGGACTAATGACCTCAGCAGTTGAGTCCCATAGTGCTCAGAGCCATTTGAACTTTGAATTACGTGGAAATGGTCTTTCAATCGAAATTTCAATAGCCGCAGTGACTACATCTGATCAATGGACAACACAGTTCCTGTGTTTTGGTTACTGTGTTACTTAATACTGTTTCAACTACCCTATGACTAATTCTCTACTGATAAATATTAGAAACATTTGAGAACAATAAAAAGTACGGCCAGAGCCTACAAGTCTTTGCATTTGAGTGCCATTGACAATCTTGTGGACTTCCTAAGTTTATGCGGAAGCGTCGCACCACTATTACTTGTCCCATCTGTGCGCGTTGTGGCGCCAGGAAAAACTAGACGCTGATGTAATTTACCGTCAAATTCGTGCGCAATTATATCGCATTCTTTCATGACTTATATCGCATTCTTCCATGACTGGTATGTAACGGCTATGACATATCTGAATATTTGTTGCGATCGCTTGAACTTGTAAGAATTACGAATAAATTTGTATAAAGACACGAACTTCAGATATTTTCTTCAGGTAATCAAATTATAACCAACAGAGAACCCACAGTTTAGTTATTAGTAACACAAATCGAACGCCTTCTGAAAATAATAAATGAATACATAAAACTATAATAATCTATGGATTATTACAATACAGCAATAAACCTAATAACCTTAAAGAAGAAAGTGATGTCGTATAAACAGTTTAACCCGCATTTAAACTGTAAGTAATTGCAAACTCCTGAAATGGAGATGGTGATTAGCCGTTTTGACAGTATATGAACAATGCAAAGCGAGCTATTTCAGCCATATATTCTGGGCCCACTAGAGAAGATTCAGTCGCGGGACGTATACATCGAAATGTGTCAGAATGGCCAGTCTAACCTGTTCCCAGTGAGCTTTACTGGATTGTGGGTCAGCGGATCCTGGGTCGTGCTTGCGATTCTGACGCAGAGCCCTCTCAATATTGTCAGCTTCTTCAATATGGTCATCTGGCAGTGCAGCCGATAGTGGTGCGTGACGACTTACTGCTTACACTGCATGTGTCAACAGAGCTTCCTGGTTAGCCGTAATTTGTAGCAGCGAGTGATAAACCGTTTACATGTCCGCCCCTCAATAGAAAAGAATTAGTACCCCAGGTGGCAGTTCTTCAAGCTAGCTGGAAAATGTACAGAAAGTATCGTGGACAACAATAATCGTGGAGACAGGTGTTACGAGAGTGATGTTAAACTGACTACATTCTAACAATTCCTTTTATGTCAAGGGGAGTGCAGTTGTTTTTTACCACTAAAAGAATGGTAGGATACAATAACAGAAAAAATAACGGTAGACTTCTATACTAGCAAGGAACGGTCGCAGCTATGTAGGGTCTACGTAAAATCTTTGACGGGAAAGCGGTCCTACAGACACTGTTCATTACGTTAGTATTGCTGTAACTCACCCACACTTCGGAACGTGATGGAGGCTGCACACATTAAGGTTCACGTTAAGTGGGCTGTTCCGCATGAATCGCAGTGCCATATTCCCTACAGCGTTTACAAAGGGAGCACACGCATGAGGCCGTACTACTTCAGCCGACCGGTGGAACATGGGTAGCGTTGTCGAAGAGGCAGCGTATTCGGTTCGTGAGACTGGTGTGTATGACGTCACAGTCGAATTGTGCGTAGTCAACGATACGACACCGATCGAATGGCGGCATTTACGATAGGCGCAGGCGTGTAATAGTAGGTGCAATGAATGTTACAAAATGTATCACTCTTTTAAGAAATTTAAAAGTACGTTTCAGCTTTAAACAGTCAGAATACTTCAATCACTAACGAAGATATAATAACAGCAATAAACAGCAATGACGAGAAGAAACACATGAGCATTAAATTACTTTTTGGACAGGATGAAAGCTTTCACCTATGAAATTCGAAATCGAACTGCCAGTCTTCTCTCGTTAATGCACGACGGAAGTGCACATCAATCAAATATACGGACGCCTCAACCTGTGCGTAGGATCATTCTAAACCGGAGGACATTATTAATAGTCTTGAAATGAAGAAGAGTCTGGTAACAGTGACACACCCTCAAGTTGAAATAGTTATGTAGATATAAAATGAGGTGACGAAGAAGAATTCGCAGATGTAGGTCTTCGAGAATACTTGGAAAGAAAAGAGATATAAGAGATTAGACAGAAATATATTGACGATTACCTAGAAAATTTCTTAAATTTTCTTCTTGTGGTGTCACCGCCAGACACCACACTTGCTAGTTGGTAGCCTTTAAATCGGCCGCGGTCCGCTAGTATACGTCGGACCCGCGTGTCGCCACTGTCAGTGATTGCAGACCGAGCGCCGCCACACGGCAGGTCTAGAGAGACTTCCTAGCACTCGCCCCAGTTGTACAGACGACTTTGCTAGCGATTCTACACTGACAAATACGCTCTCATTTGCCGAGACGATAGTTAGCATAGCCTTCAAATGGCTCTGAGCACTATGGGGCTTAACATCGATGGTCATCAGTCCCCTAGAACTTAGAACTACTTAAACCTAACTAACCTAAGGACATCACACAACACCCAGCCATCACGAGGCAGAGAAAATCCCTGACCCCGCCGGGAATCGAACCCGGGAACCCGGGCGTGGGAAGCGAGAACGCTACCGCACGACCACGAGATGCGGGCAGCATAGCCTTTAGCTACGTCATTTGCTACGACCTAGCAAGGCGCCATTACCAGTTTATATTGAGATTGTAATTATGTATCATCAAGAGCGATGTTCTCCAATTATGGATTAAAGTTAAGTATTCCAGCAGCAACGTACCTTATTGGCTATATTAACTACATTGTCCGGTTCCAGACCTCACGCCAGTTTGCGTGAGCTTAAACGCGTGCATTTCGGCCTCCTTTAGCAACACGGTGTTGGCTCTTCTGCCAACACATCACTTCTCAAGATAAAAATAATTGTAATTAATCATTTGCTTTTAAAGTGAGTTAAATGAAACTTGAAATATACCTGCTATATGTAAAAGTAAAGTCTAATTTTTAGATTACCTTAAAATTAGTAATAGTGTTTTCTTGTGCTGCGACAGTTCTAAGGGCATGTTGTTCTGTCTTCGGATAACACAAAAGTAAGTCAAGGAGACACGAAAATTTCTCGGGAGTTAATGGGTAATACTGTACTGAAAAAAGGCCTACTTTGATAAAAATCCGTAAATAATGCATCGAACTCCCCATGATCATATATTTTGCTGTAAATGTTTGTCACTCAAAGTCTCTTACGTAGGCTTTCTTCTTCTGTTATTCTTCATCGAGTAGCACACAAGCAACAATAATTTCATCATTGTCGCTCATTTCTTCACTGCCATACATTAATTTAGTAAAATATGGACGATCGCGTTCTGTTTCAAATTACACACTGTGTGAAGACGGCGCTTGTTCGTTTGTAGCGTTGCTCAGTGAACGCATCCCTATCAAATATGGCGACCCAATGAGTGATTGCATTTAGTCATCAGGTTCTATAGCCAACGAATTTGCTCGTGTTGACAGCCTTATCTATATTAATACAATGAATGCGTGGCAAATGAAGGTAAGGTAGAAGAGTCAACATCACTGTGGTAAATGAATTTAATTTCCATAACAATAATAAGAAACATGGTGGAGTTGAAACCAAATGCCACAAGTGTGCAGTGTCAGTTGGTTAGGCAGATCTATCCGATGTGCTGCATTGGGTGTGCTAGTCATTTGGTAGTGCTGTTAAGGTGTGTTCGGTTAGAGGTCGGTAGGGAGCGCTCGGGAATTAGAGAACTCGTAGGAATCTGGGTAATTCAGGTGACAGTAGATCAAAAATATGAAATGAGAGTTCTAACGTCTCCGTGGAGCCAGGTGGAAATGGTTTTTATTCAGCTATTGTGCTACATACCCAGCGTAGACTAACCTTCCAAAGATACTGAAGGTGATTTGCAAGGAATCGTTCAGAGCACCAATCACCAGTACGTATAGCGTGCTTACAAGTTGCATCTAGCACTCCCGTCCTCTAAGTCTGGTTCGCGGTTGACATCATCCACCTTCCCGTGTATTTAGTCATTAATTACAACAGCGATCAAATGGAAAGATACACTGATGCTATAAGGCATTAGCATTACCTGCATAATAGCATGTTGGTCCACATTTGGACAGCGGCAATTCTGATTGGCATGGATCCCACAAAACCTTGGTAGGTGTCCAGAGGTATGTGACTCCAGACTTCTACGCACACGCTACAAAATTCTCGTAAATTACGGGCTGGTGGTTGGCAGTCACGGAGCCTGCGTCCGATAGTGTCGCAGCTGTGCTCCATCGGAAACACCTCAGGCAAATTTGGTAACCAATACATCAACGTGAGCTCAGTAGCATGCTACTCAAACCACAATAGAACAATTCTGCCCTTTTGACATGGACAATTATCCTTCTGTAAAGTACCGAAGCAGACGAGGGATAGATGTAGCCCGCAATAATGTTCAAGTAGTCCACAGCTATCATGGTGCGCTGGATTATTGCCACAGGACCTAAAGAAGCCCAAATGAATATCCCTATATCATAACGCATTTTCCAGTGGCCTGTGACCATGGCATGGAGCATGTTTCGAGCAGACGTTGTCTGGTGCATCCAGACGCGATCATCGCTCTGGTGTTTCAAGGACCGAGAATCATCCGAACACCTGGCATATGGTCTAAACTCAATCATACCATGCACATTGTAATTGAAATTGACGACAATGTTCGCTGAACATGGGAACATGTAGGGAGTGTCAGCTGCAGATACTCACATTCAACAAGTTGCGCTGAAACACTTGTGTCTGCAAAGCATTTTACTCTGCCGTCATATCCACCAGAGATTGCCGCCTATTCTACTTTCGAGGGCGAGACGCTTGACCTTACGTGATCTCACAAATATAAGCTATTTAGGTTTTAATGACATTTAGTTTGGTACAGATTACTCATTTAATATGTGTATTAATGTGTTTTTAAGCTTACTATTAAAGGTTTCACTTTTCAGTGTGTATTATTTCACTAAACGCGAGAAGATCGTAAAGCCGGACTGTAGTCGTATTTTCGTCTCCGCTTGGGCGCAGTAAACATAGAGAATCCCGTTTCATTCTCCTTTTTAAATATCCAGAAATTTACGTAGAGCCCATTCCTCCATTGTTAAGTTCATATTTCAGGTAAGTAGCGTAAATCATAAGTTGTTTGATTCAGAAACTTCGCACTAGTTGACTGTTTTCACGCAGTATATGTACATTAAAGTTGCATTAAAAGTTACATTTCATTGTTAGTAAGTTAATTAAGAGATAACGCAATTACGTGAGTGCCCAGTTCTTGTTCTAAGTGGCAATAATTAACCTCTTACGTTATATCATACACCTGAAGCACTGACCTGTAAGACTACTTTTAGCAGCTCGTAAATACCGAAAATTCCTGTAGTGTAAAGTGTGTTAAGTGATTTAATTCTATTATTGAGTGTTTAATCTGTGTTGCAGTTCGTTATAAGTGTGGATGGTACCGTAGAGTAGGCAGACAGGGAGTGGTATGTGTAGGTTTTGGGCTGACGTTTCACTGGTTTCATTATATTGGGGAATTGAATGGGGAACTCAATGAGGCTATTCCATTGAACTGTAGGTTCCACAAAACAAGACAAGAGAAACGGTGAGCAGTAGTCATAGCACTATGCCCTTTAGTCTGAATTAGAACACGAGGTACTAGGACTAGATACACTGAAGGGGGAAAAGGATAGTAGGAACTGGATAAACGCAACAGGCAAAAGGTGAAAAGGGAACAGTTCTTTAACTTCTTCCTCTAAATTTTAGCTTGTTACCTTGAGTAGGAGGAGAAATGCCTCGTCCAGCTGGAGGTCACAGTAGCATGCGGCAGACTTCTAGCAAAGAGGCTAAGGGCAAGGCGATACCAGAAGAGTGTAGGAGGAAAAGTGTCTTGCTGCTAGGCTGCAACCATGGCAGGTTTGTAGGCCAGATGGCACAGGATAAATTAGCTACCGGGTACAAGGTCACAACTACTGTGAAACCAGCCACGTGACAGAGGACGTAAAGAATTTCCACATACCTTTTGACAAAGCGGATCAGGTTATTATAGTAGGTATTTAATAGCGAACAACCTGGTTAAAGACAGATATTACTGCATTATATTTGACTGGGAGGAAATAGGAGTAGAAACTACACGCAGAAACATGAGTTTTATGGAGGTTTGGCAGCACTATGTCCAGCTGTGGGTTCTACATCTACATCTGCACTCCGCAATCCGCCTGAGGGTGTGTGGCGGAGGGTACCTTGAGTACCTCTATCGGTTCTCTCTTCTATTCCAGTCTCGTATTGTTCGTGGAAGGAAGGATTGTCGGTATGCCTCTGTGTGGGCTCTAATCTCTCTGATTTTATCCTCATGGTCTCTTCGAAAGATATACGTAGGAGGGAGGAATATACTGTTTGACTCCTCGGTGAAGGTATGTTCTCGAAACTTCAACAAAAGCCCGTACCGAGCTACTGAGCGTCTCTCCTGCAGAGTCTTCCACTGGAGTTTATCTGTCATCTCCGTAACGCTTTCGCGATTACTAAATGATCCTGTAACGAAGCGCGCTGCTCTCCGTTGGATCTTCTCTATCTCTTCTATCAACCCTATCTGGTACGGATCCCACACTGCTGAGCAGTATTCAAGCAGTGGGGGAACAAGCGTACTGTAACCTACTTCCTTTGTTTTCGGATGGCATTTCCTTAGGATTCTTCCAATGAATCTCAGTCTGGCATCTGCTTTACCGACGATCAGCTTTATATGATCATTCAATTTTAAATCACTCCTAATGCGTACTCCCAGATAATTTATGGAATTAACTGCTTCCAGTTGCTGACCTGCTATATTGTAGCTAAATGATAAGGGTTAACTCTGCAGCGACCTGCTGACTGAAATGTAATCTCATATCAGTGCAACGCCTGAAGAAATTGGGAGACGGGGACATACTAGACACGACCTACACCTGAATAACAGAGAGGAAGTTAGGTTGACTGAGAATCTGTCAAAAAATGTACATGTGGGCCCCATCACATAAAGCAAGTTTCCTATGGTTACTGATGTCAGGAAGGTGCCTCTTTCATGATAGAATCGGAATTCAGGCTCCCTGTTATGAAATACGTTATAATGTTAGAAGAGCCCCAAAAAATACTCAAGAGTGCACATTAGCTTATTTCATCAAAACACGAGAGAACCGAGTAAAGACGTATAAGAATTTCATGTCTGTCTGGAAAATTTAGGGAGCTATGAAAAGATAGACATCCTGAACTTATCTGAGCACCACATAACCACAGGTTTAAATAAGTTACGTGTACAAGATTACTCTCTAGCGTCTTACTCATGTACAGTTAATATGTGAAAAGAAGGAATTGTTAAATTTATTAAGACAGAACACAAGATCAAGAATAAGGAATCTAATTGATAAGCTGTATTCCTAGTAATAGCTGTAGTAAAAGCTGTATTCCTAGCTAGTAAAAGCTGTATTCCTAGTAATAAATGCTCTGTCTGAACATGATGGGTGGTAAGTTAGGATAAAGAAGATAGTACCTTACGATGTTGATAATCATCAGTTGAAATCAGATGGAGTAATTAATGTTTCCAGAACAAATGTTTTTAAGAATTGTACACAAGAGATGACTTGTGATGAAATTTATAATCGACGAAATACTAAAATAATATT